>NC_071499.1:40625000-41250000 GCF_028408465.1 Anastrepha ludens | reverse complement strand
TAAAAGAAGCTCAGAGGAATGGAAACAGTCAGATATAACATTAATACAAATTGCAAGGACCAATGTCTCAAAATGCTTTTCTGAGGGTCACCGGAAGAGGTAGTGAAAAGATACTTTAGCGGCAACAACTACACATTCACGTTTGCAAAGGCACGAGTTTATCCATTTAAGAAAAATAAAGTGAAACCCAGAACTTATTAGTTTAGAGAATAAGGTAGCGTAGCAAATTTTATAGGATACCTTGGAAAAATCCGTATTAACAACATCAACTTGAAGGCTATTATTGAAAGCCCACGTAGAAAAATCCGAAAAAAAGCAAGAGTAGTGACAGTTGACCTACCAGCCATAAAACCACGCTGCTTAATTGATATATTACGTTTAACAGCAAAGTAAACTTTTTGGTTTACAATATACTCAAAAAACTTTGAAACGGTTGAAAGTTTTGAAATAGGCCATTTATTTTTTTTATATTAGAATATTTTTCCAAGCTGTGAATAGAGGTGTAATGGAAATAACTTTCCAAGCATCCATGAATTCTCCACAAACTTAAGAAAAAATGTATTAAAGATTATCAGAAGTGGATGGGCAAAGGTCGAACAATGTTGTACAAAAAATATGATAATGCATCAACATCCACTTGCCATGAGTTGTTGATGTGGGCAATACCATCCCAAATATCATCAACAGTTAACTGGAGAGAACCAAGAGTAATGGAGGAGGCAGTATTCTCTCTGTCATATCTAATTGATTCCAACGCAGCTTCAAAATTGGAACAGAAAAAGTCCGCAAAAGTACTTAGTTTCCTTAGAAGCACACATCCAAGGAAATGCTAGAGCAGGACTCCCTAGATTCCTTTACTGGACTTCCTTTATCTAGATACATATTTTAGCATGCATTTTTAAGTTAGCAAATAAGTTGGTTTTCTTCATTACAAAATGTTTTCTAGGTTGGTGGCCACAGCGGCTTGAGCTATTTTGAAGCTTTACTTTCTTCGACAAATGCTCTATCGGGAAGAGATAATAATTACATATTGCCAAATTAGCTGAATGTTGGTAGAATTGCAACTAAATAATTTACCACTTTATCCGAAATTTACTCACGACTCTACACCGTTTGATTGATTTTTTAGTCGTCTGTTAACGTCTGTTGTGTGGCAAGATCATTGAAGTAAGCCCTCGAAGTCCAACATACTCCCTCAAAGGAACATCATAGACATTTTCTTTTTTGTGAAATCAGCTCTTTTCTGGAAATAATCCACTATGCGGACGACCAGATTTTCATTTTCATTTCGCTCATGCACTAAAAATAATTTAAATTGAAATGAAATTTTAATAATTTAATTTCCATAAAAAAATTCTTTAAAGTTTATAAGGCATGTACCGTTTCCGACGCAAAGAGCAAATAAAAGTTAAAATATTTGGTGGTTTACTGGTTGAAGTGCCGGTCTAGCACTCCTCATAGCACTAAAGCACCATTTTGATACCATTATGAGACCTCCAACAGGCAGATATCTACAGCCAGCCAGAACTGTTGATTTAATGTAGAAGATTGATGGGATTTAGGTTGACGTACTGGCCCAGGCTATCGAAGAAAGGAGCGCCCAGTTACCTTAGTCATCTAGCTGCCAAACCCGGACACTTACAGAGAAAGTACTCAACAGTGTCCTTCTCTCAAAGGTCCCCACAGCTTTTCCGCGTGTCTGCTGATCGTCCAGTGACCAGTAAACACAGCTACGAGTTTGGAAATTGAATGCCGAGGAGTCCAAAGGACTTTCTGAGTCCTTCGTATATCGTATTGGGGCCAAAGGGTTTTCGAATTAGCACATGAAGAAATGGAGATCCATCTTTTCTGCGCTTTCCTGAGAAATAATATGAGCAGCTCCCATCTAACAACTGTTAAGGGGACGCCGATGATCGAGTAGCAGACCCCTGAGGCCAATTCAGTCCCTTCCCTGGCAAGCTCATCAGCAATTTCATTTTTCTCTATGTCACTATATCCTGGAACCCAGATCAGAGAAATGTTGGCTGCACACCCAATTGATTTGATCTCCTCCTTACAGGAGTTGATTAGTTTGTATATTCACCATTTCGTCATCAGAGCCTTGATCGAGGCTTGACTATCGGAGAAAATGTTAATATCTCCCTCGCTCCCGCGTTCGCTAAGCGTTGTGCATGCCTGTAGCATCGCAAAGACTTCTGCTTGAAAAACACTAAGATTAATCGGCAGTTCAAAGGAGATAGATAAATTGTCTGACTTAGAGAAAACCCCTGATCAGATTTTCCCCTCGATCCAATCCTAAAGATAAAGATTTGTAAATCTAATAGAAAAGTCGATCGCAGCTCTTTGTTCCAAACTGTTTTTAAAAATGCAGTACGAAATTATATCAACAGACCTACAAAGATGGTGCAATAACTAAAGTTATGCCCATTCAAATATCATATTTATATCACAATATGGCAACGCTGGAGTAGTAAATTAAATTCGCAAGTATTCCAAAAGATGGCGCCATAGGCCATTTTTATTAAAAAAAATTCGGTTTTATTTGGAATAGAGGTTTGCGCGTATAGAAATAAAAACTCGGTAATACTTTCAAAGACTCAAGTGACAGTACTTTTACCATATTTTTCTTCTTTTATTTTCTGCTGTTTTGTTTTTTGCCGTCAGCAAACATAGATTCAGCTGGATTTGTTGGCTCTATTGCAATCGAACTTTGAATGGACATTTGCGTTCGTCCAAAGGGAGGCTTCCGATGAAAGATTTATATGTGTTTGAAACAGGTGATTTGTGTAACAGTGAAAACACCTTTCACATATTTGATGAATACCACTTATGACTATACTTTACGCGTTAAGTGGAGCAAAATTCCCAGCAATGTATGGATAAAAATAATATCAAAAATTAACGTGATTTTTGAGCCGCTTGAAGCTTGCGCTTTCCCGTATTAGAATTGAATGGGCTATACCTCAAAGTTCTCTAAAAATTCGAATTAAAAATGACAATTTATAGAAATTAGAGTAATTTTTGGAAATTATATAAAAAATTTTGAACTTTGTATAAAAACAAAATTTAAAAAATATAATATAAAAAAAAAGAGTTACAACTTAGTTTGCACCAACAAACAAGCGCCAAAAAGGAGGTGGTATTATTTCTCACTAGAAATTAGCAACCCCAAGAAAAAACTCAGGCAAAATAGCTTAAAGTGCATCAACGATATATATAAGGTATACTTCTCTCTCTCCTTTTCCTCTATGTTATATCTTTTTTCTCTCTCGCGGAACGAAAATGCCCAAAACGTTGCATGGCCTTGAAATTTTACTCTACATTCTCGCTCGTCCATCAACGCCTAAGAAGTTTCACTTCAAAAGCTGTTTCTTTTAATTGTACTTATCCCCTAAATTAAGTCTTCTATTTTGGAACTTTTTATTTAATATTTACCCGTGCCGCCACTCCTTGAAATTTCCCATAGAAATCCTTCGGTCAAATCCACTCTTTCGTAAATTTGGAACTTTGTATATTATAATAAACAAAATTTAAAAATTAAAAAAAAACCAAAAAAAAAAAAACAGTTACAACTCGGTAGGCTAGGTAACAACTTGATAGGCTCGAGTTAAAGGCTAAATTGCTTAGCTGAAGCCACGCAGAGACCATTCTATAGCGAGATACCAGATCAGTTCCTATTTTAGCGAAAATATGCGTAACTTAAGATGCGAATTTAAATAGTCGCTCGAGCCCCAGTTCAGGGATAGATTCGAGTCGTGCAAAACTGAAAGCTCCCAGGTTGCATAGCCTAGTTTTCGAGCGAGCCGAACAGTGACACAGAAGATGCTCCAGCGTTTCTCTTGTAGCCGGCTCATTACATTTCCTGCAATCGTCGTTAAGAGTTAAATTTTTGCTTTTAAGCATGCGCTGCAATCAGCCATTACCCAGTTAGGTCACCAACTAAAGATCTACAGTTCCTTCTATCGAGCGATATAACCGATTTAGTATACCTGCCATCATAAGCGTGTTCACACACGATCCTGGCAACTTTGCAGTTGGTTAGACTAAACCATCTGTTTATCGCCTTTCTCAATAAGTGCTTCTTTAGTTCCGTTTGAATTGTGCGTAGGGGCTTACATACCTGACTTATTTGATTCCTTGCAAATTTCGGCCTTTCTTTAGTTATTCTATTCATTATCTCATTCCCCTCTATGCTTTTACGAGTGTGTGCTGGAACGCGATAGATACAAACCTGCGATTACGACAGTTAGGGAGTGCAATGTCGCGAGATTCTTCCGGCCACGGGTAGATTGGACGCGCTCGAGATGTTCATGCGGTCAGGCTTGGGATTGCTTCACGTCCATTCTGCAGAATCTGTTTGGGGGACGAGGTGTAATCATCTCAGGACCTTCTTCTCAGCTGCCTTGCTCTCATCGGGCAAAGGTTTGATCATCTGGGCTCTCTCTTTTTCGCTAAATATGCGGATATTGCGGTCTTAAATATCACACATCTGGTGAATTTCACCAGCAGCTTGAAGTGGTTAATACGACCGTAAATCGCCCCGGTTGGTCATCATACTCTAATTCAAAGCCTCTCCTTCCTTTTTGTCAACCTGTGTGGTTTTTTCTCTTCTTCTTAATCCTACCCCCCTTGTATGGCATCACAATGGACAAATTATGAATATTTGTCCAAGGGGGCCTCTCGCAAGGGCAGTCATTTCTCTTCACCTAACCTTAGGGAGTTTAAACGACTTCTTGATGCTTAGTTCCGCACAATACAGAGTCCGGCACTCGAAGTGTAACTAACTTCAGATCGCTCGCGCAACACGGACAGCAGGTGTCTGTTAGTTGACTAAATGTCCGTCCAGAGTATTGTTTACAAGCGCGCGGAAGCATTTTGCCGATAGTAAACGCGAAAAAAGAAAATCAGTAATGACACCCTTAACCCTGATACTACGTTAGGGTCTTTTGATGACCCAAATTGCACATAACATCACAGTATTTCTAACTGGTGGAATATATTTGAAAGTTCTTACTACTCAGTGCATCAATTGTTGAAATATATTGAATTCAATTAGCTTTATCGCCATTTTAGGCTTAGAAAATTGGTTATTGCAAGTGCTTACGCATATCATGTTCGGGTCATTTTATGACCAATATCATATTTGTAAAACGAATAGTAAATACTATATATAATGTAATATCCCCTGTTGCAGAGTCATCGTCTGGAACACCTCTCTGTTGTGAATGCTGGAATGCGTTTACAGTTATAATTTTTATATTCAATAACAACGAAACCAAATACTTTCAGTTCTGTGCTAAATATTGTAGTGATCAGTTGCTATTGTAAATCTAAGTTTATAGATGATAGATTTTGATAAAACATGGAATCTAGACATACTGTAAGTATATATAATCTACATTTTTTTTTCTAAATTCATACTAGTATTTATACGGTAAAATTCGTTGTTGTATTTACTTGGCCATAATGTCAGCGTGGACAAATGACTGAGCATGACATTGGTGCATTCTTGAGTGACCTTGAAGACGATGCAAGTGGTGATTGTGATGCTAATTTTGTACTTGAGGAAGACGAATGTTTATCTTCAGAACAATCCATTTCCAGTGGCACAGAAGCCTTCACTTCATTGACCGTAACTAATAGCACAGAAGTTTTTGATAAAGATCGGTTGATAAAGTGGACAACAATACCTTCTTCGCAATGTCTAAGTCGTGCAGCAAGTGAAAATATTCTTCACGGAAAATCTGGAGTAACTTCTTATGTTATTCATCGTATTTCAAAAACTTGTGATACTTTTGATGTATGCCTTACAGAAGCTATGAAAAGGTATATAATTCACTACAGCAATTTGCAAGGAAGTGCTGTTTTCGAAAATTTTCCAGCTGTAGATGCTACTGAATTCGATGCTTACCTGGGACTTCTTATACTTATGGGTATTTATTTACAATATATTTTTCCTATTATAATTGTATAACGGACATATTATTCTTTTAGGAGTCTACCGGTCATACGGTGAAAGTCTTAACTTCCTGTGGGACGAGTTTCATGGACGTCCGTTTTTGAGAGCAATCATGTCTTTGGAGCGATTTAGCAATATTTCTCGTGTACTAGGCAAAGAAGAAGATCAGAAAAAAGCGGAGATACATTTTCTCCTATTCGCACATTTTATGAGCAATGGACTCAAAACTTGCAGTTGCTTTAGGTTCCAAGTGCTTACATATCGATTGACGAACAGCTTATTCCGTTCCGAGGTAGATGTCCTTTCAAAGTATACATTCCAAGTAAACCTGGGAAATATGGCATGAAAGCGTGGATAGCAGCGGATTCTGACACCGCATGCCGGTTCATGCAACATCACAAGAATTGCGTAAGCTTCCAATACACTCAAGTAAATTTTTTTTTTTCATGAAAAAGAAACTGTAGTTTTGTATGTGCCTAAAAAATACAGAATGATTTATTTGCTTAGCACCTTTAACCATAATAGCAACATTTTGGAAGATCATCCAAAAAAAAATCCGGAAATAATTGAATACTACAACTCGACAAAAGGTAGAGTATCCACATTGGACCAAATGGTTCGTACATATTCGTGCAAAAGGAAAACCAATCGGTGCCCAGTTGCCCTGTTTTCTAATTTATTAGATATTTCTGCTCTAAACGCTTTTATAATATGGACCGAAATATATCCTGAATGGCAAAAAAGTAAATTGCACAAAAGGCGCCTATTTTTAGAGCAACTCGGTGAAGGCGTAGTCGGCTTCCTCGCGCAGAAGCCTCTGCATCATTGGTACTAAGAATTCGAGAAGAAGACAGTGCATCACCATACGAATTCGCCTTCTCCAAAACGAAAATGCGCTAGTGAACGGAAAAGATGCAAATTTTGCCCGTAGAAAAAGGAAAAAAAAGACCTTTACTGAGTGCATAACTTGCAAAAAACCTGTTTGTCCGTCACACTGACACACAACCACTCTAACGACGACATATTGCATTGATCACGAGCCTTAAAAATATTTTTGAACTGTACAAATTTGAATTTTCTCAAAAAAAAAATTTGGGGCCAAAATAAGACCCGAACATAACATGTGTATTTTTTTTCTAACATAGTAGCAGGGTTAAAGTAAAAGTTTTTGTTTCTCGCACCTTTGTTCGTTGCAGTGATACTGGTAGCATCGCGAAAAGTCATGGAGGTGGTAATCAAAAGACTGCAACGTCACGTGAAATGATTAAATAAGTGAGTAGCGACTTGAGCGAAATCCCGACGAAGTGCTAATCAAACGGCGAAAGAACTGAAAATATCTGACCGCCGCATACTGAAAAATGAAGCCTTTCCAGATCCAAAAGGCGCATGATCTCACACCAAATTAGCAACCAGTCAGACTTGAGAGAGCGAAGGAGTTGCTTCGGTTGGCCGAAAGCGGTTCATTTCCGAATATTATGTTTTCTGGCGAGAAAACTTTTCAAACTAAGCAATTCGTGAGCTCCCAAAACGATAGGGTTTATTTGGCCGACCGCTCATACGAGAATTTTAATCATCGAGTGGCCACCAGGAGGCATGCCCTGCCACAGGTAATGGTTTGGCCCGCTATAACCGCAGATGGGTGCTCTCCAATCGTGTTCATTGAGCCTGGCGTCAAGAAAAATGCGAAATATTATCGGGAAAGTATTCTGGAGGTTGCTTTGAAGCCATGGGCATAAAAATATTTCGGTGGTAGACCATGGACGTTCAACAGGACTCGGAACCTTCTCACAAAGCTCGAGTGAACCAGGAATGGCTAAAAAACAACGTTCCAAACTTCTTAACGTCCACACAATGGCTCTCAAGAGGCGAATCTGATGGACTATTCTCTTTAGGCCATTTTGGAGAGCAAAGCGCCAACTAAAATATTCTAGACTCTAGAGGCGCTGGAAAAATCCATTGTTTGCGAGTGAGCCAAAATACCTGCAAGTCACATTCGGGCAGCTTGCGATTCGTTTCTGGACCGTCTCAAGGCCATAGTCAAGGCAAAAGGTGGTCATAGCGAGCAAAAGTAAATTGATTCTTAATTTTGTATTATTTTCACACATCTTTTACTTTCAATTGAATAAAAGTAATTTTCCAAACTGAATTCGTGGCGTTTTTAATTGGTTACACTCCGAGTGCCGGACCTTGTACATGCCAACTTGGTAGCTCCCCGCGATACTATTATTTTGAACACAGATGTACATACGTGTGCACATTTTTGAGAAGTTAAGTCTTCCTTTTTGATTTTATATTAAAGCTACCAGTATAAAAAACCGATATGTTGCTATGTTGCATTTAAGGGGAACTTTCTGGTCTTTGTGACCAGACAACAGCCTACCATACAGAGATAAGCACATCCTTCTCATGTTTATGCTACTATATAGCTTTTAAAGCAACATAAAATAAAAATTAAAAAAAAATATGTTACTAAAAATTTATGTTTTAGTACGAGAAAAACTAAAGTTATGCACAAAAAACATAAACAAAACAAAAAAACATATTTTACAAATTCTTCCCTTAATATTCGGACTTAAAATAAAACTACAATAGTAATTAAGTCCAAATTTTTAGCCCACATATTCATAAAATCACAAGTTTAATAAAGCTTCTAATTCTTTGGGATTAGAGGACCAGAAAAGCTTAAAAATGTAATAAAATAAGCGAAGTGAAATCCAAACAGATTTCAGAATTTCCAGCTTGCCACAAGGTTGCCATAAATACACATAGAATGGATACGTACGTATAATATACAGGGTTACCGGTCAAGTTTAAAGCAGTATTAAAGAACTAAAAAACTTAGAAGACTTAAGATAAAATAACTATTAAAACGCAATGATGCATGCACGCCCGAGGGTATCTCGACTGCAAAAAAATGTTCACCCAACCTTTTCCGGTTGTTTAAATTATTAACAGGCAGTGTTTCAAATCGATGCCTCGTTATGTAGGACTATCTGTTGACTCGATTCAAAAAAATATTTGTAGAATGGTTTATCGTTTTGTATAGCTGAAAATAAATGTCATTTTTTCTTTTAATATAAATATAAAATATCGGGTGGTTAAATTTCAAGGGCCGATATTGAATGTAAACCACACCTAAAGGTCAAGTTCTTTTCTGCATTTTATTTAACATTTTTCAATTTCAGATTCATTTAATTTCAACCACGGATAGATACTTAATCGAGCAACACGTTAAAGTTATTCAGGCTTATTATGAAAACGGGCGTTCAAATCAAAATGCATATCGAAGAAAATTATCTTCAGTGATGAGGCACATTTTCACCTCAGTTTATTCGTCAATAAGCAGAATTGCCGCATTTGGGCGAATGATAATCCAAGAGTGATTGCCGAAAAACCAATGCACCCACAAAGAGTGACTGTTTGGTGCGGTTTATGGGCTGGCGGCATCATTGAGCCGTATTTTTTCCAAAATGAGGGCGGTCAGACAGTTACTGTGAATAGTGTTCGCTATCGTGAGATGATACTTTTTATGGCCCGAATTGGAAGATAGAGATGTGGACGATATGTGGATTCAACAGGACGGTGCCACTTGTCACACAGCTAACGAAACAAATGCTCTTTTGCGCGAAAAATTTGATGGCCGAATGATCTCGCATCGCGGCGGTGTCAATTGGCCGCCAAGATCATGTGATTTCACACCGTTGGACTTCTTTCTTTGGAGTTATTTGAAAGCAAAGGTGTATGTCGATAGGCCAGAAACAATTCAAGAGCTAGAGGATGAGATAATTCGACACATTAACGGCATAGAACTTCAATTATGCCTCAGCGTCATCGAATATTTGGACCATCGGATGGAGGTGTGCGACCGAGGCCGCGGCGACCATTTGACCAATATTTTGTTCTGTACGTAATTGAATCAAATCAATATTATCGTAGTAAAGAAAAATGATAATAGTTTGTAAAAAAATTGTATTTTATTCAAAAGCTACACCCGCCCTTAAAACTTAACCACCCTTTAGTTCCCATACAACATTTTTTTTATAATATTAAGTAGGAAAATCTGAAGGAAAAATCGAAAACTCAAATTTTATCAGGCGTCCATTTTTCGCTATCTTTACTTGGTTCAAATTTTATTGACGATTTTCATTGATTGGTATGCTTTTTAACTAAAAATTGGATCCTTGAACTAACATTTAAAGAAAAGTTGAGATACGCATAGAAAAAATATTGTTTTTAAATAATCTTTTAAATCGAATATCTCGAAAACGATTAAGTTTTGGTTATCATGTCATATAAAGCAAAAAATATAAATAGTTGACGCGTACACTTCAGTCAGGAGTTTAGCCGAGCTCCTCCTCCTATTTGTTACGTGCGTCTTGATGCTGTTACACAAATGAAAGGACCTACAGTTTTAGGCCGACTCCGAACGGCAGATATTTTTATGAGGAGCTTTTTCATAGCAGAAATGCACTCAGAGGGTTGCCTTTGCCTGCCGAGGGGCGACCGCTATTAGAAAAAACCTTTTCTTCAGTTTGGTTCTTCACTGAGATTAAGGTTCTCCTTGCCGTTTGGTTTTTATGGGGTTCTATCATGCCATATATAACCAAATGAAATAAAAATGACCTAAATAGTAATTTCCTAAGGTATCTTGAACAACTTTCGTGTAACCCTGTATACAAATACAAATGCACAAACATATTAAACGAAATGAATGATTTAATAATGCCAAAATGTCATAAATTTCTTAATCGGCCATAAAATTGCAGGGAATACAAATTCATGTAATAATGCAGGCAGATAGCCAGACAGGTATACATACATACATGCACATACATATACATCCCTGTACAAACATAAATACTTAAGCTCCAAAAGAATACATGAATTGAAACCTACCCGATCACTTCTGTTTACGAGGACTTGAACGGCACATAAATTGATTTTTATTAAAATTTCTCAAAAACGCATAAAATGGCGAGAATTAAGAAACAAGTAAAGGATGCGATATACTACACGAATATTGGTGATGTCTGTTGGCGCTTTCATAGCAATGGCAACATTTGTGGTGAACATAAAATAAAAACAAATCGTAAAAACACACATTGCCGCAGTTTGCTTATCTCTACACAGCAGTGGCAAGTCCAAGTAGTCAGCAAATATTCTAGTTTATGAATCGATGGAAAAAGTAATGCTAGTCCGCGAGTGACTAGAATTGTACTAGTTGCAAAATGACCAATTAGAGGGTATATGCGAAATAAATGTGCTTGTATAACATTTGTTGTTATGCTTTTAAATAACAATTTTTAATAATTTTGCATTGCTTAGTTTCAGAATAAACAAAGTTTAGAAAAAATCAATTAAAAACAGTGCGTGTAGGGTAGTACACATAACAGAAGTGAAACTTTCAAGGCAGACAAAGAAAGAGGGAGAATTCCGAGAGAGAATGAGAGAGAGAGAGAAAAAGAGAGAAAGAATAAATATCTAAATAAATTCGCAGTATTTGCAGAGAATACAAATAGACAAAATTTACAAAAAACGGAGAAGTGTCGACCGGTGTAGGTAAACGCCGCGCACAAACCGTGGCAACAACGCGCACTACTCCAAACGTTTATCACCCCCAGGACCGCAGCAACGGCACAAATAGCCGCAAGGCATTACCAATAAATCCGATGCCGGAATGAATAGCACATTATAGTATGCCCAAGCGCTGGCCAGGAAACGGAAATAAGCACCAAAAAGTAGGCACAAAAAAAAAACGCCAAAAAAATTGGGGCCAAAAAACGCCCCAAACAGTAGGCACCAAGTATATATAACGCCAAAAAGTAGGCACCAAAAATATATTTCCTTCATGTTTCCACCAACAAACAAGCGCCAAAAATTAGGCAGTGTTATTTCTCAATAGAAATTAGCAACCACAAGGAAAGTGTATCTTAGATGTATATAAGGTATAGCTCTCTCTTTCCTTTTCCTCTATGTTATATCTTTTTTCTCTCGCGGAACGAAAATGCCCAAAACGTTGCATGGCCTTGAAATTTTACTCTCCATTCTCGCTCGTCCATCGACGCCTAAGAAGTTTCACTTCAAAAATTAAGTTTTCTATTTTGGAAGTTTTTATTTAATATTAATCCATGCCGCCACCGTCCTTCAAATTTATCGTAGAAATTCTTCGGTCAAATACACTTTTTCGTAAATTTGGTAAAGTATTTTTCTTGTGTCATTCATTTGATAATCGGAAGAGGAAAAATATATGCCAATTACTCGTACAAGCTTTTCACAGAAGGTCGAGAAGATGTGAATGTCGACGCTCGCTCTGTACACCCCTACACATCAACAACCGATGAAAATTTTCAGCAAGTGAAGAAAATTGCTATGGAGAATAGTCGAATCACAATTTGAGAAGTTGCTGAGGATTCCGGCATATCGGTTGGCTCATGCATTGCAATCTTTTCGGAAATTTTTGGCATGAAGCGTGTGGCAGGAATTGTTGAATGACGTTAACGATGATCTCGATTTGTTTATGACATGGACACCAAACCCTAATCGTCCCAATGGATGAGTCCAGGAGAGCCAAGACCAAAAAAAAGCACGCCAAGTTCCATCAAATGTCAAGATTTTGCTCACTGTTTTCTTCGATTACCATGGCGTAGTGCATCAGGAGTTCCTACCACAAGGTCGTACGGCAAATAAGGAGTTTAACCATGAAGTTATGCGCCGTTTGCGAGAAGCAATACGAAAAAATGCACAGAATTGTGGAAAAAAATGCATCATAATAATGCACCTGCTCACTTATCTTTACTTGTAAGAGATTATTTGGCCAAAAACAGCACTGTATGACTCATCCACCGTATTCACCAGATTTGGCCCCCTGCCACTGTTTCCTGTTCCCAAGATTGAAGAGACCCATGAAAGGACGGCGTTTTGCGACGATTGTAGAGATAAAAACCGAATCACTGAGAGAGCTCAAGGAAATACCGAAAAGTGCATATCAGAACTGCTTCGAGGATTGGAAAGAACGCTGGCACAAGTGTACGAGTATTACATCTGAGGAGACTATTTTGAAGGAGATAAAATAGAAATTGATGAATAAATAAATATTTTTTGAGAAAAACGAAAATTTACCTTATTTTTTGAACACTCCTCGTTTACCGGCATTCTTAATGCAGACATAAGAACAACGAGGTTTGTCTTGACTCTCGTATTCCCTTTTCAAAAAAAAAAATAAACAAATAATTAATAAATGAATACAATGCGAGAATATTTCGAGCATATGCATGTATGCGCTAACATACACACGTACTTGCATATGGATTAATAAATTTATTGGTATGCACGTATATACAAGTATGTATGTACATATATATTTGCAGATATGCATATTCATATGCTAAGTAGCTTGACTTGCAAAGTGTTGACCACGTCAGTAATGAACGAAGAGTAGTAGAGAGTAAAAATACAATAAAAAGAGTGCATAGATATTAGGGTGGTCAACAAAAAATCGACGTACTCAATTTTTATTACACCATTTCACAGAATTTTTGTATATTGGAGAAGAAAAGACACGTATTTTTTTATAAAATTCATATTTTTGCATGAAATTCAAAAATTCTTTTAAGATGTTTCGGAGTGTCCGATTTGAGTCAATTATGCACCGTTTGTTGTATAGTTTATTGACATTTTAAGCGTAGATTCATAAATACAAATGTGTGAGCCGACAGAGTAGACGTGTTTTTGAGTAGTTGTAGTCTAATCCGTATTTCTATTTAATCCACTGGGTGTTAGTTTGCTAGAAAGCTACATACGTAAATCTTTTGTAAGCGGTTCTGTTGTCCGGGTAAATCAAAATCAAAATAAAGTTTAAGGTAGTACATGGGAAATACTACAGTCTGATTTCCATCCGAAAAACATACCTTTTTTTTAAAAGTCCGCCATTTTGTTATTTTTCCAAAAAAATTTTCCCATTGTAGCTCCTGCCAGAATGACACGCCTACAGAATAATAATCAGTTTAACTTTTTCGTTTCAGATGTCCTGAAGAGCCCAAATCTTGTTGACAAGCCACCTATCTTTTTTAAGACGCTTACTTCGGTGACACACTACTACAAAAAAATATGTAAAAAAAAAATCGTTTTTGTACACTATTTGATGTGAATAAAAAAACTAGGGTCTGTCAGACTCACGCACGGTAGAAGTGAAACTTCTAAGTTGGTTGTTCCATGCATGGGAGCCCCGGTTTAGATCTCTCCCCCTCTCTCGTGTTAAATTCAGGTCTTCATATTTTTTTTTCTATATCACTCCACATAAATTTGTACTATTTATTTTTGTCCTTATTAGCTTCAAATTTGACACTTGGGTGCAGTGTTGCACTTGACGCTGACATTTTTTTGCACTTCCAATGGTATTTTTTGCCTACTTTTGGCGCGTTAATCAATTTGCTTTGATCACCGAAACGGTTGAAATGTCATTTTACAACCTTCTACTTCAACTATCGTCACTCGTTTGGCAAACGCACTCATTGTATCGCTTCGTCTCCTCCATACCTACCATCTATTTACTTCACAGCAGTTTCTTATTGCTTTCCCGCTTACACACATTCAATCGGCGCTTTATCTGATACTCACACACAGCACTCATTTGCACGGGCTATGGCTATCTATAATACCCGTTGTCGGTTGTCGATTGTCGGTTGCCTGCATGTCGCCAGTCTACTTCAATGCTTACTTGTGTGCTATATACATTTCAGTTCATATTATTTCGAAATTATTCGCTACAGGGTGTGCTAGAGACGTTTGCATTTTTGCAGTGGTTTATCTTCTAGAAGAAGAAGGCCAGACGAAGTATTTCGTTGTGTAACTAAGTATTCTTCAATAGAAATTTGTTCAAATACCAGTGTCAAACTAATTTTTAAAGCGAAAATCCTCTATTATAGTCTCCACACGCTATTTACTTGTATATAAAAGAGATAATTGCGGAACATAACATGCATATACAAATTAATGAGAGAGAGCGAATAGGCGAGAGTGGGAAGGAGCAGCTGCTCCTTGGCCCCACCCATTTGACGGATTTCGGTAACGCTCCGAACTTACCGTTTCACTCGCCTATTTTCAATCTGCCTTGGGGCCCCCGACGCGCCTAAAGAAGTTTCACTTCAAATATGTTATTAAATCAAAACGATCGCATTTTATTTGGTCTTGAAATACTGTGAAAAACCCTTGCTATTTCACCTGTTAATATTGTTTCAAACTCCTTTAGTACAAAGTAAGTCTCTTAGTACCGATACATCAAGCGCTGCTCTCAATGCATGGTTTGCGAAATTTGAGAGTCGCCTAGAATCACAAAAGCTGAGCATGATTGAACAGTTAACGTTACAATTGAGAGAATTCGAAGAGCGAGTAATGGAGCGGTTCAGTGAGTTGTCGGCAGATGTTATGAACAGTTAAGAATATGGAAGAGCGCATAACAAAACGGGACTGAAATGGTATGTGAGGTATGCACTTACCGAACAATTATATGTGTATGAGAACAACACAATATCAGCAGATGTGATTGTTAGTGGGTTGCCTACAAGAAAAGATGAGGACATTCTCAATGATTTCTCAAAGCTGTGCTAAACGCTGCAAGTAAGTGCGCACACAGTGACTGACGTATCGTAGTCCCTTACCGCAGCCTGTAGAAAGCACAAAATTGGGCAAAACTTATCGCGTAGAGAAGAACTGCGTTCTTTTTGTTACATACATATTTACAAAATACATCGGTTTGTGTATGTATGTGTTTAGTTGTATCTACACAATGTTGCCATTGATATTTTTGCATACAGACTTTTTCACACATTCGCGTTATCAGTTACAGTTTTCATTGTTTAATAAACCAAAGGCAAACACCAACAAATGCAAGTAGTTTATTTATCTATCATTAACATTTTTCAACAGTGTTTTTAAGTTATTTTAATAAAAATAAAAATTTTTCTAGGTTTATTTTGTAAATGATTTCGAAATGTGCTGCATGGCAACACCGTGTGGTGAGAGAGCAATCAGCTGGGTCGGAATTACGGAATTTTTTTAATAATCGTGAAATAAAATCTACGGTACTACGATACGGAAGGAAGGAACTTTTCGTTTACATGGGGTTCTCATTAGTTTGATCGAAACAGCTGAGTCGGAATTGCGTTTACGCGCTTCACTGTTTTCAGCATTAGCTTTGTCTTTTGTTATTGTACAGTTTTGTTAGTCTCAGAGTTTTAGTTCTTTCTTCATGACATTTCCTAGCCTGTTCTAATATAATTAAACGAAGTGTTTATAATTTTGCAAAATATACATTTTTTAAAAATTAGTTTAATATTTCACTCAGTTTTATTTAGCTTTAGTTTTGTTTAACATCTGGTCGCTTTTCTCGCAATCGTAGTTGTTGTTGGTGTTCTTCTGCTTTCAGCAGTCAAATCTCTCTCTCGCTACTGCAGTGTTGCCTAGCTTCGGATATAAAAACGCCCTAAAATGTCCATTTAAAGAACACAAAACACCGAATTTTTATTGAATTTCTTAAAGAACTTTGTATGCGTGACAAATTGCCTTTAAAATGTGCGTTTTTTTAATAAATGTGTTACGGATATGTCGGAATTATCGTTCCGTTACCCGACCATGACGAGGTGAGAATAGCAATATCACGGCTAAAGAACAACAAAGCCGCGGGCGCCGACGGACTGATGCTGAGCTATTCAAACATGGCGACGAGGAGCTGGTAAGGTGCATGCATCAGCTCCTATGCAAAATATGGTCGGATGAAAGCATGCCTGCCGATTGGAATTTAAGTGTGCTCTGCCCAATCCATAAGAAGGGCGATCCTGCAATTTGTGCCAATTACCGCGGGATTAGTCTTCTAAATATCGCCTATAAGGTTCTAGCGAGCGTATTGTGTGAAAGGCTGAAGCCCACCGTCAACCAACTGATTGGACCTTATCAGTGTGGCTTCAGACCTGGAAAGCCTACCATCGACCAAATATTCACAATACGCCAAATCTTGGAAAAGACCCATGAAAGGAGAATCGACACACACCATCTTTTCGTCGACTTCAAAGCTGCATTCGACAGTACGGAAAGGAGTTACCTGTATGCCGCTATGTCTGAATTTGGTATCCCCGCAAAACTAATACGGCTATGTAAGATGACATTGCTCAACACCAGCAGCGCCGTCAGAATTGGGAAGGACCTCTCCGAGCCGTTTGATACCAAACGAGGTTTCAGACAGGGTGACTCGCTGTCGTGTGACTTCTTTAACCTGATGTTGGAGAGCATCGTACGAGCCGCAGAACTTAATCGCTCAGGCACAATATTTTATAAGAGCGTTCAATTGTTGGCGTATGCCGATGATATTGATATCATCGGCCTTAACAACCGCGTTGTTAGTTCTGCCTTCTCCAAACTGGATAAAGAGGCAAAGCGAATGGGTTTGGTGGTGAACGAGGACAAAACGAAGTACCTCCTGTCTTCAAACAAACAGTCGGCGCACTCGCGTATCGGCACTCACGTCACTGTAGACAGTCATAATTTCGAGGTTGTAAAAGACTTCGTTTATTTAGGAACCAGCATTAACACCGATAACAATGTCAGCCTTGAAATCCAACGTAGAATCTCTCTTGCCAACAAGTGCTACTTTGGACTAAGTAGGCAACTGAGCAGTAAAGTCCTCTCTCGACGAACAAAACTAACACTCTACAAGACTCTCATCATGCGCGTCCTAACGTATGGCGCAGAAGCGTGGACGATGACAACATCTGATGAAGCGACGCTTGGAGTGTTCGAGAGAAAGATTCTGCGTAAGATTTTTGGACCTTTGCACGTTGGCAACGGCGAATATCGCAGGCGATGGAACGATGAGCTGTATGAGCTTTACGGCGACATAGACATAGCGCAGCGAGTAAAGATCCAGCGGCTTCGTTGGCTGGGTCATGTCGTCCGAATGGATACAAACGCTCCGGCTTTGAAAGTATTCGATGCGGTACCAGCTGGTGGTAGCAGAGGAAGAGGAAGGCCTCCTCTGCGTTGGAAAGATCAGGTGGAGAAGGACTTGGCTTCACTTGGTGTGTCCAACTGGCGCCGGTTAGCACGAGAAAGAAACGACTGGCGCGCTTTGTTAAACTCGGCCAAAATCGCGTAGGCGGTTATCGCGCCAATTAAGAAGAAGAAGTTATGGATATGTACAATTTACTTTATGAGTTTTTTTGTTAAGCGAAACTCTTTTGTTAAGGAAACGTCGTTTTTGCTATATTGAGGTTATGTAACTAGATAAGATACTCTTTTCGTAAAAATGTCATTATGGTTTCTTTGGTATTTTCTGGTATTTTTTGGCTTATTTTTACAATAAATACACCTCTTGATGCCCTATGTCCCACTAAACGATTACACCTCTATGGCTTAATTCGCATTCAGTGAATTCAAACGCTTTTTAAAATGTGAAAAAGGTTTTCAATCTTAAGAAGAGTTGAGAGAAGAAGATTTAATAGTCTTGCATAACCTTAAAAGGAACAAAATATTAAATTTGCACTTTCAAAATACCAAATTTTAGAAGAACCAACTAATTTTCATTAGCACTAAAATCTTCTAGAGTGGCCTTTTTTAACCTTCTTTTGTATAATAATACAGTTTTTTTAATTAAGGATTCGGTAGCTTTGAATTAAAAAAAAGACACGAAACTTAAAAATTTCGCATTTTGGGTATAAAAAAGCACTAAATTTATTGCGAAGAGCAAATAGTTGGCAACATTGCACAACTTTTGAAGCTCGACTGGAAATTACTCAGCAGATTATTCTTGTCCAAGTAGCAGGTAATTTGTCGCGCCAAACATTTTTCAAAAACTTTCGATAGGGCAGGTGCTTATTGGTCCATAGCTATGCTTAAAATATTTGAAGATGTTCGCCCTGCTTATGATAAAAACTACCTAACAGCGCTAGTATTTATTTGATTTTTTAAAGGGTTTTGATACTATTGGTCACAACATTTTGCTGCAAAAATTGGGTTATCTCTATAAGTTTGGAGCATTTTCTCTGCAACTAATAAAAAGTTACCTTTCGAATCAGCTACAACAAGTTAAGTGTGGTGATAACCACTCAAGCCTTAAGCCAATTACATCAGATGGGCCGCAGGGCTCTATTTTAGGCCCAATTTTATTTTGCATTTTTATTAATGACATTGTTGAGTGCTGCCAAAATTCGACGATTCATCTCTATGCTGACGACTCTTGGATCTACCTGTCAAGGCCAATATGTCTTATTGAAGATTTGATAGCAAGGCTTAATGAAGACCTCAATCGTATTTCTAACATTTTGTATTTTATATTGAGAAATAATAAAAAAAAAATAAATGAAATGAATGAAATATTTGCATGCTCTGTTTTTCCAAAATCATATCGGCATCAAATAAGGTGTGAGTGACTGTGTGAACATTCATATGTATGCCATTATACCAATACATTCAAATTTACATTCGTGCATACGTGCGAGATTGAGCTATTGCACTTGCATCGATGAAGAACTTATGAATGCAGTCAGTCAGTTCTACTTTGCGAATACATTGGGAAAGATGGTTTCTGCGCTTTTGATATTTTTCACCGTAACTTCAAATATTTGTGATATGCAGCTGTGCTACGAAAGGGAACGATATTCGTATATCAGTTACGAAATTAATGAGGTAGAATAATTTCTTTCTTCATTTGCCATAAATTCATTATTCACAATTAGTGAGAAATAATTTTTATGCACAGGTCATTCAACGAAGTTCTTTAAATCAGCAGTGCGTTATCAATTCAACATTCATGGAAGTTATTGCGTTTGATCAGGAGCAGCTGTGCGATATGCAAATTGAGGACGATCAATGCTATGCACAACCTGTGGAGGAGACAACCAAGGAGTGGACAGCCAAGGAGGGGGCAGCTAAGGAGGGGACAGCTAAGGAGTGGGCAGCCAAGAAAGGGACAGCTAAGGAGGGGACAGCTAAGAAGGAGACAGCGAAGGAGGAGACAGCTAAGGAGGAGAAGTTAAGTAAGGATGACGGCGCACTGGCTTTGATACTATTGCTTTTCCTTGGTATATTATGCAGTCGTTAACAGTCGTTCTCGTTAAAGTAATAGAAACCCTTTGACAGTCGTGCAAGATTTTTTTGAGCTATACAATGGGGTTGGATATTTGTCTTTATTAGAAACAATGGGAAGTAATAAAGAAAAGTATACAGCATTTTGCCTTTTTTGCCATTTTATATGGGAATACTGAACAAAATAGAAATAATTAGGTTTTATATGAAATAAAAATAAATTCATTTTATACCGCCACAACAATAAAATTAATCATCTGTCTTTCATTTTCTTACATAAATACGCTGTGTATACCGAGGAAACCGAGTTTTGTTAGAGGTGGAAATACTGGTTTAATATTTGACAATGGTCGAAAGTGTTTTATTAATTACAATTACAATTTTTCTTTACATCGCTAAGGAAATTTGTGAACACCCCTCAAAAAAATTGTTGCTCTTTTGCGCCGAACTAGTCCGAAAGAAATTTTGTTTGGCAAAACTTTTCTTTACTACCACGATACATTTGAATGAAGGGCGGAGAGGGAGGGGGCGTGGCACCACCCACCACGCCCATTAGAAAGAGCAAGGTCACACCATTATAACTGTGAAAGTCCCAACCTCCTAGTGTCCCTATAGACCTCCTAGGAGAAGTTTAAAAATTGGGTTTTTCCGACCGCATTTGCAGTTTGTACTGAAATACAGTTGAAGAGAAGAGTATACAGCAGTCGTCAACCCAGCAAGCATTTAACTTAGGTTTTATATTTCGGCCGTCGTAGCCGAATGGGTTGGTGCGTGATTACCATTCGGAATTCACAGAGAGGTCGTTGGTTCGAATCTCGGTGAAAGCAAAATTAATAACAACATTTTTCTAATAGCGGTCGCCCCTCGGCAGGCAATGGCAAACCTCCGTGTGTATTTCTGCCATGAAAAAGCTCCTCATAAAAAAATATCTGCCGTTCGGAGTCGGCTTTAAACTGTAGGTCCCTCCATTTGTGGAACAACATCAAGACCACAAATAGGAGGAGGAGCTCGGCCAAACACCTAACAGAAGTGTACGCGCCAATTATTTTTTTATTTTTTTTATATTTCATAGCACTTATGAAAACGTTGTCGTAAAAGTTATGAGTCCCGATGGCGAAAATTTAGGTAAAAAATTGTCCGATTTTGCATTATTTCACTATTTATAATTTTTTTTTTTTTTAAATATATGTTTTTGTAATATACATGTATATTTGAAATCAAAAAAGCGCCCCTATAAATAATAAAAATAATATATTAATAAAAGAATTGTTCCCTTTTGGTTGACTGGGTTTTTCTTATTTCGCTTTGTTCTTCTCTCTCTCATCGTTCGTTTGACAGTTCGCTCCTCAAATTTATTCTGCACGGTTAGAAGACCATTTGTAATAATAGAATTTTAATAGAATTTGGACTATTATTTAGTAAAAATAGCTTTAAATCGAATCTTAATGTAATAAAGAATGTTTATAAGTGATTTTGTTACTTTTCTGTGTTTGTATTTAAGTGAAATAAGCGTCTGTAATAGGGCATTTTTTCAAGCTTATGCAAAAAAGAGGAATTTTTGACGTTAAATTTTGCTATTAATTCTTAATTTTCATTTACAAAAAGTAATATAAATCAAAAGGCTGATATAGTGACTACATTTGCGTGTTATAAGTTTTAAATTCGGTCCACGCACTTAGACATTATAAGCAAATATATCGTGGTAGAAAAGGAAAGCACAACCATTTTTTTTTCTCATATTATATTTTCGTAAGAAAAAGGTGCTCTCCCTACGATGTGGATAGGCTGCATTAGCCTAGCCGGAGCTTCCGAAACACACAACTGCACGAGAATGCAGATTGAAGATTGCTAAACTCATTGCAAAACTTATCGCAAAAAAATGGAATAGATATTGGGGGTATACATACATACATATATAACATGCACATATACTTACATGCATATGCCGCCACCTCATACGGGGGACTCCCCGTTTTGATGGGTATGAGAATCGTTGCTGATTGAAGTCGCTGCACAGTTGCATTCGTTTGTTGAAAATGAAACACTTTACGATTAGCGAGCATGCATGAGATAAGCTTTTTACTTCTCATAGTTTAAATACACTGACGACAGCAGACTGCAGGTGGCGTATACATACATACACACATGTGCTCATTAGACTGGCCGCAGCTTGTATGGAGAAAAATAAAAATTGAAAATCCAAAAGTTTTCGGGTCGTAAAACATGAGGTTAGATGCAATAAAGAACGGTATATTTTTTCAGCCCGATCCGATGATGTCTAACCGTGCCCATTTGATCCCAAAGTATGGAAAATTTGAAAAAATCACAATTTTTCCTAATTTTTTTTTCGTTTCCAATTTTTTCGTTCGAATCTTATATTCATTGATGTGATGTGATTTTAATTAATGATCTTGTTTACTTTATAGCGGTATGAACCAATTTATATCGCGAAAGCCACCTGACAAAAGGTGCTTTCAGCACACATAACTGATTAAAGATACGTGGAAAATATGTCAGCGTCAGTTGAGTAATAGAAATTGTGTTTTATGAACGGTGTGTTGAGTCAGCTGCTAAATGAAATAATTATTTTTAAATTTTATGCAAAGGTACTTTTTAAATAATTTTTCACACTTCACTATAATAATAAAAATAAAAATTTGTTTCATAATCAACACTTTGGTGATCACTAAACAATTCATCAACTGTTGTGTTCGCTGAATACGCTAAAAGTTTTGAATTTTTACTCGACATTTGAATTAGTAGTCTTTGACATTGCATTTTTATTCAGTTTCAGTTGTCTTATGCGTTTAATAGTACACAAGTAATTAGTTAGTGAAAAAATTAGTTCAAAATCATTATCAGGCATTCCGAAAAAAAGATTACGTTCTGAGCAAAAAATATTTCTTGTGGGTGAATGTGAAAGTGTTATTTTGGGGGCCAAGTTGCCATCAATGAAACAGGTGTTCCAATTATTGTTTTACAAAATGAGGCACGAAAACTTGACTTTGGAAAGCAGTATGAAATACACGATTGGTGCCACGATTGAATTTTGGAAAAAAGCTAAAATTCCCACGGCGCAAGAAAAAAATTGTAATAGGACTATGAATAAGTTCGTTTCGGTTTTACAACAGATGGCGTAACTTGATTATTATTCCATCGATCCACATTTCCAAACATTCATTGGAGAGCTACTGTCGTAAGGCACAAACGTCAGTATAAGTTTTTTATTTGAAGCGTAAACAACAATATTTTTACCACACTTGAAAATGTCGAATTTCGTGCCAAATAATGTGTTTTTGCGGGGAATTCTTCTTCATTATTTTAATATGAAGAAAAAAGCAGCCGAAAGTCATCGTATCTTGGTGGAAGTTTATGGTGAGCATGCTCTATCTGAGCGAACGTGCCAGAAGTGGTTTGCACGCTTTAAAAGTGGTGATTTTGGCTTGGAAGACGAAGAACGCGAGGGTGCGCCGCCAAAGTTCATGGATACCGAATTGGAGGAATTGCTCGATCAAGATCCGGCTCAAACGCAAGAAGAGGTTGCAAAAACTTTGGGAGTTGATCAATCAACCATTTCCAAACGTTTAAAAGCCATGGGAATGATCCGAAAGGTAGGCCATTGGGTGCCGTATGAATTGAAGCCAAGAGACGTTGAACGCCGTTTTATGGCATGCGAACAACTGCTTCAACGGCACAAAAGAAAGGGTTTTTTGCATCGAATTGTGACTGGCGATGAAAAGTGGGTCCATTACGACAATCCAAAACGTCGGGCAACGTATGGATACCCTGGCCATGCTTCAACATCGACGTCGGCGCAGAATATTCATGGCCTGAAGGTTATGCTGTGTATCTGGTGGGACCAGCTGGGTGTTGTGTATTATGAGCTACTGAAACCGAATGAAACGATTACGGGGGATGTCTACCGACGACAATTGATGCGTTTGAGCCGAGCACTGCGAGAAAAACGGCCGCAATACGCCGATAGACACGACAAAGTTATTTTGCAACATGACAATGCTCGGCCACATGTTGCACAAGTGGTCAAAACATACTTAGAAACGCTCAAATGGGATGTCCTACCCCACCCGCTGTATAGTCCAGACCTTGCGCCATCCGATTACTATCTCTTCCGATCGATGCAACATGGCCTGGCTGACCAGCACTTCCGTAATTACGATGAAGTCAAAAAATGGATCGATTCGTGGATTGCGGCAAAACCGACCGAATTTTTCACAAAGGGAATCCGTGAATTGCCAGAAAGATGGGAAAAAGTAGTAGTAAGCGATGGACAATATTTTGAATATTAAATTTGTAACCATTTTACGTCAATAAAGTTTCAAATTTCGAAAAAAAACCGCATGAACTTATTCATAGTCCTATTATTAAAAAACTTAAAAATCTTTACGAGGAATGGAGAAATTTACAAAAACATTCCAAGACTCCTAACGAGAAGTGTCGTAAAAATGAAGCAGAGTTTAAGGATAAAACTTCATATTTGACATTGCAGCCATGGATGCCTTAGGTTTAATGAAAATGCAGGAAGATAAAGACTTTCTTTTGCTCCAAAGAAATAGAGGACGTCCAGGTAGTATGTAAGGTGCCGATACTTTACTCACAAGAAAAGAAAAACGCAAAGAGCAACGAATGGAAGAAGAAAGAAAGCGCATTGAAAAGCATTTAGTTCATAGTAAGTTAAGCTTTACTGTTTCTTTTTTTTTAATATTTGATCCCATTTGAAGCTAATTATGCTCTCGAAGTCTCTGATACCGAGGATGCTGAAAAGGATATTTCAGCTGGCGAAGAAAATGCAGCAAAAGATATGAATGAAGGCAAAGATACAGACGGAAGTAATTTACTACCGAAAAAGGCAAATCGAGGAAAAATTAATTTTATTGATGATAGAATGCTTGCATGCATGGACAAATGTAACCTCTCAACAAGAGGTGCCAAGCATTTGGTGAGTGCAACGGTTGCTGCCTTCATAAATACCATGCAAAATATTAATGGAACGCCGTCAATAAAAAGGGAAGATTTACATAATTCATAATCGAACAACATTACATTCGCTGAGGAGAGATTATCGTCGCAGACAAGCTCAAGAGATTATTAATGGATTCAATGTTATGGTTTTACTGAATATGTTTATAAGATTTTGGATTATTGACCTTTCTTTTTACTTGTTTGTAGATTCCCGACGTTTTTGTCCTTCACTGGGATGGCAAGCTGCTTGCAGAAATCCTAGGCACAGAAAAGAAATATAGATTGTCTCTCGTTGTCACAGGAGAAAATATAGAAACACTGCTGGGGATACCAAAAATTGAAAGTTCAACGGGAGATGCAATAGCTGCAGAAATACATAATTTTTTGTGCAAGTGGAAGCTCGATGATTTAGTGGAAATTGTATCATTTGATACAACAGCTGCTAATACGGGAGTTAATAATGGAGCAGCGTTCTTGCTTGAAAAAAGGTTGGGCCGAAATCTACTTTCCTTTCCCTGTCGTCACCATGTTAGTGAGTTGCTAGTCAAAGCAGTGTTCGAACTAAATTTTGGCAAATCATCAGCACCGGAAGTTCCCTTATTCAATCGTTTCTCTAACAGCTGGAAAAACATTAATTCTAAGTCATTCAAAAGTGGAATGTCGGAAAATGAAGTTTGGAAAGTCTTTACAATAGCTGAAGTGGAAATATTTAAGAATTTTTGTCTAACTGCATCAAATAGCCACCATACTCGTGCCGATTATAAAGAATTACTACAACTATCGTTGCTCTTTGTTGGGAAAGACGTACCAAATTTTTCACAAGTACGTTCACCTGGTGCAACATCACACGCAAGGTTTATGTCGAAGTGCCTATATTGCTACAAAATGTTTCTGTTTCGCGAGCAATTCGTGTTAACGACTTCAGAGATAAAGAGTCTAAGAAGCGTTTGTATTTTTTTAACCTGCATCTACGTTCCATATTGGTTTCGTTGTGTGGATCCAATAGCTGCTCTACAAAATGACCTTAAGCTCAATCAAGATGTGATTGTATATTTCGATAAGAATGTATCCAATGCCTTGTTACATAAAATTAAAAATCATTTATGGTATTTGTCGGAAGAGGCGGTTGGCCTTTCATTTTTTGATGATCAAATTCCTTCACATATTAAGCGAAAAATGGTGGAAGCAATTACTAGCGATAACCAGAAGGAAGATGCTGTTCCAAAGAGAGTTGTTGCTGCAATGTCAGAAATAACGCTTTACGGCAGCAAGAATATAAATGATTTTGATGATGAAATCATCAAGAACTAAAACATTATTTACCCGCTTAGGAATTGAAACAAGTTTTTTGGAATCAGATCCTTCAACATGGCAAGAAAAATAAGACTATATAGCGGGAAAACGAATTTGTCAGCATTTGTCTATAGTTAATGACGCTGCAGAGAGAGCATTGAAATTGATCACAGACTACAACAGATCGCTTACTAATAATGAAGAAGATAAACAGTACTTACTACAAGTTGTTGAGCACTACAGGCAATTGTATCCGTTTTACACCAAAACATCTCTCATTAAATAGACAATCAATTCTTTAATTAAAATTTTATTAAATTAAATTAAATTAATAGGACTATGAATAAGTTCGTGCGGTTTTTTTTCGAAATTTGAAACTTTATTGACGTAAAATGGTTACAAATTTAATATTCAAAATATTGTCCATCGCTTACTACTACTTTTTCCCATCTTTCTGGCAATTCACGGATTCCCTTTGTGAAAAATTCGGTCGGTTTTGCCGCAATCCACGAATCGATCCATTTTTTGACTTCATCGTAATTACGGAAGTGCTGGTCAGCCAGGCCATGTTGCATCGATCGGAAGAGATAGTAATCGGATGGCGCAAGGTCTGGACTATACGGCGGGTGGGGTAGGACATCCCATTTGAGCGTTTCTAAGTATGTTTTGACCACTTGTGCAACATGTGGCCGAGCATTGTCATGTTGCAAAATAACTTTGTCGTGTCTATCGGCGTATTGCGGCCGTTTTTCTCGCAGTGCTCGGCTCAAACGCATCAATTGTCGTCGGTAGACATCCCCCGTAATCGTTTCATTCGGTTTCAGTAGCTCATAATACACAACACCCAGCTGGTCCCACCAGATACACAGCATAACCTTCAGGCCATGAATATTCTGCGCCGACGTCGATGTTGAAGCATGGCCAGGGTATCCATACGTTGCCCGACGTTTTGGATTGTCGTAATGGACCCACTTTTCATCGCCAGTCACAATTCGATGCAAAAAACCCTTTCTTTTGTGCCGTTGAAGCAGTTGTTCGCATGCCATAAAACGGCGTTCAACGTCTCTTGGCTTCAATTCATACGGCGCCCAATGGCCTACCTTTCGGATCATTCCCATGGCTTTTAAACGTTTGGAAATGGTTGATTGATCAACTCCCAAAGTTTTTGCAACCTCTTCTTGCGTTTGAGCCGGATCTTGATCGAGCAATTCCTCCAATTCGGTATCCATGAACTTTGGCGGCGCACCCTCGCGTTCTTCGTCTTCCAAGCCAAAATCACCACTTTTAAAGCGTGCAAACCACTTCTGGCACGTTCGCTCAGATAGAGCATGCTCACCATAAACTTCCACCAAGATACGATGACTTTCGGCTGCTTTTTTCTTCATATTAAAATAATGAAGAAGAATTCCCCGCAAAAACACATTATTTGGCACGAAATTCGACATTTTCAAGTGTGGTAAAAATATTGTTGTTTACGCTTCAAATAAAAAACTTATACTGACGTTTGTGCCTTACGACAGTAGCTCTCCAATGAATGTTTGGAAATGTGGATCGATGGAATAATAATCAAGTTACGCCATCTGTTGTAAAACCGCACGAACTTATAAATAGACCTATTATATAAATTGGAAACAAAAAAAAATTTGGTAAAAATTGTGATTTTTTGAAATTTTCCATACTTTGGGATCAAATGGGCACGGTTAGGCATCATCGGATCGGGTTAAAAAATTACACCGTTTTTCACTACTCCTAACCTAATGTTTTAAGACCCGAAAATTTATGGATTTCAACAAAAAAAAAAAGTTACGGCCAGTCTAGTGCTCATGTAATGAAGTCACTTCAACTTTTTTCAATATTTTTCACGCCAAATTTTTATCGCTGATTTTTCACAAATATATTGTTTATGCATAAAAAAGTGCTTATAGACCAAAGTACAGCTTTTTGTAATAAACTTACGAAAATGAAGGGGTAACATACGTCGAGCAGCGCCAAAAATGCGCTAGAAGAAAAAATTGTTTTTAGAAGAGATAAAAATAGAAATAAATATAAAAAATTGTATACATTATTTATTAGTACTTAAACTTTATACAAAAATTTATTTAAATTTTTCTTTACAAAAATTAGTATATAAAACCAAAGTTACAATGAACCGAAGTACAATGAAAAAAAGTTGCTTCACGGTCTGCAACATTTCTCATTGAAGTGTAAAAAGTAAAAAAACATTATTGTTGTTGCGTTCTTATATTTTATAAATTACTAATGTATTTATTTCTATATGGCAATACCTTCTGCTTGTTAAGATCTCTAAATTTGAATTTTATAACAGGATTGCCAAGGCATATCTATATAAGGTAGTATCATTCTTCTTCTTAATTGGCGCTATAACCGCTTACGCGATTTTGGCCGAGTTTAACAAAGCGCGCCAGTCGTTTCTTTCTCGTGCTAACCGGCGCCAGTTGGACACACCAAGTGAAGCCAAGTCCTTCTCCACCTGATCTTTCCAACGCAGAGGAGGCCTTCCTCTTCCTCTGCTACCACCAGCTGGTACCGCATCGAATACTTTCAAAGCCGGAGCGTTTGTATCCATTCGGACGACATGACCCAGCCAACGAAGCCGCTGGATCTTTATTCGCTGCGCTATGTCTATGTCGTCGTAAAGCTCATACAGCTCATCGTTCCATCGTCTACGATATTCGCCATTGCCAACGTGCAAAGGTCCAAAAATCTTACGCAGAATCTTTCTCTCGAACACTCCAAGCGTCGCTTCATCGGATGTTGTCATCGTCCAAGCTTCTGCGCCATACGTTAGGACGGGCATGATGAGAGTCTTGTAGAGTGTTAGTTTTGTTCGTCGAGAGAGGAGTTTACTACTCAATTGCCTACTTAGTCCAAAGTAGCACTTGTTGGCAAGAGAGATTCTACGTTGGATTTCAAGGCTGACATTGTTATCGGTGTTAATGCTGGTTCCTAAATAGACGAAGTCTTTTACAACCTCAAAATTATAACTGTCAACAGTGACGTGGGTGCCGATACGCGAGTGCGCCGACTGTTTGTTTGAAGACAGGAGGTACTTCGTTTTGTCCTCGTTCACCACCAGACCCATTCGCTTTGCCTCTTTATCCAGTTTGGAGAAGGCAGAACTAACAGCGCGGTTGTTAAGGCCGATGATGTCAATATCATCGGCATACGCCAGCAATTGTACGCTCTTATAAAAAATTGTGCCTGAGCGATTAAGTTCTGCGGCTCGTACGATGCTCTCCAACATCAGGTTAAAGAAGTCACACGACAGGGAGTCACCCTGTCTGAAACCTCGTTTGGTATCAAACGGCTCGGAGAGGTCCTTTCCAATTCTGACGGCGCTGTTGGTGTTGAGCAACGTCATCTTACATAGCCGTATTAGTTTTGCGGGGATACCAAATTCAGACATCGCGGCATACAGGTAACTCCTTTCCGTACTGTCGAATGCAGCTTTGAAGTCGACGAAAAGATGGTGTGTGTCGATTCTCCTTTCATGGGTCTTTTCCAAGATTTGGCGTATTGAGAATATTTGGTCGATGGTAGACTTTCCAGGTCTGAAGCCACACTGATAAGGTCCAATCAGTTGGTTGACGGTGGGCTTCAGCCTTTCACACAATACGCTCGCTAGAACCTTATAGGCGATATTTAGAAGACTAATCCCGCGGTAATTGGCACAAATTGCAGGATCGCCCTTCTTATGGATTGGGCAGAGCACACTTAAATTCCAATCGGCAGGCATGCTTTCATCCGACCATATTTTGCATAGGAGCTGATGCATGCACCTTACCAGCTCCTCGGCGCCATGTTTGAATAGCTCAGCCGGCAGTCCGTCGGCGCCCGCGGCTTTGTTGTTCTTTAGCCGCGTTATCGCTATTCTCACCTCGTCATGATCGGGTAGCGGAACGACAATTCCGTCGTCAACGATTGGGGTATCGGGATCTTCACTTTCTCGGTGACATGCGCAGCTGTCACTGTTTAATAGGTTCGAGAAGTGTTCCCTCCATAATTTAAGATTGCTCTGTACGTCGGTCACCAGTTCGCCGTCTTTGTTCTTACAGGAAAACGCCCCGGTCTTAAAACCTTCTGTAAGCCGCCGAACTTTCTGGTAGAATTTTCGGGCGTTGTTCCTGTTGGCCAGCATCTCAAGCTCTTCGCACTCACGTATTTCGGCCTCTCGTTTCTTCTGTCGGATAATACGTCTCTCTTCCTTTTTCAGCTCTCTGTAGCGATCCCACATGGCTCGCGTTGCGCCCGATCGCAGCGTGGCTCTATAGGCGGCATCCTTTCTTTCTGCGGCAGCATGACATTCCTCGTCGTACCAATTGTTTTTTCGGGCTCGCCGGAATCCGATTTCTTCTTCGGCGGCGGTACGTAGAGAACGAGAAATGTTGCTCCATTGTTCGTGGATGCCGGTTTGTTGGGCAGTACTCTCTGAGAGCAGGAGTGAGAGTCGAGTGGCGAATCTTCTGGCTGTCTGTTGTGATTGCAGCTTTTCGAGGTCGAACATTCTTTGCGTAGGTAGATGCACGTTTTTTGCTGCACAGAGGCGCGTGCGCAGTTTGGCTGCAACAAGGTAGTGATCCGAGTCAATGTTGGGTCCTCGGATCGTACGTACATCTAATACACTAGAAGCGTGTCTTCCATCTATCACAACATGATCGATCTGGTTTCGCGTTTTTCGATCAGGGGACAGCCAGGTAGCTTGGTGTATCTTTTTATGCTGGAATCTGGTGCTGCAGACTACCATGTTTCGGGCCCCGGCGAAGTCGATCAGCCTCTGTCCGTTACCGGATGTTTCGTTGTGTAGGCTGAATTTTCCGACTGTGGGACCAAAAATTCCCTCCTTGCCCACCCTGGCGTTGAAGTCGCCAAGCACGATTTTTATGTCGTGGCGGGGGCAGCGCTCATAGGAGCGTTCCAGGCGCTCATAGAAAGAATCTTTGGTCGCATCGTCCTTCTCTTCCGTCGGGGCGTGGGCGCAAATTAGCGATATGTTAAAAAAACGGGCTTTGATGCGGATTGTTGCGAGACGCTCGTCCACCGGAGTGAACGACAGTACTTGGCGACGAAGTCTCTCTCCCACAACAAATCCGACACCGAATTTGCGCTCCTTTACATGGCAGCTGTAGTAGACGTCGCAAGGTCCTATGGTTTTCTTTCCTTGCCCCGTCCATCGCATCTCTTGGATGGCAGTGATGTCAGCCTTTACTCTCACGAGGACATCAACCAGCCGGGCAGAGGCACCCTCCCCATTAAGGGACCGGACATTCCAGGTGCATGCCCTCAAATCATAGTCCTTAGTTCGTTTGCAGGGGTCGTCATCAGTATAGGGAGGTCTCATCCGAGGCTTTTTTAAAGTTTTCATTGGGGGCGATTTTTAAGTGGCGGGTCCCAAACCCAACGCACAACCAGCTATCCTGGAATGTTTCGCCTTCTCACTTTAGCTCACTCCCGAACGGGTGTTCGGAAGCTACCCAGAGGATACGTGGGCTAATCCCGGCCGTCGTGAGCTGCTTGAACCATATGTAGAAGAATCGTCCTGGCCACTCCCAAGTGAATGGCGATCAGTAACTTTCCCCACTTGCGTGGACTTCTACACATGGAACCATCCTTCTCTACACATGGAACCATCCTTCATTAGAAGAGCTTATTAATTCGCCTTGTGCGAATTGCCACTGCTGTCAAAAATTTGTGCCAAGGCGAATTCGCTTTGTGTACATATTTGGTTGTTTCTACATTGTTATTCAGAATATTTGTTGCAATTATATTGAAATGCAAAAAATAAAGATTATCCGTATATAATATCATACTATTGCATAGTTATTTTGAATGAAAATATAGTGAAATATATTTTTGCCATATTTGCAATATTTATCACGTTAAATTTTTCTCGTTGATTTTGCATAAAAATATCGTTTAATGCATAAGAAAGTGCTTATAGACCAAAGTTCAGCATTTTGTAATAAATTTAAGAAAATTAAACAAATTTCAACATCTGCATCAATATGTTCAACTTTATTAATTAGAACTTTTAGTAAACTTCTACCCATTCAATTTTAATATTCTTCCATATTCCATAAAAATTCCGAAGATGGGGCAGCCATCTTGATAACTTATATTTTTGATTATTTTTTTATGTCCTTGTTGCTGGTCATTTAGTTAAAAGTAAGTTGGATTCCGGCCCCTGTTCAACTGTTTTGTTACGAGTATAAGTAACGTGTTTACATCGGAGAGGGTCTCTGTATATTGTCATAGATTTGGTCTTTTTAGCTGAGATTTTCATATTAAATTTGCCAGTCGCTTTTTCAAACTCGACCAAAAGTTACTGAAAGTTATACTCGGTTTCTGATAAAACCATCGTCTCGTCAGCATATCATATTATTTTATTATTTTTGCTTAAAAACCTGCATTCAGCATCTACTAATCGTACTTTCTCATTAAACGCATCCATAATTTTATGCCACTCGCCCGAATAACTGTTTTGTTGTCAAGTCCTGTAGTATATATATAAATATAATTGGCGCGTACACCCTTTTTGGATGTTTGGCCGAGTTCCTCCTCACATCTGTGGCGTCTTGTGGTCTTGATGTTGTCCCACAAATGGAGGGGCCTAGAGTTTCAAGCCGACTCCGAACGAAGATATTTTTTATGAGGAGCTTTCTCGTGGCAGAAATACACTCGGAGGTTTGCCATTGCCTGCCGAGGGGCGACCGCTATTAGAAAAATGTTTTCCTTAATTTTGGTGTTTCACCGAGATTTTAACCTACGTCCTCTCTGAATTCCGAGTTGTAGTCACGCATCAATTCGACTACGGCGGCCGCCATTAGACTTCGAAATATCTCATACAATGTTCTACAGAGCGTATTGGTCGAAAGCGAAGACGGATGCAGTCGGGCATGAACGAACTGGTAGAACTTTGTCAGACCTTAAAAACTAAACAACATACCCTATGATCAAAAAGTTCCGGGAAGGTGATGTTGACTGTTTTCTTCGATTGCCAAGGCGTAGTACACCATGAGTACCTTCTGTCGGGCCAGAGAGTCAATAAAGAATATTATTTATCCGTTTTGAAGCGTTTGCCGTTTGAAGCAAACGGCCGGAAATGTGGGCAAACAATTCTTGGATTTTGCATTATAATAGCGCGCCATGGCACCGAGCCCGAATTGTGCTGGAATATTTGGCCAAACACCAAGTAAATACCATCGTGTAAGTACCGTATTCCCCTGATATGGCCCCGTGCGACCTATTTTTGTTTCCCAAGTTGAAGTTACCACATCGTGGAAGGCGATTTCAGTCGATAGAGGAGATCAAAGAGAATGCGACGAAGAAGTTGAAGGCCATCCCTTCGTCGGCCTAACAGGGGTGCATGGAGGATAGGGTTAAACGTGGGCACATGTTTGTTGCTTCAGACGGGTCTTATTTTGAAGGATATAACATAATTTTGCCTGAAATTTAACTCTGTTTTGTTTTGTTTAAATATTTCCGGTACTTTCTATACCTATATTCACTTTACTGCAATTGCTTGAAAATAACCATGAAAACAGAGCCGACATGCTTCATCAGATCGATTTTAAAGACATTTTCGACAACATGCAAGTGAGTTGCCTGTACGCTGCGAGGTTTGACTTTGGTATCACCGCAAAACCAATTGTACAGCTGTGCAAAATCAGGGGAGCAATAGCAGCCACTTTGCCAGAATTGGGTAGGACGCCTTCGAGTAGAAGTGGGACTCATTCCCCAGCTGCCAAAAAAAGGACTCGAAGCAAATTTTACTGTATGGACAATGCCCGGTTAGCTCACTTACACCAAAAGAGAGTTCAGAATCTGTTAACCTTAAGCTTTTCTCGGCTTTTCCTCTTACCTAAAATAATTTCTTGACCTTACAAGTTAGTGGACTTGCCCAGCGCTCGCAAAGTCCACCTTCTCAGAAACAGATCCCAGATAGTCAAGAGAATCTGAATCCTTTTCGTGCACAAGGCGCCCCTCTTACGCATGCTCTGTCTAGCGAGCAATCCTGTCCTGCAATATCCCTGTGACCAGGTGCTCGTATGCACTTGATAAATAAATATCATTTACTTTAATAGTAAAGGGCTTACCAATAACACTTATTATTTTTGGCTGGATTGCGCTATCGAGAGATGATTAACGATTTTGTATGGCCGGAATTGGATGGTATTGATCTGGACAATTTTTATTTTCAACAAGACGGCGCTACGTGCCACACAAGCAACGAAACCATTGATCTTTTACGGGAAAAGTTTCCGGACCGAGTTGTCTCTCGAAGAGGTGATCTCAATTGGTCACCGAGATCTTGTGATTTAACACCTTGTGACCTTTTTCTTTTGGGCCACGTGAAAGTGAACGTCTATACCAACAGCTCAGGGTCGATTCAGTGCCTCAAAGATGGAATTCGTGAGGCTATGGAGGACACAGGGCAGCCACTTTGCAATTTGGTTATGGAAAATTTCATGGAAAGGATATTGTCCTGTAAGCGTGGTCGTGGTGATCATTTGCCTGCTGTTATTTTCCACTATTAACGGCATACCTTCCTCTTTGTAATGAAATAAACATCCGATCATTTATATTAAAAAATAGTATTTTTCGTTGAATATCAAAATAACACCTTTTATTGGGTAACCCTTTATTGAAACGCTGCTCTCTGTTAAAGGAAAAATGCATACACAAATATATTTTCTCATAGAGACCATTAAAAACAACTTAACCTTTCCATCTTTTCACTTTTCATTTGTATCAGCAGACACTTTGAACCTTTCGTTCTTCACCTCCTTTTAAATTTAATCACTTTCCAGTTAAAATTCTTTCGCTGAGGCTAAAGATTCTATTTATTCGAAGCACACCTTTGTCAAAGCAGCAACGATGAAGCTTGTTGCGAAAGAGCGATAGCTCTATTGTGCATAGAAGTAGTTAGGTTAACCTTTTTTTTATAAAATGTGAAAGTGAATTTGTGCGAAAAAAAAACAAAAAAAAGCTAGTAAGAAAAACGAAGAAAGCTAAAACAAAAATAAATGTTAAAAAGTAGCGCAATAAAGCAAAGAAAAATGAGCTCACACAGTTACAGTATTCAATTTCAAAGCACAACCTACCTCAGACTCAGACCAACAGTTTGACCAGTCAATCACTTAAGGGAAGCGGCACTTATTTGCATTTACTCGGCTCCTTTGGATTTAAATATTTAAACATAGGAATTTGTATATATTCATCATTTTTTTCTGCTTTTTCACTCTCCTTATCCACCGCTGCATTTTGATCTATGAGTTGGGTTGGCTACAATGTCAAATTAAATTAACAGTGACAAGGGTTTAAGTTGTAGAAAACTAACGGTCGATAGGTGTTTTTTTTTTACTTTGTCATTTTGACCTTTCTAGTTTACTTTACTTTACTGACTTACACAAAATTTACATAAGAAAATTTTTTAGAAAAATAATTCAAAGCGAAAGGAATTAGGGACCGGAAGTTCAAAGTTGAAAAATACAATAAAACCAGTAAACTCAAAGAAAAAGTCAATCAATAGAACAGTGAAACTGGGTGGGGTAAAAGACATTTCATGGAAAGATATCTTGTTTTCTCTACATTGGAAATTTTTATTGAATAATTTGCGCTTAGGGGCTATTTAGTTTTTGGGAATTTGTAAGATTAACAAAACTGCTGTATTGAATCCGAGTCATGATTTGCTGAAGTTTTGTTAATCGTAAGTTTTTTTTTTTTCTTCATGTGAATAGCTGATTGGACTATCGCTCCCGATTCTAGTACTGGGGCTATCAGAGAGCCCACAAGCCGGCATGGAAAGCAGGTTTCCTTGCACACGTTTGTATAGCAGGCTACTTCATCCAAGAGCAGACCCTCGCTACCTGCCGCACAAACTAAGTGAACAAACGCCGGCGCTGTTAGAAGAGAGAAGGATTAGAGGTGTGGTTATTTGAAGGCGGCACTCCACTCACTCAATGACGTAGATGATCTGTTCGTCCACGAAAGGCACTCTTACCCTCATGATTTAGAAGCAGTTAAACAAACGTGCGGTGGCGCAAAGAGAACAGCAGTTTATGTTTTGTTGAAACCCTATGCTCCCAAGTGGAATAATGAAGGAATAAGAAAAAACAAGCCGCTGCTTTGTGGGTGTACTTTCTGGACCGTTATGTATATACGCAGTGAGGCTTGGCATTACTTCGAGTCCTTTGGGTAGCAGTTGTCCGGCGGATGAGGCGGAATCATCTCATCTCTTACCGTAAGTACTTAACGTTTGGTGTTCTTCATATCCCCACCTTTTACTTTTCCACTTTTATCTTCCCAGCCATAGCAAGGGTCGAAAAACGTGTTTATTGTTCAAGTGGGCTCTTGCATAGTATGATACAACCATGTAACCGTGTAAGCCAAACTAACCTAAAATGCTTCGTTTAATTATGAAGCATCAGTAATAATGGCAGCCTTAAAATTCTCTGAGGATAATCTCTCAATATCTCGTTAGGCGAACTTTGGAGTACTTCAGAAAATATTCAGCGGAAATGAATGAATCTTTGCGCATTATCTCGCATAGTCCAGAGGATAGAACGAGGATATGTTTTGGAAAAGTACAAACCTATCTTCTTTTTGATTGGCGTAATAACCGTAATCGCGTAAAAACAGTTGCCTACTTAGTCCAAAGTAGCACTGGTTGGCAAGAGAGATTTTCGGTTGGATTCAAGGCTGGCATTGTTATCGGGGCTAATGCTGATTCTCAGATAAACCAAGTGTTTTACAACCATGGAAAGATATATAAATCTTGTTTCACTAGATCTGAGTAAAATTTACGAAGTTAGGAGTACTTGCCCATGCTTTGCTGTAAGTTGGTTTTCTATATCTGCTCGACTCTAAACCGTTTTTCGGCAAATTATTATTTTTAAGTCCAGGCGGCCGCCGTAGCCGAATTGTTTCGTGCGTGACTACCGTAAGGGAGCTTTTTAGTTTCCAAGTGCAACAACAAAATTGAAAAATCTAAATAAAAATTCTTCCAGGCTTACCTCGTCAAACATTTCCTTTAATAAATATAATCCATTGTGGTTTGGTTTCAGATGAGTCTGTTGCGAGTTATAATGTACACCGCCAATCAATTTTTTTTCGAGGCAGCTTTGAAGATTTCCCGGCACTCGCTCAATTTTAAACGAAAATCTGGGAATATATTGCTCAAACATTGCAGTCAAATGAAAATTTACTGAGTCAACGAATACTATCTGCTTCGCCAAAAAAAGAAAAACATATCTTAAAACAGATGCAGCTGATTCGCTGCCTAAATCAGCGCACACAAACCCTCCAGCTCTGACTTTATTCCACCCGTTCGATGCTGCTGGGTGCAGATGAAATAGAAAGAGCCAGTAGCTGTAGTTCGTCTTCACCATAAGCGCGGAATGGTAAGTCATTATTGGGATTCTCACATCTCTTGCATTTATCGCTAAAGCCATTAAGAACAGAAGAAACAGATTTTCGTTTTAGCGCCTACTTGCGGAAATCTGTTGAATGAGGAAGAAAAGATATGGCAGAAGGGGTTTGTTTGAATTTAAAAAATTTATTTCATAATATCTAATAATTATGCTGCAGACACATTTTTAAACGAACTATTTTGCCAAATAAGTCAACTGCAATTAACTGCAGCAAACGTAGTCGTCTAATGAAATTTACTACACAAATTTTCGCCAATGTGTTAAATATGCGGTTTCGCATTCATTAAACTCGCTTGTCAAGCTCAATTTGCGTACAACCAAAACCAAACTAAAATCGCAAAAATACTGCAAAATAAATATAATTCAATGCGTTTAAAAAACGAGCTGCAGCTAAAAGCCTCAAAAACCGCAGAACCACAAACGACAACTACAGCCGCAAAATATGCAGTGAAAATAACAACAAGTGGCCATTACGCACTCACGACCGGTCAACAGTGGGAGAGGTAACCAGTCCGAATCCGTTGCAGTGGCGTCTCCCAGCGTCACGCGGTTGAGTTTGTGCAACCACAGAAAGTATGCCATGGGAAAGCAACGGCAGCCACCTCCAGTGCGAAATGTGATTATATGAATTAATTGTATTAAAATCAATAGACCAACTCTGATTGCAGCGAGCAACAACAACAACTGTTATCTGTGTAGAATATCTATGCATGGATAATAGACGCGAATGCTCGTAATTTTTTTATGTTTATGGAAGAAAATACTCAACACGGCCAGCAAAACAAAAAAACATTAAAAATTAACGCGATTGTTGAGCCACTTTGGAGCTGCACTTCATTATATTATATTAAAATTCAATGGACTATAAAACTGCGTACTCGAAATTTTCCTAAATATTTTGAAGTGCGAAATTTGATCGGAATTTGTTGGATTTTTTTTGCGCAAAATTTGAAATTTAGATTTATATGGTTCTTATAGGCGGATAAACTACATTTTCATAACGAAAAATAACACTGCCCTGCATCGGTTTTTTTTTCCCTACCCCCGTAGACATAAGTACACCCCCTACTCTAAGGGTGCATGCGAACAATTTGGGTTTGGGCTTATTTCAAAGAGCAAAGTTCAACCTTCAATTACTGACAATATCGAAGATAGTAGCACGTCAGGTTTCTTCTCCACAATTTTTGAAAAATGGCCAAATACGCTATTTTTAGCGGTTTCAACCCCCTTTTTTTTGAAAACCTGACGTGATGGAAAATTTTTGAACTCGGATTCGTGCTCAGCGCAAAAATTCGCTTCGGGAACACTAGGTCACATTTGCAGGGCAGTGTGATAAAATTAAATGAGAATCAAAACCATTGTCAAAACTTGTTAATAAGTTCTAATGTTACAGTTATTTGACGCAGTAGGAGTAAAAAATTTCACATTGACTGCTGGTTTATTCAGTTTGTAATTCTATACCGGAAATTGCTGCAGCCAAATGGGATGAAATACCAGGTTATGTAACACCAGCTAGGTAGGAAGGTAGGTGCTGATTTGCGCTCCCCCGAGAAATAAGTTGTGCAATTCCCCTTTAACAACAGTCAGTGGGATGTCGATAACCAGGCGGGATACCTCTGCGACCAATTCAGCTGAGACTATGCCGATACCTCCCCTTCCCGGCAAGCTCATCAGCAATTTCATTTCCCTCTACGAGTCTGTGTTCTAGAACCCAGATCAGAGAAATGTTACTTGCCATGTCGCCAAGATATTTGATCTCCTTTTTGCAGGAGTTAACTAGTTTGGATCTGATTTATTTTTGATTTTTGTTTATTTATAGTAGAAAATTATAAAAATATCGAACAAACCATGCGAGAGATAGAGCCGGAAACCGACTCTTAGAGTCAACAGGGAGCGCCACTGTGAATCCAGTCTAGGCAGCTATATGCCATGAAATCATGCTCCATAAATAAGGGGAATATTTGCGCTTTCGAAAAGTTTAATAACGTACCGAAAAAAATTATTTTTGTTAAATTTTTTGATTTCTTAAAAAGAAATCACTGCCTGGACAACCCTGTATATGTTTATAATTGGCCTCTACATCCTTTGTTAGATGCCTAGCCGAGCTCCTGCTCTTCAACACGTGGCGTGCGTCTTGATGTTGCTCCAGAAATGGATGGCCTACAATTTTATGCCGCCTCCAAATGGCAGAGGGTTTCTTATGGACACATTTTGAAATGCAGAAATACAGTTGTAGGTTTGCCATTGCCTGCTTACTGCTTAATGCTCAGAGTGGCGAAGCCGAGCCCTACCGATTAGTGGGTGTGTACAAACCCTTTCGGGTATGATAGCGGAATTATTGAATATATAAAACAGTTCCCAGGGATACTTGGTGAATCATAGGAAGAAACACTGCACAAAATTAAAAAAAAGTTGGTCAATTAGATTTAGGTTGTGGTGAATACGAACTTCAAAAATAACAAGTATGTATTTGAAAAACGCTTTAAAGTGAGGTAGACACGGATGCCCGAATACTCGTCAATTTTGACCGGCTCCACTTGGAGTTTTGGCATGCCCCTCCATTTGTGGTGCAGGAGCTCTGCCAAGCCCCCAAGAAGGGCGTAAGTGCCATATATTGTAGTCGAAAAAGTCTTTTCGTATTTCTAATCAAACTTCAGCTCATTTGTTTTATATTTATAATGAACTTTATTAAACCAAATATGTACCATTTTGGTCGACCACCTTTTGCCATTTTTCTTTTAGAGACATTATTCCATCAGTGTAAAACTTTTGTGGTTTCTCGGCGAAAAACTGCGACAAGTAATTTTCACAGGCTTCTCTTGAAGCCAACTTTACTCCATTAAGGGAGTTCTGCATTGACCAAAAAAATGGTAGTCCGATGATGCAAGGTCAGGGCTATATGGTAAATGCATCAAAACTTCCCAGCCAAGCTCTCCCAGTTTTTGCCGAGTCATCAAAGATGTGTATGGCCTAGCGTTGTTTCTGCTGATCAGTTCTGGCCATTTTTTTTCGATTGCTTGCTTCAATCTCATCAGTTGTTGACAGTAAAGTGTAGAATCAATCGTTCGAGCAGGCTGGAGCATCTCATAGTGAATGATTCCTTTCCAATCCCACCAAACACACAGCATAACCTTTCGAGGCGTCAATCCTGGCTTGCGACCATTTGTTGAGCTTCACCACCCTTGCACCATGATCTTTTTCGCACATTATTGTCGTATTTGATCCACTTTTCGTCTCCTGTTACCATTCGCTTCAGAAATGGTTCGATTTCATTTCGCTTCAGCAAAGAATCGCAGATGCTACAATAATTCGGTCCATTAAATTTTTCACAGACAATTCATGTGGTACCCAAACATCGGGCTTCTTTTTGTAACCAGCCTTTTTTAAATGGTTCCAAACCATTGGATGATGAATGTTTAGTGCCTTGGCGAAGTCATGGCAGCTCATGTGACGGTCCTGGTCAATCTTTTTCATAATTTCATCGACTTTTTCAACGATTGGTCGCCCGGAGCGAGGTGCATCTTTCACATCGAAATTTCCAGAACGGAAGCGAGCGAACCATTGTTGTGCTACACAAACTGATACAGCATCGTCTCCGTAAACTAAACAAAAATTTCAAAATATGGCGAATTTCTTAATTATTTTCACTCATCTTTGAACAGCTATAACTTTTTTTCAACCTCTCCAAATTTAATTTTTTTTTGTTAAATGAAGCTTAAAATGTCACCTTTCTAACATCATATGATATGATACAATGTGATTGGTGGCACTGGAGATAGATGACTCCAACGACATCTATTGACAAAATACGAAACGACTTTTTCGACTACCCAATATATATAATATAAACATGTATATATCCAGAATAGGGAATCCAGAAAATTTTTTGAAAACGAAAAATTTCGATAACCGAGTGGCCGACCATAAAGTAAGGCGTGGAAGTCATTTGAATAAAATTGAAAAAAAAAGAAAAATGCGATAAAAAAATCTGAAGCGTCTTTGATTTATAGGCGAATTCAGTAAAATTCAACGTGACACATGCACCACCCTGTATGTGCATCCCCTGAAGAAGAAGATATTAATAAATCGTAAAATATAAAAACGTGTTTTTTACCCCATTTTTTACAAACTCATGACGTGATGATCACTTTTGGGTTCCTAAATCATAGCCAGCGCACAAAAGTACATCGGAAAATCGTTTCATATTAAAAGAAAACAAATAGTGAATTTTGTAGACCTGCATAATTATTCTCATTTACTGAGAAAATAAAAATATCTTATCTAATATACTTTTTATACTGGCACACTCTGTTACCTAATTATCATTAGCTTTAAAGGTATTACTTAATGCTGCTGGCAGCTTGCAATAAACTAAAACCAGTTGCCCAAAAATTTGACTTCAACTTATTTAAGTGCAACATTTTTCTGCATTCTCAGTTGTATTACATTCCCCTGACTTTTTTGTATTAGAACTACGGCTGTTCAGTGTTATGAGCGCGCTTGACATTAATTTTTCTCTATCCTCCACTTTTCAGTGCAATTCGTTTTTATACCCAAAGCTTGTGTTGTTAATGATTTTACAAACTTTTTTAGGAACAGCTCCTGATAGGGCACAAAAGCAAAAGCGGCTTTTATAGGCAACGCACTGAAAACGAATAAAAGTGCGCATACCAAATGTCCGTGTGGCTGTGAGAGTAGATGAGCACATAAGCAACTGTGGGAGCTCTGCTGCGTTAAAGCAATGGCTTACTATAATGCGTGCTTCTCCTGTTTATAAGGAATTTTTGTGACCTAATCCTTTGTACTAAATATCGACGATACAAATATTGCTCTATAGATTTTTCTAGGCTTCTGTTTGATATATCTAAGAAGTAATACTTCCGAGCAGCCTGTGCTCCATGTAATAATGGAGCACAACAAACTGCTCAGCAAGACACCTGCTTGAGCCGCCTTCTAGGCACGTCAGGAGACACCATTGAAACTATGCCGACGATATCCAAGACAAAACTGACAGAAATCTTCTGGACCAGACAGTATTTAGACAGTCAATAAACGACATTTATCGGGAGACCGTCACCATCTTCTTAAGCTCCCGTGCTGTGAATGCTGTAATCGGAGACCAACCACCACCTTTTGCAGAGGAAGAGCTCCAGCTTACCGTTAGACACGCGCAACACTGGCACAACTACGTTCTGGACACTGTAGCAGGTTAAACTCCTACTTATATAGAATTGACCCCGATATACCCAACATATGTCCGGCATGTGAAGATACCCCGCACAACACTAACCACCTTTTCACATGCCCTCTAAAACCTACTCATTTAACACCCCTCTCCCTCTGGACCCAACCCGTCGAAACAGCATGTTTCCTGGGCCTACCTTTAGATGAGCCAGACGAAGACGACCGATGATACACCCTACACTGGCGGGGCTTTTATTACTGTTAAAACAACAACAACAGCAACCTGTGCTATGTGATAGCCGCGCATAAAGATCCTCCCTCGTTTACTATGGTTGCTATGCACGTAACAGAGTGTCAAACAGAAGACAGGACAATAATTTGTGAGTATCAGACTATTGCACAATCACCGGTGTTTCGCAACCCCCACGACCGCTTTCGAAGGCAGAGGGAGGAGTGGATTCTATCCATGGCGTAAAGAATCCATACGCCCTGAGGAGCAAAATCTGGACGAGGGAACCTGTTGTCTCAATAGACATAAACGTAGCTCCACCTTGAAAAAATGCTAACGCGGTTCTAGGATGGAAAGCAGCCGAGGAGGAGGAGTGTTATAGTGTTAGTGGGAGCATGGCGCGACGGCACTTTTCATAATATTTTTGACATTTTGGTTTCAACCTCCTCAAAAAAAAAAAAAATACAAAAAAATGCAAATAAAAAATGTATGCAATTCTTTATTGAAATAGCAAGTAAAGGGTGCTCAAATTGGATGACTTTTGTCAATAGTGATTTTGACAGATCATACGTAACTACTGTCGAACTAAATACATAATTTTCTCAGTATTAATTGACATTTCATCATGCACAGACTTACGCCCCAACAACATTTACAAATCGTAAAAGTGTATTACGAAAATCGACGCTCTGTGAAAAGTGTGCATCGCGTACTCAACTTATGGTGTTCAGCGATGATACCCATTTTTGGCTTAATGGCAACGTTAATAAATAAAATTGCCATATTTAGGCTGAAGAGCAATCCGAAGACATTCAAGAATAGCCATTACATCCATTGAAAACAACCGTTTGGTGCCCCCGATGGGCTGAAGAAACCACCGGCCCATATTTCTTCAAAGATGAGACTAGCGCCAATGTAACAGTGAATAACATATACTATCGTGCCCCGAAAATTGAAGCTCGTGATCTCCACAACATTTGATTCCAAAAAGACGGCGCTACTTTCATAAAAAAAAAATTGTGTACGCAGTCCATCAAATAAAGTGAAGGTGTCATAAAAAATAAAATAAATAATTGGCGCGTACACTTCTGTTAGGTGTTTGGCCGAGCTCCTCCTCCTATTTGTGGTGTGCGTCTTGATGTTGTTCCACAAATGGAGGGACCTACAGTTTCAAGCCGACTCCGAACGGCAGATATTTTTATGAGGAGCTTTTTCATGGCAGAAATACACTCGGAGGTTTGCCATTGCCTGCCGAGGGGCGACCGCTATTAGAAAAATGTTTTTATTAATTTTGCCTTCACCGAGATTCGAACTAACGACCTCTCGGTGAATTCCGAATGGTAATCACGCACCAACCCATTCGGCTACGGCGGCCGCCCAAATTGTCGTACAAAGACGCTTTAAGTGCTGTGGATATCGGATCCCCGCTATTCAATTTCCAACCTCATGGCGGTAATCACCGGTCACTGGGTTATCGGAACTCTTGCGGAGAAGCTTGAACTTCCATAGAGCCCCCCTTGCAGAAGCTGTGGTGATCCGGCAGAGAAAGCGACTGTTGGACACTTTCTTTGCAAATGTCCGGCTTTGGCGGCTAGTCGCTTGAGGTTCCTTAGTATGCCTTTTGAGGATAGTCCGGGGCAGTTGTCCAGCCTAGACCCCTTTTCTCTCCCCCACTACATCAACAGCATTGGATGGCTGTAAATGGATTTTCATCCTTTAAGCTTTGTAACTTTCCTTGGGTAATGGTACTTGTAGTGTACCCATGGTACTCTTGCCATCTAACCTAACTATCCTTCTTAAGTCAAAGTGTGAAGTAGCTTAAAACTCATTTTAATCTTTGGTAAGATTTTTTCCTGACGGCGTTATGCTTTTCTCCGAGTTCGACAATTTTTTTTTAATATAAAGAAAATGCGCAGGACCGCCAGCAAAAAAAAAATTGTCTAAAATTAAACCAAATTTTGAGCTACTCGAGACTTTCACTTTATTATATGAAAATTAAATAGGCTAAAAAACTGCGTACCCACTTTTTTCCTAAATTCTAATTAAAAATTTAAAATTTTGCTGTAATTTTTGCGTACTTTAACTTTATACGTTTTTTATTTATTATTTAGCTGACTTAAGATAAATAATTGAGGAACAAGTGTATACTGAATAAAAATAAAAGATATTTTTGGTAGCAAAAAAATATTCCATTAAGTCAGGCGCATTGAGATAAATATGCGGAAGCATATCTTCCTCAACCATATTGAATTTCCCCAGAACATATTTTTGTTTTTGGTTTTGAGGTGGTAATCGTAATGCAACATTTCAGTGTGTTCAGTTTAAAATTCAGAAGAAACTAAAAACTTTAAATATACAAAATTAAATTTATTTGACACAGCAAAGCGAACCAGGTTTTTTCTATTACTTCACAAGGCAACTGCAAACCGACGTGTTCGTTGAATTTCCAGTAGAGGTCAGCCTAAAACTACAAGCAACTACAAAGAGAGTTGACGTAAAATTTAAAAAATAAAAAAATTAAAAAAATTGAATTAACTATTTACTTTTGCCTCTTCCGAAAGTAAGAGCCCATTCATTGTAACTTTCGTTGAAATCTTAATTCCAGGTAAATTTAGATTGATACGAGTACTGCTTTACGGTGCCCGCTTTCTACAATCTAATTTGAGTGCCTTGACAGTTATCTCCAGAGCAAACTACTAAAAATTAAGATTTTGGCATTGGATGCGCTCTCGTTAGTCTACCACCACTTTATTTTTTCATCCAAGAAGAGGCATTGAAGACCATCTGCCGGCTGAAACATAATGGGAATTGGTATGGCCCCTGTCCGGGATTGGTCAACAGAGTAGGCATGGACTTCGATCCAACGATCCTCGCCATGTCCCTTGACTCCATGCTATCCAGAGTAGTGCTTGACAAGAGATACAGTGTGGTGCTGCCAGAGGCTCAACTGTGGTGTGTGTGCTCTCATGGCCTCAGGCAACCCTTAACCACTTCAAGGGTAGTTGAGTACTGTAAATCCAGGTTAAACTATGTCGGTAGACATAAATGCTAACATGTGTCCCGGGACACGTGGGTATCGCGGGTAACGAGATCTTTCACTCTTTAGCTAGAATGGACTCTGAGGCCAACTTCCTTGGCCCTATCCCTTCTGCAAACGGTTAGCAAACTTGTTACTCTAACCCACAAGCGAACTTGGCAGTCTGAGAGAGACAGTAGGTAGACAAAACTGATGTTACCTGTCATATCCGATCGACTGTCGCAGTTCCTCCTGTCACTAAGCAGAATGGAATGTAGGCAGCTGGTTAGACTGATGACGGGCCACTTTCTATGGGCAACGCACATGGAAAAGGTGGGCATCTCATACAGTGTACTCTGCCCAACATGTGGGGAGGAGCATGAGACGGCGGGCCACTTTCTGTGCGTCGGCCCGACCTGCGCTCGAATCAGGCTTGAAGACTTTGGCACTGATGTGTTAAGAAGCGACCACCTTTGCTCCTTGGCACCACAAGATTTGCTCAGATTTCTTCGGAGGTCGAGTAGGTTTAAAGAAACTTAACAAGATAACTGGAGTGCGGTGCAACGGTTGTAATTGTGTCTGAGTGCTGGTCTTGCTAGTCTGCCCCGACAAAAAACAAAAAAAAAAAAATCTTGGAACAATCCAATGTGAAATAAGAATGCGCGTTTCATCATGTCAAATTCTGAACGAAATAAATAAGAATTAACAGGTATGCCTACATATAAATCACTCTAAAAATTACCCTAAAACTGGCTTATACTTTTAGTTGCTTTAGAGCCTCTAGAGGAAAAGCGTGCGTTAGGATGCATTGGGTGTAAGCTATGAGACTCCACCTCAACGAGCATTAATTCATATTTTACTTTATTTTCGCTTTTTCTATTATAAATTCTCATCTTTTTTGCAGTTGCAGTTGGCTTATAAAACAAAATAAATAAATTCAAGTAAGCAGTGCCAACAACAACAACAACAACAAGCAGTGGCAATGATTGTATAAAAATAGCGTGCAGCATGTTGCCAACAACACTGGTGGTGTTGGCGAACACGACCCTCTCGCTCACTGTCATATGTATCTATGTATGCATGTATCTGCATACATTCATTACCACTTTAAGGGCAACAACTTTACTGTGGCCGTGTGGTGCGCCCATTGCACAAATCTCATTTAAATTGAAATATTAATTAGAGCAAAACTGAGACTACTGCAAAAATTTACTACCCACACTCCTGCTGTGTAGCCGCTCCAGCGAATGCTGAACTCACGCCGGCTTTTTTGCCGCTTACCGCTTTTTGTTTGCTGGTGCACAAACACATTGAAATATATGTATGTGTGAGTAGTTGTGTATGCACTAACCCTGCAGAGAAAAGTTGATAATCCCATGCAAGGAGCGTTTCAAAAGACTTTCTTAGTATATGTAAGAATGCAAAAAATAGAAATCAACCTTTTTTTTTATTTAAAATGCTCATCTTCCGTTTCAGTTTAATGATTTTCATGGTCTAAACGCCTTTCGCATGAGCACTGAAGATATAAAATGTGATTTTTTTAAGTTTTAATAAAAATGATCGGCCACAAGTGCCGATCGATGAGGTGGCTCAGCTCTGATCAGTTTAATGGGAGGCTGAAGGTAAAGAGGAGAGAGTGTTAAGTAGAGTAGAGTTAGATACATTGAGGGCATTTATTTTAAAGTAAATTTATTGGGCCTTTAACCTCCAAAACACTCATTAACAATTTTTAGAATCTAAGATTCAAACTACCTTTATGAAATACCTGAATTTCTTGAAAAAATTCAACTGCTATTTTGAAAAATAAATAATTTTTTAATATAATTCTATCTATATATATGTATATAAAAGAAAGTCATGTTAGTTATACTACTTAGAACTCGAGAACGGCTGAACCGATTTGGCTGAAAATTGGTGAGGTAGCTTAGAACCAGAAGACGGACATAGGATACTTTTTATTCCATTCGAATGCGTTGCCGTGAAGTCACTATAAAATGTGGTATAACAAAAACGCATCTGATATGGAATAACAAAGCGCAAATCACAGCTAAACGTAATTTTGTCTATGGTTAAGTAGAAAATTTGATAATATAAATTTTGTCAGAAATATATAATCACAGTAATGTGTATTCTCTTTGAATCATCATTATCAATGCCGCGACCAAGACGATCGAATCTTTCCCGACAAAGCCGTAATGCAAGAAGGATACGAAACATTGGGATTCAATGAAACGACTGAAGAAGCACAAGGAATTGCCCGTGAAGAGCGCCGCGTTAGTATGGCTCGACTTCGTGCTTCTCAATCACAAGAGCAAAGAGAGGCAGCCCGTGAAACGGCTCGGTTGTGTGAATAACAGAGATCAACAAGTAGATCATTTCCCATGCACAAGAAGAGAATTACCAAGTGCTGATTTGAATCGAGCAGCGTTTCGATATGATTACAACACTGATTACTGAATGCATCCTAGCGTTTGCATTGGGCCAATGAACGTTCTTTGCGAGTATTGTGGCGCATTGAAGTTTTCCGGAGAAACGCTCGGATTGTGCTGCCTTAGTAGAAGAGTGAAATTGGCATTATTGACTATTTTGGAGGCGCAATGATTTTACTGTCTTGCGACTTCCGCCAAACACTGCCAGTCATTCCAAGATCAACGGCTGCTGACGAAATAAACACTTGCCTTAAATCATCGAATCTATGGCGCTATGTGAAGAAACTTCAGCTGACAACAAGCATGAGAGTTGCTTTACTTAATGATACATCTACTGAAGATTTCTCTGAGCAATCACTGACTATCGGTAATGGTCGAGTACCTGTCGACAAATCGAGCGGATTGATTTCATTTCCTCAGATTTTCTATAGCTTTGTCTCATCGAAAGACGAACTTATTAATAAAGTATTCCCAAACATCATTAATAACTACAAAAATAATGAATCGTTGAGTGAGCGAGCAATTTTAGCGGCTAAGAATAATGATGTAGATGACCAAAACTGCATAATTCAAAATGATATCATTAGAACAATGCATTCATTCAAATCCTTTGACTGTGTAACAAATAAAGATGAAGCCACCAACTATCCAAGTGAATTTTTAAACTCCTTGGATGTGCCTGACTTACCACCGCACAATTTACGCCTAAAAGTTGGCTCCGTAGTATTCATGCTTCGAAACACAAGCCCACCAAAACTTTACAACGGTACGCGTTTGGTGGTAAATAAATTGATGAACAACGTGATTTACGCGACGATACTCAAAGGAAAATTCGAAGGTGAAGAAGTCCTCATTTCGAGGACTCCGATGATCCCAACCAATCTTTCGTTTGAGTTTCAAAGACTTTAATTTCCGATCCGTCTTGCATTCGCCATGACCATTAACAAAACACAGGGCAATCCTTGAAAGTTTGTGGTCTGAATCTAGAAAATCAAGGTTTCTCACATGGTCAATTATATGTGGCATGTTCAGGGGTCGGAAAACTATCTGCGTTGTTTGTTCTTGCACCTGATAATAAAACAAAAAATGCCGTGTATCATAAGGTGCTTAACTGAGGAGTGCAATCTATTAAAGCTTCATTGAAATACTTGATTAATAAAAAAAATAATTTAATAAAATCAAAAATCTGCTTTTTTATTGCCTCTAGGGTGGAACAAAGTTCGCCGGGCCAGCTAGTTATTTAATAAAAAAATTTTTTTCTGTACAGCAACTATATTCTTAGGATAGAAGAGAATATTAAGTCATATCCTAAGACCTTTTGGCGATTTGTTAAATCTAAAATGTCTTGCGTTCAAGTCTCTCTTCCTGTTCGTTTTAATGACAAATCTGCTACTACACCTGCGGATCTAGCCAACTTATTTCCCGAATTTTTCAAATCTATTTTCATTCGTGACAATGCAAACTCGTTTTCTTCTTGTTATGTTAATCAACTCTCATCTTTGAAGTTTGGCTGACTAAACTTTGTTTCTCTGGACATTGAGAATGGAATCTTGAGTTCAAAAACTTCTACGTAGACGGATAAGGACGAATTTTTCTATGATTTTTCTCAGAAACTGTCTTGTTATTACTATTCCTCTCCAACTAATTTTGAACAATTTTTTATCTTTTGGAGCTTTTATCAATGATTGCAAAGTAACAACTTTTACCCCAAATTTCAAAAGTGTCAAAAAGAATAATGCGTGCAATTACAGCTCGATCTACCATAGAAGCTTTCTAGGTATGTAGATAGGTGAAATGGTTGAGGTACCACTTTGAAGCTACCCAAGTAGCACTAAAGCGCCGTTGAGACTCCCAACAGGCAGATATCTACAGCCAACCACAGCTGTTGATGTATTGGAGAAGATTGATGAGATTAAGGTTAGCGCACTGTCTCAGACGAAGAAAGGAGCACCTTAGTAGTCTGGCTGCCAAGCCCGGAGAAAGTGCTCAACAGTTTGTTTCTCTGAAAGGTTCCCTCAGCTTTTGCAAAGGGGATTAAATGATAAACCTAGCTTTTCTGCGTGTATGCGGAACCTCTAACGACCGGCAAACACAGCTAAAAGGTTGGAAATTGAATGATGTGGAGTCCCCGCCTATTGTACTGAGTCCTGCGTCTATTGTGATGGCACCAAAGGGGTTTTTGAAATAGCAGACGAAGAATCGAAGCTCCATCTTTACTGCGCCGTCCTGAGAAACAAGTTGTGTAATTCCCCTTTAACAACAGTCAGGAGGTCCCTGTGACCAATTCAGTCCCCTTCCTGGCAAGCTCATCGATGAGAATAGCGATAACACGGTTAAAGAACAACAAAGCCGCGGGCGCCGACGGACTGCCGACTGAGCTATTCAAACATGGCGGCGAGGAGCTGGTAAGGTGCATGCATCATCTCCTATGCAAAATATGGTCGAATGAAAGCCTGTCTCCCGATTGGAATTTAAGTGTGCTCTGCCCAATCCATAAGAAGGGTGATCCTGCAATCTGTGCCAATTACCGCGGGATTAGTCTTCAAAATATCGTCTATAAGATTCTAGGGAGCGTATTGTGTGAAAGGCTGAAGCCCACCGCCAACCAACTGATTGGACTTTAGCAGTGTGGCTTTAGACCTGGAAAGTCCACCGTCGACCAGATATTCACAATACGCCAAATCTTGGAAAATACCCGAATTGCAAGATGCATACCCCAGTTTGGAACGTACAAACGCCGCATACGAAAGCCTCAGCGAATGAGGGCAGGAGAAATCGGAGCTATACGCCTAACAAAAGCAAGCATGGCGTAAGATTTGGTATTAATAGAATTTATAGGACCAGCAAAAGTAAGACTCGAATCAAGTATTACACCCCAGTCTTTAATTCCAGGTAAATGTGACAGGGGAGATAAGAGGAGTCAATAGCAGTGACACGCTTGGAAACGGTAATTTGGACGATTATTGATACACCATTTACTGAAATCATCTTCATTCATTATCTACATTCCTGGCCTAAATAATCAATTTTAAAGGCCTAACATTTCCCGCAGGACGCGCAAAATATATCCGCCTTTATGCTTAAAAAGTGTTTGTAATAATATTTTGTGTTTGCAATAATTTTTGCTTTTCCCAACTATGCCAACGGACGTCGTACACCTTCTCTACCCCTTAGCGGTTGGGATGCCGCAAACAAATTGATAAAGTTTGCTAACAAAGTAGAGCACAGTGGGCGTGATTAAGACAGCAGATTCTTAAAATTTTTAACTCCACTTGAAAAATTATTAATACAAATAGATTTTAAACTTTTTTCCATAATTCAAAGATTCAGTTATATTTGAAACCGCCAGCATTATGAGAAAAGCAGAGCAAATATAGAGCTCAAAAAGAAAATCTAGAAAAAAAGACTTCCGAACGCCTAATTTATTTGGAAAAAAACTCCCATCTTCAATTAACTGTAGTTTTATAAAAAATTAGCAAACAAATTTACCATGAATACTATTGCGATTATAGTAAAACCATAAAATCCCTTTATTAAGTGTGAAGAAGTGTATTTGTAAAATATCACCTCAACGGTAAAAAGAGACCAACAGATAAGCGCTGGAAGTTCCCTTTTCAGCACTCCGTGATGACGTATGAGTTGTAATATTAAATTAGTGTTAAGAACCTCCACGAAACAGACTTCTAATCTATATAATCCTGATGAAGAAAAACAAGGTCTTTCAAGTTGAGGTTTATTTGTTTCAATTTATTTGTTTTAAGGGGGGTAAAGGTTTCAGTGGAAAAAAACACTATTTTTGGGATTTATTTTATTAAATATCGCTTGAGAAAATTGATTAAAACCTTTTGTCTATTATTAAGCATACTTTTAACTATATTCTGTAATTTTTTCATGCGGAAATACTTAAAAATAAGCCCGTGACAGACCATGTCCGGGAACGTCTTGAAAAAAAAAACATTTTGCAGTGATTACTGTTTCTCGGTCGGGAATTATCTGAAACCGAAACCAATTCAAGGCATTTTATATGAAGAAAATGTGTGCCAAGTTTGGAATGAATCGGTTAAGCAGTTTTTAAATGTTAGTGATCACTGACTTTCAAAAAGGAGTTTTGAGAAAAACGCGTTTAAAAGTTTGAGAGCTAAAACCTTTCACCGAACGCTCGCACCCGTCAGACGCGAGACTAATTGGACAATAACTCCAAAATGTTTGCTCAGATCGGCTTACAATTTTGGGAATATATTCTTGAAATGTTAAACAATAACATACGACAAAAAAAAAATCGATTTTGTGAAAGTGCAAACCCTTAATTCAAACCCTCCCCTTAATTCAAAGTAAGTCCAAATCTTCAATCCGAATTCGTTATATCTTTACTGACATAATTGGCTTAAGGTCTGTAAATTACGCCTATGCGTGTATGAAATGTTCCAGCGCGTGTACGCTTACAGATGTCGAGTATTTTCGTGAAATTTTGGATAGAGGAACTATCGCAAGAATTGCGAACCGATTGTCACTTTTCTAGGCTTCTATTGTTTCTGGTTCACTCGAAGAAAGTATATAGTTGAGAGGCATCAACCGGGTGATATTGACCATGAAAGTGCTGAGGAATATCGAGGGATTATTTCACCTGAAACTTCGTTTGCCATAAATTGTTGATTTTGTTGGTTGAGTAGCATATGGCACCCTTTTGTTGAAACCACATCAACGGTTATTATTACTATTAATGGACTGTGACGGACTACGCTCTCTAATATGGCTTACTATGTTTCACCACAAATCTATAATCAGAGGTTTCTGATGTATTTCCGTTCCCGCATTTGGCATTTTTGTGCCATATTAGATTAGTTCCAATAGATTTAGAATCGCACCACCAAGCTATATGAATCTACGTTCTACTAGGGATGAACATCCGCAGAGTACATACATGTCATGGCGTTTCAATGGCAGACACTATTTATACTAATCCTAGTTTCTTGAAATGATAGCGAAGTGTGTTCCGCGCAGTGTTCAGTGAGAGTTGGTAAATCCGCTCTGCCCAGGCTTAGGAGCCTATTTGATGTCCTTCTGGAGGGAAGGATTTATTTTTTAGCCTTCCTCTGTTCAAGTTTTTCCATTCAGTCTCGTATGAAGTCAGCGTCTTGGAAGTTTTTAATAACTTTCTTTATGTGGGCTTCGGTGAGTTCACAAAAGGGTTATGGTTAATGGTATTTCAAAGCTACCTGAAGATGATTACTTATTATTAGTATAATCCACAATAACAAAACGAATAATAGACGTGAATAATGTCAAAAGTATAATATTTTTGCAGAAGATATACGTTGATTGACAAAAAATGGTTACAAATTTAATCTTCAAAATAATAGCCATCGCTAGCGACATATTTTTCCCATCTCTCAGGCAATTTGTGGATGCCGCGCCAAAAAATTGGCAGTCCTTGGCCGCAAACCAATCATCGAGCCATTTTTTGGCTTCTTCGTGAGAATTGAAGCGCTGCTCGGAAAGTGCGTGGCCCATCGATGCAACCAAATTATAATCGGCATATTCTGACCGATTTTGGTGTATAGCACTGTTCAAGTCGACCCATTATCGTTGGTAGCGTGCACCGTCAACTGTTTCACCTGGTTTTAATAGCTCGTACCAAATCATACCACGCTGATCCCAGAAAGCACACAGAATTGCCTTGCGGCCGAAGCGATTTGGTTTGGCCGTTGTTTTTGGCTTGTGGCCGGGCGGACCATAAGATCGTTTACGCTTGGGAAGGGAGAAATACACCCATTTTTCATCACCCGTAACGATTCGATGCAAAAAAGACTTCCTTTTGAACCGGGAGAGCAGCATTTCACAAGTGAATTTTCGATGTCCGCAAATCGTAATTAGTTTGAAGGCACGAAATTCGACACTTTTAAGAGCGACAAAAATGCATTGTTGCACGAAACGTAACAATTAATGAACTGAATATTGTTGACAGATGACACACGAATAAAACAAGACGTTTGGGAAGGTTTAAAAATACTATATTATAATGCAAAGTATGTGCCATTTGAAGCCCCACACCTTTATTTAATCTTTGAGACAGCATATGGATTTCTCGAAAATGACGAAAAATTTTAGTTCTTTTGACTTGATCCATTCTTTGAGCCAGTTTGCGATGCTCTCGTAAGAAGTGAAGCGCTCGCCAATAAGGACTGACTGCGTTGATCGGAACAAATGGCAATCTGAAGGGGCAATGGGAATACGGCGAGTGGGGCATGATTTTTGAATTCAGTCCCTAATAAATATTTCTGGACTGATTTAGCAACGTGTGGCCTGACGTTGTCATGCTGCAAAATCAGTTTCTCATATCCACCGTCCCGTTCCGGCCGCATTACTTTAAGAGCTCGATTTAAACGCATTAGCTGCAGTCGATAACGATCGCCAGTGATGGTTTCAGATGGTTTAAGGAGATCATAATAGGTGACACCCTTCTGATCCATAACATAACCTTTGAAGCATGAATATGCTTTTCGCTGTCGATGGATCGGGTTCACCTGGCAGGCTTCAACATTTCCGACGCTTAGGGTTATCATAATAGATCCATTTTCATCGCTAGTGATGATGCGTTGCAGAAAACCTTTTCTTTTCTGCTGTTCAAGAAGCATTTCTCCCGTCACCGAACGTCTCTCGATATCCCACCCATTTACGTGCTTTCTGGACCATTCCCATCGCGTGCAAACGTTTACCGACAGTTGACCTGCCAACTTCCAACTCTTTGGACATGTCATCAAGGGTTCGACATGCGTCTTCATCCAATAATTGTTGTAGTTGAGGGTCTTCGAATTTTTTCGGTGCCCCTTCGCAATCTTTATCACTCTCGTCGAAATTGTCACTTTGGAAGCGCCGAAACTACTCTTTAGAAGTTGTATTTGATGGAACGGGATTACCGTAATATTGATCAATATACGACACATTGCAGCTACACTTTTCTTTAAACGGTAATAATGAAACATGACTTCCCACAGACGCTGTTTTTTCGGGACGAACGTAGGGATTTTTGACGCCAGTTAAAAAAAAATTTTACACTTCAAACGAATGTCAACTACTGCGATCGAGACCCCACATAAACGCCTTCAAATCACCAGTATATTATTAGACAGAATTATTTGAGAGAATTCATAAAATGATTTGTATGGTATCTTGTGAACTAACTAAATATATTTTTAATAGTTCTAGCTTGACGGCCTACAACAGTATGACATTTACGAACCTCTTGTGAACACCTCTATTGTTTTACCTGGAGAAAATCACTAATTTTCAAATCATCCAACATCTTTTGAGTGAAAACTCTTTCAGAAAATTCACTGAAAACGCCACACTGTGCAACACAGCAGCTACGAAAAAACGCAAGGCAGTCAACTGTGGTAGCGAACAATAGAAACCGCAGTAAAACAACCAGAAAGAACAAGACCAACTAAAAACGACAACAACAAACAAAAAAAAACTAAAAACACAAAAAATTTAACAACAAAATAAAACGAAGACACAGCGAGATATAACCGCAGACAAATAAAATTACTACAACTTGCCACAGCGAAGTAGCAGTAATAGAAACAGCTATAGTACCAGGAGTAGCAACAGTACGACTAGCGTCAGCAACATCCGTAGAGAAAACATTGCAACATCCTTACGCTTCACTTCGCCCCTATCTCTTCAGCCGGTGTGTGTCAGCCTCTTTTGCGAAAATGAAGTATTTTTGTAATTACATTTGTAGAAAAAGCATAATAACAATAATTAGTGACTGAATTCCGCTACTATCGTTGCAATGCTGCTGCTATCACCATCCGCTGCTTACTCTCACCCACACTACGACGCGCCTGCACTACCACAGACATTGTTTGTTGGCTGTTGGTTGGACGGCTGGTTGGTTGGTTGGGAAACTTTGAGCAGCGTAGCAGTGTTCAGCTGCAACAAACCACAGCCACATGCCAACACACATACACACATAAACTCAAATACAAATACAAAAGTACCACTATACACTTTTCAACTAGCTGCTGGTATGCAAAAATTGCAAACTGAAAACATTTGTGTAAAAAGTGAAAAGGCAAAAAATAAATACATAAAAAATTACCGGTGGCGAGATAAGGAAATTTTTCTATAAAAATAACTACTTGAATTTATGCGAATCTCGGTTTTTTGCAGATGGTGGATTAAAATTATAATTCGCCATTTTAAAATGCACGCACACGAAGGTGCATGTATACATGGATGTGTGTGTATGTGTTTGTGTAGGAATGCTAGTTGAGCTGTTTTGCTAGCAGAGTTTGTAGTGAAACGGATTTCCGTCGTTTCGAATTTCTACTGACCACCGAAAGTTGTTGTGAATGTGGGTTGTAAAATGTTTCGCTAATTTTTCTTAATATTCACTACTTTTATTGTTGATTTATATTCAGTTGCTGCACGCTTATGTTCCACAACTGTGGCGTTTGGTGAAAGTTGTATTTGTCCCAAAGCCAGGCAAGAACAGCGACGCTTTACCAAAAAGTTTCAGACCTATAACCCTGACATCGTTTATGCTTAAGGATCTCGAACGTATGGTGAAGAACCACATTAGCACGAGGGTTCTAAGACGAGACCCTCTCAATGTCAGACAACATGCTTATCAAAGTGAAAAATCTTGCGAATCGGCTCTGCACGAGTGCGTTAGCATATCGAAAAAGGGCTGGAAACAAGAGAGTACACTCTTGGCGTGTTTGTGGGCATTGAAGGAGTTTCCGACAATGCTACCTTTGACTCTATGTGCTCTTCTATTAGAAGTCATGGAATGGAAGAAATCATTGTCAGATGGATCCATTCTATACTATCCAAAAGACTGCTTACCATTGATAGAGAAAGCGATGAAGCAATCAGGGTTCAGGTTATGAAGGGTTGCCCACAAGGCGGTGAACTCTCCCCCCTTTTCTGGTGCTTCGTGGTGGACTCTCTTCTTAATGATCTGCAGGAAATTGGACGCATCCAAGCCTACGCAGACGATGTGTGCGCTTTAATCTCAGGACGATCACTTGAAGTTATATGCAATAAAATGCAGGTAGCTCTAAATAAGATTGAGTATTGGTGCGAATTGCATGGTCTTTCGGTGAATCCTGCAAAAAATACCTTAGTGATTTTCACTAGGAAACGCAATATGGAAGGTCTGGTACTAACCACATTGAAAGGGGTAACATTGCAACTGTCTTCGGAGGTTGAATATTTAGGAGTAATCCTAGATGGTAAACTTACTTGGAAGAAGCACGTCGGGCAGAAGGTCTCTCGAATACTAAAAGCCTTCTGGCAGTGTGAGAGAACCTTTGGCAAGACATGAAATCTAAGACCGGCGATAGTACACTGGCTGTACATCACCCTGATTAAACCCATTATTACATGCGCCAGAATAAAACCCCTAAATAGGCTACAGGGCAGTGTGTGCTTGGGTATCACAGGTGCCATGAGCACAACATAAAAGAGGGACTTACGGTAATAAAAACGAGAGTATTATCTACAAATCTAAAATGCACTCATCAAAAACTGCCATAGATTGTTTTAAACTTCTAAATGACTTATCGAAATACTACAAAATACACCTTATTTGGGTGCCAGGCCACAGGAATATAGCAGATGAACTTACTCGAATCGGTATAACTCTTAATATTCAAATGGATAAGACGCTGATACTTATGCCTATAGCCACTTGTAAACTACTTATACTTGTAGAGAGGTTAGGCTAGGTTAGACATGGCCCAAATGGAACAGCGGTGTTGTATGCTCCTTAAACTAAATTTTTTGGGGCAAAATCATCATGTGAACCAAGCTTGGAGGAGACCTTTATTAGGGTTCTTCACCATCGATTGAAACCATCTGTAACTGGCTTACACAATTTAGACAACATTATGCCAGTACAAATGACGTCAAATTTTCTGACTGAATCCAATTGAGGTTGCAACACCGAAATTTTTTGCTAAAATCCACAATTTGATATTGGACGATCGGCGAGTGAAAGTTTGTCAACTGGAAAAAGCAAAAAACATATTACATTTTCAAAGTAATATTTTTGGTTATGAGGACATAAATGACAATGAACTCCATAGAAATTTTTCGTAATTTTATCAAAAATGAATCGAAATTATAGTGGAAATTCATCGAGTCTGAGTTAAGTATCTCCAAAACATCAATTTATTGCATTTTAACTGATCATTTGAGCTTACAAAAGGTCTGTGCACGTTTCATTCCGCACAAGTTAGCTGAGGACCAAAAATTGCTCAGAATTTAACATTCGAAAGACCTATTAAAGAGGCGAGAAAAGACGAGAACTTCTTTTACAACATTGTAACTGGTGATGAAACGTGGAGTTTCCAACATAAACTTGAAACTAAGCATCAAAGTGTCGAATGGGAGGCCCCAGACGAGCCACCACTCAAAAAATCAAAAATCAAATCGATGCTCATTTGCTTTTACGATTCCAAGGGAATTTTCCACAAGGAGCTCATGCCAGCGGGCCAAACCGTCAATGTAATTTTATATCTTGGCATTTTGAAGCGTTTGTTGCATCACATTCGTCGGTTTCGCCCTGCATACTGCGAAGGAGGAAGCTGGCGGTTATTGCATGATAATGCGATATCTCATCGACTCACTCTTGTGACTGATTTTTTGGACTAGAAATCGCATTTTAACCATCAATCGCTCACCATTTCGCCTGATGTGGGTCTCCGTGTGACTTCTACCTGTTCGCAAAATTGCATCCGACATCCTGAAGGGCATTCCGGTCAATGACCTGAAACACTCTTTCAAAAAGCTTTTAGATCGCGCAAAACAGTGTCCAAACAAAACAGAGGCCAGAGGGGACTATTTTGAATAAATAAACTCGAAGTTATCAGAACAAAGCTCTTGTTGTTTCTATTTTAGCTCAGTCTTGCTTATTTTGAACTTCACCTTGTACATATTTCCGACTTTTACGATCACGGGATTCCGGAACTACGCGTGGGATTTAGATATTTATTATATTTGCAACAACTTAACTCGAAGAAACTGCAATAATTATTTACCAACAATCTCGGGAGTTTCGGGATTTCAGAATTTCGGGATTTATAATTTTTGCCTGAAGCATATGAAGTGGAGACAGAGGATCCCTTTCATCACAAAAAAATAAGAACTAATTATTTTCCAACAATACCGATATTTTCGGGACCTAAAAAGATCACGGGATTGAAATGCCCAATGCAGACTTAGAAGTTTGGGATAGGTATAAAATATATATTTTTTTCTATCCATGTTCACTCCCCTCGGGTGTATGGCGCCACGACAAGACTCTTCCATCGTATACGGTTCTGGATTGTTGTTTTTGCGCCTTCCCAACATCACAGGAGGCATCTGCGAGTTCGCGCAACATCGAACTTCGCCAAGTGATCTTTGGCCGACCGCAACCTCTGCTCCCTTGCGGGTTCCCGTTCAGTACTATTCTGGTGATGCTTCCTAGTGGCTTTCTAAGCGTGTGACCTATTCATCGCCACTTTCTGCGTTTGATTTGCCATATGATGGACTCCTCATTGAGATGGGCGCGTCGTAGCTGATAGTTTTCAGCCTAATGTTCTACAGATGATGCGGAGGCATTTGTTGACGAAAGATTGTAACCTCATGTTTCTCTTCCGTACAACACTAGAATATCTAATCAACCTAATTTGATGGCACCGCTTTCAATTGAGATTTCCTTCATTGGCAAAAATTACAACATCGAGCGCCACCACTACACCGCCGTCATACATCAATTTTAAAGCTTAAACAGGATCTGTCAATCAGCTATCAGTGCATTCACGTGGCGCTCAGTGCACTCACGTGGGCGCTGGCGTACTTAATTGGACGCTAATTATTAACAACTTCTGGGTAATGAGAGCAGAGCAGCAGGACAGCAGAAGAGCAGAGTAACGTCAATGGCCGGCAACGACCACATAAACCTCCGCGCGTACATAATTGTTGTATGACTTAAATTTCCATTGGTATTGTTATTGTTGTAGGTAACTTCTTACCAATGCTGTTGATGTTGCTGCTGAAATTGAAAAGCGACGATAATTAAAGTTGACAGTTGGTGCCAGTTCAGTGCCAACACTGACTTCACGACTATTCAGCGCAGTTTTATAGCCAACTTGTTGTTATTGTTACCACTGGCTGAGAGTACAATGCCCATTTCAGTTGCCGATCACGTTGGCAACGTGTTGTGCATTTTGAAACCAACGAGGAACCAAAGTACAAAATGTTGCAACGACAAGCTTGCCACCTGAAAAAGAACAATGGAACTGTGCGTTAAATGAGAAAAAAAAGCGCAAAAGTAAACTTCAAACAAATACATACAAGCAAAATAAAGCAAATGAAAAATAAGAAAAATGGCAACTTGCTAAGAAGCCATGCGCGGGATACAATGAACGCCAATTCTGCTGCCTCCGCCGCTGCTATCTCTGCCCTTGCCTTTGAATGGCAAAATAATGAGTATCACTCAGTGAACGAAGAAGAAAAAGAAACTGCCAACTTGCATTAAACCCATTGACTATATGCCATGTTGGCAGGCAGGCAGACAGACCGCTCGGCAGCAGCTTGAGGAATAACTTGTTTGCAGGACATTAAGGAACTCAGTGTAACTGTCAAGTCGCTTAGTACTGTAGCATTTCTGCTGCATTGTTTGTGTTTTATGCGAAATTAATAAAATGATGGACGACAGTGGCCTGCAGGAAATGTGCAGCGGATGAAGGAAAGCTGATGGACTAGAGAGGTTAGAGAAATGGGGTGAAAGATAGTGGTTTCTTGTTTGTTTACTTTAATATTTCCTTCGCCACTCTTCCCGCAGGTTTTTTCAACAGTTCGAGTGGGTATATGAAGACCAAAAGCTTTTGAGGAAATGCAGCTACAGCGTCCATTCAACTTTTGTCAGTAAATAATTTGTGCCGCTTTTTAGTGGGGCTGTGGGTAAATGGAAATGCTTCATAGGTACTGGCGTAACTATGAGGGGGTTCAATAAGTATCCATGTTAGAAATGAAGGCACCATTTTTTTATTATTTAACATAGTTCCATTTTAGAAAGATATACTCCTTCCAACGCTCCGGCCATTTTTGTAAACCCTCCAAAAAAGTAGGATTTGTCAAACTCTCCAAAACACGCATCGATCTCAGCAATGACTTCCTCGTTTGAAATAAATTTTTTTCCCGCAAAAAGTCGCAGGGAGCCAGATCGGGTGAAGACGGTGCGACCCCGCAGCAATTCATAACTCAATTCATGCAGTTTGGCGGCGCTGAAAGTGCTGGTGCATTATCGTGTGGAAACAGCTCCCTCTTTTTCGCCGAATTCGGCCGTTTCGCCTTCTCTCCTAGTTCTAGTATTGTCCAGGTATCGCTCTTCCTTTTTCTAAAAAATCTATAAGGATGACGCCGTTCGCATCCCAACAAATCATCGCCATGACCTTTCCTGCCGATGGGACTGTTTTCGCCTTCTTTGGAGCAGATTCACTGGGAGAAATCCATTGTTTTGATTGTTCCTTAGGTTTTGGTGTGTACAACTCGACGTAAAAACTGCTTCGAGTCTTGCTTAAATTGCTTCAAACACTGCTTAGAAGTTAGCAGCCGCATCCGTTTTGTTCATCTTCAGCCTCTCTCAACCTGCCAAGCTCGCTTGTGGGTTAGAGTAATCCGTTTGCTAACCGTGGCTTTGAAGGCAGCGGCAGAACGGTTTTGGGCCGAGGAAGTCGGCCTCAGAGCCCACTCTGGCTAAATAGTGAAAGATCTCGTTACCCGCGATACCCACGTGTCCCGGGATCCATGTTAACATCTGGATACTATGTCTACCGACATAGTTCAGCCTGGATTTACAGGACCCGACTACCCTTGATGTGGTTGGCGGGCTGTCCAAAGCAGCTCGGCTGTCGCTGCAGACACATGTAGATCTGCCTCTCCATCTGTTTTCCCCAACAAAGTTCACTGCTTTTTGAACAGCATGCACCTCCGCTTGAAACACAGATGCATGCATTCCAAGAGCAAAGTGCAGTTTTGTCCCACTGGACTCCAGGTACCATAGACCCCAGAGCTGGAGCCGTGCTCAGTCCTGGAGCCATCCGTGAAATTGCGAGTACAGCATTTGCCGGGCTCATTTTCTGAGTTTGACCACAGTTGATTCTCTGGCAGCACCACACTGTATCTCTTGTCACGAACCAACCCACTCGGCTACCACGGCCGCCTTGAGTATTGGTACTACTCACAAAATTAAAATATTAGCGCATTCCGATATAAATTCAAGATACTAATGTTTACATAAATAGAATTAAATCCTCCGATTTGTGGAATAAGCTGATTTTTTTTTTCATCATTTATAAATAAACACTAAGACCGGTTTGGACTAACGGTATACAATTCTGGAGATGCGCTAGCCAAAAGCCTCTATCCAGCGTCTGCAAAACGGGCATAGTAAACGCGCCATACTATAAAAGAAACAGCGAGCGACCTTCATCGTGATTTGGCATACCAACTGTGTCTGAAGTAACGCAGCAATTTGCCATAGCTCACAGAGAACGACTAAAAAATTATGTTAACGATGCAACAACCAGCTGACTTCGGCCAACGCTTAAAAGGCACTGCGGTAGCAGACTTTATGGAGAGCGAATAGAGATTACATTGAAAAATGCTTGCTAAAACAAGTAAAAACCAAGAGCGCGGAACCTCTTATAGAACCTAATCTGAAACAAGTTAAATTATTAAATGAAAGTTGCTGATTAGTATCCTTTTAACAAATATCAGAATGTACTAGTTTAATTACACTACGATTCTAAAAATATTCACAGATCGTTACATATCGTTAATAAAAAAAAAACACAAAACAAAAAAACAAAAAAAAAATCAATAATCAATCAATAATTATTTTCGCTCCCTGCCTAGTATCTTAGCAAAAACAGTACGCAAATGTCTTTTTCAATCTTTTTCCTTTATTTCACTTTGAGCCTCTTTACTCTGCACTCATGCTATCGTTCTTTCTTGTTTTTGTTTTCTGGTTCTCCATTATCATCTCTCAAAATAGTAAGTTTTTGTAAAAGTTAAGATTTTCTCCTTTTACTGGAGTTGCCGACGAAAAGATTTGCTTCGACTATAATTTGACTGAAACTTGGCGCAAATGTTTACAATGTCATATTACACAGACACACACACACACACAAAAGCGAACATGCACATATTTATGTATGAGTAATTGTACTTAGTACGCGGCAAGTATTGCGTTGCCAGAATTTTGATGCGAGTAACGAGTCACGTGACTTGCACACTGATGCCACGAATGTTACCGATACCATTGCTGTAACTGTTGTTGCTGTTGCTGTTGCTGATTATGCTGCCGCTATGCTTGCCAACAACAGTGCCGGTGTCTTTGCTACTTCCTCTCGCTTGAGAAGTTATCTAGCACACATTTGTAGTTTTTACCAACTGGCAGCTAGAAACTTACGCAACGTCACGTCACGTTTTTGTTGATGATGTACACAAACGAGTGTTGACGAACTTTTGTTGCCTACACATGGGCGATGAGAAAGTTGTTTTCGTTTGTTTCTCATGTTGTGTTGGCTACTTCTTAATACATTAGCTTTGATGATGGCCAGTGCCTCCGGACAGCGTCCCAACAACCATAAAGGCGCGCCAAACAGAATGTCAGAGTGATACAATTGCTTTGCCTCTTGTATTAGACCACTTGGGCACTCAGACACTCAGCCAGTTATGCAGTCGAAATGATTTGTCAAAAGAGATTTGGTCAGTTTTGTCCCCTAGCCACTTAGGCAACCAAAGCGCGTTTGCTGTCAGCTCTCGTACACTCACACAATGAAAACGTGTGCTTCTATTGCAATGAATTACCACCGTATGGCACGGCACGCCTGCCCATCAGTGCGTCTCAGTTGCAGCATTTTGCGGCTCTTAGTTTTTGTAAGTATGTGGAAGCTGCCAGTGATGTGTTGCTGATCTTCATCGCCTCAACTGGCCACTAAACTGCTTTAGCTGCATTCCGCCTTCAGCTTGTCAAGCAGCTCGCTATCATCACGCAAATATTTTCTTCGTTTTTCCTAATTATCCTAAAATCTATTTTCCCTTTACTGCTTTTTTATCTTCATCTTTTGTTTAGCGCTCACACGCGCGCCTCACTGGGCATCGAAAACAACCTTCGATGTTTCAGTTAATTTGAAAACTTTTCATATTAACTGCAAAATGTACATCCGAAAATAAGCAAACACAAATATTGGTACATTGTAACGACGAACTATCGAAGCGCCCGTTTCGCTGACAATGGCGAAAAGTGGAAAGAAGTACAAAGTACGCGCTGTTGAAGATTAAATAATCAGATGCAGTAAAGCGCAAAGTAAAAAATTGGAGTAAAGTACATATTGGAAAATTGCATGACAGGAAAACTAGTAAAGAGACTGGATTGAAGCAGATTCGCGTCGAGTAGGAGGAAAGTGATGGGAGAAGAGCAAGATGTAAATAAGCCACTGGGCATTGAGCGCATTTGTAGATGGTCACCCGACCTAGGACTCTCGCACTTCAATTTTACAACTGTGCTACACTTTCCTGGAAAGGAAAATCTACTTGAAAGCTCATACTAAAATAAAGGTTGGACAATGCAACCTCTGAAAGTTGCTTAACAGAATTTTAAGGGGTGTTTTCGATTTTTCTGGCTCCTCCTCAATAATTTTTTGCGAAAAACTAAGAGTATTTATTATCTTAAAATAAATTACATATTAATATTCATGCTTAAATAAATATATAAATATTTTTTTCAAATAAAACAAAAACCAACTGCTCAAACGTAACTCCATTAATTTGCGCCGTAGAATGTACAGCCTCTTGTAATCAACTGAAATCAACCAGAAACAAATTTCTATGAGGATTTTGTGAATTCCCAATGATGAAAACTTTTGAAGTGAAACTTCTTATGCGTCGCTGGACGAGCGAAAATTTAAAATTTTTAGCGAGAGTAAAATTTCAAGGCCATGTAACGGTTTGGGCATTTTCGTTCCGCGAGAGAGAAAAGAGGTATAACGTAGAGCTATACCTTACGTATACCTTAGATCAGTGCTGTCCAGAATGAAAAATGTGAGTGTATAAGTGAGAACGAGAGAATGGGAGCAGCCGAGTAGGAAATTTAAACCAAAATAAATAAATATTGGATTGGAGTAAAAAATTTTTGTGGGAGGAATCGAAATGCCTTATGATATTACATCTATAGCCTCCTTTGAACGATTTGTTAACATAAAAGGTATTGCAAGTCGCCAAAGGCATTTTCTAGCATAAAAAAGTTCTCACAGGGCATTGTATTGCATACACTAAGCGTCGCGGACAAACTTGGTGTTTATTCGTTGCTGGTTTGCTAACGACTGAACGATGGAGAATAAGAATACGTGTGATCAATTGATGTATGGGATGGACAGCACTGCCTTAGATACACCTTAAGGGGTTATACGCAGTTATGAAGCAAATAAAAGACGGGTTGTCAAGGATTTATCATGAAGAAACTTCAGAATATTTTAATTTGAAAATTTTTGGCGGTTATAAAAGCATCCTTCAAGAACGTAACAAAATTTTTTATTTATGAAAATGTTGATTATAGAGCGCGCTGCAGGCGATTTCTGGAACCTCCTTTAAAAAAAGACGATTTACGGTGTACATCGTAACTCAGGATTGGATTATCTGAAATCAAAAAACCAAACAAATTTTGTTAATATATTAGATTATCTAGTAATTAATCGTTCGGCTAATCAAAATAGTGAATTTTCACAAAATGGCAGCTTTTAAAATAAATGATTTCGATTTTTACGTTAAAATTTAGCCGTAAATTGATTATAAAATGGAAAATAAGTATCAGATTTACAAAAGGAACGATTAATTACTAGAAAATGTATCTTTAAAGATTGAGTTAAAACGGTTCACCGATCAAACAAGCCGTTTTCGAGATATCGTGTACACCGACTTGAAAAATGCCGTTTTGAAAAAACACGTTTAAAGTTTCAATACCTACCTTAAAACGTGCCGAGGCATCTCTACATATTTAGGTATAACTCCGAAAGTATTGCTTAGATCTACTTCAAATTTCGTTCGTATACTTTTGAATATATGTACATTACAAAAATGCAATAAAAAAATCGATTTTTTTGAAAGTCATAACTGCGTATAACCCCTTAAGCTATTTTTCCTGAGTTTTTCCTTGTGGTTGCTAATTTCTAGTGAGAAATGACACTGCGTACTTTTTGGCGCTTGTTTGTTGGTGCAAACTTGTAGGAAATATATTTTTTGTGCCTACTTTTTGGCGTTATTTGTCCTTGGTGTCTACTGTTTGGGGCGTTTTTTGGTCCCAATTTTTTGGACGTTTGTTTTTGGTGCCTACTTTTTGGCGCTTATTTCCGTTTCCTGGCTAGAGATTGTGCGTACTACCATATAAAGTGCTATCCATTCCGACGTCAGATTTATTGGTATTGCCTTACGGTAATTTAGGCCGTTGCTGCGGTCCTGGAATCGCTGCGTTTGTGCGGGTAATAAACGCTCGGAGTAGTGCGCGTTGATGTCACAGTTTGTGTCCGGCGTTTACCTACACCTGTCGAGCCTTCTCCGTTTTTTGTAAATTTTGTCCATTTGTATTCTCTGCAAATGTTGTGAATTTATTTAGATATATTCTTTCTCTCTCTCTCTCTCATTGTCTCTCGAGTCTCTCCCTCTTTCTTTGTCTGCCTCGAAAGTTTCACTTCAGTTATGTGTACTATGCTACACGCACTTTTTGTTTTGTTTTTTATATATACCAGTAGCATTACACAATTCGAGCTTTTTCGGGTTTTCTCTTCTTTCGGTTGATCACAGTTACGCAAGAATAGTGCGTTTGGCAATGCTTTATGTAAAAGCCCAGTTTCGTCGGTATTCAAAATATTTTCCAGGTCATATTCTTTTAAAATGCCAGCCAAAATCATACCAGTATAGCTCGACGCTGCATCTGCATCGTTGTTATTGTTGTTGTTGTTGTAGCTGCATAAACATTCCCTCTACATATACGGTGAGTGCTGCTGATGTGACAATCCTTGGCCGTGTCGTAGAACCGACAGTCATGGGAAAGTCCCATTGTCTTAACTTCGGCGCGAAATTTACCAAATTTTATGTTGTTACGCTTTCTCCAAAGCCACAGCCAGCTGATATTCGATTCGAACTCATCCTTTAGTTTTGTTGTAGCTAAGCGAAGGGGCAGCTAAGCAAATGGGCAGCTAAGGGAATTCGACTTTAGTTATCTTTGCTGACTGCTGTTTTAGGATTTTTTGCAGAAAGTTTTCATTATTTTTTAATCAATATTCTTCAGTTTCGAAAAACTTACTTTTCAAGAAGTATAATAACAGTAATGAAGTATAGCAACTATTTCTTCTTGACAAAAGGATAAAGTTTGAGGTTCGCCTTAAAGTGTTAAATTGAGTATCGAGAAGTTTGCGGGGTTCAGGAGCAACTCAAACCACGAGAAACTCGCATGCAATCCCTTCTCGAGCAATCTCGGGAAATCGAAGGCTATATTTGCATTCTTATAGATAATATTTCACAAAGTAATTCAAGGGGTGCCTTTTATATGTCGGGATTAGAGAACAAAAACAAATTTTAATCATCGAAAATCACTTTATTCTTTTTCAAAATATTCTCTATTAAGATCTATATACTTTTGCATGCGTTTGAACCAATTGTCGAAGCTCTTCTGCCACTCTGAATGAGGTACCTCCAAAACATGCATTCTGAATGCCGCAACCGCTTCTTCAGGTGTCGAAAACCTTGAGCTCTCAGTTTGTTTTTTACGTACGGGAATAAAAAGAAGTCATTCGATGCCAAGTCAGGACTATACGGCGAATGACCCATTAATTCGATGCTTTGGGTGCTCAAAAATGCAGTTGTTTGGGCCGATGTGTGAGAGCTCGCATTGTCTTGGTGAAGAGTGATCCGTCTTTGGCGATTGGTTTTCCTAATTTCTTGGAAGACAACTGGCAAACAAATGGTTGTGTACTACTCAGAATTTACTGTTCTGCGTTGTTCTAGTGGTACGGTTGCGACATGTCCAGTTTTTCCGAAAAAACAGGCGACCATTTGCTTGGAAATGCTCCGTGCGCGAACAACTTTTGTTGGATTTGGCTCATCTTGAAACACCCATACCGTCGACTGCTGTTTACTTTCGGGCTCATACGCATAAATCCATGATTCATCACCTGTCACGATGTCATAGACGTGTTTCGAAGCCCCGCGATCGTATTTTTTGAGCATTTCCTTCGACCAAACGACACGAGCCTTTTTTTGAGCGATTGACAAATTGTGTGGAATCCAACGCGAACAAATTTTTTTGACAGTCAAATGTTTATGCAATATTGAATGTATGCTGGTCCCACTAATGACTAAGATTGTCTCAATCTCACGATAGGTCACATGACGATCTTGCAATATCAGTTCGCGCACAGCATCAATGGTTTTCGGAACAACAACTGATTTTGGACGACCTTTACGAAATTCGTCTTGGAGTGAACTACGACCACGATTGAATTCACCATACCATCGATAAACACTGGTCCTTGATGGAGCTTCATCGCCAAAAATGAATTAAGTTCATCCATGCAATGTTGCTGAGTTAATCCACGTCGAAAGTTGCAAAAAATAATCGCACGAAAATGTTCACGATTTAATTCCATTTTTGGACCGAGATGAATCTTTTAAGTTACTGTAAACAACACAAATAGCGCTGGTATTTCAAAACGTTCTGAGTACGTAAAAGCCAAAAAATGTTAAACTTTGCGATACAGCTGTCAGTTGCTAGATTGCAACACCAGGGTTGCCAAATCCCGAAATATAAAAGGCATCCCTCGTAAGTCATTTTCAATTATTTCTTTATTTATTTATTCACTTAATAATCTCGAAATGCAGTATATCTTACCGACTATGAAAAACAGGTTATTGCTAAACAATTAAATAAAAAAATCTATTAAAATTATAATTTACTTATTTCGTATAATTCTAGTGGCTATTGAGGAATTTTAAATAACACTGAAAAACCAATAGTTACCCTCTTAAACCCACCGAATCTTATAATACCCGCACGAAAGCCCAGTTTACAGTTGCCCTCTTTATGTTTTCCAACAAAACAAAAACAAAAATTGGAAATAAAAATAAACGATACACTGGCGAAAGCCGGCAGAAACACATGAAGCCGTGCAAAGAAAAATAATAAACAAAAATTGACTTCAAACCTCTAAAATACAAAAGAGAAAAAAAGTGCACAACTAAGTAAGGAAACCATGAAAATTACTGCTCTTCGACAGTTTAATAGCGGCCATCAAGAAACGCGCGCCCAAAAACCATACATTAAAAGTGAAGCGAAAGAGCACAAAACAGTACGCAAAGAAATTGGAAAAGTATTCATTCGCTAGAAGTCCAGCAAAAAAAAAGCACAATTGCTAAGTGCACATTAACCGGTCGATGGTCGATGCTTGAGCTGCGCGAGTGCCAAATTGCCCAATGCCAAACAAGCCAAATACAGCTGCTTTTCTCTTCAATGCCTTAACGGTGTTACTACAGCCGGTTTTTCATACAACCAAGTGCACTACTGCACTGGGTATTATGATTACTTTTCACCGGAAGGTTGTTCTTTTAGGCTACACTTTTTTTTAATATTCAACTAATATGAGTACATTCTTATAAAATCATTATAAGTTAAATATTTGGTTGGGGAATAAGTTCGTAACGTTTTTACCGAAGGCTTTTATTTAAACAAAAATCAATAATTATATCAATAGGTTTATCAATTATATATTCGCCGTTGCTCTTTACAACCTCTTCCCACCTCTCGACCAATTTGTTGATGCCGTTCCGCCAAAAATCGCCTGGTCTGGTGGCAAAGAAGTTGTTGAGCCAGCTGTTAAGGACCTTCATATGGTCTGGCAGGGAGCGGAAAAGATGGTAGTCGGTCGGTGCAAGGTTCCTCCAAATTGGGGGACATAAGAACTCGTTTTAGAGGTATGGTTCCTTCGGCAAAGTTTCTTATTTTGATCCCCAGAATACGATTTTCAAGAGCAATGAGCGATTTTTAAATCGACCCGCCCTAATATATAGATAGTATATATATATGATACGTATTAAATAAAATTCATTTAAGTAAGTTGGTGAGTACGATAAGTCAATAGTATTAGAAACAAATTAAAGATGTGGTTTTTTCCGTTATCGCGCACTATTTTCGACTAAGAAGACCTCTACTGAAATTTTTTTGCAAATATTTTTGTGAAACATTTTAACCTGCCATCGACCTTACAAACTTAATATTTTTCATATTTTAAAAAATAATGATAAAAATGACCCACAGGTAAGAAATATTGACTTGAACTGCTCTACGAAAATGTGCGCCATTTAATTTTATTATGAACTCCTCAAGGCAATATTAAGGATAAATGCAGTTTTATGCGAGTTTTCTTGAGCTTAGATCAACTTCTGACGAAATAAGAGAATTTTTAAAATAAGTTTAGATTTCAGAAACAAAACTACGGGTAGTCCTACTATCTTCCATTCTTTCTCTTTCACTATTTCTATAAGGCGTACTCTTTCTATTTTGGCTGAGAAACAGTATAAATGTGATCCTTATACGAGTATAAGCACTGTGACTATACCACACGACATTTTACTGGAAACGCGTAAACATCCACCGGGTATATCAAGTTTGATTCCGCCTAAATTGAGATACTCTTTTACTTTTTCTCATTCGTTTCGTTTTTCTTGTTTTTGTCTTTTTCAATTTACCCTTTTTATTAGCTTCTCTAATCATTTTCATCTCTTCCCGCTTTATACTCGTGCACCGTCTGTCAGTTCCAAAGCACCTACTTTCAGCGGTAGTTCACCACGAAATAGCAAAGAAACAGTAACTTTAAAAGAACATTACCCCACTTCTACACCTTAACTGGCCTGTGGCTACAAAAGTTCAATTAAATAAAAAAATACGCAACTGTTGTTTCAAAGAAAATAAAGAAATGATAGAAACTTTTTATGTCGCTGCGTCAGCACACCCACCGTGCGCATGTATGTGTGTATGGGGGTGCACATCCCGGCTGGTCTTGTGCGTGACACTACAAAATTAGTTTGAAGTTCACTGCGGGTTGACCATTTATGTGGTTAACTTTTCTGTTTTCGAGCGTAAAAGGATCATGACATTTAATTTGGTCCAAACAAACAATCAACTATAAAGTTTCCCCCTTTTTTATTGTGTGTGCATTTGAGTGTACTGTACACGCAAGCGTTAACCTTTTTGAGAGCACAAAATGGAAAGTGAGGGACAAAAAGGATGTGCCATTCAATTAGATCAATTGATAAATGGAGGAAAATATTCCTTATGTTTTTGTTTAATTAAGATTTCATAAAATAAAATAAATTTATCAGCGATGCAGGGAGCTTTTCTTTTTGTTTTTATGTTTTCTTATTCACCAGGAAACGATTGATCTTCTCAGCAATATAAAGAGTGTTTCCAAAGATGTTACCCGAAGTAGTTTTAAAATAAAACTTGAACAAAATTTAGATTCTTTCTATTCTCGTTAAGGCTCTCACCTCATTTGAAATGACATGCTTTGGGTGTTTCTTTAAAAGCGTGTAAAAGGGAAACTAAAAAAGATTTTTTACTTTTGTTTTGAATATTTGATTTATTTGATTTGTTACTAAAAATAAAAAAAAAATTTTGACCATACAAGGTTCGTTCAAAAAGTTGTCAGCCTTCGAAAAATGATGTTCATAAGGGCAACGGACACAGATATAGCCGGTTCTACTGAACCGATTTTGATGAAATAAAATTTAAGTTACTTAAAATTGATGTCGTTATCGTGTAAACTACCATCATTCGGAAAACAAATTTTTTAGTACTTTTTTCAGACCCTTAACACCTAAAAAGGGTCAAAAAACCGTTTTTCATCTATGAACGTTCGCCATTTTGTACATTTTTTTTTAAAGATCATAGTTCACATGATAACGACACTCATACTAAACAAGAGTCTTTTTGTCTTTTTGATTTCAAATTGATTTGATTTCAATCCGTATCGTTAGCGACGTAACATTTTTTGGAAGAACATTTTTTGAAGCCTGACAACTTTTTGAATGAATCTCGTATGGCCAAAACAAAATTTTTGTTTTTTACCAATGAATCAAAAATAATACACTAAAAACAAAAATAATAAATCCTTTTTTGTTTGTTTCCGTTTTACACGCTTTTAAAGAAACACCCAAAACACACCATTTCAAATGGGGCGAGGGTCTTGAGAAGTGGCCCTTAACATTACAATGTTACCTTTGGGCGAAATAACTTAACCTGTTCATTAAGAGATGTGCAGGAATTCATGGCTACCTTGGTTGTTGTTGACTGCTGCGCGAGGGACTCTAACGCCGCCTGGCTTTGAATGGAAATCTAAATACCAAAAAATATGAACCTTGTTACTATCGACAGTATAAAATAAAACTCCTAGTGTTCCTACACAATTACAAAATAACCTGTTTCCAATAGTATTTCCAGCAGCGACCGTCAACTAACTCTTTACACCCATTTGGCGCCAATTAAAAATTTTCCCGTCACGCTTTAAATTGGCGCCATATTTTGATGTGTGCGTTGATATCAATCTCGTTCAGTGCTGGTAAAGAGCATACACGATTATATGCCTAGCCCTTGCCGTCAATAAAAAAAAATCACCTCATTCAAATATCCATTTAAATTGAAATAGATAGCAAACGCGACTGGTGCTGATAAATGTCCCACATGGCCGATTGCATGCACGCAGTATTCCATTTAATGGCTGGACATTTGTTTTAGTCCAAAAGCCAGTCACTGTCAGTGCAAAAACCAAAACAAAAAAAAATATACCAAACGCTTACACGCAGCAAAGAATAAAAAAGTGGAAAAATACCAAAAACAGGCAACATAAAAAAGTGGCTGTCTCAGTCGAATGCTGAGTAAATCTAGCTAAGCACATCATTCGTTATACGTTTTTAGGTGAATGCAGAGGGCGCACATGCACATATATACATACACATACACATGTGCGCAAAATAGGTAGTAACTACAGGGTACCTTTGCAGTAAATGTATGAAGTGAAAAAATAAAAGTTTGTGGAAAAGTTAGGCGAAGTAATCCCAAATAAGTGTTGCCATTTGTGTTTTAATTAAATAGCGCCTGTGGCAGCATCTGTGACAACATCAGAGCGCCGAATGCCAGCTGAGGAGCTTTCTCAGTTATCAAATGAAACGCACCAGTTTGGATGATTCTAATTAGATTTTTGAAGAAGTTATTATTTTTTTTCTAGTTCTTTGGAACATCAAAATGATATCCAAAAATATTTTACCCAGAAAAAGTTTCAAAATACCCTACATGTGAATTTTTCTAGGAGACTGTCAGAAGCATATCGAGCTCCTTTTTTGACTTATCAAAATTGCACTTTTTTAGTTGACCAACAATTTTTTCAAAAAAAGTAAGACAAAATTTCAAAAATATTAAAAAAAAAGTTCACTTGAACTAGTGTTTTTCGTTTTACCTTGGCAGCTTTGAAACATGAGTAACTTTTGGCGTTAGCTCAGTTAAAAAATACTAAAATCGAAAATCGAATAATCGGCTGAAACGGTGAAGACAATTAGTCCCCTGAAGCTGTTCCTTTGATTTTATTGGACCATTGTTTCTGGGGCGGAATTAAGAACAAATATTACATCAACCATCCAGAGACAATTCAAGAGTTAAAGCTTGAAATCGAAGTCGTCTTATATATATACGACAGTTTCAAGCCGACTCCTAGCAGATATAAACTCGGAGGATTGCCATTGCCTGCCGAGGGGCGACCGCTGTCTCTCTTAATTATTGGTCTTTTACCGAGATATGAACCTACTTACTCTCTGAACTCCAAATGGTAGTCACGCACCAACCCGTTTGGCTACGGTGGGGCTTAGTTGAGACAATTCACGAGAATTTTCTGAAAAACTGGGTTAAGAGAACGCGCAATTTCAAAGCCTCCCATAGAAATCATGTGCATGACATTTTTTCCCATGCTGAGTGAAAATATCTACTCCTTCCCATGGAGTATCAAATGCATTGAAAAGTATTTATTCGTCTTTTCTCTGTAGTCAAATTAAATTCAATTTCAAACTTTATACCTATAGTAAAAATAGTAAAATGCTTTCTCCTATTATACAATTTTTGTTTTCTTAAAAAACCATATAATGTTTAATTTTTCGTCCTCAAGTTGGTATGTGACTTTGGCACCGAGTCTATATTCATTTATTCTTTGTGTCGCTGACGCTGTAGAGCGAAAAATGGTGCAGGTGCGGTGCCATTTGCCGCAGTAGGTTAGGTTAGGTTTGGTTGACCTGGCTGGCTGAAGGCCATCACATAGACCTACTGGTATCAAGTGATATCAGATGGAGCTTCACCCTTACGTTTCCTTCTAGTAGGATTCTTGTAATAAGCCTGCGTCTTTTGTGAATCTAAGTAAGCTCTGAAGCTCTAACCCTGAGAGGCATTCTAACCTCTTACATTGTAGAGCTCCTAAGCATTTCTTTCGGGTTCTAGCTAATGCAGGGCAAGAACATAGAAGGTGTTCAAGAGATTGCCACATTACTTAATCAAAAAAATTTCAAATGCTTGGCTGGATCCCATTTCCACACGGTTAACCTGAAGTTCCTGTCGCCTTCGTGCACCAAGATTTGCTAATACAATTTCCTGATGTCAGCAGCCTTGGAATAAATATTTGTGCGATCGAAAGCGAAGTAGTGTCGAAAAAGCTCCCTTGAGCGATCGGTCCGACAAATGAGGTGTCATTCAACGCAACTTGTATTGATATACGACTCGAAGCATCAAAAATCTACATAACTTGGTAGTTGTGTTCGCCGGTCTCAATACAAACTGAAACGAAATAATGCGACTCACTTGGGAGTCGATTATTTGCTGGACTCATATGATGCAATTCGAGATATTCTTGCATACGTTGAGGTATATTTTACGAAATTCCAAACCTTTCAGCGTATTTCGCTTTAGCTCCCGAAACTTCCGAGCAGCGGCTTCTTTCATATGTCGAAGTAACTTTCGGTCGGTTTTGAAAGGCATTCTGAACTGAAGACTTCCACATGGCGAAACCTGTGTGGTCTAAGAACAAATCCCCATATGCTGTGTTCTTTGTGGTTAGTAGTTTGGAATTTACTATTGAAGGTATTTCCACCAACTCTCAACACTTCTGCACGGAAGCGTCTATTCTATCAATGCTTTCCTTGAGTCGGCCTAACATTGTTTTTTTGCATTGTTGGCAACTTTGCTGGCATGCAAAACGCTTAAGGGAATGTGAGAACGAGGAAGATATTAACATTTTTTCCAAACTTGTCTACTCCTGTAAGGAGGAGATCACAGTTCTTTGATGTGCAGATAATATTTTTCTGATCTGAGTTCCAGGACATAGGAACACAGAGGCAAATGAAATTGCTGATGAACTTACCAGCTGGTCTTACAGATAATCTGCCCGTTCATCGGCATCCTCCTGACTGTTTTTAAAGAGGAATTGCACATCTTACTTCTCAGGAAAGCGCATAAAAGATGGATCTTCATTTCTGCATGTGGTATTTCAAAAGCCCTGTGGCCCCAATACAATAGACAGCGGACTCTGAAAGTTCAGGAATCTCCATGTGATTCAATTTCTAAGCTCGTAGCTATGTTAACCAGTCATTAGATGAAGAAGCACTCAGAAAAGCCAGGTTTATCATTTAATCCCCATTGCAGAAGCTGTGGAGACCTATCAGAGAAGGAGACAGTTGATCACTTCCTCTGTAAATGTACGGGCTTGGCAGTTAGACGATTAAGGCCACTGGGTGCTCCTTTGATCGACAGCTCGGGGTAGTGTGCGTACATTCGTACATTCCATCAATCCCCATTACATCAACAGCTTTGCTTGGCTGTAGATATCTGCCTGTTGGAGGTCTCGTAATGGTACCAAATTAGCGCTTTGTTGCAAGTTGGAGAGTGCCAGATTGGTACTTCAATCATTTCAGCTACCTAGCTATATGGATGTTTTAGGCTGCTTTTGTTCTGAATCATCGACAGCATATCAAAGATAGGTTCAGGTTCTAAAAGTATGTGTATATTATGGCATTTGAGTCAACCAATGCAATATTTTGTGGGCTGTTTGTATTTACACTCCGACTTGGGTGATAGGCTGGTATGAGTCGAACATATTACCCAAACGACAGCCGAATAATCAAAGTAACTGATGCTCCATTTAACATATGGTCCAAAAAAGAAATACTAGCTTTGCGGTCGTAAAATTGACAAGCACTTACGGGGTACAGAAGAGCTCGCGCTGTCACGTAACCATCGGAGCTGGCCTTCACATTAACTACAGCTGTAGCTCAGATGACTCGGCGGTATGATGTCGAAGGTTGGCTCGGTCTCAAAGGTTATCGGATGTTGATGCGATCGGCTTTGCATTTTGATAAAATGTAAATATAGGGTTTTCCAATAACAGGTGTTATTTGTGAATGGATTGCGCTATCGAGAGATGATTAACATTTTTTTATGGCCAAAATTGGATGGCATTGATCTGGATAACGTTTATTTTCAACAAGACGGCGCTACGTGCCACATAAGCAACGAACCATTGATCTTTTACGGGAAAAGTTTCCGGACCGTGTTATCTCTCGAAGAGGGGATCACAATTGGCTACCGATATCTTGTGACCATTTGGGCCTACGAAAAGTCAAATCTCGTTTGGTACCGAAAACTCTCAATTTCTTGGAAAAAAGTCGACGCGTTGATGTGTGTGAAACAATGCTTTCAGACTATCAGGACAAGCTCAAATGCATCATTACGGGAGATGAGACTTGGATTTATGCTTACGACTCTGAAACAACCGACCAATCAAGCGAATATCGTGCTAAAGGCGAGGCCAGACCGAAAAGAGCACGTCAAAGTCATTCAAAAATAAAGGTCATGATGACAGTTTTTTTCGATTTTCGTGGTGTGGTGCACTATGACTTCCTTCCACCTGGCCAAACTGTTAATAAGGAATATTAGCGTTATGCGTCGTTTACGTGAAGCAATTCGTCTAGAAAGGCCAGAATTATGGGCCAAGAACTCTTGGTTTTTGCATCACAATAATGCACCGTCCACACTGCACTCGTTTTTCGTGACCATTTCGCCAAAAATTCCACGCATATCGTTCCGCAACCACCGTATTCGCCTGATTTGGCTCCGTGTGACTTCTGGCTATTCCCAAAACTCAAGAGGCCACTCCGGAGAACGCGTTTCGAGTCGATTGAGGAGATAAAAGCTGAATCGAAGAAGGCGCTGATGGCTATACCGGAAATGGACTATTTGGCATATTTCGGGGATTGGAAAACTCGTTGGCTTAAGTGTATTTCATCGAGAGGGGATTATTTTGAAGGGGATGAAATTGATTTACAAGAATAAATAAAGATTTGTCATTTTACAACCAAATTCACCTTACTTTTTGCCCACAGTAGTATGTGATCACACCGAACTTCTGCAGAATCGAACAGGAAACAGTGCTCCAAAGGAGGTCGTGTCAGACGTATCCTTGATTAATTACAGATACTTGAGTTAACGACTCAAGACCATATCATGCGCAGACAAGATGGTAATGAACATGACATTATCGCACCCTTTCGAAGTTCCATCTGCTTCATAACGAAAGTAGTGGAGACTAACAATGACGTATAACCTCCATGCGTCACAGGTAGACAGCCTGGACTCCGGTTTCTTTTGTGGTTGACAAACACAATCACGACTCCACTCTCGATGTAGTGCAAATACAGACCAGTGGTGGAAGTCAGCCAAAGAGTGTAGGTGTGTTTTGGTGTGCATGCGCACATATCATTGGTGCAACGGTAACAATTAAAATGTTTCTGACATTTTTATCCTCCTCTTTCCAAAAACAAAAAGCAGAAAAAAACCGGATGAAATAATGATCCTAAAACTATTTTTATCTATTCATTCATTTCCTGCAGGGCAAGTGTGACAGCTGTCCCGTATGTTGCGGCTTGGTTATTTGCTGATTTTTTACTGGAACCAGCGAGCAGCTGCTATTTATGTCTGTTAGTCAATGCTTTTGACTTCATTGAGCAGTGCTTCAGCAGTAAACGATTTTGGTTTTTTACGAGCACTTTTTGCTTTTTTTGTGTTGTTTAATGGAATACGTAATTGTATGAATGACAAAGCGGGGTTTCTGTTTTGTTTCAGTGGCACTTTAGCCACAAAGACTGTAATAGAAATATTAAATAATAACATTAAGGAATAAACATCATTTATACAAACATTTTTGAGAAACATCCAGAGTGTAAAAAGTCTGCTTTCTTCTTCTATATAAAAAGTCTTTTTCTTCTATATAAAATTTTTTTTTTCTTCCATATAAAAAGTCTTTTTCTTCTATACAAAAGTCTAGAAATTTAATTTTTTTTTCTTCCATATAAAAAGTCTTTTTCTTCTATACAAAAGTCTAGAAATTTGAGTAAATTTGTTAAAGCAGAAGAAATCTCCGTCATTAGGTACAAATCTGTATACCCACAGAGCTGATGCATTTGTGTCAATTCATTCACTCCACTTTCCCTCTGATATAAGGTGTACAGCGTTTCATCTCCAGCGGCATAAGCCATCACCAACGCCAAAAGGACAACATTTTTTTAATTATTATTATTAGGTTACTAGGCACTGTGACCAAAAGTGAGCTATTGTGCAATATATGAGGCACGTCAGTACCCCCAAGGTGTTGAGCCGTCTTCTACCGTAAGTTTTAATGCCGGACGTTGACAAAGAATATAATTTTCAATGTACTTTTCACAGAATCGGTAGTTGATAGTCTCAGAGAGACCCATTTTGTTTAAGCGGTATCCCAGGCTACAGTCGCCTGTAAAGTAACCTGTTAGGTGTCTTAAGTCTACTCTGCTAAGCGAAAGTAGGTACTTTATCAGAAACTCCTCTGCCGGGCGTTAGGAATTGTTTCGCGACAAACCGACCAATAGAATTTTCCCAGTGTTCAATGAATTTCTTTCCCTTCTACCTCCTCAGAAGCTCGCTAATGTGGCTCTTAGTAAGTCCACAGAAAGGTTCAGAACCAATTAGCGGCAAGTTTGCCCCTGATTCAGCTAGATGATCCGCTATTTCAGTTCCCTCATGTTTTTCGTTTGCAGGAATCAGCCTAATAATAATGAGTTGAAGTTCCCTAAAATGTTGAGAAGGTTCATGCAGTTGTATATCATTTATAATGTGATTATAGCTGATAAAAAGGCTATCTGAAAGTATGTAAATGTAAGTTCCTCTCATTTTTCTTCAGAGACATACCCTCATACATGTCTCAATGGATGTATTTATGCATGGAAAATTGTTGGGTGGAAACCCCTTGAAATCTATTTTTCGAATTTAGCCCCATTGGTACTCGCTCATGTTCTACCATCTTCTAATTTCGATCCATTAGTGCCCCATATCTGGGATCCGGGTTTGATTATTTTTCCAGGCCGTACGTCGACTAATGAAAACTTCAAAGTTACTGAAAGGAATGGGCTTGGGAACTCATATATCAACCCTATAAAGAGCAGGAATACGTCGGAATTATTCTAAGATCTTGAAATGTTCTTTCATATTTCCACTTCTTAGACTGGAGGAACCTTTTAGTCAAAAAGCACTCACACATACTTCTTTTAAAATCGCTAGTGGTGGTATGCATAAGAGTACAACTAATGCGTCAGCTGGGCATGTTTTCATTGCTCCTATTGTATTATAGCGAGCCAGGCGAGGTGGTAAACTTTGTTCAGATAATTTACCGCCTTTCGTTGCTTAACTTTTGACCATCACGAGGGAGAAGTGTAAGTGACTAGGGGTTTAACTGTAGTGAATGTCCAATAAGTTATTCTGGGGCTCAATCCTCATGTTTTTCCAACAAGCTTTGTGCTAGCAAAGGAGCTTTTGTGGCTTTTGCAGTAACTAAAAAGGTAAAAAAAGTAAAAGGACCTTACCCATATCGCTCGAACCCTTTTCTTGAAGAATCTAAGGCCGATGTTGTTATTATCCAAGCTTTTGTGTCATACAGTAGAACGAGATGGAATGAGAATTTTACAAAAAGCGAATTTTGTTCATTATCAATGGACTTTATTTCTTAGTTCGGCTTCTAATACACTGACAGATCATCACGACTAACAAACTCTTTACACCACTGTCTTTTTGCCATTCACCCCTTTGCTCCATTTAGATGCCGCTCTTCCCTTTTCAGCTCACGTTTTTGCTGGCACATACGTATATAAAGTGGTATATATAGAGGCTTTGTAAATAGTTTCATTCCCTTTATGACATAATTGTGGTCAAACAATTGTGCCCAGATTTGTATAATGGCAATCTGCTCCTCAACCGGAGTATTTATATTTATTTCATAATCGGTATTTCATCAAAAATCCGAGTCCAAATTTGCACCTCTTTGCATTCCAGCTGTATTAGACTTCGCGAGACCTGATTTTCTTCTTGCTTTTCACCATCCAACGTATTCTCTAGATGACAGTCATGCCAGTGCCAGTCTTTTCGAGGATATCTAAATTTAAAAGACTAGAAATTCCTAACGAATACCTCCAAATCATACCGCTTCATACATTCTAAATCGTCGTAATAAAAAAGATCGCTTAAACATATTCCCGCTCGTAATCTCCCGGGGAGACCTTAGTACAAACCTTAGTACAACCAAACCTTGTGAACAATCACTGCTAACCTTCTATATTTTCTAGAATATATACATGTGGACATTAGGTACGTATTGCGTATAGTCGTACGCATTTTACTGGTCACCCGGAAATACTACTAAGCGTAGAGCATATGCTTTTGTACTGATCACGCCATTGAGGCATTTACCCATTCACAAGCATTACGTGCGGAAATATGTATGTATAGAATAGCAGAAGCATATGGCTGTTTTGCGTGCTAGTACACTTTCTGTGATTATGCTTACACGTATGTAGTATATTTGATTTTTTTCACCCATTTGAAGCCTCTTCACTGGCTTCACCAGAATTTCTTTTCCTCTTTACTGCATTGCTCGCGCGCCGCCAACTCAACACGCTGGTTATTTCACGATGAATGCTGTCGTTACTTTTGTTTGCTTTGTTGTGACTGTATCAACTTGCTGCATCGAGAAAAATGTGTTGAAGCCCTCTTTAGTGCATTTCTTAATGGTGTATGGTGCTTCACTGCGTATACGTAACATTTTCATGCATTCATTGCCTTAGCTCCCCTACAGCTGCTGCCGATTTCTTTAACTCAACTTGTGGTATTCCTTTGTTTCTTTGTGTAGTCTGCATATTATGGTGTTCTTAACGCTATTGTTTGTTGTTGCAGAAATATTTTCGTTTCAGTGTTTTTATTTTTTTTTGCTTTTCGCTTTTTGCCAGAAATGGGCATTAAAAACATACTTATGTATATGTGAACGGATATGGAGTACAAGCTATTCAACTTCATAGCCATGAATTCAATTTTGCAGCTCTTGTGAGAAGTTTCTTTCAGGGTTGATCTGGAATTAACTCGATTTATGTGGCAGGCAGACTATAAGAAGTTCGCTCACCCCAGCATAATGGTTTACTCAGTTTTACTAAACAAAAAATTTAAAAGCGTAACATACCAAATTATAACGTAACGTTTTTGGAATTTGTTAATTCTTATCGGAAGGAAGATGAAGGAGAAGTAATGCGTATTTCTACTTAGTAGCTATGGTACACAATTTATTTATACATTTCTCTCGACATTTGTCGTATTTGATTGAATATTGCGCATATACCATAACTGGTGCCAATTTGAAATATTATATTGGGAAAATATTATATTAGTTTGGGGAAAAGAAAAAGCGCAAAATAATTTTTTTGTGTGAAATGTCACCTTGACAAGAAGCATAAGCTTTGAATTTTTTATCTATACTTTATGAGATATTGATCACTGCAGCCATCTACTGAGAAAATAAATCAATAAGCAAAATGGGTAAGCAACACTTGTGCATCTCCTGAACTCGTTAGAATATTTAGAAAGTACTGTATTTTTAATAAGCGAGGCATTGAATTAAGATGTTACTTTTCATAAAAAAAATACAAGGTCCTATGTTACTAATGAATGCTTAAATTTACTAATAGAAAATACACTACAATTTTCCCTCAAAGTTTGTTACCTCAAAGTTTTGGTCAAAATAAAGTTCTGCTAAAATAAAAAAAATAAAAATTGTGTATGGGAATAAGTTTCCACCCTCGTAAAACCCTCGTAAAAAAGAAGTCGCTGCTGATACTATTTTTGTGTTCGCTCTAGTAATATACCGGTGATTTGAAGATGTATATATGCGGTCTTGCGCATTATTTGCATTGCGGCTGCAAACCACACAGTTAGATATTGCATCAGTGGCGCCAGTAAGAGGAAGCGGGCAGCCGCTGTAATAGCGCAGACACACCACTTTAGCGAAATCCTCAACCATCTGAGTGATCCTTCTGGTAGCAAAATGTGACACACAGATGGCGCTCCAAGCAGTAGGAAGGCGTTGTTCCTAAGCAACGACAGGTGCGCATCCCACTACTTAGGGCTGATAGCGACAGGTTAATCACCAACCATGTCAGAAATCAATTCGATTAAAGAAACCAACGCAAGGCAAGTCTTGTCGAGGCCCTATGCTCCCGCGAGGAGTGAAGAAGGCAAAACAAAAAAAATGTGAAGTCCCAATCGCAGTAGTTGATATTTTGTAGTTGATAGTTTGAAGCGTCAAAAATGTCTACATTCGTCTCGAAAAAACAGCATTTGCGGGAAGCCATGTTTCATTATTACCTTTTAAGGAAAAGCGCAGCTGAAACGTGGAATGGTTCAGAAAGCAGGTTACTGGGTGCCACATCAATTGAACGAGAGGGGCATCGAGAAACGTTTGCGGACGTTGAGGCGCTTCTTGAGTGACAGAAAAGTAAAGATTTTCTGCATCGGATGAAAGAATCCATTATGATTACCCTAAGCGTCGAAAAAGTTGAAGCCTGCCAAATAAACCATGTCCATCGGCAACGAAAAAAAAATGCTCATGCTTCAAAGATTATGTTGTGCATTTCGTGGAATCAGAAGGGTGTCATCTATTATGAACTTCTTAAACCATCTGAAACCATCACTGGCGATCGTTACCGGCTGCAGCCAATGCGTTTGAATCGAGCTCTCAAAGAAAAGCGGCCGGAATGGGACGGTAGACATGACAAACTCATTTTGCTGCATGACAACTGACAACGCCAGGCCACACGTAGCTAAATCGATCCAGAAATATTTAGAGGGACTGAATTGGGAAATCTAGCCCCACCCGCCGTATTCCTCACACATTGCCCCTTCGAACTACCATCTGTTCCAATCACTTCTGCACTTCTTACGAGAGCATCGCAAACTAGCTCAACGAATGGATCAAGTCACAAGAACTCGAATTTTTCGTCAGAGGAATCCGTATGCTGCCTGAAAGAAGGAGTAAAGTAGTAGCTTCTAATGGCACATACTTCACATAATATCATGTATTATTCAATTGTTTCAATAATTCGCAACTTTGACTAAGAAAGGACGGAAAATTATTTCCATAACTAACATTAAACAACAAAAACCTGTTATTAGTTATGTGTATAAATTTTAAACAAATTTGATTCAGAAATTGTAGTTTTTTTTGCTTATTTCACGAGGTTCAAAGTATGCAGAGATTTGGACACTGACAGTTACATCTATGTATAAGTTGAAGGCCCTTGAAATGTGATGGCATTGAATAATGCCAAGACTATTTTGGGCAACGCAGACATTCTACGTAAACTTATACAACAATAAAATGTCGAAAAACCCCATATTTTGGGCATATTATGCATAGACCTAAATACGAACTGTTGCAACTCCTTATAACGGGTGATTTTTTAGCTATTATCTTTTTAAATAGTTAGTTTAAACAGCTGACCCACGTTTCGTGTTTTGTTTCACTGTCAGTCATCTTCAGTTTTCTTTATAATTTAACCATGAATCGTCTTGAATTTTATTATATTTGCATTTTATTATAAAAATCCGTGTTCTGTTAAAAAATTTAAGATTTACTTTTTTATCGAAAAATTGTGTTCAGCGACGAAGCTCATTTTTGGATCAATGGGTACGTAAATAAGCAGAATTGTCGATTTTGGAGGGAAGATCAGCCAGAAGAATAGCAAGAGCTACCAATGAATCCAGAAAAGCAGAAAAGGTCACAGTTTGGTGCGGTTTATGGGCTGGAGGTATCATTGGACCGTAACTCTTCAAAGATGCTGCGAATCGTAACGTAACTGTGAATGGTGAGCGCTACCGTGAAATTATATCCAACTTTTTTTTGCCCAAAATGCAAGAGCTTGACTTGCATGGCATGTGGTTTCAGCAAGACGGTGCCACATGCCACACAGCACGCGTAACAATAGACTTGTTGAGAGGCGAGTTCGGTGAACATTTTATTTCGCGTTCGGGACCTGTCAATTGGCCACCCAGATTATTTTTTGTGGGGCTATGTTAAAGCTCATGTCTATTCAGACAAGCCTGCTTCAATTAACGCATTGGAATACAACATTAAGGCGTTTATATGAGAGATACCGTCCGAAACATTGCCAAAATTGGACTAAGCGCATGGACCATTTGAAGCGCAGTCGCGGTCAACATTTGCATGAAATAATCTCCAAACATTAAATTATATGGACTGTACTATCGATTTAAATAAACATTTCATGCATTTTTCTGAATTTTCCGTGTGTCTTTTTGAAAAACTTTCCTATAGCTCTTAAAAAATCCCCCCTTATATGTATATATAATTGCATGACCATTGTACAGCCTTTTTGGGTGTTTGGTCGAGCTCCTCCTCACACAAATGGAGGGCCCTACAGTTTCAAACCGACTTCGAACGGCAGATATTATTTTTTTTTTATGAGGATCTTTTTCATGGCGGAAATACACGTGGACGTTTGCCATTGCCTGCCGAGGGGCGACCGCTATTAGAAAAACTGTTGCATTATTTTGGTGTTTCACGGAGATTCGAACCTACGTTCCCTTTGAATTCCGAATGATATTCACGCACCAATGGATTATATTGTAAATACATACAATATTTTATTTTATTTAGATTTATTTGATTTTATTATATTTCATATTTGTTTGTTTTATTTCATTTGCGTTGTGTTTTGTTTTTTTTTCTGTCTATTATTTAGTCCTTAGTTATGATTTTATGTGATTTTTAGTTATACGTATTTCGTTTATTTGTTTAGATTTTATGATTAGTTTTTAACCAAATTTTATTTCATTTTTTTGGAAATTATTTTATTTGATTTTGCTTTATTCAATTTTATTTGTTATTCTTATTCCTTTAATTTTTTTATTCATTTTTTTTTTTTTTTTATTTAATGTGTGATTTAATTAATTTTAATTTTTAGTTTAACTTATTTTGTTAATTTCTTTTTATCCCATATTTTTTGTTTTTCATTTTTCTATTTTATATTATTTTTTTCTCTTATTTTTTTATCTCTTTGTTTTAGTTTATTTCATTTAATATAATTCATTATTTATTTTATTTCATCTTTTTTTTTTTTATAATTTTCGTTATACTACAATATTTTATTTTTATTTTCAAATACTTTTATGTTTTACCAAATCATTGTTTTGAGAGCTACATCACCTTTGGCCGTTGTTGATAAGTTGTTTCAAAAATCACTCTTTCCAACAAAAAAGGCTTCATGAGGGTAAGAAAGCATATGAAGATAACTTTTTCCCTCCATGAACAAAGGCAAGCCTTTGATTATATCATCGATTTAGACCCAATTTTCTGATACACGTTAATGATGGCAAAATTCAATTAAATGCCACTTGTTATATTGTATTTTGAAGGAAACTTTTGTGAAAATTTATGAAGCTTTGAACATCACCGAAGGCCGTCGCCGAAGCCGTTGGAACTTCCAATGGTCGGATTTACCAAGACAGAGGTGGTGAAGTTATATTATGCTTAGTTATGCTCTGTCCTTTCTTCTCTAAATATAAACCTCGTTTCTTAATTAATAACAAATTTAATTTATCAAAAAATGAATTTATCTCTTCTTTCCAACAGACAAAATTAGACAAGCTGAAATATGGAAATTTTCGGAATATGAAGTACGTTTTTCTTAGAGAAGCGGAATGAGAAATTAACTTTGAATTGTCTAACAATTTTTTCGCAAATAGCTCCTGAATAGCTTAATTTTTCTATTTGTGCAGGGAAAATAATATATTTTCCCAATATGTTGGTAGACCGAAGTAGCTGCCCCTGCTGTTACTTAGCAAATCCGGGTGTGTGTGTGGAATAATTACTTCGATTTTCTGTTGCTATAAGTCGTCTGCTGCCTTGAAACCTAAGTAGCGACTATGGGGATTGACTGCAGTGCCAGTCAAAAGGAAGTCTGCAATCAGTGCGGAAGTAAGCAAATTTTCTTGTGCCTGCTGGCAAAGTACTATTAACGCAATAGGGTCATGAATAATATTGTTTTAGGAATTGCAATTATTATACCCCTTTGGGTTGCCATAAAACAGATTGCACTTTACATTTGTCCATACTGGCTATAGCTCTACTTTTTAATTTACTCTCCTTTACACTTTCTTTACCTACTTTTTTTTAGTTTTTGGTTATTCATTTTAATTTCAGTCTGTGCTCATTCTAGCATTCATACGCAATATCATATGCATTCTGCTCTATGTACATGTGTATGTGCGTGTGTGAGTACATGGTTTTGAAACATTTCTCAATTTGTCCAACTCTTTTGTATGACAGAGAAAAGTTAGTGTAGGAAATGTGCCCGAAGCTAATGTCATTGCCGTTGACAGCACATTTCGAGTTACCATAAGGCAGCAAAAAGAGTTAGGTTGGGCTGAGCTGAGCGAAAATGAAATTTCACACTAATGAATGGCAGTGAAGTAAAAGCACGCATATGAGTTTATAGCATTTTGAAAGTCAAAGCAAAAAATTGGAAAAAAACCAAAGCACAGGAATAAAAGAAAAAACCGGCGAAGAGTGCATTTTGGGGCTTGGGAGGGGAAAACAGCAGCGAGATGCACGAAATTACTGTTATAAATGAGGACGTCCACACGCACGCACACGCATGCATGCACTCAGAAATAAAGTATGCCCGCCGGAAAGCTCTGGTCGTGAATAATCATACGGACCTTGGGAATACGCATACTTTTTAATGGCCATATTCCCCATTCCTTTTCCATTTTGAAATGTCAAGGTAACTGCATTCCTCAACTCAAGGTCGGTGCTTTTGTGACAAATGTTACCAGGGAACCGATTTCCTATTGGTTGACAGCTACGAGCACAAACGTGTCACCATCGCCTTGTAGTGGTTTATGGTTTCGCGCAAACATTTCATACGTTCCAAAAGTCAACATACCTACATGCCGAAATTTCCTGCTGGGCTCTTACAACTAAGCAGTTGGCGAAAAAGCAGCACACATAAAATGGCGGAATGCTGAAAAATATTACGCTGCTGCTTGGCCAAAAAACAGCTGAGCGACGAGATGACAGTGCCAAATGTAAAAAATGCAACAATAACAAATGTAATCAAAGCGACGAATGTTAGCAGAAACACAACAAAAAAACAAAAACCAGAAAAAAAAAAAACAAAAAACAAAAAAAAAAAAAAAAAAAAAAAAAAACTAGCAAAAACAAATAATTGAAGTTAAGTAAGAAAAGCCGCACAAAAACAAAAACATGCAACATGCGATGAATTACCACGAAAAAGCAAAATCAAAAAAATCTGTAGGCAAAAACAGAAAAGTCAGCGTCGCAGAGAAATGAGAAAGCGGAGTAAAATTTGTCAAGTTGACAGCAGCAAATGTCCTTGAGAGAGTTCTGCGAATGCGAACTGAAGTTGAGAGCAGTACGAGCTGGCACGAATTATGCACTTCGGGTGCTGTATTCGCCGCCAAACAAAGCGCTTGGCTTGAATTCGCCGCCACATGAAGGCTACGCATCACGAAAGGATATGCATTGGTTTTTAAAGTAGCGTCGCAATGTCTGGCACAGCAGAACCAAACGGGCAGCGAACGCGTGCGGTACTCACTTACTTCACAGCGCGAAACGGGTGCTTCTATTGGAAATAAAAACTTATGTGCGAATGCATGTGTGTGCTTCAAAGACGATTTGACTAGTGTACTAAGTGGTGGACAGTAAGTGACAGTGGTGGACAGTGGAGCTTGGAAAAGTAAAAGCAAGAAATAAAGTAAAAGATGAATAAATATTTAATCGACTTGCACGTTAATAAATAAAATAACAAATATCCAGCTGAGTGCCATTAGCACTCGTTGCGCCACAGTTAGTCAGCCAATTAGGCAGTGCAGCAAGCAGACTATCGGGCGCCAGTGTCGCCTGCACCTCTCATCAACACTTTTGGCCGCTTTAACGCCATTTCAAGTGCTGTCCTCCGGCTGCCTTACGTGCTAGTGTGCGTGTGTGTGTGCGCGCTTTTTCAGGCGCAGAGTTGTTTCAAACATTCATTCAAGTCGTTTCAGTTGCGCGCTGCATCGCTGGCAAAAGCATTTCTTACTACAAAGGACTTGGCTTATTGCTTTCACTACATACACGCGTGCACGCGAATTTATACACACACACACACACACACAGAATAGTGCTAGTGCGCGTTTGTAACAGTTTCAAAGTGACAGCGTGTTGTTGTTGTTTTTATTTTTTTATTCTTTCATTTATTTATTTCTATGTTGTTTTCAGCTAACAATGTATTTTTGAAATAACAAGCAACAACAACTGTAACAAGTGAAATCAAAGAGTGTGACGAAGGACACTCGTTGCCAGCTAACAACAACAATTGTGTAACAAAAAAAGTGGAAATTGTGCCAAATTTTATCTAGTGTGTGTTGGCTACGGGCAGTATTATTTTGCGCACACATACACACACACACACATATTCACGTAAACTAATCTACGTGCATAAATACATTGATTTGTGTGTGTTGACATAGTGAAATTTTATTTGTTATTTTCTTCTGCTGCTGCAATCAAACTCATAAAATATTGCACAAAATGTCACTTCATAGCGTCGCATCACTGCAGTTTTGGTCAGCCATCCTTTTGGGGTTAAGCCACTTTGGCACGCGAACTGAAGCACGTGCGGTGAGTACAAATATTTTCAAAAATTCTAGAGAAAGCTATTTGAACAAAAGTTGACTAAAGCAAAAAGGAAGCCTATGTAGTAACATTTCAAAAGAAAAAACGAAATGGTGGGCAAGAAAAAAAAATAAAAAATAAAAAATAAATAAATAAAAAGTACACGCGCCGAGTGCTAAGTAAAAGTACGAGTGAAGTGGTTTTTAATTTTTGCATGAAAATAAAGAAAATTCTAAATATTTGCCATGACTTATCTTTATAGGACATTTGCGCTGTAATCGAAATTTTATTTGGTTGCATTGCAAAAAATAATTTTTAAAGTTGGAACTAAATTTCTTTTATAAAGGTAACTTTCTATAAATTCACATGGATTGTTTTACTAGAAGTCACCGTTTTTCATAGAAGTGTTAAATATAAAAGGATGTACTAGGGGGCCCTTCGGCCTCGACATGCGTTGAATATGACCGATTATTTTTCGAAAGCGTTAAATAGAGTCAGCCACAGTATCCTACTTAACCCTTAACTGGTATCGTAAATTTGACTAACGAAACTATTATCGTGGGGGTCGCGTGACCCCCTATTAAAATTAGATTCTAGGATATAAATGTCTAAAATTTTTTTCAAGAATTATTTTAATAGAACAAATAACCAGCTTGTTTTATGAAATTAATAAGTTTTTATTCATATACTTCTTTTAACTTATTTACTACAAGAGATCACAAAATTTGGACAATTTTTTGGTATTTTTTTCTTACCACTATAAAAATAAAAAAAACTACAATATTATGTCAAAAGTCTTTAGCTAACATATGTATGTTTTCTTATTTCTTAGAAAATCAACTTTGAAAAAATAAACTAAAACATAAGTATTTCAACGTATTAGAAAAAAATCAAAACAAAATTATAAACCGAAGTGTTTAAGAACATTATAAGTGGACTAATTTCAGTCTTGACAACTATCACACAGTACTTTTGTGCTACTGTGCAATTTGCAAATGAAATGCTTGCAATTATTGCATTTTGTAACAAATTTCCCGTTTTTTTTTCTATCACATAAGTAACAGCGCCCTCTTTTTAGATCATTTCGGCTCGAGGTGGCAACTTCAGGCGTGGAATTAGTCACAGATGTTGCAGTTATATTATAAGATGCTACTAAACGATCAATCTTTTCTCGCAGTTCTCGTGGGTACATTGAATACTCAGCTTTCCGATTTATGACATGTTCTTTTATTAATTCCATCTCAGCTGATTTTATGTAGTTCTTCCTTTTCATTTTTTTTCAGTATTTGAACTTTTCCATAACACATAGCCGTTCGCACAAGCAATATTTAGCATTCCAGCAAACACTACACTTGGCCAACGTCGTGTTCTGCGAGCTACAGAGTAATTAGCGCACTTTTGGTCTAAAGCATCAACTCCACCTTTTGTGGAACTGTAAAACTCTATTATTTCAGGTTTCCCAGATCTTTCATTGACAGTTTGGTTGTGGTGCATTGAAGAAATCATTATTACACTCTGATTATTTTTCGGTACAAAAGAAGTTAGTGTTTTGCTCGCCGTAAATCCAAATAGTTGTTCCAGGTTGACGTTGTTTATTTGATTGAAATTGGGAGGGGATTTCACGTTTATTTTTTCTCAATGTCCCAACATAAGTCAAATTCTTTTCCAGCAATGTATCTACCAGCTCCACTGAAGAAAACCAATTATCTGCTGTTATATTTCTGTTTGATCCAAAAATTGGAGTAGCTAACTGTAGTACGGATTGTGTAAGTATGGATTGTTGACACCTGGTACGATCATGCTGTTTCCCAGTATACATATATGAAAGCATTATATAAATAGTGAGTCTTAGCATCACATAGGCATAATATTTTGATGCCATATTTAGCTGGCTTTGATTTCATGTAAACCCGGAGCAAACATCGGCCTTGAAATGGATATAACATTTCGTCAATGGTTATATATTCCGAACAACTGTAATTCTTCTGATAATTTTCTATAAATCTGTGAAACACTTCAGAAATCAATGCCGCCCGATTTACAAACCGTAGATTTGCCAAAATGAACAAACATCTTTTCAATGCCATGGTTGTTCTAAAACCATGTTCCGTCTGTGGCTCACAAAGATTCTACATCTTCATGTCCAGATTTGAATACTCCGGCCAGTAACATAAGACCTATAAAAGCTTTCATCTCCGTTTCAGAAACATGACTTGTCCAAAACGCCACTGTGGAATACTTTTCTGGACTCTCTGTAATCTTTTCGTTTGTATAGTTAGTTATAATTTGTGTAATATTACCATCTATAAGTAGTTCAAATGATTCTTTGGTAGTCATCTCATTTTTTGACGCTGCTGGACCAATCAATCCAGGTCTTTGTCTAACGATGTTATGTTGACGAGTTCGTGAAGCTGCTGTGGATTTTTAGGCCATTTGTATTTATTTTTTCCATAGTAACTGCGCTGACTCGGTCCTGCTACAGGTTTATCTTCACTCTTTGAAGAACATGCTTCAATTTCTTGACCCAGATCCTCACTGCTATCTGAGTCTTGTGTTGGCGGCTCCTCACAATCGCTAATTCCATCATTGTCACTGATTTGTTCTTCTAGATGGCCACCGAGTACTGATTCGGAGTCAGAATCCTCGTTCAGTATTTCTTCTATAGTCCTATTACTCAAAGGTCTCGCCATCGTAGCAAAATAACTGTAAAACAAACAAATCAGTTAAATAAAATATTTTCTAAAAACTTACGGAACTGGTATAGTGGGGTCCGCACGGCCCCCGCATCGTACGTAGCACCGCTCTGGTAAAAGCTTCACCGCCGCGTGTCTCGACGTAATGAGATTACTCAAAATGGCAGCCGCGTACTATGCGTAGTTTTTAAGAAATTCAAAAAATAAAACGCCTGGGGTCTGCGCGGCCCCCACGATACCAGTTAAGGGTTAAAAGTCTGGGTTCAATTTGTTTTTATTTCTTTCATCATAACTTTCTTAAGTGCTTTGCATCCTAACTCACATATAGAACTCAATTCCTTCGTACAGGGTGGGCCATATAGCGTTTGCCTTTTGAACCACCTAATTTTTTGAGAATGGTAACACAAATGACATGTCAAGTGTTTTTTATTAAATTTATTTATTTATTTTTTTAATAAAATGCTCAGCTACTTCTTATTTTTTATTAAATTTATTTTTCTATTTTTATAAAATTTCAAGCTGCTTTTTATTTTTTATTAAATTTATTTATTTATTTTTCCTTTTAAATTAACGCTGCTTTTTATTTTTTATTAGATATTTTTTTATTTATTTTAAATTCAATCTAATTTTTAATTTTTTTAATGTTTTTTTTTACTCAAACTATTTTTTATTTTTATTAAATTTATTTATTTATTTTTTTATGAAATTTTAAGCTACTTTTCGTTTTTTACTAAATTAATTTATTTATTTTGCCTTTTAAATTCAAACTATTTTTATTAAATTTATCTATTTATTTTTTTATAAAATTTCAGTGCAAAAAATATTCCCAGCATTTCCACCAGGAGCCAACGCACATACACTTAATTTTATGTCACACGGAATAGAGCTACAAATAGTTGGGCATGTGCAAAATATTGAGATCTAAGTACCAAGCCAACGAACTTAAATGTTTGTCCTTGAGCCGTATTTATTGTCATAACTAAACATAATTTGACTGAGAACCAAAATGAGTTCAAATGAAATAGCAGATCCGTCGGCATTATCGAGCTTCTTGGAGTGCACAGAGAATTAAAAAATTTCTCTATCAAATAGAATGATTGTGCTTCCGAATCATTATTCAATAATAAAAGGTTTAGCTTAATACTCGTACACAGCTTTCTCGTTCTCTCTTACGGAGGAACGCCACTGTGGGGGCTCAAAAAAATTAGATTTTTGGGAATTTTGTTTTGTGAGTAGGAATGATTATTCGAGGATCGGACAAAAAGCAGTTTATTATAAATATGTATTAACCTATGCTGATGTAAATTTTCATTAAAAATATTGAAAATTGACAAATTTATGTAAATAATCGTAACGAGTTAAAAAAAATTTACGTCATCTGGTGGCAGCGATACAGCAATGAATAATCATCTGAAATCGAAAAACCAAAAATTTTATTAATCTACAAAATAGTGTCTATCGTTGTGCATAGCCGTTTTTTTTTGACAAAATAGTGACAAAATGGTGGTTATTTGAATTTCGATGTGTGTTTTTCACTATTTTTTTGATTTTCAACAGGCCCAAAAAAATTGTTGTTTTTTTTTAATTCTGAAACGATAGCCAATGCGATAACAAAAATTTTGAAGAAAAAAATTTAAATCGGTTCATTAGTCTTGGAGAAATCGTTGCTACCGTATCAAAAAAAGTCGTTTCGAGAAAAACGCGTTTGAAATAAAGCATCGTATCGTAAGCGCTACGGGGCCGAACCGACGGGCGCTCACTTAAGTGCACATAAAATTGGGAATAAAGCGAATTTCGGTTTAAAATTTGTACCACATTTTCTTGAGCAGTTATACTAACAATTTATGCAAAAAAGAAACATCGTTATTTTGAATTTTCGCAGTGGCGTTCCCCCTTAATAAATTGGATCCCTTAGCAAGAGACTGGGCTGCTTAACCTATAAAATGGTGTGCTTATGAACAACAACTCGGCCAGGGGTATTTCGTCTGCCTAGGACCAGTATGCCATGGAGTGCATCTTGTTAAATCGCATTAATCAAGACACTAGAGAGCACTTTTTTGATTTTATAATAATAAAAGTTTATGAATTATTTCATTAAAGTTATTGTTTTAAATAAAATTCTTTATTGCTTATGTCTAAGTCAATTGCAACTTCAAAAATTACATTTTCGCATGAAATTCACACAAAATTCCATATCAGTAATAAATTTCGATTAAGCGAGACTAATACAATTCTAAATAAAAAGGACGTATATGTTATTCTAATGGTAATGGTTTTACGGGTAAGGCTAAGACCTTTACGCACTGCGACCAGAGTGCTTAATTTTAAGTATTTAGAATTACGAGGAATCGAACCAGTTCCTTAGAACGCAACATTGTAAGGCTCCATTCTCTGGTAAGTCCGAGCAAAAAATTCTGTGTCTCCTGTCACCTAATGCCTCACAGTTGGTGATTAAGTGTTCCATGAACTCCTCTTCATCACAGCAGAACCTGCATAAACTAGTGTTGGATAGTCTTATTGAATTGAAATATTTATTGCAGGCAAAGTGGCCTGTAAGTACTCCACTGAGTGTTAGTCTGAGGCCATTTTCGGCTAGGCTTAGAGCTGATTTTGCTCTGTTGGTATTAAAGTTCAGGAACTTTTTGGAATGAATAAGACCGTTTGTGCTGTTCCAGTATTCCTTGGTTTTTATTTGGGTATATTTTTTGCTTTCCTGTTTTAGATTGTTTTTTAGTAATGCAGTTGGTCCAATAAATGACTCTTTTCTGGCATAAAAGTCTGCTTTCTCGTTTTGTTCGTGCCCCTCATGTTCTGGTATCCAAATCAAGGAAACCTAATTGGAACTCGAAACAACTAAGTACGAGGTCTGTTAAAAAAGTATCCAACTTTGTTTTTTATTTCTAACACCTGACAAATTTGAATTACGCGCGCTTGCATAAGCAGACCTGTAACCTTATTGCACATGTGTGAATTTTTTTCCGCCTGCGTTAGTTGCTGTCAAGCAGTGTGAACGTAACATGGTATTTTGTGCTCTCGTCGGTTTTTGAATACAAGCAAAATGACGGAACTATTGGGGCAGCGCTACTACATCAAACTTTGCCTGAAACTGGGCGATAGCCAGGATGAAACCATTCGCAAGATTCGGACGGCTTTCGGTGACGATGCTATGGGTAAATGTTGCGATCAAATGCGTAACAAAACATATGCCAGTCTTCGCCATCAAAATCGCCAATCTGCAAGTGTTCATACCACTCGCGATATTTTTTTTCATTAGTAATTTTCTCCGACTTGAATGAACTTGAAAATGAAAACGTCTCTCATATACCGCGAATGCGAACCAAATACTGACATCTACGACAAAAAAAAATACTCAAATGTGAAGAAACATAAATTCCCTATTGCATTATTGAGGTTGCGTGCACAGATGCCCAAGCCTTATTCCGAATTATTTTAGAACTGTTTATTTTGCGTGGCGTTTACCGCTGCGAACATCAGAAAAACAGTGCAAGCAAATATTATATATTATTATATTTTGAGGTAGTTGTGAGTGAAGTTTTATAATTCCTTTGAAAAGCAAGAAGTTTAATTTTTAATTTTTGGCTTGAGTGTAAGGTACCCGTCTAAGCACATCGCTATATTATTTATGCATGTATGTATGTACGTTTCATGGCAAGGATATTGGCACTCATCCCACAACGCATGCCGTAGCCGCAAGTAAACGCTACAAATTAAACGAAAATATAAATATATATACATATACATAAATACTTTTCAGGATGTATGTATATATGTACACATGTCAAAGAATAGCTAAAAATATACGCAAAGCACTGGCATGGCGTCTGAATTCTCAACAACAGCTAAGCAGAAACGAAGAGCAATGCTTCTTCTTACAGGGCAATGCTGGTTCGCACGCGACGGAAAATAAAGGGTGGTTAAGTTTCAAGGGCCGGTGTTGATTTTGAATAAAATACAATTTTTTTCAGAAATTATTTTCATTTCTCTTTATTATGATAATATTAGTATAGTTCAATTACGCATAGAACAAAATATTGGCCAAATGGCCACCGCGGCCTCGGCGGCACACCTCCATCCGATGGTCCAAATTTTCGATGACGCTGAGGCATAATTGAGGTCCTATGCCGTTAATGTGCCGAATTATCTCATCCTTTAGCTCTTGAATTGTTGCTGGCTTATCGACGTACAACTTTTTTCCCCAATAACCCCAAGAAAGAAGTCCAACGGTGTCAAATCACATGATCTTGGCAGCCAATTGACATCGCCGCGACGTGAGATTATTCGGCCATCAAAATGTTTCACGCAAAGAGCCATTGTTTCGTTAGCTGTGTGACAAGTGGCGCCGTCCTGTTGAAAGCACATATTATCTACATCCATATCTTCCAATTCGGGCCATAAAAAGTTCGTTATCATCTTCACAGTAACTGCCTGACCGGCCTCATTTGGAAAAAATACGGCCCAATGATGCCGACGGCCCATAAACCGCACCAAACAGTCACTCTTTGTGGGTGCATTGGTTTTCACTTTCACGGCAATCACTCTTGGATTATCATTCGCCCAAATGCGGCAATTCTGCTTATTGACAAATCCACTGAGGTGAAAATGTGCCTCATCACTGAAGATGAAGTACGCGATATGCATTTTGATTTGAACGCCCGTTTTCATAATAAACCTGAATAACTTTAACGCGTTGCTCGATTTTGTATCTTTCCATGGTTCAAATTGAGTTAGTCTGAGATTCAAAAATGTCAAATAAAATGCAGGAAAAAACTTGACGTTTAGGTTTGGTTCACATTCAATATCGGCTCTTAAAATTTAACCATCCTTTACATGCATATATGATTCTGGGCCATCCGATGAATTTGTTGGCATTTGCTTGGCTTGTTGTTAATATAGTATTTCTTTATTGCGGTTTTTTTTTTAATTTCACTCTTAGCTTGTTTTTATTATTACTTTATTTATTATTATTTCCTAATTTCACTCAATTAATTTTTTACTTAAATTTTCGTAGGTTTTCGGTAATTTGCTTTACTGTTTTATGATTAAAGTCTTTGAAGTTTCCCTTATGCTGACAGTCTTGTATATTTTTGCAGCAGTTTTGGGTATTACCTTAATTTGTTGGTTGATGTGATGCATCTGCTGGGTTTCATCTCTACAGTCAGAAATACGCCTTGCTGATATTTTCAAAATAGTAAAATTGCCTGCACGTGCTAAGGGCTCATGTTGCGCAACCAATCTCATTCCATGCTGGCTCGTCTAGTTGACATCCCCTAAAACTTTTTTTGACGTATGGCACACACACTCGCACACTTCATGTCAATTGCTTGCTAGCAGCTCAACATTATTTACTGAATTCCTAAATATTTCTATATTCAGCTCATTTTTCCATTTGAAGTCTTACTAAAAATTCTATCAAAGGCCAACCTTTTTTAAATTCTCTATGCATCCTATTTACTTTAGATTTATTTATTTAGCGAAAGCGAGCATAGCATCATTTTCCCTGTCAGGCTTGTTTTCGTTGCATACTTTCCAGGGTTATCCCTCATTAGTATGCCAGTCACTTGCTGGGTTTATATATATATTGGTTATAGTCAATGCACAAGTCGTTCATCAAGCTATTCACAGTTTTTACACCAATCAAAAAAAAAATAATAATTAAAGTGCCAGCAAAATCTTTCAGAAATACCAATTCAACAAGAAAGGTTGGTTTGCAATAAGAACACCAAATACAATCAATTTTGAGAAAACAGCAATTTGTATCGGCTTTGACGATTAACAAACACAATTCATGCTCTCGCTCTCTTTTCTGCAATAAAATATTATTCATTCATTTACTCTTTCTTCCTTTCTATTCTTATTGTTTAGTCAAACGCTCTCATATTCTCTAAGCGACTTTTGCCGGCCATTACTTTCATTTTTAATGCCTTATAAGATTCAATAAACAGCGTGCTGTCTCACTCACACACAGTTTTATGTAGTTACACAGTTATAACCATCTGTCATGCGTCATTAAACTCAGACCTGTCAAATGTCAGCAAGTAAAGTGATACTGCTTTCGGGTAAAGTTGTGTGCTGAAAAATGTTGGCACAAAGATTTTGCGAAGCTATTAAAAGGACATTTTTGACTACGCAGAAGTGAATGTGGGCTACGGACCAAATATAAGTATGCAGCAAAACACAGTGGGATGTTTAGAAATTTATTTTGAAATGAGGGGAGAAATTATCATTGCTCATTAGGTTCACAGGTATGACTTTATTTGAGGACTTTTGATAAAAAAAAAACTTATGTCGATGCAGAAGTTGCTTTTAGGGCGATCAATTCTTGCCTTTCGTCGAATATTAAAATATATGAACTAAAGTCATATTGAAAGAATTATTGGCTACACATGCGATTGATTAATAGTTTAAATACTAATTTGAAACAAAAAAGTCGATTTATGCTGTTTTGTCAAAAGTGCAAAAACAGAAGACATATTTACTTACACAGAATTTCCCACGTGCAGATCGCTATTGGTGGTTGTGTTGCTTTGACTGAGTCTGTAAAATCTGTTGTTAACTATTCAGTCACTATTGTCAAATTACCGTGAAAATAATAAAACTTTTCTGAGACCGATTTGAGGGCATGATTAATATGGTTATCTCTTGTGAAGGTGGTATGAATTGGAAAGGCTTTTGAACATGAAAGGCTTGCGATTTGAGTATACTTCACTTTTTCTTACATGGATTTCTGAAATCGCGAAATAATAGATTTATCTGAGGCCCTAAGCGTAGATTTTGCTCTAGTCCGTGTACGATTTTTGAAATATTTGTTACCATAGAAGAAGATTTGAAAAATGAAGTGTGTGCCAAAGAAAATTTTCTCTTTTTTAGTTTTTTTTCTAATTTTTTCATTTAAGTTCTATTTTAGATTTACACTAAAAGAGCTGATAATTTGGTGACATATTTCTGTTGCGGTTGTCGAGCGAAGATCCATCACTGTTCGTTTTAGTTGCATGCCCGTTTTCCTTGAAATAGATTTGTATCCATCGACCAAATATTTACAAAGCGCCAAATCTTGGAAAAGACCCATGAAAGGAGAATCGACACACACCATCTTTTCGTCGACTTCAAAGCTGCATTCGGCAATACGAAAAGGAGTTCCCTGTATGCCACGATGTCTGAATTTGGTATCCCCAGAAAGCTAATACGGCTATGCAAGATGACGTTGCTCAACACCAGCAGCGCCGTCAGAATTGGGAAGGACCTCTCCGAGCCGTTTGATACCAAACGAGGTTTCAGACAGGGTGACTCACTGTCGTGTGACTTCTTTAACCTGATATTGGAGAGCATCATACGAGCCGCAGAACTTAATCGCTCAGGCACTATATTTTATAAGAGCGTACAATTGTTGGCGTATGCCGATGATATTGACATCACCGGCCTTAACAACCGCGCTGTTAGTTCTGCCTTCTCCAAACTGGATAAAGAGGCAAAGCGAATGGGTTTGGTGGTGAACGAGGACAAAAACGAAGTACCTCCTGTCTTCAAACAAGACAGTTATAACTTCGAGGTTGTAAAAGACTTCGTTTATTTAGGAATCAGCATTAACACCGATAACAATGTCAGCCTTAAAATCAACGCAGAATCTCTCTTGCCAACAAGTGCTACTTTGGATCAAGCAGGCAACTGAGCTCTCATCATGCCCGTCCTAACATATGGCGCAGAAGCTTGGACGATGACAACATTCGATGAAGCGACGCTTGGAGTGTTTGAGAGAAAGATTCTGCGTAAGATTTTTGGACCTTTGCACGTTGCATTCAGCGGCTACGTTGGCTGTGTCATGTCGTCCGAATGGATACAAACGCTCCGGCTTTGAAAGTATTCGATGCGGTACCAGCTGGTGGTAGCAGAGGAAGAGAAAGGCCCTCCCTGCGTTAAAAAGATCAGGTGGTGAAGGACTTGAAGTGAAGCATTTGGTGTGTCCAATGTTTGCGCTTTGTTAAACTCGGCCCAAATCACGTAAGCGGTTATCGGGTCAACTAAGAAGAAGAAGAGGATTTGTATCCATACCGTAATGGGCTTAGTAATGATTTCGGGGTTTCGGGAGGTACCGCAAAAGACATATTATGAATTTTCACATTTTTAAAAATAGTCGTTTTTGGTTTCAAGTTCTCTAAACATTAATTTAATCGTTAAGAGCTTTACCACTAAATATATAATTATAATTTATTATTTACCAGAATTTGTGATTATAAAATTCCAATTTCGTTTTTGAATAACCTTTTTATTAAATAAAAAAAAAAAAAGATTTTGAGTGAACGACATCTTTATTTTGAACTTTGGGCGCTCCGATTCTTGTCCCTCTGTATACTGCAGTTGCCTTTGCAGTGCTCAAACAAAATACATATGCACGATTCGGGCAAGACAATAACAAGAAGTTGAAAAAATGTTTAAAAAGCAAAGCCAAGGAAATGCCCGAGAATTGGCAGTGTAACGTACGAATTTTTTAAAGACAACGCGCAGGAGTTGCTAGACGAGTTAGCCGATGTGTTTACGTGCCTATACAATGAGGGTGAAACTGAAAGGCGTTTAAAGACCAGTATGATAAAGAAGACCGATATAGAAGATAAGAAAATAGGGAAGTTAGTTATAAGGAGGCAGCATAATTGATAAAGCGGAACTTTAATAGCGCTGCGGTTTGAAATTTCTGTCAATGTTATTAAAAAATTAAGAGCAATATATTAAGAAAAACCTCTGCCCAACATAATGAGACACCTTACTTAATACGCAAAACTTACATTCTTATTCTTAAATTACTTAACACGAATTAAGCGCGTAATGCTCCTATCGCCCGCGCTTTAAGAGAATTTAATGAAATCTCGAGTTCTAGAATTCTATCTGCTTGGATTTTGGGTGTCAAAGAATGCATTTTATGAATTTCTAAACTCTTTTTTTTTAATTTATTTGTTTAACTATCTGTAGTGACTTAAACTCATATTTGCTCAAAGTGGTCTGTGAAAACTGTAACTATGTTTAATACTTAAAATAAACGAAATACGAAAATATGAAATCGGCATCAAGACCGGAAAACTAGATTTTAGCAATAGGAATGCAAAATAAGGCAGGTTGTAGGATACATTCTATAGAGTAACAGTCAGGAAGCAGCATCGGATATGTATAAGTAATATACAATATCCGAAGTTGCCTCCTGACTATTACTGACACTTGTAAAAAATAAAACGCAGCCACAACCTGCTAATATTTTTAACAAAGCCTGTGATTGGCCTCCCAGTACACTAGCTGCACATAGTCCTTCTGACCTGATATTCCAGTGTTTTCTCAGGGAGCGCAGAAAACTTGTATTCACATTCGAAAATTCACATCAATGAGCTAAATAAGCAATGAATGTGCCGGAGCTAAAAAGTAGAAATGTTTAAATTCTCTCGCTCGATTTCAATGAGTCTGTGCTTTTCTGAGAATACTCATGACTTGTGACTTTTTTACTCACTTTTTTACCTTTAACTGTAATTGTATGCAAATAATTCCCTCATGACAAGACATGATTGTCATAAAATATTTGTGACATTTAACTTGTGATCGGAAGCACTGTCCTCACAATTGGTATGCCATAAGAAATATTCCCATGCAGGCGTTTCCCTACAGAGATGCCAGCGGAAGTGTGACCACCGTTCTTTCTGCTTACTTTTTACCGACATTTTGATTGAGGGCTAACATATTTGAGTTTTGTCGTCCCCATGAACGCACACAATCATTTGTTGGTATTTGTTTTTTTTTTCTTTTGTTTTTTTTTTTTGCTAAAACGCGGCACGCATATGAAAGCATGCCATCGCAAATGCTGGCTGGAAACATGCATACCTATGCACACCTGTGTTCACAATAATAGCAGCGCAATATTTGCCATATGTGTACATACAACTTTTATAAAAACATTGTTTATGCTACCGGGTGTTGTTTTAAGAGCCTGAGAACTTAAAACGATGATACAAAACAGAATTATTGTTGGAATGATTTCTTTCTTTATTATAATCACGTAGATAACTTCATGGCATTTGCTTTTTAAATCCTTTTGAATAGCCGGTATATATCCGCCGTCGCTACGAGTTACTTCGTCCATTCGTTCAGTTCAATTTTTGATAACTTTTTCCAATAAATCTGGGCGTACACCGTCAATGGTGGTTTGAATATTGGAATAAATCAACTGTTAAGTGCGCCGTTTTGTTGGAACCAAATGTCGTCCATTTTTAGTTGATTGATTCTTGGAAACAAAAATTCAGTCAGCATTACTCGATAGCGTTCGCCATTACACGAAGCTATTAATTGCGAAATGATTGTCAATTTTAACATTGCCCCTCTGAGCAATAGGAGCAATGTTCTCAATAGCAGAAGAGCGCAAAGAGATCGTATTAGCAGTAGCAGCGTTAGCAGCTTGAGCACCGAGTACATTTGCATAAGTAGAGGTGGCTAATTTACGTACGCAGTTCACCTCCCTGGCATAGTAACATCTGCATTACACTGTTCAGTCGACTCTGCTAGAGCAGCAGCATATGAGCGATCCGATACAATTATCATACATCAACGGAGTGAGAGTTTTTAGCGATAGCAGAAACAGGAGGATATGTAGGCGAATTTACAGCCGTCGGACAGGCAGTCATTGATAATAGAGGCTCTCGTTCTTTTGCTTTGATTTTCGCATTTTTCATTTTCTTTGCTTAACACACAAAAGCAAGAGCATAAACCCGAAGGTTTTTCACCTCAGCACTAAGTTGCACAAGGGCAGAGGAGACATCATCCGTTTGATATTTTCGCATTTCTTTAAAGTTTGCACACAGTTCAATCATTTTTGAAAACAATAACTGGTTATCCGCTTGAAGAGAACTAATTGTAGCCATAGCACGAGCATTCTCGGATTGAAGAGCAGCGATTTCTGTAAAAACTCTTTAAATGCTGATTTCAGATTTACTTTCTGGAACTGGTTGTTGCGGTGAAATGTTCGCTCTCGAATTCGTTAATGCGGGCATATTTGTTGGCGACATATCAGTAAATAATGCGCTATGATCACGCAAGCTAACGGAGGAGGAGCGCGGATAGACTTCCGATGGGTAGCAGCCCAATTTACACAAACAAATTTTCGATTAGAGCTGATTAGAAACTCCACATCGGCAGCAGAAATCCCCGCACAGCTCATAGTAAAAAGTTCACTGCTCCGGGTACATTGAATTTTGAATTGGTTGCGATCAGCTTTTAGGCCACACAAACAAGGCACTTAATGATTTCATTCAAATAGCTATTTGCACAAAAAACGAGTCACTGTCTCATACACACATTTTTTTTAAATTATATACTTTTAAAATAGGCCGATGATGCCGCCAACGCTCTATGAACTTCGTAAACAGATTTCTTTTTTAAATAAATTGCTACAATTTGAAACTGTCATTCTGGGTTTTGGCCTTAAACGATTGATGATGACCTTCCAAACTTTACTAAACAGAAATGCCAACACAGTTTGCCATACTCAGCCATCAAACAATAGTTATCGATATCGATAGTTCTCATGCAGCTAAAAAAGAAACACTCGATTAAACAAAATTCATTTAACTTAAAGTTTCAATCTTTGTGCAAAATTTGAAAAAATTTTAAAAATATTCATCAAAATTTCAAATCTCCAATTTTTAATCTTAGTTTTCAGAAGAATTTTGGATATGCAATTTTGTAGCGCATTGAATTTTGCTAAAGTGCTAGTTTGAAATAACTGAAAAATTCCCTAGGTTTTCAGCAAATTTTTTTCCTGGCAGTCCTTCTCTGTGTAAAAAACAGAGTTTAAAGTTTAATTTTTCTTTTTTTTTAATGATACCTTAAGGGGTTAGATGTAGTCAGAGTCCCGAAAAAATGATGATTTTCAATAAAATTTTTTGCTAGTCATTTGCTTTATTTTACACAATTAAAAACATAGCATTAATACATCAATGTCTCGGAAAATTAAAAAAAAACATTATAATAATAATAATTCTAAAACTTATCGCTGTTTGTGTGGAGCCCGTTTTTCCAGAAGGCCCTTGCACTGATCATCACAAGTCCTTGGAGATTCATCTTAAATCAATCGGACAAGAGAAATTAGTTTTATTATTATTGATATTCTTGTGCCTGATCAAAGCTTTTTTGCTTTTCAAAATTAACAATATGGCGGCCTCAGGAAATATTTTGCAGATTTTCGAGGAAAACCCGACAGTTAGTTGTTTAAAAAAATCGAAATTTTTGAAAAAAAGTCCTTCGATACGGCACGAGTTTTTTGTGTTTTTCAAAAGCAGCATAAATTTCATTGAAATCTACCAAGCGGTTTTTAAGTTACAGTGATCACCAGTGCAAAAAACATGGCTTTAAGAAAAACTTAAAACAAACTAAACTTTTGCTATCGAGCACCCGAGCGCCCTTTATTATTTGTTGAATAAGTCGAAAAGTATTTGTCGGATTACTTTAAATTTTCACAAAATATTTTTAAGATATTATAAAGGGTGGTTAAGTTTCAAGGGCCGGTGTTGATTTAGAATCAAATACAATTTTTTTAGAAAATTATTGTCATTGCTCTTTATTATCATCCTTTAGCTCTTGAATTGTTGCTAGCTTATCGATGTACCCCTTTTCTTTCAAATAACGCCAAAGAAAGAAGACAAACGGTGTCAAATCACATGACCTTGGTGGCCAATTGACATCGCCGCGACATGAGATTATTCGGCCATCAAATTTTTCGCGCAAAAGAGCCATTGTTTCATTAGCTGTGTGATAAGTGGCACCGTCTTGTTGAAACCACATATAGTCCCATCCATATCTTCCAATTCGGGCCATAAAAAGTTCGTTATCATCTCACGATAGTGAACACTATTCACAGTAACTGCCTGACCGGCCTCATTTTGGAGAAAATACAGCCCAATGATGCCGCCGGCCCATAAACCGCACCAAACTGTCACTCTTTGTTGGTGAATTGGTTTTTCGGCAATCACTCTTGGATTATCATTCGTCCAAATGCGGCAATTCTGCTTATTGACGAACCCACTGAGGTGAAAATGTGCCTCATCACGGAAGATGATTTTCTTCACGAAGTGCGCGATATGCATTTTGATTTGAACGCCCGTTTTCATAATAAGCCTGAATAAGTTTAACGCGTTGCTCGATTGTGTATCTTTCTATGGTTCAAATTGAATTAGCCTGAAATTGAAAAATGTCAAATGAAATGCAGAAAAGCTTGACGTTTAGGTGTGGTTCACATTCAACATCGGCCCTTGAATTTTAACCACCCTTTACTTTAAAAAATTGCAAAAGAATCTAACTTCTTGAAAATTCCGACTACTCATAATCCCTTAAAATGTATTTACAAATAGTTAACAAAACTAACAAGTTAATTTTTTGTTTCCAAGCATATACATACATGTTACAATAATGGGTTACAAAATTTAAATTTATTACAAATTTGTTTGATATTTTTCCAATTTTGTGCTAAGTTGGAAACTTTCCACTATATGGTTTTTGTTGTATTGTAGCACAAACTATATTTTTATAAAAAAAACAAAGAATTAGTTAAAAATAAATAAATAGTAAAAACTTTGCAAAACATCGCGCTGCTATTATTGTGAGCGCTGATGTACATACATACATGTACATACACACCTACATCCTTTCCTTTAAAACTCTCCAGCTGCCCCCGCGTAAACACTGATTTTTACAGTCTTGCGAGTAGCCGATTTGTTTGAGCGTCTAGAATTACGTGTTTTGCATTGGAAATAAAAGGGACCAAACAGGGCGGCCGTAGTAAATGCTAGCACAGAGCAGCAGCAATAAAAATAACAAATAATACAAGTAACACAAATACCAACACAAAAATAAACAAACAACAAGCGGCTAACAAGCGCTTATTTTGTTGCCAAATCGCGCATTTGTTTGCTTCAGCTTGCGAGCAACAACACTTGCGAGTTCCACTTACACACTTTCATAATCTCCCAACAGCCTTGTGTATCTTTCATATGTACATATGTACGCAAATACATAAAGACATATATGTATGTGCGCGTGTGTGTGTGAGAAAATGTATAAATTTGCACAATCTACTACGGAAATAAATCACAATTTGCGTTACGAGTTCTTTGCGCCCGAAACTCACTCCGTTCATTTTGGAATTTAATTTGCCTAAGTGCCACCAACAGTTGACTGTGAGCAAGGCAGTTTGTTTGTGCTTTCATAACTGTCGCTAAGAGTGAAATACTCACAGTTGTATAAGTGTGCATGCTTACTTTCTCGCTAGACTGGTGGTTTTTGTCACCTACCTAAATATTCATATTCGAATAGCTGTAGTAAAACTTCACTTTTTTTTCTCGTTTTATGCTCGTCGTTTCCTCGTGGCTGTCAGTTATTGTTTGTCGTACTTGTATTGCAGTTGTTTTTCGTAGTTTTTATTGACATTTGAGTTAGTTGTTATTGTTTTTGCCGTCACTATTTGACAAATGTACTCTCCACCGGTTACAGTGGTTACTCTGTCACCCCAAATCACCCACACCGACTTCATTCATCAACAGTTGTCGCTTGCTTTTGGGGTGAAACAACAAATATTTGTAAGGTAGTGCGATAATTTAGAGGAAAGCACTGTACCGTTATTAGTAGTGTTGGTCACTGAGAAAATTAAGCTTTATTGGCCAATTTAATTAATTATTCAATTATTTGGTGTTACTGTGTCAGGCTAAAGTTATACAACTTTTAAGAGATGTATAAATGTTTAAGGTTGTTAGACTTCGAAAAAAGTTTTCACTTGGTTGGTTGGTTGGTTAGAGTGGTGATTCATCCAGAATCTAACTAGCGCTTCCGCACCATTTTGTTGCCACATCCTCGTTACCAACTTGTTTAACGGTTATTTACAGCATGACTATATCCGATGGAATGGAAATTGAATGCGATGCTCAGGAGGTATACTGATTTTTATATTTTAATTTAAAAAAGGCGAGCCCAGAAGCACCAAGAGACTCCTAAAAACTCAGGCTGAAAAGCCCATTGTATTTAATGCCCGGGAAAGTAAAAGGGTAGATATTCAAGGAGGGAAGGAAATAAGAAAGAAGGAGATAGGATAGAGACGGAGACAGAGACAGAGGCAGAGACAGAGCCAGAGACAGAGGCAGAGGCAGAGGCAGAGGCAGAGACAGAGACAGAGACAAAGACAGAGACAGAGACAGAGACAGAGACAGAGACAGAGACAGAGACAGAGACAGAGACAGAGACAGAGACAGAGACAGAGACAGAGACAGAGACAGAGACAGAGACAGAGACAGAGACAGAGACAGAGACAGAGACAGAGACAGAGACAGAGACAGAGGCAGAGACAGACCCAGAGACAGAGGCAGAGACAAAGACAGAGACAGAGACAGAGACAGAGACAGAGACAGAGGCAGAGCCAGATACAGATACAGAGGCAGAGGCAGAGACAAAGACAGAGACAGAGACAGAGACAGAGACAGAGACAGAGACAGAGACAGAGACAGAGACAGAGACAGAGACAGAGACAGAGACAGAGACAGAGACAGAGACAGAGACAGAGACAGAGACAGAGACAAAGTCAGAGACAGAGACAGAGACAGAGGCAGAGCCAGAGACAGAGACAGAGACGGAGACAGAGACAGAGACAGAGACAGAGACAGAGGCAGAGACAGAGACAGAGACAGAGACAGAGACAGAGACAGAGACAGAGACAGAGACAGAGACAGAGACAGAGACAAAGTCAGAGACAGAGACAGAGACAAAGTCAGAGACAGAGACAGAGACAGAGGCAGAGGCAGAGCCAGAGACAGAGACAGAGGCAGAGACAGAGACAGAGACAGAGACAGAGACAGAGACAGAGACAGAGACAGAGACAGAGGCAGAGACAGAGACAGAGACAGAGACAGAGACAGAGACAGAGACAGAGACAGAGACAGAGACAGAGACAGAGACAGAGACAGAGACAGAGGCAGAGGCAGAGGCAGAGGCAGAGACAGAGACAGAGACAGAGACAGAGACAGAGACAGAGACAGAGACAGAGACAGAGACAGAGACAGAGACAGAGACAGAGACAGAGACAGAGACAGAGACAGAGACAGAGACAAAGTCAGAGACAGAGACAGAGACAGAGACAAAGTCAGAGACAGAGACAGAGACAGAGGCAGAGCCAGAGACAGAGACAGAGACAGAGACAGAGACAGAGACAGAGACAGAGACAGAGACAGAGACAGAGACAGAGACAGAGACAGAGACAGAGACAGAGACAGAGACAGAGACAGAGACAGAGACAAAGTCAGAGACAGAGACAGAGACAAAGTCAGAGACAGAGACAGAGACAGAGGCAGAGCCAGAGACAGAGACAGAGACAGAGACAAAGTCAGAGACAGAGACAGAGACAAAGTCAGAGACAGAGACAGAGACAGAGGCAGAGACAGAGACAGAGACAGAGACAGAGACAGAGACAGAGACAGAGACAGAGACAGAGACAGAGACAGAGACAGAGACAGAGACAGAGACAGAGACAGAGACAGAGACAGAGACAGAGGCAGAGGCAGAGACAGAGACAGAGACAGAGACAGAGACAGAGACAGAGACAGAGACAGAGACAGAGACAGAGACAGAGACAGAGACAGAGACAAAGACAGAGACAGCAGTTCTGTGGGAATTTTCCAGACTCTTTGAAAAATCGGTATATTCGTCTACTATTAATCATTCTCCTGGCATCGGAACCGAAAACTCGTAGCCTTGCTTTACCACAGACAGGACATTCACAAAGAAAATGCTCAGTGTTATCCGCATCCGCTAAGCAAGACATGCAAATCGGGTTCTCAATAATTCCAATGATGGTCATATGCTGACCGCATGGGTTGTGTGCTGTAATAATACCAACCATTAACCGATCGCCTTTTCTTCCAAGTTTTAGAAGGAAGTTCGAGAGATTTCTGTTCGGGCTTGTCACAAAACACTTTGCAGTTCTGCAACCTTCTAGGCTGAACCATCGCTCATTGTGTAAATTGCATGTATAATCGCTGATTCGATCTGATTCGTGTAGAACGGGTTCCGGGCTCTGGTCCCTGTGGGGTAGCCGCTGATCCGCAGTTGACCAACTCATCGACAATTTCGTTTCCTTGAACTCCTGCGCTGTTTCCATATAAGTGCAAGGTTATTCCATCCTGCAACGGAATTACGCTTCTTCTCCGATTAATCCACTTATTGTTAGTAACTGATCTGGTCTTCTCGTCAACTTGTGAACTCACGAAAATTGTACGGTTGTGACGGAGGTCCCTCATCTGTCTTATACCCTTATCTTCCAAGTTTAATTTTTCTTTAATTTGACATTTTGTCTTTAAACCAGATCCGTTGAAGTAAATGTCTTAAGACTGACTGCAAATATTATATATTTTTCAGCTACTCCGTTTCCTAATTCAAAAAGTACGGAATATGTCTTTTCAGCATAAGGAATAGATATCTATGGAAATCCGTTCGTTCTTAGTTCTTTTGGGAATCAAATAATTGTGGTGGGCAACGCGTTTGCTTGTTATGCAGCAGACTATAGTAAGAGTAGAGTAGAGTAGAGGAAATAGTAGAGATTGAGAATTAAAAATTGGAGAGACTTTAAACAGAGAGTGCCTCTTAGTGCCTCTTTGTGCTTTTAGTACACTAATTGCACGTATATCCACTTGACAAATTGGCAGGCTCTGGTAATCAGTAAATTTCTACAAACGAGGGCTGGTAGAAAAAGTTACTAAATTCTGTTCCCATGCCCTTTACCATCTTTATAGATTGGAGTAGCGTAGTTCCCATTTCTGTGAGGGAAGTAAATGTTGAAGTATGCCAAAGTTTTTCTATGTTATTTTATAGTTAAAGTTACCCGAAGTTACTCGAATCCGTTTGCATCTGACATCACTAGTGTGCCACGTATTGTGGAAGCAAATTCATTACTATATATGTACATTTTAATATTTGTAAGCAACAAATGGTCACGCTACTCATAAAAGGTTAACAACAGCCCACAACTGTGCGCCATAATTTTATAGTTACATTGAATTTATTTACCATTCCCACACAGCAACCACAATTTGTACATATCTACGTTCTCGCCAAATATTTATGCAGTGCCATTGCCACTTAGTCAGTCTGGTGTTGATGGCATGCCACAGTGCAATAAATGTAAATATTTGACGATAAAATTGAAGTAAATTACATGTTAGCGTTAATTTGTGAAACAAAGAAATATTTGGAATGCAAAACAACGCAGGGCGAGCAAATTTAGTGGGGTTGTATGCCATTAATGAGAAGCAAATGCAACTGAAGTTGCATATATAAAAAATAAACCCACTAAAGAGGATACTAACGGCAGCGGTAACATTCATTCTGCGGCACAACATACTTGGCAGCCACAAAGCAGTGAACTACATGGCGTATGCGTAACTTCTATGCTCATTTTTTTTATTTATGCTTTTATTTAAATGTTTCATTACAAGCCCGTCCTGTTTTTAGTTTTCTCGTTTTGACATGCCAGCATGGCTGCAAATGAAAATGAAAATGCACTCGCGCTCGCGCTCGCATTCACATGCACTGGCGCGGCGCTAGTTGCAAACGTATGCGTGTTCGTGCGGAAATTCCAAAATGCCAAAGCACAAAAATGTGCCGCCGAGCTCAGCGAAATTAGAGCAGCAGCGATGCCAACACGATATCGCTCTATATTCCGTTTTTCCTGAACTATTTAGTTATTTTCGGTTGCTGTGGCAATGCATAAGTATTTTCTGCTCGCTTGTTTACATCTTCACGTCTGTGCGTGTGTTTGTACGCGTACGTATCGTGGAAATGCTTGCATGCCTGTGACAGCCAAGCAACGACGAGTAGTCAAGAAAAAATTTCACTCAACCAACATATTGCGGCGCGTTGTCCTTCGCCGTCGTCAATGCTCTCTGCTTGCTGTTGTGCTGTTGATTGCTGGCAAGGCTTAGAATTTGCCTACTGACATACTTTCGAAAATTACATTCAGCGAGCACAAAGAAACGACAGTCGGGGAGGCGCATAGAAAATGCAAGTGAAAGAGGGTAGCGGCCAACGTCGAGTGGACTTAATGACATTACTCAGCAATGTGGCGCGTAGTAGTCGTAATTTGCGGCAATGACATGTAGCAGCATGAAAAATTTTATAAAATTATATAAAGAAATATTTCACAATATTACTAACAGCTTTAGCCGAGGGCATTCGAAGGGGGAAATGTTGCGCGTGACCTCGTAATACCTGACGTAGTCAAGGCTAACGTTATTGGTTGAGTTAAAAATGGAAAAAGCAAGGAAAATGGGAAAAATAAATCGTTTCATTTCGGATAGTTGGTTGTAATAAAAAAATAAATTCAAAAAATATACATTTAACGAAATTATTACCGCTCAGCAGGTTCAAGTTTTAGCAAGAATAGCGCAGAAACTATGAATGAATTTGTTGATTTTACATCGAGTAGACCAGGAGCTATCGATTAGGTAGGCAAAATAGGTAGGTACAGCCAATCACTTTGGCTTTTGTAATAAACGGCATAGGTTATGGTTAGGTTGACCTGGCTGGCTGAAAGCCATCACATAGACTTATTGGTTCTTAGTGAAACGAGATGGAGCCTGACCCTTACGTTTCCTTGTAGTAGTCTTCTTGTAATAAGCCTGTGACTTTTGCGCATCTAAGTAAGTTCTGAAGCTCTAACCACGAGCGACATTCTAAGCTTTCATATTGTAAAGCTCCTAAACATTTCATTTGGGTTCTAGCTAATGCAGGGCAAGAACATAGAAGGTGTTCTAGATTTTTCCTCTCTTCTAGTTCATTGCAAAATCTGCGGTAATTATAGTTTGTGATTCCTATCTTTTATGCGTGCGCCGCTAACAAATTGGGGGCTGTCAATATACCTATGATAGTCCTACTTCGCTTTCTAGACAGGCATTCTGTGTACACATGATTTTCGCGGTTTTGCAAGTGGCTAGATTATTCCACCTCCTATCTATCTGTATTTTCATATCCGCAGAGTTGTCAATGAATTTATTTCAAGGTTTCAGTATGTCGTTTTCTTGTTCGAGTTTTATGTAAACAGAACTTTGGCAATCTCATCTGTAATTTCGTTTCCTGCAATGCTCTTATGTCCGGGTAACCAATAAATGTGTAACCGTCTGTCTGCGGCTAGTCTCTCAATGGCTTCCCTGGTTCGAGGAACGTTTTAGACAAAATTTCATGTGAGCTTATTGGTATTAAAGGTATTTATGTTGAATTTACTCGATGTCTTTGCTAGTGCTATTTCTGCAGCCTTTTCTAACCCAAAGACTTCTGCTTGAAAAATACTGCAACGGTCAATTGGTCAGGGAGCTTATTTGGTCGCCTCGTGTCCAACTCTGCGCAATAAATCCTTGCGTCTACTGCGTCCATCATTTTCGAGCCGTCAGTAAATATTATTAATAATAAACGGCATAATAGGAAAACAAGTTTTTTTGGAATTTCTTATATATTTTACGCTTTTTTAAGATTTTTCTTTCAAAAACGATGTCTGCTACTCATCTGTTAGATAACTTCAGTAAAAATCTAAGGGGAAGTTTTAAAAAAAATTTCAAATTCAGGTAGTATTTTTATGCTTTTTTTAAATTTATACGAGGGCTACCTATTACATTTTAAAACCAATAATTAAAACACAATTCAATATTATAATCATGGAAAGTAAAGGGTGGTTAAGTTTCAAGGGCCAGTGTTGATTTTAAATAAAATACATTTTTTTTTAGGAAATTATTATCATTTCTCATTATTACGATAATATTTGTATGGCTCAATTACGCATGGAACAAAACATCGGCCAAATGGCCGCCGATGGTCAAAATTTTCGATGACGCTGAGGCATAATTGAGGTTCTATGCCGTTAATGTGCCGCATTATCTCATTCTTTAGCTTTAGAATTTTTGCTGGCTAATCGATGTACACCTTTTCTTTCAAATAACCGCAAAGAAAGAAGTCCAACGGTGTCGTTGACGTTAAGGTGTGGTTCACATTCAACATCGGCCCTTGAAATTTAACCACCCTTTACTTTATTGTTTCTCAAAATATTCTCCTTCAAAGTCTGCATTCGCTCGAACCAATTTTCAAAGTACTTTTTTCACTCAAAGGTGGTGCCTCCAAAACAAGCTGTTTCCAGGCTTCACCAGCTGCTTAAGGCTTTGAAAACTTTTAACTTCACATTTTATTTTTGATCTTCGGGAACAAAAAAAAAAAAAAAATAATTGGATGTCAAATCATAAGCCCTGATTTTTAGCTTTTTTTATTATTATTTAAATATAAAATATATAAATAAGTAAATTTTTTAACAATTTTCATCAAGACCAGTGGCACCACGAGTACAGTTTTAGATAGGCAGCAATTACATTTTACACGGAAGACTTAGTTTAGCGTAGAAGAAAACATATTTAATTTAATAGTTCGATTGGTTTGATCCTCTTCAGATGCCGTATAGTTTTCCTTCAAGTCGTCAGAGTGTGTTGACTTCCTTGTTTTTGTGCTGGTTTATTTCGTTAAAATATCTTATTGATATCTTTTTAATTTCCTCTGCGATTGATGGTATTTTCAACGTTTTCTAGTTGTCTACTTGTCGGGCCTTGTTCTTATACCTAAGATTTTTGATAGTTGTCGTTGAATTTAGTTTATGTAAGTCCTTTTTGCAGTTCCTCATACCTGAAGTCCGTACATCGAAATTTGTTCAATGACCCCATGTGTAGTAATACAAGGTGTAGTTCAAAATAAATAAGACTGAGCTAAAACAGGAACGACAGGAGCTTTGTTTTGATAACTTCGAGTTTAGTTATTCAAAATAGTCCTCTCTGGCCTCGATATACTGTTTCGTGCAATCTAAAAGCCTTTCAAAAGAGTGTTGCAGCTCATTGACCGGAATATCGTTAAGGTTGTCGGTTAAGGAAGCCTTTCGAATGGCCTCTGCGGACGCAAAACGTTTTCCTTTCATGGTCAAATGAAATTTTCCGAAGTCAAGGGGACAAGTCACAGGGAGCCATTTCAGGCGAATACGGAGAGTGACTGATGGTTGAAATGTGATTTCTAGAAAAAAAAATGAGTGTCGTGAAAAGAGTGAATGAGTGAAAAAAGTGGATCGATGGGATGATGCATTGTCATACAATAAACGCCTGCTTCCTCCTTCGCGGTATTCAGGGCGAATTCGATGAATGCGATGCAACAAACGCTTCAAAACGCCAAGATAGAAAATTACATTGACGGTTTGGCCCTCTGGCATGAACTCCTTGTAACCCATTCCCTTGGTATCGTAAAAACAAATGAGTATCGACTTGATTTTTGACTTCTCCAAACGCGATTTTTTGGGAGGTGACTCGTCCGGGGCTTTCTATTCGGCACTTTGACGCTTAGTTTCAAGTTCATGTTGGAAACACCACATTTCATCACCAGTTACAATATTGTAAAGGAAGTTCTCGTCTTTTCTCGCCTTTTCTCGCCTCTTTAATGAGGTCTTTCGAATATTGAATTCTGAGCAATTTTTGGCCCTCAGTTAACTTGTGCGGAATGAAACGTGCGCAGACCTTTCGTAACCCCAAATGATCCGTTAAAATGCGGTAAATCGATGCTTTTGAGATATTCAACTCCGATGCCATGAATTTGAACAATGATTTCGGTTCATTTTTGATAAATTTACGAACAATTTCGATGAAGTTTTCGGTGATTACTGATTTTGGGCTGGCTCGGGTGTTCATTGACACTTATGTCCTCACAACCATCCCTGAAACGTGTAAACTACTCACGAACTCTGACAAGAGATAGACAATCATCGCCATAAACATTTTTCATCAATTCAAATGTTTCGGTAAACGTTTCGCTGATTTTAAAACAAAATTTGATATTAGCTCTTTATACGAAACTCATTTTTGTACCGATGACACAAACATACTGACACTTTAGACGCAATAACTTCACCTCCACTGAACCGAATGTCACCAAGCTTTCATTTGAAGTCAGCTTGGGATGTAACTTCAAACGCACTGAATCATTAAAAAGATGGCGCTTTCAAAAACTTTTTTATGACGCCAGTCTTGTTTATTTTTGACTTCTCCTTGAAGTTTGTTGGAAATGCCAAGCTTCGAATTTCTGTCCACTAGCTAATGCCATTGTAGAAATTTTTTTTATTTGTTTTTTCTTTCTCTTTGATGTGATTTTTCTAAATTAATTTTGAGTCCAGATGGATTCCGAGATATTTTGCTGATGCTTCAATTATTATATTTTTTTTTATTGTTGAGCTCAATCTGCATAGCAGCAACCTTAGTTGTTTTCTTAAATATTACTCGTACAGCCTGATTTATTTTTAAACTCCATTAGTTAAATCACTTCTTTGCATTGTTGGTGTAGACCTGTGAGTTTCCTGTTGCGGTTGACAGATTTTTTGTCAGATGATAATAAAATTATGTCGTCAGCAAATGTTGCTATAGTTGAGGTAATTTAGTCTGGCAGTTGTGTGTCAGAGGTAAATAAGACGCATTGGCATGTTCCTAGAGCGCTGCCTTGCGGATGTTCTGCTGATATTGGATGTATATAAGTATGTGAATATTTATGATTATATTTAATGTAGAAGCAACGGTCAGTAAGGTGGCTCTTGAGAATTAATAGAATACTGTCCTGAGTTTATATAGGAGAAGTTTGTGCCAAATTTCTCAAATGCTTTGCAAAGCCCAAAAATACAGCAACCCAGTATGGTTTATTTTCCTCAAAAAAGTTGATTTTTTCGACGATGTTTTCAGCCATCTCCACAGAGCACTGCAGCCTTTTTACTTTTAAAAATTTAATTAGAAATAAATAGAATAAATTCTCATTTAGCTTCTTCATAAACAGAGAAAAGTTCATTTTCGCAGCAACAACAACTTTCGCAATTAATTTCTTAGCTTTGCGGTACCCATTTACTAATAAATTTATTACTTTTTGCTAGTCGCTGCCTGTAAATTCTTGTACTTTTTAGCATTTATTTTTCTTTTTTATTTGTATTTTTTGTTGGTTAGAAATTTATTGCCCACAATGTCCTTGTGTTTAAAGTTTCATAACCCAGACAGTTGAGTGTATAAATCACCGTACAGGTGGTCCCAGTTGATTGCTGATAAAAAGACATTGTAAGCAAGTGGTGGACACGATGCCATTGAGATTTGCATAATAAATAAAACAGCGTGTTAAGTAAAAGTGTGTCGAAATGAGCGAGTTGAATGTGTGAAAGTGGAAAAGTTGAAATTGCAAAGATGGGCAACAGCAACAGGTAGCAGCCAAACTTTCTAACAAGGAAATGTACTTGCAGAGCACTGTGTCAAATAATTTCGCCACAAAGGTCATATAATTTATTGCCGCGTGCCGGTACATAAAGGTGTGTATGGACATAAATACATATTTACATATATTTAGGAATGTATATAAATGTATTAGGAGGGCTCTAAATATATATATTTTTTTTCTTGATCTCCTAAAGTTTTTCTATGGTCAAATAAAAGGGACTGATGTTTTTTTTTTGTAATATTTACCGCCAGGGCTTTAAAAATTAAAAAAACGAAAAATTCAATTTTTCCACTTATTTGGTATTAAATATCTGCACATCGATAACAATTAATTTCCTCTCTTAAATTAACTTTCAAAACGTCCAACAAATTTGCAAGAGAAATAAAAATTAACTATTTTTATAGTGACTCTGAAAACTGCCGATAATTCAAGAAAATATTAAAAACTAAAAATCAAAAATTCTTATCTCTATTTCTATTATTTTTGCCATTTTTCATTCGAAATTTTTTGAACAATTTTTTTTAACCACCCTCATATATTGCTGTACAACTAATTAATATCGTACTTTTTTGTTAAAAAAACTATTTATTTAAGTATAAAAGTGAACATTTTTTTTTCAAAATATTGTCCATCGGAAGTGGCAACTTTTCCCATCTTTCAGGCAATTTATGGATTCCATCCCAAAAAAACTTCTCATCTTTAGCGCCGAGAAAGTCATGCAGCCAATTTTTAATACCTTCAACATTGGTGAACCGTATTCCAGAAAGGTGATTCTGCATCGACCGAAACAAGTGGTAATCAGAAGGAGCTATGTCTGGGCTATAAGACGGGTGAGGTAGGATTTCCCATCCGGCATTTTCCAAATAATTTTTGACCGGTACTGCAACATATGGGCGAGCATTGTCATGATGGAAAATCTATTTCTCGTGTCTGGTCGCCCATTGTGGCCGTTTTTCGGCTATTGCTTGCTTTAAACGTATCAATTGTTGCCTGAATAGCTCTCCCGTCATCATCTGGCCCGATTTAACAGCTCTCATAGTACAGCACACCCTTCTGATCCCACCAAATACAGAGCATTACCTTCAAACCATGAATTTTCGGCTTTGGTGTCGATTTGGCTGGTTGGCCTGGCTTCACATATGATCTCTTACGCTTTGGGTTGTCGTAATGAATCCACTTTTCATCGCCAGTGACAACGCGATGCAGACACAATTACTTTTGGTGACGATTAAGCAGCATTTCAGGCATGCAAAATCGTCTCCCAACGCCTCTCGGCTTCAATTCGTGTGACATCCAATTTCCTTATTTGTGAATGTATCCGGCTGCTTTTAAACGTTTAGAAATGGCTTGTTGAGTGACTTCCAATGTTTTTCCAAGTTCTTTTTGAGTTTGAGTAATGCCGCAAATTCTTCATCTTCAAACTTTTTTGATGGACCTGATCGCTCTTTGTCTTCTGTGTCAAAATCAACACTTTTAAACCATGCAAACCACTGCTGACATACTCTAACCTCTGGAGCATATTCAGGATAAGCTTCTGAGAGTAAACGATGTATTCTGTTGCACTTTTCTTTAGATTGAAGAAAAAAAGCAACCCTCCCCGCAAATGTTGTTTCGTTGGAACGTAATTTGACATTTTGACTGTAATAAAAAAAAAAGTATGTGTTTACTAATATTCACTGTGACATATCAAATTTACTTGATTTTTTGGCATGCTTTAACATAGAATAACTGTCACTGTCAAAATATTGACTTCATAAATAGATATGAGGTTAGTAACAAATACGAAATTAATTAGTTGTACTCCCATATACTCGTACATCCATATATACAGGGTTTGATTGAAAAGTAATGAGTCTTATTTTTTTAAGCAGTTTTCTTAAACCTTTTGGCTTATACAACTAATCTTCTTCAAAATAGGACCCTTGAGCGTCAATACACCGCTACACCGCTGGTAGCGGTCTTTCCACTGCAGGAAACATTTTTCAAACTCATCCGCCGGAATCGCATTCAATTCGGCTGCCACAGTTTTTTGGATCGTCACGATGGAGTCGAAACGCCTCCCCTTCAGCTTTCTTTTCAGGCCTGTGATACAATTGTCTAAAGTATTATCCTGTTTGTCACTTTCCAATACTTCACGACTCTTTTCCACAAGCAATTGCTTTTGTTCATCAGCCAAAACCAATTTGGCACACACTTTGCGCATTTCAAGTTTTCCGGTCACGATTTCCCGCACATTGAAATAAGTTAAACTTAATTCTTCACTGATCTCACGTAGACTAGCACGACGGTCTATGTTCAAAAATTCACGAACCCGGTTCACATCTTCGTCTGTTTGCGTCGTCGAAGGCCTTCCAGATCGCTGTTCGTCTTCGACGTCCTCCCGGCCTTCCTTGAACGACTTGTGCCACCGTTTTACTTGGGCACTAGACAGAGATTGGTCCCCGTAGGCCTCCTTGAGTAGCCCAATGGTTTCGATACTCGCTTTGTGTAGCTTTACGCAAAATTTGATCGAGTAACGCTGCTCCAACGATCGCTGCATTTTCACCACTGCAAAATCCTAACACACTTTTGAAACAGCTTTCACGCGCGGAGCGATGTTGACTGCACCACTGTTGCCAGCGAGCTGGGACCGGTTTCTGGTGGAAGGAGAAGGTCCAACGATCATTTGCCCTCACCAGCCGATTCGATAGATCGCTTGGCAGACGCTCCTCGCGGAAAGGCTCATTACTTTTCAATCAAACCCTGTACTCTTGGTTATATATAGCTCAGCCTGATAATAAAAGTTAAAAATTTTTTTAGTAACCTTTAAAGCTACCCAAATTTAGGAAAATATTTAAAATTATAAATCAAAAAAAAATTTTTTTTTTTTTTAGGCATCTTTTGATGCAAATATTTTGGACCATTTTTTTTTTTGGGTCACCTCAACATATATAGTCTTGCTTATATATAGCCCAACTTGAACAAAAACAATGAACTATTTTTCATTACGATGCTGAAAGCTTCCCGAAATTCAAGAAAATTTAAAAAATTAAAAATATTTTGTGTTTTAATTTTGCCATCTTTTATTGCACATTTTTTCGGGCACTCTAACATTTATACTTTTGCCATATATAGCCCAGCTTGAACCAAAAAGGGAACTATTTTTCGTTGTAACCCTGTGAACTCCCAAAAATTTAAGAAAATGTTAAGAATTAAAAATCAAAAAAAAATTAATCTCTTTTTTTTATTACTTTTTGGCATCATTTATTGGAAATTTGTTGCACAATTTTTTTGGAGCACCCTATATATACATACTCATGCTCGTATATAGCCCAGCTCGAACTTCAGCAGTTGCATGCAAATTTGTGCTCTCACTTTGCAATGCTCTATGGCTATTACCACATTTCTTGACTTCCTTTTTGTTGGTTAATAGAGTTAAATTGTTGCTATTGTTGTTGTTGTTGCTGCAAATGGGCACTAACAACAAATAACGAATTGCTACTATAAATCATACCGATAATTATGTGGGTGAGCTCATAAATAAAATCAAATATTTTAGAGCAAATGGTGTTGTTGTTCGTGCTCTGCTTGCTGACCGCATTTCCAGCGCCATAGGTGAAGGTTGGCAAAGATGCCACCGCTTGCTAAGTTCTTCGAAGCCAATTGCCAAGGTGTGTAAAGAACTTGGCTGCATTTTATAATTTTTTCATAGATCGTTAAAAATATTCACACACACATTCACACGCACATATTTTGAGTAATTTTCTGCAAGTATGTTGGTGTGCCGAGAAGCTTTCTTCCGCTGGCAACTGCTGATTCGTGAAGCCCGTGCATTTACGCCATTTATTTACTTCGAGTAACTTTCGCTGCTGCCTTGCTCCAAGTCATCAGGCGCTAAGTATGAAAGCATAAAAAGTGGCGTACACGGCGCATAAGTAACAAGTTGCTTATGCGCAAGGGCCGGCAGACCTTTGAATGCAAGCAGGATTATAGCCACCAGCATGTCTACTTCACTTTGTTGATATTTCTTTCCGCTATTAAATATCTCGTTTCATATTTATTTTCACATTTTTCACGCTATGTTTTTATTAGGAATTTTTCTTCATTTTTATTGTGTTTTTTTTTTTGCTGGCAAACATTTTTATTGTCAATAAAGACGGAAAATGTTAAGAGTTTGCTTCTCCTTTGGCTTTCATTTGCTTGCTTTTGAACAACATAAATTTTTATTCAGCATTTCTATAGCCTTAATGTTTGCATGAGCAGAAGCATTGAATTTGAAATTTCATAATGACCAAACGCAACAACAGCAAGAAAGAAACTGTTGGTTTTTTCTACAGGGGAAAGTAGTTTGAGTCATAACGACCAGTAAGAATAGAATATTTATGCAATGAACCGTATTTATTATGGCGAAGAATTGGGGAAATTTGAAAAATATGTACATACGCAATTTACCTCTCATAATTTTCAAACGAAAAGTTCAGGTAATATATTCAGGTGATGAAAATTTTATGCATTCCATTTATTATTATATTTTTATTTTCATGAAGTTATTGTATAAGCTATGCGCCATCAGAACAAAAGTTGCACATAAGCCATAATGGAGCAGAAATTAATGTTGTAGCAGAAAATTTAGCTCCGTACATTTAAGTACCAGACATGGACTATCGCGAAATTGACTTGGCAAACACCATAGAACCGCACTTTCAGTTACACAGTACAACTAAATGATACTTTGTTCTGTGACCCTAGATGAATTCTAGTAGGCTTGCTTATGATGGTGCTCTGGCACTGATCCGTGTGCACTCGCTTGTGTCCCGGAGCTTCAGTACGTGGGTTCGATAACGCAGCAGCAGAACCAAGCTACCATTATAACTATCATCTAACAAGATAAACTAAATAAATTGCACACGGAGGAAATTAAAAACTGCCAACATACATAACTTACACATACAGTCCAAAAAAGCCTAGGAATCCTTAAGCCTGGTAGCGCATGCGTATGTCGTGTGGCTGCTCTATACTTGGTTTTGTAGATGTAAATAAAGCCCCATTAGATCATTTATACTTCCTCCGAAATCAGACCAAAATTATGAAGAATCTAATGAATCATTTTCATTACAATATTTATTATATATGTGGTCATTAACCAGAAGAAAGAATATTAAATAATATTCAATGTATGTAAATAAGGAACGGAATGAAATGGAATAACCGAAAAGATCAAAGTATATACGTACGTATGGATGTAAATACATTATTCTGCATAAATAGGTTCTCTCAAACAAAAAAAAACTGTCATGGCAAATTGCTACATACTGTACTTCCAAACATACGTCTACAAAAGTTTAAATGAGAGGGAGAGTGAATATTAACATAAAATAAAGAATTTGCAATTGAACTTACATATTGGTGTCGATATAGCAGTCCAACGATGAGTAGAAGTCCTCCTCGCTATGTGGTTGTTGCTCGATTTTTGTGCTTTAAATTACATTAGGTTATTCCTTTTCCTTCCACCATAGCCGAATGGGTTGGTGCGTGATTACCATTCGGAATTCACAGAGAGGTCATTGGTTCGAATCTCGGTGAAAGCAAAATTAATAAAACCATTTTTCTAATAGCGGTCGACCCTCGGCAGACAATGGCAAACCTCGAGTGTATTTCTGCCATGAAAAAGCTCCTCATAAAAATATCTGCCGTTCGGAGTCGGCTTGAAACTGTAGGTCCCTCCATTTGTGGAACAACATCAAGACGCACACCACAAATAGGAGAAGGAGCTCGGCCAAACACCTAACAGAAGTGTAAGCGCCAATTATTTATTTTTTTATTTTTTTTATTCCTTTATTATGATAAAGTCACTTTAGCTTTCTTATTATTCAAAAAAAAATGTATTATATGTAGAAAGAAATCTTTTTTTTTCTTTTAACACGATTCCGGTTTCATTTAGGAAAAACAAAAAAAGCCGGGTCGATTTAAAATCGCTCATTGCTCTGTGAAAATCGTATTCTAGGGATCAAAATAAGAAACTTTGCCGAAGAAACCATACCTCTAAAACGAATTCTGATGTCCACCAATTTGGGTCGAACGAAAAGTCCCACTTTGACCCATTTAGAGTGCTCCAATCGAGTCCATTCTTATTTTGATCCCTAGAATACGATTTTCACAGAGCAATGAGCGATTTTTAAATCGACCCGCCCTAATATATATATAGCAAAACACTTTTTTTTTTAAAGGTGAAAACTTTTATAATCCCATGATATTTTGTGAACGTACGAGAGTTTATAGACGCTTGATGGTGTGGGTGAATCCGGTGTGGCAGTGTATAGTGACGGCCGACAGCCTTGAATAAATTCTGCGAGGTGAACACGGATATACTTGTATTAAAATTTTCCTAAACTTTACCGAGTTTGCCTACGGTTATTAAAGAAAAATTTCTATGGAAAAGAATCTTTCCCAAAATTATGACCACTTAATTAATTATAATCCCTTATACTGTATGATGATCTCAAATCTGATGTTTATTGTTTTAGCGTATGCTAATTTTTTTTTATACTTGTGCATGCCTCGATAGTTTTGTAATGAATAAAAACTCGTCGGCCGGGCTTAAACTGGATAGCCAAAGAGGAAAACTTTCACTACTTTCGTTATTGTAATCATGATCGGGTGAGACATTTTCTCACTATGTTTAAGTTGTATATAAAAGACATACCTATTTTTCGTTTGAGTGTATGAAAATAGGGAGGATGGAAAATAAAAGAAATTAAAAATGTGGTACAACGGTACAACTTTTCTAATACTTCGCAAATTATTCTGAAATTTGCTTTGAAATTATATATTACGTCTAAGAAATGCATATTTTTGTTATTGAATTATGAATTATAATATTTATTATATTGAACTAAAATACCCATATTCAGGGTACGTGCCGTATTTCGGGACAACTTGAAAGTAACACTAATTGGCTTTATTTAAAATGAAATTTAATAAAATTTCACAATTATAATATCTATAAAATCATTCAATAAAATTTCCACTAGCTGCAATAACCTACGCGATCCGGGTCCGGAAACGATTGCATGCCCAAATCAAAAATGCTTTATTCATATTGGCCATAATGGTATTAATTGCAGCCTTCAAAGAAGAATTGGTGTTATGAGGATGTTTCTTAGTTTCATGCTCAACTACGACCCATGCGTAGTAATCCGATGAATTAAGTTCTGAGGTAGTTAGGCGTCTGGCAAATACGACGTAATAAGCGCTTTTGGGTTCCACAGTTGTGTTTAATGTAGAATACCATATAAAAAAATTCTGACCATATTCGCTTTTCAGGTTTCGTTTTTAGATTTTTTTTCCAACTTTGATCACGAAGAAAAGCGAATGTTTATTCAAATGTCCAAATATTTTAAATTCATAGCTGATTAAACTCCAATTCTGATAAATTGCCACCCTCTATTATGTTGCAAAATAAAAATACTTACCTCATTATCTGAAAGTACTGGAAATGTGTAAATAAAACAAAACAGAGTTAAATTTCAAGCAAATTATTTCCTTCAAAATATTACCCGTCCGAAGCAACACACATGTGCCAACGTTGAACCCAGTCCTCCATGCACCCCTGGTAGGCCGACAAAGGGAAGGCCTTTAACTCCTTCGTCACATTCTCTTTGATCTTTGTAGGTTATGCAGCTTCTCTGGTGGTCAAGCAGCTGCTATAGTTTGCTTGGCTCTTAGCTGAGACTTGCATCGGTAATCCTAACATTCTGCATCTGGTAAGAGGAGTCCCTCAAAACTCCATTTTGAGTATATTTATATTATATTTTATTTAAAAATTCCTTTTAAAAGTATTATTTAAAATGTTAAAGAAATATAATATCCACATTTATGCTAATGGTGTCCACTTATATATCAATTATTCATCGAATCATACTTTCAGCTGTATCAGTAATCAAAATTCTAATGTTTCTATAAGTTCTTTGTTTAAAAAAGAAATAAATGGATTTGCACTTCTCCCATGGCTGTGCCTTTTAAGGCAAGTTTGCTTTTTGACACATTTTCCGGGTCATTACGCCAGCCGTCAGCCACAATTACGCTTAATAAATAAATTTAGTCAAAATGTGACAACAACAAGTGCACACTTTATAAGCATTCATATAATATGTATATAGCTATATTTATTTATCCGTATATGTAAGTCAATCTGTATATTTAGTCAAAGAATGGAAATTTATATTGAGACTTTTTTTAAAATTTCATTGCTGGTTTTTGTTATTGTTGCGGTTTTTGTGGTTTTTGACATTGCGGTTAATGTTGTTGGTGGCTTTTCGACTCTTATTAAATCTTGTTTGTATGTATTTTATGTATATAACAACCGCCAAAATCGTATTCATATATTTTCGGCACATTATTTGTGCCTTGGCGTATGAGTAACGTGGGAGGTCATAAATCAAGTTGTTTGCTTTCAATGCATATCTATGCTTCATTTCGCTTGCTAAATGGGGTGTTGTATATCAACATATATGTAAAGAAAATTATTTGTCCTACTGAATAAATTTATTTGTATAGGTTTATTTGCTTCATTGGGTTTTAGCTGCAAGAAAATAAACGCTAATAAGATCAAAATTTGGTTTGTGAGAATTGTTAGTGAATCCAACGCAGTTCTGAATTTCGCCAACTTTACGCAAGTGATATGATTTAACTCGCATAACTTCGAATGAAAATACGTATTTTGTGGAGTGGTATCATAAAATCCAATCGCACCATTAAATGGGATTACCAAATAGCTTTTTTAGAAATGCAGTAACACAAAAATGCCTATGAAAACATGAGCTAAATAATAAAACTAATATAATAAAGTGAATGGCAATTTATAAAAAACATAATAACAGTCCTTCAAATTAGTATGCAAAAATATATCAGTATTTATTTAAAAGGCGACTACAGTGACAAAATCATGTCAGTAACAAAATACGCAAGTAAATAAAATGTTGTTATAGAAATAAAAACAAAAATTAATGGTGTAATTACTGGGCAGGTAGTAAAGTTCTGCAAAGTAATATAAAACAGTTGCATTGTGAACTTACTATCAGAATTCGTAATAGCAAAGTTTAAACAGCGTATCCTTGCCTACACTTAATAACACCCTGTTGACATTGGCTTTGACACAACAGAATTAGCGAGGAGGAAAAATGTAAACAACGCTGCCTTCGATTAAACTGATTGTACAGGGGTGTTTACATAAACGTAGTAAGGTAAAGCCTTAAGTGCATGCACGGCATTTGGAATGAATAACAGCAACGGATTTTGCTTATGCGGATAAGTAATACACCGAATTTTCTATTGCTAACTATTTGCTGCCATCCATGAACCGATTTCTTAGCTGTGTATTTGACGCCCATAAAAGCTGCCAGAAATTGTAATAAAGTTACAGAATATATATGTAGGTATATTGTGTGTCTAACATGTACAAATATCCTTTAAGGCAAAAAGGTAAAAAGCAAACAAAAAGTAATGAAAGAAAAACTTTGCACGGAGCAATAAATAATAAAATATCTGCAGGGAAGATCACTCAATTAGGTTAGGAAAGAATTGTGTAAGCACATAATGAGCGATTTTGTTTTTTTTCCTTTCTGTTTTATTCGCCAATAAATACATGGGCGCTTCATTGTACTACTTACATATAAATATGTGTTGCTGTAAGTTTGCCAAAAATTGTCTATGCATATGTTGCATAAATTCTCTGCAGTGGGCTGGCATTTGGTGGAAAAAGTAAAACTAGTTCGAAAGTAACTAGTGCCGGACTAGTTACAAAATGACTAATTTCACCTATATATGCAAAACAAATATTCGTCTATTATGTTTGCTTTATTTTTATTGTTATTATATTTGTATTAGCAAAATTTTATAATTTTTATTTGAAGCTGCATTCACTTAGTTGCCAAATAAATATAATTTTGTAACGAAAAGTAAGATAGTATTGTTTCGATTTACAAGTAGATGCAAAGGGCTCGGCGTTATTGCATTATGTCATTGTTTGGTTATGGTATTCTGAAAATGCTAAAATATCAGGATATTCCCACTTAATTTTCAACTGCGCAGTTAGGTCGAGCAACAAATTAAAAAAAATACAAAAATTGTTCATGATAAACTATTTTATTTCATACATTTACCAATACCTATTTATGTTACTACTGGTCCAAAACTAGTGATTTGCGTCATAAATTGGACTAGTATTTTTTGTGCCTATAATAAACTGGTTCTTAAAGTAATATAAAAGTTTTGCAGCGGTGCCGGAGTTCGTTAGCTGGCAACATGCTGATATAAAGGCTAAAAATTGTTCCTTCGTAGGAATTGGTCATCTGAAAAACCACAGCAACTCGCATTGAAAAAAATAGAAGACGAACTATTTTAACAGCAAAGCAAAATAGTTCAGAACTAGTACGTTTGACTGCCTGGTAGCAGCAGGATTTTATATACAACATACAAGAAAACTTAACGCTGGTCTACATATATGTAGACCAACCACCGCAAATTGGCATTGGCCATTTAGGCTTCTTCTTGTATCCAATTGAATTCGTTGAACCTAAACAAATATTTGCTATGAGTTTCTCTGCTATATTCGCCTTCAGGTCCAAGCCGAGCTAATGAGCGAAAATATTTATTCAACGACCCATGCTGATATATATGAGAGCAGCAGCTTAATGAAGGCGTAAATACTCATGTATTATGTTTACTTATATACTCGTATGTATGTGCACATGTCTATAGAATCATTGATGTGCATACGTGTATTTATTTTCTGGGCCAGGGCTTGAGGACTGCAACGTATTTGTATAGGTTCGCAAAATGAAGTGCTATCTGAAATGAGATTAGGTACACTTTTTCGTGACAAGCTTAAAAGCTTAATAAAAACTTAACGAATTTCAAAAAAAAAGATCATCATATACGTATCAATATTATGTTGCTCATCCCAGCTTACAGACCGAGGAGGCAGGGCATTCTAATATAATAAAGTACCTAAGAAGAAAATGTATAATTCCTAAATCATTCAATTCACTGCTGGCCATACAGATCACGTATATAAAGCCCAAGGCAGATTTTAGAAAACGCCCACTTTAGCACTTTCGACCAACATTGAATAATATTCCATATAATACACATAAATTGCAATGTAAATTTCATTGCAAAATAACAAAACAAAAAATTTAATTAGAAAGACCTTGACGTTTTGCATAAAAGTTACAAAAATTCACTATCAGAATTGATACATCCATTTGTTAGACTTTAAATTTTTTTTTTCATGTATATTTGTCAATACGAGGGGTGCCTTGTATATGTCGGGATTTGGCAACCCTGGTGTTGCAATCTGGCAATTGATAACTGTGTCACACAGTTTGACATTTTTTGGATTTTACCTACTCAGGACGTTTTGAAATACCAGCGCTATTTGTGTTGTTTACAGTAACTTAAAAGATTCATCTCGGTACAAACATGGAATTAAATCGTGAACATTTTCGTGCGATTATTTTTTACAACTTTCGACGTGGATTAACTCAGCAATATTGCATGGATGAACTTAATTCATTTTTTGGCGATGAAACTCCATCAAGGACAAGTGTTTATCGATGGTATGGTGAATTCAATCATGGTCGTAGTTCACTCCAAGATGAATTTCGTGAAGTTTTCGAAGAAGGAGTTTCGATCGCGGGGCTTCGAAACACGTCTATGATATCGTGACAGGTGATGAATCATGGATTTACGCATATGAGCCCAAAAGTAAACAGCAGTCGACTGTATGGGTGTTTCAAGATGAGCCAAATCCAACAAAAGTTGTTCGCGCACGAAGCACTTCCAAGCAAATGGTCACCTGTTTTTTCGGAAAAACTGGACATGTCGCAACCGTACCACTAGAACAACGCAGAACAGTGAATTCTGAGTGGTACACAACCATTTGTTTGCCAGTTGTCTTCCAAGAAATTAGGAAAACGAATCGCCAAAGACGGATCACTCTTCACCAAGACAATGCGAGCTCTCACACATCGGCTCAAACAACTGCATTTTTGAGCACCCAAAACATCGAATTAATGGGTCATCCGCCGTATAGTCCTGACTTGACACCGAATGACTTCTTTTTATTCCCGTACGTAAAAAACAAACTGAGAGGTCAACGTTTTTCGACCCCTGAAGAAGCGGTTGCGCATTCAGAATGCATGTTTTGGAGGTACCTCATTCAGAGTGGCAAAAGTGCTTCGACAATTGGTTCAAACGCATGCAAAAGTGTATAGATCTTCATGGAGAATATTTTGAAAAACAATAAAGTGATCTTCGATGATTAAAATTTGTTTTTGTTCTCTAATCCCGACATATAAAGAGCACGCCTCGTATGATTTTTTATTTGGTCGATTTCCATCTATTCAAATTCCAAAAAATTACTAAAACAATGACTTGTTGAGGTCTTCAGGCATATGCCAATCCACTCAGATATCTCGAAAATGAGAGGTAACGAATAGAAAAGGAACATAGACAACACTTAGAAAACATAGAAAAAGAATAAGAGCTCGAACAGGAATTGCTTTAATTCTTCGTTTTTTCTTCGAAGTGGGTGAAGTTAGTGCACTTTTCAGTTAAATCTAATGCATACTAAACCAAAGAAGACAAATGTAGACGCTTTAGAAGGATTACCGGCTTGTTTAGCAGCCCAAAATATCGTATTGATTTTTATTAAGTGGATCATTGATTTGTTCAGAACAATAAATAAAAATAAGATGTAAGGTTAAACTTATACTGATTGCATTTTGCTCTATTATGCTCTAATAATAATAATAATGGGATTAATAAAGAAATAATAAATCCCAAAAAGAACTATAAATAAAAATGAATAAAATTTCAAAATACGAGAGTCTGGAAATTTTAATAATCATTATAACAAAGAGATTTTTCCAAAGTGATTTGAATAAAATAATAAAACGAAAAAAAAAAACATAACTATATCGGCCAAATTTGAAATATACAGCGTCCGGCACTCGAAGTGTAACCAATTAAAAACGCCGTAAATTTAGTTTGGAAAATTTCTTTTATTCAATTCAAAGTAAAAAATGTGTGAAAATAATTAATATAATACAAAATTAAGAATCAATTTACTTTTGTTCGATATGACCACCTTTTTCCTTGACTATGGCCTTGACTAAGGCTTTGAAACGAATCGCAAGGTGCCCGAATGTGACTTTCAGGTATTTTGGCCCACTTGTGGACAACGGCTTTTTTCAGCGCCTCAAAACTGGTGAAAGAAAATAGTGCCAAAGAGAATAACCCATCGGATTCGCGTCTGGCGAATTTGAAAGCCATTGTGTGGACGTTATGAAGAGCGGAACGTTGTTTCTTAGCCATTCTTGGTGCACTCAAGCTTTGTGAGACGGTACCGAGTCCAGTTGAAACGTCCATGGTCTGCTACCGAAATGTTTGTCTGCCCGTGGCCTCAAATCAACCTCCAGAATACTTTCTCGAAAATATTTCTCATTTACCTTGACGCCAGGCTCAATGAAAACGATTGGAGAGCGCCCATATGGGCTTACAGCAGTCCAAACCATACCTGTGGCGGGTGCTGCCTCCTGGTGGCCAATCGATGACTCAAAAATCTTGTATGAACGGTCGGTCAAATAAATCCCCTCGTTTTGAGAGTCTACGAATTGTTCAATTTAAAAACTGTTCTCGTCAGAAAATACAATGTTAGGAAATTGAACACTTTCGGCCAAGCGAAGCTACTCCATCGCTCTCTCAAGTCTGACTTGTTGCTGGTTTGGTGTGAGATCATGCGCCTTTTGGACCTTGCAAGGCTTGACTTTAAGAACATTTTTCAGTATGCGACGGTTGCTTCAGTCAGGTATTTTCAGTTCTTTCGCTTTTACATTTGATTGGCACTTCGTCCAGGATTTCACTCAAGTCGCTTCTTTACTTTTTGAACCATTTCATGTGACGTTGCAGTATTTTCATGACCACCTCCATGACGTTTCGCGATAGTACCAGTATCATTGTAACGAGTAATGGTGCGATAAACAAAAACTTTATTTATTTTAAAGTGCTCAAGCTCACGAACAATCACTGGTTGTGATTTTCCAGCCAAATATAAAGCAATAACACTATAATGTTTGAAATCCATTACTGATTTTCTTTTTTCGCGTTTACTCTCAGGAAAATGCTTTCGCGAGCTTGTAAACTATATTCTGGACTGTCATTTTAGGGCGAGCTGTCTGAAGTTGGTTACACTTTGAGTGCCGAACCCTGTACATGAATTGTTTTGCCTCTATTGATTTCAAATTTGGTCCAAAATCTGCTGTAATTTATTTTTTGGTGCCTCTAAGATTTTATGAGTTGCCAAGCCCTCTTACACTGCTTTGAGGTACCCTGCCTTTCGTAAGTTGAATATTTTAAATAAAAGTATCTGTTTGTAGTAAAGCTTTTCATTATCAGATAATAGTCCAGTGGAAGTTACTGTTTAAGTTTAAATAATAGTCCCTTGCCACACGCCATCGAAAGCTTTAGCTTCATGAAGATATACTGCAACACAGGTATTCCTTTTATCAAATCCTTTCAATATTTTATTTATTACTCTGTGCACCTGCTCTACTGTTGAATATTTATTGTCAAAGAAATGCGAATTGGTGGGAAGGAATGAGGTATGGAGAAGATGTAAAGATAAAGTATAAATTTCCTGCAATATTAATATAATTTACTTAGAAAAAAAAATGCGATTTTTCAAGGCGTTTTTCATTTCGCTAGTTACTTTATTTGGCTAAAAATGTATTAGATTTCAGAAATTGTTATTAGCTGACATAAATTATTTATTATTATTTATTTATTATTAATTATTAATCATTAATTATCAAAATTTAGCCTTAATAAAATTTATATATAAAACAAAAGCCAAATGTCTCAGCTTTAAAGTATCTTCCATACGCTTTCTTAAAAACGCCTATTACTTTCATTATACTGCGTCGCTCACTTGTGTCGCAATTGGCTTTTTCATCGTTTCCAACTACTCGTATTATGATTTTAGTAGCATTTTAACATCTTGCCACTCTACTCGCATAGCTTTATAAGCTTTACCCTGCTGCCCCTATGCAAACAGCCACTAACAATTTCCCTCACAATTCGAAGCATTCACTCAGCTCTGCTTCTGCTCAGCTTATAATTTCCCTCACACCCGTTCCTCTTGTTCACTATAATTCCACTCCACTACTCTGCGCTACTTTCCATTTCCTTAATGTCGTTTGCATTGTTTTCCTTTCCGCAAATGCGCTGTAACTATGCGGCTGATTTTGCTGCTATAGTTGTTGTAGCTGCCTGCATTCTTAATGTAGCCAACAACGAGGCGACGAAGTAGCGAGGCAAGCCGTTAAAATAGGCAAAAGAAAGAGATAAAATAAAGCAGACGAGCTCTCTACGTCAATGCTTTGGCGTCATCCTTGAGCAGGACTAGCTCCATTGAATATGCCAATGGATGTAGGTACGGCGCCACTGGAGGTAGCAAGAGAAAACCCGCTTATGCACACACACACACATATTGTGAATCTTCGCTGCCGATGAAAGGAGCATCATCAAGGCACGGTAATATGCGCTATTTTATTTTATTATGGCAACGCTTTTGTTTTGCTACGTTCCAGTCAAGCAGGGCGAGCTTGACATTCTGTCGTCTCCATCAGTTAGTTAGTTACCGAGCTCCGCACACTTATTCCATAGCCACTAACTGCCTGTATCTATTTTTATTTGGTATTTTTATTTATGTATGCATGTATAGGGTGCATTTTATGTTACGAATCGGCATTTGTTTTAGTAATTTTTAAATTAAAAACAATTTTATAATTTATGTTTTGTTGTTTGATTAGATCCAAGGTTTTCAAATCTTGGTGAGATGTTGTCCGCAAATATTTAAACACTTGCCTGAAATCGTGAGATGCGCCATCTGATGGAGTGGAAATATTTCAACATTTTACATTTAAGGCCTATTCAGCTCATATTCATAACTAACTGCAAATACCTGTGACCGATCTCGAATTGGCGAATCGTCACCCCTTTGCTATACACCAGTAGACCCAGCCCAATATACACATATCAAACATTTGCAAGTCCTAGTAAATAGGCCGCCACCATCGCCACATTCTAAGTAGATGGCAAAATATATGGAAGGAGAAAATCGTGGCCTACTATCTGTCCATTGTATAGAACCATTCATGAAATTTATTTTTTTAAATAATCCCTTTCAAATGTTGGCCGCAACTGCGCCGTGATTCGGCCATCCTTAAACACCAACTTTAAGTGACTCATGACTCGCTGAAGGACTTCGGTCGGTATCTTGTGAACAACTTTAGCAATGATTGCTTCCAATGCCCCAATTGAAGCTGGTTTATCCAAAAAGCATTTGGACTTAACATACTCCCACAAATAGAAGTCCAAAGGTGTGATATCACACGATTTTGGTGGTCAATTGGCCAATTCACTCATCCCAGTCGAAAGATAAATTGTCACTGAAACGGCGACGCAGTAGTCCATTACTTCACAGGCTGTATGGCAAATAGCGAAAGGGTGATTCTTAAGCTGTGAATATAACGAGCTTCAATTTTTGGCATCCACATCAAAAAGTTTATGATGGCGCGATAGTGTTCACATTGGCGCCAACCTCGTCTTTGAAGAAATATGGGTCGATGATTTCTCCAGCCTATAATCCGCACCGGGCGGCCGCCGTAGCCGAATGGGTTGGTGCGTGATTACCATTCGGAATTCACAGAGAGATTGTTGGTTCGAATCTCGGTGAAAGCAAAATTAATAAAAACATTTTTCTAATAGCGGTCGCCCCTCGGCAGGCAATGGCAAACCTCCGAATGTATTTCTACCATGAAAAAGCTCCTCATAAAAATATCTGCCGTTCGGAGTCGGCTTGAAACTGTAGGTCCCTCCATTTGTGGAACAACATCAAGACGCACACCACAAATAGGAGGAGGAGCTCAGCCAAACACCTAACAGAAGTGTAGGCGCCAATTATTTTATTTTTTTTATAATCCGCACATAGCGGTTCCTTTTAATAGATAGGATGGCTGTTCTTGAATAGCTTTGGGTTGTTCTTAAGCCTAAATATGACAATTTTGCCCTCATCGCTGAACGGTTATGTACACCATAAGCTGCCCTGAGCGCGCGATGCAAGTTTTTCACAGAGCGTCGATTTTCGTAATACGTTTTTATGATTTGTAAACATTGTTGAGGCGTAAGTCTAGCCATGATGAAATGTCAATGGATACTGAAAAAAAATGATATATTTAGTCTGACACAAGTTACGTGTGATCTGTCAAAAAACTCTATTGGAAAAAGTACTTACAATCTGGTCACCCTTTACACAAATTGTTTATTTGCTCTTAAGGCCGGCGGGCCAATTAGATGTCCTAAATTCAGTAGTTTTCGCGAAGCGTTGTAGGATGAGAAAAAAAACAATTAGCCAAATGAAGTTTTTTGGATAGTTTAATATATATTTGAACTAAAAAAAAAATATTTGTACAATCTCCAACAATATATTGTAAGTCGAGTTATCAATAGATTCCCAGAGCGCCTTGCCACTGAAGTATCCAACTTCTGTACAAGATACAACTTGCAATTTTCATCTGAAAACAAAAAGAAAAAAGATTATTAATTTTGATGTAATTATCTTCGATGTGAACTAAGAAAATTGGGAGAAACACGTAAAATTCGAATTTTTGGGGAAGGTAGAAAAAAAAAGTGGTTTTTCAAGGAAAAAAAAACTCTTCAACTGGGTAAAAAAGTCGCTTAAAAAAAGTTTTTGGATGTTTTTTTTAGTTCACATAGAAGAGAAAACAATACTGAAGATAACGCATTTTGAATGAAATGGATAGCTCATTTAGTTTTTTTGCAATCGTGTACATAAATTAGGTAAAATCGTGAAAATGAAAAGCCGAGAAAACGCGCTTCAAAGTCAATGGTCAATGGGCGGAGCAATACAACAATAAGCGCACGGTTGCTCGACGCCGCACTACGCTCGGCTCTGTAGCTCTGCAAAAACTTGGAATTTAGCTCTGAAAATTTGTGTCTCATGTTCTTGAATATCTAAGCTATTGATTTCAGGAAAAAAAATCGATTTTTTTGACCTTTTAATTGGCACGCCGGCCTTAAGCTTATTTTAGACTTAGACTTTGCGTATAGAAAATCTTTGTAAATATTTATTTCTATTAGTCATACTCACCTTCATCTCATCATTCAATTTGTAATCTCTCAATACTAATGTCCGTAGCAGAAAGGATCTGAGAGCACTGGTGGGTGTAATCACTGGGCACAACGTCTATGGTCAGCATGTGGCTACCATGGGGGTCGTAGACAGCCCGATATGCCTATCCTGTCTTGAGAATGACGACACTGCAGAGCATTTTCTCTGTAGCTGTCCTGCATTTTCCAGAATCAGACTTGGGATGTTGGGTATGGATAAGGTTCTTACTCTTCCTCTTCCGGATCTCTTAAAATTCATCACTGAATCCAAGAGATTTGTGGAAGAGTGACCTCAAACTAATTTTTTCGTCTTACCATCCACTTTTTATCTTTCCTGTCTCATTCTTTCTAATGATATCTATCCGGGTGTAGTACAATGGGCTACTGACTGAGTGCTTGGACTTGTCCAACCCCCCACAAATCTAATATAATCTAATGCCCGTCGATTCGATGACTAGAACTAATGTAAAACTAGCGTACGTAAAATACTGTTGCAATTATAGGGTAAAAGGATATTCGCGTTTCCATAACTATTCCACAAATATTCAAAAAAGAAACGAAAAATGGGCCAATAATAACGCGTAACCCGAAACGAATGCTTTTTTAGTTTTTCTTAGTCTGACAGACGAATTGTAATGCCGCGCGGACGATAGACCCGTAGCTTGTATTTTGCTATCCACATGTAATGCTACGGTGGCGATTGACTTGCAACACAAGCTAAATTATATTTACGAAAAGGCATTTACTACCGCTCATACTGCAGCATAGCCATACGTGCATTGATAAGTAAACTTTTTTTTATATTTTGAATACTTAACTCCAAATTGAAAAACTGTTTTATCCAACAGGCGCATTTTTTTTCTTTGCTGTTTGCGAACACTTTCCCATTGTGGATTCCAAAGTTTTTACTTTTGTTCTGGCAAAATACGTTGTGACGATCTGAAACATGAAAGGCACCCTGTATATGTATATGCGCATTTTTGTTACCTTATTTGCAAGCTCATTGTTTTTGATTCTTGTTATTTTTCACTGTTTGTTGTTATAGCTGCTGACGCTATTGTTTTACTGTTGCTCATTTACGAAACTATCAACATTTCCTCTTGACTAGCAGAATTCCGGGGAAAATGTTGATTATGTAAATGCCACGCGTATGTGCTAAAGTTTCCTATTCCCGTGTGCTGAATATTTATTGAAGCAAAACGAAGTCAGCGGGCATAGTAACCTAATAATTATATTGACAACAGCAGTAAAGTCTGCGTCTCATATATTGGCATCCCTGGTAACTATTCCACAAGGAAGCGAACCTAATTTTACTACGCTGCTGTTCCTCTATTTTCATGTAAACGCCGCCTTAGTGGGGATTCCATTAAACTAGTAGTTTCTATTGGATATTCGAGTGTAACTTGAAAACTACATATTTGTATGACTGTATTTCATTCATGAGGGCATTAAATATTTAAAATATTGCCCATTCAAATTGTTTTCGATTTTCTTTCATCTGCTTGGCCTACACTTTGCCTGCGAAAATTAAAGCTGTCATGTCATGGGAAATTCCAATATCCAAAAAAAAAAAAAAAAACGAAACTGTGCAATTGCTTCGCTGCGAAGACTATTAAAGTACAGCAGCATATAAACAAAAACTCAGAAATATCCAGAATTTAGCTGCGGTTAGTGCAGATATTTTTCTCAACGTTCTGGCCATTTGTGATCGGCTGTTTATGACCGTGTGTTGCTCGATGGCGAGCGAAATGCTGAGAAGCAATTCGAAAGCGACATTCCTTGTTTTTGTTGAGCTCGTGAGGCAACCAGGCATCCAGGCTCCCAATTTTTCGGTAAATCCCATTGAAGGAAGATGACTGAGAACCGTTTTATGATCGCCGTTTATTTTTTTCGCCAGTTCACGACTGTTTTAGCGACCGTTCTCCTTCAGAAGTGATTTGGGGTGTTCTTCATCGAATTCAGAAGGACTTTCGCTGCGGGACGTGTCATCGACGACAAAGCCTCCATTTTTGAGCTTTGCAAACCATTTCCGTGCTGTAGACTCGCCTACGGCATCTTCTCCATACACGTCGCAAATGTCTCGGGCTGCTTCGGCAGCTTTTTGGCTTCGATGAAAAGCAAGGAAAAGCAGCTGACGAAAATGTTGATTTTTGCCTTCTGAGTATTGCATATCTGCGCTTCAAAACTAATAAAAAATTAAATAACTCTAAAATACAATTAACATATATTAGTTTTATAGAGCAGAAAGGGTTGTATCGAATGAATACTTACGCTTCGCCAAACACCAAAGAAGTCGTTGTAAAATAAAGGAAAATATAAAAACGCTATGAACTTATTCCCCATTATTTATTGAGAGCTTAAGGTAATCAGCATGTTAGGGTGAAGGGCTGAATGAAATTCTAAAATTGATAAATGGGGATGGAGAAGCAGTACTCGAGTTAGTGTTTAATTATATCTACGATTCGGGCGTATTTCGAGAAAGTTGGCCACGATCGGCGTTTAAAGTAACCTTTCCTCAGGTTAGGTTAGGTTGGAATTATTACCCAAGGAGTGGTCACACTTGGGCAAAGACAAAGGGACTCGTCCTTTGTGATACCATTACGAAGTAGGTAAAGTGAAGGAGAAAACCGATGGGATGGTTAGGAAGGTAGGTTTAGAGTGTGTGGATTAAGAACGATGACTGTACTGCGTTTGCGTCAACCACTTTATGCTGCTGATGAAGTTCATCAGATTTTTAATGTCAACGTCAGCTATATCAGCAGGAATAGCGAAGAGGTAAGAGCCAAGATGCCTAGATCTTAACCCCACCAGAGTAGGGCAGCTAAGGAGAAGGTGCTGAAGAGACTCCACCTCATTCTCCATACATCCGACGCAAAAGGACTCGAGGCAATTCCAAGTCTCACAGCATGCACTCTTCGCGCAGAGTGTCCTGTGAGAAAACCCACGAGGTTCGAAAGCTGAGATTTTGTCAAGCACAGAAGCTCACCCGAGCGTCCCAGATCAACATGTGGCCAGAAGGATTTCGCGACCTTGCAAGTTTGTGTACCTGCCCAGCGCTCGCTGAGTTGGCGCGAAGCCCATCTTTCCAGGAGCAGACCGCAGTTGATCAGTGGGATCCCAATTTTCTCCCTTCGCAGCGAAATCACCTCATATGTCCGTCGCCTGGCAAGCTCATCCACCTCATAGTTTCCCGCAATGTCGTTGTGACCAGGAACCTAGATGAGGCTTATATCAAAGAATTCGAACGCAGTCGAAAGTGAAGCCAGGTATTCTCTGACCAGTTTCGAATGCACCGTCACTGACCCGACGGTCCTAATTGCCGCTTAGCTAGCGGAGTAAATATTTACTTTCTTGACTGTTAGTACCCATGTGAGCAGCCGCCTAGATTGCGGCTACCTCTGCCTGGAACCCACTGCAGTGGTCCGGTACCCCGAATTTGAGTCTGATGGGGAGTTCCTCGCAAAACACTCCTCCGCCAACCTTTCTTCCCACTAGGATCCATGAGTGAACAAGTTAAGCAGGCCCTATCCCCAAGTATAGCCCCCCTTCCACTCTTCCCTTGATGGAATACGGGTGGAGAAAGTTCCGGTTGGACTAACGGTATACATTCATCCGTTGACAGGGGGATGAACACAAAGTTTGTAAGGATGCTTAAGTGTCCATAATCCCTTAGTCTGATTGCGAACCTTTCCTCAGAAAAACAGTGCAAAAAATTATAAGCTTAATGAGTCATGCAATAAAAATCTTTCTGAAAGTATGGCATCAAGAGCTATACAAAGAGTGCGAAACTTTCACGGCACGAACGAAATTTGGGTACACAGAAGTTATGAGCACGCGTGAAGCATTGATGGGTATCCAGGTGATACAAATTATTAAAGATGTGGGAAAGGCGAACTTTTTTGATTTATGGCCTATGCGAAAGTATTTGATGGGGTGCAACACGATAAGCCACGAGAAAACACGCACGTAGTACCGATGCTGACACTGTCACATAGAAGAGAGAGAGAGCATCACAAGGAATGTGACTTCGTATGTTCATATCGCGATGTACGTGTGTATGCTGTAAAAATGGTTTAGTCAAAAAGCAATTTCAGCTGAATTGCATGATAAATTGAAAATAGTGGTCATTAATAAATGTTGCAAAGCCTACAAGCAAATACGAATGAATAAACATGAACATATTTACATGTCTGCAAAATAAGAAACATATTTCGATGTAAAAATATTTACATATTGCATACTGAATACAGTAAGATCTGCTAAAACGATTTACCAAAATATCAAGAATTTGATTCAAAAATAGAGGCGAATAACATAGCTGGCGCCGTAGCCGTATGGGTTGGTGTGTGACTACCATACGGAATTCACAGAGAGAACGTAGGTTTGAATCTGGGCGAAACACCAAAATTAAGAAAAACATTTTTCTAATAGCGGTCGCCCCTCGACAGGCAATGGCAAACCTCCGAGTGTATTTCTGCCATGAAAAAGCTCCTCATAAAAATATCTGCGGCTCGGAGTCGGCTTGAAACTGTGAAACTCCATTTGTGGAACAACATCAAGACGCACACCACAAATAGGAGGAGGAGCTCGGCTAAACACAACAGCAAGTCTTCATTATTTTTCATCTTTTAGTGTTTATTATTTGTGTATAATAACTAAAAAGTATTATAAGTAATACTATATAATAACAGTATATAAAGATACAAAATATGAAATATATTCACGGGGAAGTCCAAAATAAAGTTCGAGTTTATTTATTCAAAATAGTCCCCTCTGGCCTCGATACACTGTTTTGTGCGATATAAAAGCTTTCCAAAAGAGTGTTCAGATCATTGACCGTAATATCGTTCGGGATGTCGATAGAAGTTGGATGGCTTTACCGGACTCAAAACGTTTTCCTTGTATAGCCAAATGAAATTTTCCGAAGTCAAGTGGAGAAGTGACACGGAGCCATATCAGGCGAATATGGGGAGTGATTGATGGTTAAAATACGATTTCTAGTCAAAAGTCAGTCACAAGAGTGGATCGATGAGATGGTGCATTATCATGCAATAAGCGCCAGCTTCCTCCTTTGTGGTATTCGGGGCCAATTCGACGAAATCGATGCAGCAAACGCTTCAAAACGCCAAGATAGAAAATTGCATTGACGGTTTGGCCCGTTGGCATGAACTCCTTGTAGACAATTCTCTTGGAATCGTAAAAACAAATGAGCATCGACTTGATTTTTGACTTCTCCAAACGCAATTTTTTTGGTGGCAGCTCATGAACTCTGGCACGTGATAGACAATCATCGCCATAAACTTTGTTCATCAATTCAAATGTTTCGGTAAACGTTTTACCGATTTTAAAATAAAATTTGATATTCACTCTTGTTCGAAACTCATTTTTGTACCGATGACATAAACAGTGTCAGTATGCAATAAGATGCAAGATGCAAGTAGATGCAATAACTTCGCTTCCACTGAACTGAATGTCACCAAGCTTTTACTGGAAGTCAACTAGGGATGTAACCTCCATCGCACTATCTCATTAAAAAGATGGTGCCATCAAAACGCCAGTATTGTTTATTTTGGACTTCACCTTGTAAATCCAAGTTTCAAACTGTATGCAAAAAAATTGAAAAATTCCACAAATTGTTCATCCAATTCCATGGTTTTTCGTAAAGATTTTTAGAACGGTTCTTAATATTTTACAGTTGAGTTAGTATAAGTAAGAAGCTGCTAATATTGACGTCAGAAAAAATAAATTAAAAATTAACGGGATTTTTTAGCACCATCAAAGTTTCTCTTTACTAAACTAAAATAAAAAAAAATCGGAAATCTATGCTTATGTAATAGTTTGGGGGAAAACAAATCCATTTTTTTTCTCGGTAGATGGCTATAGTGATCGATATCTCGTAAAGTATTGATAAAAAAATTTCAAGTTTATGCTCGTTGTCAATGTGACCTTTTGCGATAAAAAATTTGTTTGGCGTTTTTTCCATTCATTTGAGAGTTGACCGGCTGTTGACCGTTAGTAGTCGTAGCATCGTCCAGGAACTAAAGATCGACTATAAAACATTTTTAAATCATTTCCGCAAAAATTTTTTGGGTTTCTTTTTCCCCCAACTAATATTTTGCAAAGAATATGCAAAAGGATGCATTTTCTGGAGTTTACTGTCATTTCGCAAGTCAAATAAATAAATCTGTCAACATTTTGTGGCATTATTGCAGCCTATCGCACACATACAGACACACAGCATTTTACTTGCATTGAATATCAGTCATGCAAAGCTTAAATGCGCACTGCTCGCGGTTATGTTGCATGCACCTCATAAGCTGGTATTTACGCACACATCCACACCATAAATGTAATGCATTAATTTTGCATTTGTAAATAATAGCGTGCATGTGTTTGTGCTTTTCACACGTCGATGTGTGAATATTTCTTGCCAGCGGTTGGAAGCAGCAAAGCTTACGGTCAACAAAAATCAGTTAAATGAAATTTAATGACGCTCGAGGTATATTGGCTTACTACTTGTGTCGGGTTTAAGAGCTGGAGAAATTAAAATCATAACACAAAACAGAAACAATGTTTAAATGCTTTAATTTTTATTATAATCTGGTAGATAATTTCATGCCGCTTTTTTTTGAATATAAGATCCGGGATATATCCGCCATGATTACGAGTTACGTGACCCATTCGATCGGTCCATCTTTTGACTACTTTTCCCAATAAATCTGGCCGTATGGCGTCTATGGTGGCTTGAATATTGCAATAAATTGCTTGTCAAGCGCACTGTATGGCAAATTGCGCCGTCTTGTTGGAATAAAATTTCGTCGAGGCTTAGCTGATTAATTTTTGGAAACAAAAATTTTGGCAACACTGCTCGGTAGCGCTCGCCATTCATCATAGTAGCAGTGCCTTCCTCTTTTTCAAGAAATAAGGACTGATGATGCCCCAGTGCTCATTTATTTACTTTTTTCGAAGTAAATTTCCACAATTTGGAAGAGTTGTTTTAGGCGTTAAACGAATCGTGATGACTTGCCAAACCTTGATGTACAGAGATCAACGAAGTTTGCATTTCTCAGTGGTCAAGCCGTAGTTATCGATATCGCTAATTCTCATGTAGCTTAAAAAACACGCGATATATACAGAATCGGGTAAAATACAATATATAGAACTAATTATAAATACAAGTTAAACTTATAACCATATAACTTAAAAAAAATCACAATTTTTTTTACAAATTTTAAAAAGAAATACCAAAAATTGTGCGACGAAACATATTAGAGTCGTTGTAATTTATCATTTTTTTTTTTTTTTTGTCGGGACAACTAGCAAGTGCAGCACTCAGACATTAATTGAGTCCATTGTACTACACTTAGATTCCCTTTTAATTTTCTTTAAATCTACTCGACCTCCGAAGAAATCTGAGTAGATCTTGTGGTGCCAAGGAGCCATGGTGGTCGTTTCTTAACACTGTCTGAGATGCCCACCCTTTCCATGTACTTCGCCCACAGAAAGTGGACCGTCATCAGACCAACCAGCTGTCTGCAGTCACTTCTGCTTTATGACAGGAAGACTAGCGACAGTCTGTCAGACATGACAGGTAACATCAGTTTAGTCCATTTGCAGTCTCTCTCAGCCTGCCAAACTCGCTTGTGGGTTAGAGTAACCCATTTGCTAATCGTGGCTTTGATGGCTGTAAAAGGGAGTGGCAGAACGGGCTCCAGGCCAAAGAAGTTGGCCTCAGAGCATGTCCTAGTTAAGGAGTCAGAGATCTCGCTACCTAGGATACCCGCTTGTCCCGGGACCCGGTCCGTGCTCGGCCCTGGAGCCATCCGTGAAAATGCGAAAACAGTGTTTGCCGGGCTCATTTTCAGAGTTTGACCACAACTGAGCCTCTGGCATTATTACACTGTATATCTTTTCAAGAACGACTCTTAATGGCATGGAGTCAAGGGGTATGGCGAGGATCGTTGTATCGAAGTCCATGCCTACTCTATTGTCCAATGTAGGACAGGGACCGTACCAGTTTCCATTGTGTTTCAGCCTGCAGATGGCCTTCAAGGCCTCTCCTTGGATGAAAGCATCAAGTGGTGGTAAACCAATCAGATCATCTAATGCCGGGCCTGAAGTAGTCGAAAAAGCTCCGGTGCAACAGACAGCCAAAAAGCTGTCAGACCTTTTGATGTCTGTAATTCAATGTGATTTCCATAGGAGCTTACTATCGAGGATTTCTCCAAGATATTTGATTTCTTTGGTTAACTAGATTGTGAATCCTTTTAGCTTAGGCAGAACGGGTCCATCAAACTTCCTCCTTCTGGTGAAGAGGACAATACCAGTCTTGGTGGGTAATTTATCATAGTAAGGGACGAAAATACGATTGCGCATGTAATGCGGAGTTTGCGCATTTTTAGTAAGACTTTTTCGATGAAGCCCGTTGTCAGTGCAAAAGTTATGGCAGAATTATATTTTTAATATTTTCTTGATATTCTGATAAAATCTTAATTATGGCTTTAAACAAAAATTTAGATCAGTAGAAAAAATTAATTATTTATGCTTCCGCAAAAGACTTATCTCAGAACGACATTTCCAAAGAGTTTTCATTATAAAAACCACAGTAAATTTCATAATAAACAAATACAGGGTTGATGGAGCTATGGAATCTTATTATCGAGGAGGGCACCCTATAGCTGCAGTATGACGAGAAGGCTAACAGATACTCATAGAATCAAGCAAGCATTCAGATAAATCGGCTCCAAGTATAGTTGAGGCCCTAAACTTGAAAAAAGTAACAAACAAAATGCGCATGGAAGAGCAGTGGATTAAGGAGTTATGAGACGGCTAAAAGGGCATTTATTTCCCGAATAAAATCAACTGAAACGTTTTCATTTTACCTCAAAACACACCAATTGGTCATTTAGGAATTGTTTGTATAAGTCCAAATTTAATTTGAAATATCCAGGCGGAATATGAAATTTTCATTATGGAGTTCGCCAGACAGGAACTTTCAGAAAATTATTGTATATGCATTAAGTTTGTACACCTGGCGAGCTTTTCTGCATATAAATAATAGCACTCATTTTTTTTAGTCGCATGAATATGTTAAATCATTCTATTCTATGAGTTATTCTTAAGAGTTCATTTTATTTTGAAAGGGTAACCATTGCTGAATTTAAAAATTTTTCAAATTAAGTTTCCACAATAAATTTTTTATTTTTTTTTCCTATATTTATCTCTGCTATGTACATATTGCAACAAAACGCGAATGCATCCGAATCGACTGGTAATTGCGATACCAAAAAAAAAAAACCTAGAGATACCAAAAAAAAAACCTAGAACTCACACCGCAACTCCTAGCTGCCAAATCTAGAAATTACGATTGTTATGAGGCACATATACTTTTATAGTACATATATAAGCTGAAGTGCATGCGTATAGGGTACTCAGTCTTAAGTTAAGCGAAAAGTAAAGAAAAATGATTCACTAAAGTCAACCACGAAGAAGTGTCCTAAGACTTGACTACACTTTGTTCTCAGCCGACCTACCCTTAAGGAGATCACATACGAGTACACAGCCACTCATGTCGATGATGCGGTTATAATTTCAAAAAGTTGCCATGCCTAAATTGCTTTTTGCTACTTACAAGAAAACCTGAACAATGTTAGTGCCTACTTAAAAGCCTGGCGTATAAAAGCTATTGAAACCAAATCTATGCAGATAACTTTCACGCTTCGCTACGGCTCATGGCCTGCCGTATCTTTAAATAACGCTGGACTACCTCAGACAGATAATGCCCAATATTTACGAATTCTGTTAGAAAGGCGTCTCACGTGGCGATCGCACAAATTTTTAAAACGAAAACAACTTGGGCTGAAACTCCGTTCCCTTTATTGGTTACTCGGTACAAATCAGCATTGCCACTAGAGCATAAAGTCCTCATGTACAAAATAATTCTTAAGGGGTTAACGGTAGTCAGAATTTTTGGATTTTTTTGCATTTTCTTAAACCATAATATCTTAAAAATATTGTGTGAAAATTTGAAGTGAATCCGACAAATACTTTTCAAATTATTCAACAATTAACAAAGGGCGCTCGGCCGCTCCGGAGCTCGATAGCAAAACTTTAAATGAGTTTTTTTCAAAACTATGTTTTTTGCACTGGTGATCACTGTAACTTAAAAACCGCTTGGTAGGTTTGAATAAACTTAATACTGCTTTTGAAAAACATAAAAAACTCATGCCTGATAGAAGGATTTTTTTTTCAAAATTTGGTTTTTTTTATATTAACAATTAATTATCGGTTTTTTTCTCGAAAATGTTGAAAATATTTCCTGAGGCTGATATATTGTTAATTTTGAAAAAAAAGCTTAAATCGGGCACAGGATTATCTATTAATAAAACTAATTTCTCTTATCCGATTGATTTTAGATGAATCTTCAAGGACTTCTGACGATTACCGCAAGGGATTTCTGGAGAAACGGGCTCCACACAAACAGCGATAACTTTTACAGTTATTAATTTTTTTTTTTTGAAATTTTTTTGCTAAAGTCAAGTCCAAGCATGACTTAATGCTATGTTTTTTTTTGTAAAATAAAGCAAAAAAAAATATTGAAAATCATAATTTTTTCGGGCTTCTGACTACCTCTAACCCCTTAAGTCAATAGGGTCGCACGTAGTTGAAATATGGGAATCGGTTTCAAAATCGAGCCTCGAAGTTTTGCAAAGTGTCAGTCAAAGGTGTTAATGAGCAGAATCAGAACCACTCATTCAAATTCTCGAGCAGTTAATCGTTTTAATAACAACCACACTTCACGAAGATTAAAAAAGTGTATGCCTGATGAATTAATCCAAAGATTTTAAATGGAAAATGTAAAAACATATAAAACTATATGTCCCGTATTACATTGGGTGCAGAATTGTGAAGTGAACTCCGCTGGCTGTTCTTACGCAAAGCTAAGCTTCTTTTACTTTTTTTCTTCAATTATAACTATAAATAATATATTACTAAATGTTATTTTGTATGACGTAATGTTTTTAATAAATGGAATGTTTGTAATAGATAAATGGATTTAAAAAAAACACTGAAGCAAGCAAATCGCGTTGCCATTAATTTGTGAGTTTTATGTAACAGTTCAGTGATTGAATTCAGTGAAATTATTGTGAGCCATTTTATTTGGATATAAACGTAATGAATTCGTAACAATACATTAAAACGTTCGAAAAAATATTTCATTTATCATATTGCAAAAACTATGGAATATTTCGTTTTTCATAAGAAAAAAAAAACTATAAAGAAAATATTTGAAAAGCATCACATATTGACGAATTCCTACTATTTTTTCATTTATTTTTTCCATCCAATTATTTTTTTATGAAAAAAAGGTTCATTCGATAAAAAGTGCCATATTAATCCAACTTTTGTACTTTGTATATGTTTTATCAAAATTCAACTAAGTTTTTATCAATATTTCAAACTTTTTCATCAAAATTTAAAAAAATTAGAGTACGCAGCCCATGTAGCCCATTAAATTTTAGTAAATTTAATAAAAAACATGTTCGAAGTACAGGGTGGGCCAAATAAGACCTACTAATGTTAAACACAAATAACTTTTGCAATAATCATTTATTTTGATTGATTGTTTTATACATTGAATATATTTTATGGAAATTATGTATGAAATATTACATCAGACAAATGACCACCATTTTTCTCAATACAAAGATTGACTCCTTTTAACGCGTTTTCCACTACACCACATAATATTTCTGGTTGAAGGCTCAGTATTTCGTCTCGAATATTTTGCTTCGCTGTCTAATAGTCTCTGGTTTATTAAGATACACTTTGTCTTTTAAATATCCCCAAAAAACGAAATCGGGCGCAGTCAAATCTGGCGAACGAGGTGGCCAAGGGAAATCTGAATTTTTGGAAATCAGACGTTCGCCAAAAATTTCACACAGCAGGTCCGTAGTTTGCCGAGCAGTATGCGCAGTTGCTCCATCTTGTTGAAACTACAAATTAGGATACTGCTCCGCCATTGGCCGTAAACAGTTTTAAATCAATTTTCTGTAAGAAGCTCCTGAAATCGATTCCGGCGTTTCATCCTCATTCTCGAAGAAATATGGGCCGATAACTCTAGAGGCCATAACACCGCACCAAACAGTACATTTTGATGGGTGCAACTGATGTTGGTGTGTTGCCCTTGGATTTTCAGAGCCCCAAAATCTACAGTTTTGTTTGTTGACATAACCATTTAAATGGAAATGCGGTTCATCCGACATCCAAACACTAATTGTGTAGAATAGAAAAACTCGATCATTTTAACGCGTTGTGTTGTACTGTAAGGTTCCATAATAAATTTCCAACAATTCAATTATAACCTACAAAAAGAGAAAAATACAATAAATGTGTCAGAAGATAAAAAAGTTATTTGTGCCCACCCTGTAGCTCGAAGTTCTCACCAACTTTTGATGGTTTTTTCCCTATCCTGAATTCGCAACAGTTTTTTTTACATATGGAGAAAATGCACGACAACGTCAGGGGAAAATAATTACGAAAAATTTACGAAAAATCAACGAGACCTTTTAGAATTTTTAAACTTGCTTTTTGCTATACTAAAATTTACTGAGCACTAAAACTGTATACCTAAAATCTCTCTACAGTTTCGAATTAAAACCGCGTAATTGGAATGGAAAGTTTGTGCAGTTTTTCAAATTTTTGTGTTTTATTTGAAACTTTGGTTCATATGGTTTTCATTAGACAATGAGCCATACTTTTTTACACAATTAATGCCGTTATAAATACTATTGTGTATGGGAATAAGTTTCCGTCCTTTCTTAGCCCATGTTACGAATTATTTAAACTATTAAGGGGTTACATGGGTTTCGTTGGTTCAAAAAATCGATTTTTTTTTTTTTTTTTTTTGCTTATTAATTTCTACAACATCTCAGGAATGTTATGCTAAATTTTCAAGTCGATCCGAATAATAAATTCGGAGATACAGCCTTTGGAAGGTGTGCGCTCCAAGCCGCTTTTATTGTTACTCAAAACTTTAAACGCGTCTTTCTCGGAACTGTCGGTTGTCAAATGTTCTCGAAAACTACTCAACCGATCTTGATCAAATTTTACACAGGTGTTCGAAATGCAATTTACTCGTGCTTGAACGAAAGATTTGGTTTTTTTTTTCAATTACAACTATTTAAAAGAAAACAAAATGTCAAGCAAATTTGACCGAAATTTTCATTTTTTTTGGAAATATGTTTGCCAAAATTCCAATTTTTACTTTTTTTTCTTTCCTTCGTTCAAGCACGAGTTTATGGTCTTAACTCAAGCACTTATTTTTGTTTTTTTTATTTTTGATGATCCTATCAGGATTTATGCTGACAACGCGGACGCATTTTTTTTCGAGGGGTCACCGGAAATGACGTCACAATGGAGGAGTTTAAATTTTTTTTTTTGGAAATTTCAGAAATTATTCTTTAAATATGTTTCTATAAGACAGAAAAAAGTTAGAATTAAATAAATAATTTTTTATATAGAAAAAAAACTATTGAAAATAGGCCGTTTTTTACCAGACGAAACCCACGTAACCCCTTAAATAATACACGATATTATGTGAAGTATGTGCCATTGGAAGCTAAAGCTTTACTCTATCTTTCAGGCTGCATCCTGATTCCTCTCATCAAAAATTCGAGTTCTTTTTACTTGATCCATTCATTGAGTCAGTTTGCGGTGGGTGTGGCCATGACGTTGTCATACAGTGAAATCAGTTTGTCATGTATACCGTCCAATTACGACCGCTTTTCTTTGAGAACTTCACTCAAACGCACCAGCTGCAGTCGGTAACGATTGCCAGTGATGGTTTCAAATGGTTTATGGAGTTCATAACAGTTCTGTTCCCACCAGATGCACAACATAACCTTTGAAACATTAATATTTTTTTTCGTTATCGATGGACCTGGTTCACCTGGCAAACTCCAACATTTCCGCCGCTTAGGGTTATCATAATAGATCCATTTTTATCGCTAGTGACGATGCGATGCAGAAAATCTTTTCTTTACCGTTCAAGAAGCGTCTCACACGTCACCAAACGTTTCACGATATCCCTCTCCTGCAATTGATGTGGCACCCAGTAACCTGCTTTCTGGACCATTCCCATCCAGTAATTGTTATAGTTCAGTATCTTACAATTTTTTCAGTGCCCCTTCGCGATCTTTATCACTCACGTCGAAATTGTCAATTTGGGAGCGTCGAAACCACTCTTTACAAGTTGTAATTGATGGAGCGAGATTACCGTAAATGTTGATCAATATACATCACGTTCCAGCTGCCCATTTCTTTGAAAGGTAATAATGAAGTTTGGCTTCCCGCAAATACTGTTTTTTCGCGACGAACGTAGAGATTTTTGACGTCAGATAAACCAATGTCAACTACTGCGATCGAGACCTCACATAAACACTTTCAAATCAGGGGTAATTACTATATCGAACAAAAAAATAGTATCAGCAGCTATACCTCTTTTACGAGGACGGAAACTTAATCCCATACCCAATAAAACAAATTTTAAAATTGGTCAAAATGTTGATGGGCTATCGTTTTTTACACGGGGCTATCGTTTAAGTATATGCCAATAATTTATATAGTGGCATATGCGTATAATAGTGGTAGCTTAAAGCACTCATACATACTCATACACACAGGTATATTTGCTACCTTCAAATGCACTCGGCTATATGACTGAGTATTTGTGCAATCCATTCGCTCAACCGCAAGGCTTTGTTTGATTAATGATGGGCATCAACGGCCAGAACCTCAGCGAGGCCATATTTTGCGTGCTGTCAATCATTGCGAAATTTTCAAAGAACGTAGGTACAATGCCACCACAAAATCATGCAATCACAAGCAGGGCACAATGACAATAGCCTCTGGTAAACCCACTACACACTTTAACCCGCACAGCAGTGCCAATTCTTTGTTTCTATGCATCTGGATTTAAGTTTTCCGTTGTGCCCTTACGCTCTCATGCATTAGTTGTCCACTTCCAGTTTTGGGATGAGCTTGGCCTTCAGGTTGCTGTGCTGCCAATACCAAATGACTGCACTTAAGCTGTTTGCTTTCGGTTTGGCACATTTTCCAATTCTTGCATTCAAACTCTATTCGAATGGTGTTTGGCATATTTTTAAATGGCCATGCAAGGTTTTGTCCATGTGCATGTGACTCTTGTGAAGCATACAGCTTGACAGCCACGCTGCTGTGTGAGAAACCAGTTTATTTCGACCCTGCAGGAAAATCAGCTAAATAATATAACGAAAATTTAGATGACGGAGTTTTGGAAAAGTGCGCTCATTAGACTTGGTCGGCCTGCTTCATCGCAGGTATGTCATGATCTGGTTAAATTTTTGCACAATTCTTTAAGAAAATATTAACTGTTTTTTGAATGAAGAATTTTTTTTATCATAACAATTTTACAAAGCAACAAATTTTACCCTCAATAATAAATTTTCTGTGCACAACTCTGCCCAAAAGTCAAATTCTTCTTTTTGTTCAGCGGCCAAAAACGAACTGTATGTACACTTGTGCCTGTATAAGCTGGCGCAAAATTAATCACCCTACCGGAAGACTTACAATTTTTGCAAACTGCCTCGTACGTCCATCAGATTTGGCACTTGCGAATCAGACAGCTGCATCTTACAAACAAAAAAGCAGTGGAGCACCTAAAAGTGAAAATAAAGATTTCCAACGAGATAATTTTTATTATTATTATTTTTTTTTCATTTAATAAATAAGATGTTAAAAGCTAAAATGGATGATTAATTTTGCGCCCCTTGTATATGAAAAAAATTCATCAAATGTCCCAAGTACAAAAATTAAAGTTACCTATTTCGTTCATACTTAACCAAATATTTTCTGGTGCTACTAGTAATTTAAGAAGTACGATTTCCTAACACGATTTCCTGCGAAGTTTACGAGTATCACCATTGCAAATTTTACACTTTCTTTTAGAATCAAAAGCTTTAATGCAATATATTGAGTATTAGAAATTTCTTGCCCCAAAGGCCCTGCTAGAAATCTACATGGGTATCGCTCTTAATTACGTCGCCGTCAACTCAAAGAAAGCGAAGGTTATTTTCATACTCAAGACAGCGAAGAAGGGTCACGGTTCGGTCAAGGGATTCAAACCTATAAGTCTTAGCTCATTTATCCCAAAAATGTTTGAATGATTGATCGATTGCCGATTATCTTCAGAGCAGCGTGCTTACCTAAAGGAAAACCCACGGAATCCACCTTACATGAGATGGTGGGACAGTAAAAAATCTCTCAAGCGCAAACAATTCGGTCGTTATAGATATAAAAGTAGATGCACTAACGTTAGGGCAGAGTCACTGACAAGTATGATACGTTAGATACACTAGCATTCAAAGCCGAAGTGCAGGACTTGCCGTGCGGCTCACCGCACTAAAAGCCCACCCCTGCTTCGCTTTCGTCGAACTACCGTTAGGTACAGTCTGTTACATAAGAGTGTGGTCACTGCTACACGTAGATAAAAAATAAGAGCGTCCTGTTTTTTTTTTCTGTGACATAGAGGACACCTCAGTCCTTCTTGCTTTTTGTATAAAGTCAGCTGTCTGTCAAATTTTTTGCATGAAAAAGGTCCCAAATTAACGCAAACTCCTGCTGCGAAATGTATGGGAAAGACGAAGCAGTTCGTTAGAAAGTGGATAAATCGTTATAAAAAGGTTGGTAACTTTGATGATTTTCCTGATCGCGGAAGTGCAAGCAAAGCCTCAAAAAAAGACGAAAAAAAGATTCTCGCATTGTTCTCGAAAGACCTAACTTTGACTTTACGTGGAGCTGCTGTGAAATTGAAAGCAACAGATGTTGACATATCTTATGGAACGATTTGCCGGCACTTGCTTGCCAATAAACTGAAATATCGCAGTACATTGGAAAAACCAATGTTGAGTGCATAACACGTTGAAAAAAGAGTGGAATAGGCGAAGGAAAACTTGGACCGCGATAGGAGCAACGTAATTTTTTCTGATGAATCCTCCTTCTGGGTGATTCCGAGCATCAAACACGCCTGGACACCCTCCAATAGTAGGATGGTTCAACGGACTGTTAAACACCCCGTCAAGGTCCATGTTTGGGGATGCTTTTTAAACAAAGTTTTCGGTACTTTGTTCTTATTTACCCAGAATTTAAATGCCGAAAAAATGAATAAAATATATCAAAAGGCTTTGTTACCATCAGCTAAGCAATGGTATATCAAGAAAAATGAAAGGTGGATCCTTCAAGAGGACAACGATCCGAAACATAGGAGTCGAGCGTGTAGCGAGTGGAAGGCGCAAAACGGAGTTGTCACTTCAAATTGACCACCGGATGCAAATCCCATAGAAAATGTGTGGGCTCTGATGAAAATGCAGCTTCGCAGACGCAAGCCATCTAATTTAGATCAACTTTCTCGACAAATTCAAAAAAATTGGAATTATTTTCCAGTAGAATATGCAGAAAAACTATTGGAAAGTATGCCCCGACGGTGTCAGGCCATAATTGACAATGCAGGAGATTGGACTTGCTACTGAGGTATGTGCATTGGGTATTGACGACCAAATTATCAATAAATTTGTGAATTTTCGAAAAATCAATTGTTGTTATTATTTAACAGTGACCACGCTCTTACGTAACAGACTGTATTAGTTCGCAGAGGAGGAACGACATACTATCTTTCTATGAAAATTTGCGGATACGCTCCACGCAACGAAACTTTGTGATGGGCGTCTTCATGTGCGAATTTATGTAAATAAAATTTTAAACAACCGTGTCCTGTCAATATTTGGGTAAGTTGGAAATCCACATCCGCACATGTCTTGTCTAGCCAACTTCATACAGAAGGAATCAAGCCGAAGGTCACTGACTCTACCATTTCTGCTAACAACTCTTCTTCACTGCTTGACAACTCACCCTACTTTTTGAAGATTCGGCCAACTCCCTCGCCTAAATATCTATTGAGCAAGGCCCAGATAATACAAGCGCTGCTTCTTCTGATACAGTTCGGAACGTGCTACTTACTCTTATGCCGCAAAGCCGACACAAGGATCTCATTTCGCGTGCTTATAAAGTTTTATCAAGCGCATCAGAGCTGATAAGAGCACCGCACATAATAACACTTTTTACCATGCATGAGTACAGCAGCCTATTTTGTTGTCTGGGCCCTGCTGAGTTCACCATGAGCCGAGAGAGCACCGCTGTTACTTTTCGGGCTTTCTCTACTGCTTATTCATGTGGCTTAAATTTATATAGTACAGGTGAAGGGACCTATCTGTCTCTAGATCTGCATCTGGTCTCTACTAGGCTGTAGGGAAGTTAATGTGTGGGCAGGAGGGGCTAAAGCCACTAGTATCATTTCGCCGCTACTTTGGCTAGTTGCTTTTGATGTTGAAGTTCTGAGCGATGCCTGGGTCCTAATGGTATCGGAAGCGTTTCCCTCAATCATGGCTAAGATCTTGCAATGTTCATCATTGATTGTAGTCAGTCAATAAGCTGCTAGTTTCTACGTTACTATGTTGCGATTATTGTAAAAAGCTGAAGTGTCTTTATTGTGTGAGCACAATTGTATGTCTCTATTTTATTAGGAAAGAATTAAACAAATATGCTTGATTTTAGACTTCGAAACCAAAAATATGTAAAATTATTTCTAAGGCACTTATTCGTAGTAGAGTAAAATAAAACTAATGTTTTTAGAGGACAAAGGTTTCATATTATTTTCTAAACAAAATGTTGCCCAGAATGTAAAAAAAATACTCTGTGATAGTAGTGGTGGTGGAGGTGTTGCTTGAGTTACACAGCCCAAGCCCAATTCGCACATAAGATGCCATTTTGATACACCTCTTGTAGAACCACTGCTTTTTATTAGTCGGAACATTCTGATTTGACTGTGTCGTCCATTTTCTTTTCTGCAATTTCTTTCCAGTTAACTATCGAGAATTCCCCTAGAACTCTATGTCGTAGAGCACTCAAATATGGGCACTCATACAGACAGTGAAAGACTGTTTCTTTAAATTCTTCTTGATTGCAGCTTCTACATTTTTTCTTGTACGGCCACCTCATCTCCCAGGCATAGTCTTTCAAAGGCCAGTAATTATTAAATTTTGTACAACTATGTGTCAGAAAGTCTATTAGTTGCCAGTTTTTCCCTCTCTCTCTATCGCTCCCTCTCTCTCTCCCTCTCTCTCTCTCTTCCTTTCTTCAATTCAATTTTCAATACCCTTCATTCGATATCTCCATTTACGCAGCCTTGTTTCTGTCAGGCTGCTCGTTCTTCTCTGCGCCTGTTTATTTCCTTCTCCTACTATTGGTTTTGGTAGCCTATTTGAGTCAGTGATAAATGCTTGCAATGGTGTTACACATACATATACGTACGTATCGCTGTTGTCTACTCACTCATCTCCATTCTTGTTTTTGGCAGCGCTTTGCGGACGATTAACTTTCTTTGAATGCGTACTATGGCTCCACAGCCAGTGTGACGCACAGTCTGAGCAATCCCTAGACGCCACAAGAACTGCCACTCACAGCTCCTGCCGCTTGTTAAAGAGTAGAAGCAATTTCCCAACTCACTTCTTTTACTCAACTCAATACCTCTCACACACTTCATGGTTTTTGCTTGCTTTGTAGCCCTTTCGTTCACTTCCATCTTCAGTTCTAAAAGTAAGACAGCCCTATTTTACGCTCATTGGGCTCAATGAGTTGCTTACTACGAGTATAACCATTTTTCCATCTTTGCTGCTCTCACTTCACTTCCATTTCCCAAGCGAAACGCCATCTGCATGCTGGTCTGCCCACAAATATGTGTATGTGTATGTGTGGCTGTGTACAATTGGATGTAAAATTGATGGAAACCCGTATCAATTTTGACCATTTTTGATATGTGTCCATCATAGCAAGCACATTTTATTTTCGCCCACACTTTTACCCCATATACGTCACCTCACTCAGGGGCATTACTCAATTGTACTCACAACGTTTTGAATTCATCATCTGTGATTGTAATTTATGAAGGCAAACAGCAGTTTAGGAAGAGGAATTTTGGATATTATCATTGAAGTGTTATTTATGCTTTGGGAATACTCAACCATTTCGGAGTCAGTGCACACGAAAATCATCATTTCTTGTTTTGAGCAAAATGACTTTGTTTGATGTTCTGGCTTCACTTTCCGTAGGGAATTATTCTCATGCTTTTGCTCGACGGCAGCATTTTGGCAGTCCACTTATTTGTGCACTCACACTAAGGAATGGCGCTCTTGTAATTCGACAAAATACAAATTTATGAAAACTTTGCGTATGGTTTTAAAAAATTCTTGGGAATATGTATTTCAAATGGAATTTTAGAAATATTTTTAGATATTTAAGGAGACCTTCAAAAATATGCTCTTCAACGGATTTTTCAAATTTTGGAGATACAGCGGATTTTGTGACGTGGCGTCTAAACCAACCGATTGGAGCGAAACACACAATGAACGGCAGATGATACCGGACGGCTTGAGGACTCGTCCATTCCAGAAAATCTTTTGTATCCCTCACAACCTTTATTTATTATATACATAAATATATACTTTATAATTCTATAATATACACCTGGAAGTATATCGCCGACTAATCCAGAGTGAGTAGTAAATATTATGTTATTCTATTGGAATTGTTGCTCCAACTTCAAACGCGATTTTCTCAAAACTGGATACTTTTTTTGAGATGGTCGTCGATAGGAATACTTTATTATACATCTGCCTATCCCGCCTGCCTCGGATTTTGAAAAATTTAAGTTTGAAGTATTTTTTTAATTTGTTTGTTTTAGATCACTACAAGGGTTGGAATAATGTCAGCCATGGAGCACTGTTGTTTATGTAGCCCCTCACTCCGTCGGCCTGTAATTCTACGATTTTTTTTATTAATTTTTTTTGTATACTTTTCCAATATTAATAAAAAACCATAAAAAAATGGAGAGTAAAAATGTTTTCCATTTTTTTTTATCTTAGTTTTAAAAATGCCTAAAATTAAGGCGTCTAGACCAGAATACCCCCTTAAGAATATCATTACTTAGGTCATTTCTGATTAATTTGGTTAAGTGACATGATGTCTAAAACGGAACTGTTTTCGAAATACTCAGTTGTAAAAAGTATATGAAAAAACTGCCTTACAATGCCAGACCATGCACCCTGCTTTGTAGACCGCATCCAAAAATGCCGGTTTTATGGTCTGGTCTTTCTCCACCAGTATTTCCCCAAGGATAAAGTTCTGGATGGAGTCCATTTGCTCTGTTGTTAGGGGCGTATTCGGATAGTCCCTTGAGAGCACTGCCATTTTGACTTCGGTTACTACATCCTTGTAGGAGGCAAAGAGCTGCCTCTTCACGGATGTGATGGCGCTGTTTGCTGCTTGTTTTGCAGCTGCTGTTGCTGTTATTTCTGCGGCGTTGGATGTAGACGGTTGATCGTCTTTAGCCCGCTGCATCGAGGTAGTCTCTGGTGGTGTCTGTTTCGATGACCTCTGCCGCTTTGGACCTGGTTTAATGTCATCTGTCTACCTTGCGGGCATGGAAAGCAGAGATTTGGCATTTGCCTCCTCTCTGATGCGCTCTTTTTTAAGGAGGTAACTGAGCCTATTTTTGCCTGCCCCACTCAGTTTTTTGGGTTGCTCGGCTGTATCTGTGCCACGAGTAAGGGGGAAAGTTTGGTCCGCTGCGCCAGTGCCCCAGTAGCCCAGTAAGGCACTTATTGAGATGGAGTCTTGACTGAGCGCTCAAAGTTCGCATATTAGCGACTAGATACTCCCTAGCCACTCATCCATCGGCATTTGCTTGTCCACCTCGAATCGGGAATTTGTGTAGAGTTTACCATCCTGGTAACATTTATAGGCATATAGATATAGAAAAATGCTATTTTTTAATATAAATAATCGGATGTTTATTTCAATATAAAGAGGAAGGTATGCCATTAATAGTGAAAAATAACATCAGAGAAATGACCACCACGACCACGCTTACAAGACAATATCCTTTTCATGACATTTGCCATAACCGAATTGCAAAGTGGCTGCCCTATGTCCTCGATAGCCCACGAATTCTATGTTTGAGGTCTTGGACCCTCGGTTGTTGGCGTAGACCTTCTCTTTCACGTGGCCCCAAAGAAAAAAGTCACAAGTTGTTAAATTACAAGATCTCGGTGGCCAATTGTGATCACCCCGAGAGATAATACGGTCCGGAAACTTTTCCCGTAAAATACCAATGGTTTCGTTGCTTGTGTGGCACGTAGCGCCGTCTTCTTGAAAATAAACGTTGTTCAGATCAATACCGTCCATTTCTGGCCTTAAAAAATCGTTAATCATCTCTCGATAGCGCAATCCATTCATCAATAACACCTGTTATTGGAAAACCCTATACAAAGCAAGCCGCTTTTCTTTCTACCTCCTCATTTTTCAATGTTATTTCAAGGGTCTGGCGTTTTTCTGTTTTTAGTTAAATAGTGTGTCAATTAATAGAAATAAATTTTAAAATTTTTAATTTTTAATTTGACAGCTAAATGGATGCTTCATAAAATTTAAATTTTTTTTTTTTTTGATTTTTTTTTTCAGTTTTGAATTTTGAATTTTCCACTTATCCCATCTTAAGAACTAAAGATCTGCAAATTAAATAATAATTTTCAGAATTACTTTAAAAATTTGTATGCCTTTTTGATGGTATGAATGTAATTAAATTAATTAAATTAAATTAAATAATATTAAAAAACGTATTTTAAACACAAAAAAACACAATTCAGTATTTTGCATTTATGTTTCAAATATTTCTGTTTGATATAAGTCAGAGCACTTTGACACTAACAGTTTATAAAATTTTATAGAAGTAAACAAAATTTTGATATTTTCAATTTCATTATATTTGGATTCATATTTTAGGCTTATTTAGACTTTTTCGTTGTAAGGCAAAACTTTTTATCGAAAATAAGTGCTCTTCTATGTGCAAAGTAGTCTGATCTGTACATCAACTATTTTTTTTTTTTTTTGCCTTTTATACTAAAACCAAACATATGTGCTAAACGGATATATACAAGTATGTAAGTGCATATGCACTGAGCAATCCTCTTTGCCAACTAATGCATATCAAAAGCCAATTACAATCAGAAACGCATATTCGGGAAAATAGTCCATATTTACTAAAAGTATTTGCTTTTATGAACTTTATTTTTTAATATTTTTTTTCCAATTTTTGCCTACAAATGGATGAGTGCAGTATTTTCCGTTGAACAGAGGAGCAAAAAAAAGAAAAATATGACAGAAAGCTTTTCGTTTTCGATCTGTGTACACAAACGGTCGAAGTGTATAGAGAGAATTGGGTAGAAATAGTCAGCGTCAAAAGCAAGTGTACACCACATAGGGATAAGTTTTGACTATTTATTTATTTACTCTGCATCTCAATCTCAATTTTTTTTAAATATATAGCTCATACTACAAAAAAACCATATGTATAAAGCTAAGTTTTGAAATTTGTACAAAATTTGTGAACATTCGGGAAACTTTCATCAAAATTTCAAGCATTTTACTCAATAATTTTTGAAAATTTTCGGGTGTTTCATTGAGTTTTGTTATAACAAAGTGCAAGTTTCAAGTGGTTACAAAATCGCGTAGATATTTGGCAATTTCTTTTTCTGATGGTGTTCTGTGTTTTCTTTCATATGCAAAAAATGTGGAGTAGCTGTTAAATGGAGAAAATTCACAAGGAACGCAAAAATATCAGTATTATTTTTGATCTACTCAAAAGTTTTTCTTTACTATACCAAAATTGAATGATCTATGAAACTACATACACGAAATTTTTGTGAAAATCTTGAATAATAAGTTTGAAAATTTGATGAAAATTTGCGAATTTTTGTAAATTTTGTACAAAGTTTGAAACTTTATTTTATACGGTTTTTATTGTATTGTAGTATGAACTCTGTTTTATATAAGAAGATAAATAAATAAACAGTCACGCCTTCTCAATATATGGTGTTCACTTTCTTTTGACGTTGACTGTATAAGCTAGTACAGTAGCGAGTATAAAATAATGTGTGATTATTACTTTAGGTTTTTTGGAAAAATATAATGTTTGACAAGTTTAGTTCCTTTTTTTTTTTTTTTTGATGGGTTTCATTATTTAACCAAAACCCTACAAACATATTCTGCGGACTATTTTTGGACTTTTGCACACAAGCGACGGCAGGCTATGGAATAATGACCTTTATGAGCCCTCCGACGACATAGACATAGCGGATGGCTAGGTCATGTCGTCCGAAGGGATTTTTGTGCCTCTGAAAGTATTCCTTGCGGTACCAGCTGGTGGTAGCATAGAAAGAGGAAGGCCTCCTCTGCGTTGAAAAAATAGGGGGAGGATTTGGCTTAATTTGGTACGACCAAATCATTTCCAGCTTTTACAAATTCCGCTTGTTGAGCAACTGCACAGCATGACTCGTCAAGAAATTTGTTTTCTTTTTTTATATACGAGGTGTGTTCAAAAAATATCGCGAATTTTGTGTTTTTTTTCAAAAATTCTTTATTTATTCATTAATATCTATTTTATCCCCTTCAAAGTAATTCCCATGAGATATTATGCACTTGTGCCAACGCCTTTTCCAATCTTCGAAGCACTTCAAAAAATCACTCTTTTTTTCCTGTTCAGCTCCTCCTTCGATGCCGTCTTTATCTCGTCAATCGTAGCGTGGCGTGGGGGGGAATACGGTGGCTGTGGCATCATTAGTGTGTTGTTTTTCTCAAAAGGTTCGCGCACAAGCCACGATGTGTGAGGAGGGGCGTTATCGTGATGCAAGAGCCAACTTTTGTTCTTCCACAAATCCAGGCGTTTCAGACGGATTGCTTCGCGCAAATCGCGCATAACTTGCAGGGAATATTCCTTATTAAACCGTTTTATCCTGCGGCAAGAACTCATGAGGCACCACGACCCTGCAATCGAAGAAAACGGTAAGAAAAACTTTTACATTCGGCCGAACTTGGCGCGTTTTTTTCGGTCTTGGTTCCTGCGGCAGCTTCCATTGAGATGATTGAGCTTTGGTTTCCACGTCATAACCATAAACCCATGATTCGTCACCAGTTATGACCGTCGGGAGCAAATTTGGGTCGACGCGGACAGAGTCCAACATCTCATTAGCAATGTTCATGCAATGCTGATTTTGGTCGAAATTTAGCAGTTTTGGTACGAATTTTGCGGCGACCCGTCTTATGCCCAAATCATTGAAAAAATCGAATGGCACGAGCCAATCGATATGTCTAGGTCCTCAGCAACTTCTCTAACGGTGATTCGACGATTGGCAAATTTTCTTCACTTCATCAATTTTTTTGTCTGTTATTGACGTGCAAGCAAAGCAGCTGTCAACAATTAACTGAACATTCAAAATGGCCGAACTCGTTGGCATGAGTGAGAGACATGAGTACCAACATATCGCCACAAAAAAATCGAAATTCGAATATACGTAGCCAGCGAAAATTCAAAATTTGCGATGCTTTTTGAACACGCCTCGTATATATTCTTCTCTTCATCTTTATTGTAGGATAAGGTCCTATTTTTTCACCGAAAAAAAGATATATGTTATTGTTTTTTGTTTTACAAATACATAAATATAATTACGGCATCATTCGGAGACGGGATCCAGACCAGTCCAACATTCGCCAACGCTTTGGATGTCTTCCAGGAGGTCGTGATGTTTAAGTTGACATTTCATCACAATCTTTGCCAACCGATCGTCTCCCATTCACGTTACATTCCGATTCCATTATTATCTTCTCTTGCGGCTCCACTTAACGTCAGCGATTTCACAAATCTCTCGTATCCCCATTTCTCTCGTATTCTCATTTCTCTCGTATCACCCATCGTTTCGTTTAAGATTGTGCCTTCTGTGGCCAACTAATGCATGCTGCGTTTGCATTTCGGCAGTAGATATTCACTGTGTTTTAGTTGTGATGGCGCGAGTTTTAATTGTTATAATTGGCCTGACGCCTGTCTGATGTATGTGAACTTTGCTCTTGATGCTCATTGATTTCTGTGTCCATATAATAGCGCGTAAACACCCGGACACCCGTGCGGCTTTTTCGGATGGATTTCGCAATGCACTAACGACATTCTTTGAAGATGTTACTTTTGCGCGCAACTATTTAAATTTCATGACCTGCTCGATGCTTTTGCCATATAGTGCTAACTTTGCATGTTTAGTGACTTTGGTTTTGATGTGAATATTTGCTTGTTGTATTTTTGCGCGGATTTTTCAAAAGAATATAGTAAATGTTGAACATTTTTTAAATCAATTTTTTTAGTTAAAATTATTTGGCAGCTTAAAAAATTCCATGAGCTATAAAACTGTAGATACGAAATTTCTCTAAACGCTCATATTAAAAAAGTTTCAAATTTTTATCCGAATTTTAGCTCGTAAGCCACTGTAGGTATTAAAATAAGAATCATCGAGCACTCAGTTAGGCTCGTTACTGTATTTAATGGTTCAATAAGTTTGTTAGTATTTATGTACGAATATGTAAACAGCCCCACCTTCTCCCACTTCGCAGTAAACGCCGACCCAATACCATCTTGACACCACTCCCTTAATTCACCACTTATTTGATCAGATTTTCATGCTTCACCAGAGTTTATGCCAAACTTTGTCTTATTTCCTCTACTCTCCGCAATTGCGCGATATGGATAAGAACGCTGATTTAATCAAACGTCTCCCCTCATAACTTTTTCAACTACCCACTTGCCGTTTATGGCTTTCCTGCTCGGACTAATAAAACTTTTCTTATCATTCATTATTGATCACCAAACAACATTCGTATTCGAGATGAACGTGGCAGCATTTGTGGTAGAAAAGTTTTGTTCAGACGAAAAAAAAAACAACAAAAAACAGAAACAGAAAGACAGCACTCGCAAAGCAGTCGATATGTGTGCTGAGGGAATAAGCGCAACAAGAGCATACTAGAGTGTTAATTTTGCAGTTGTTGTTGTGAAGTTGTTCTCACTTCCTTTCCTTTTACCCGCTTGCAGGTGCTTTGTCTACCTCTCATTCGTATTCATTACGCTCGTATGAAGGAGTGTTTGACGCAACTTTGCATAAGCTGCAGAGAGATTAGTTTAAAGGTAGGCAGGTAGGCAGGCAGGCTGGCAGGTAGCGAAGTGTGCGGAAGTATAAAAGAAATAATGAGTGTTTTTCTACTTTCCCCCTCCGTGCAGTGAGTGTTGTAAAATTCATTGTCTAACAGCAATTCAATGCGCCTGAGTAGAGGAATTAATTAAAATTGGCATATTCCTGCTGCAGTAACCTGCAATAACGGCACTCGACAGCAGCAGCTATAAGCACAACCAGGTATGAACATCCAGTAGCTAAGAGGTAGGCAACTGAAGGTTCACTGCTTGCAAATTACTACAACAAAATGCTAGTACAAAAACAACAACAGAACAGCAATTACGTTGGCAGAAATTGAACTCATGCAGCAGCGTTTCTTATCGTCGAAGCTTTGCTTTTGCCGGCAGTTTTTAACCATTAAATGCGCAATTATTTTTCTGTTATGCATATTGGAAAATATTTATATATTCAAATACATTCAAGAAGCTATTTGGTGCACTAATAATCATAAAATAGTCATCTCGCCACTTTCGGAGTATTACTGGGACGAATAATTGCAAGTACAAAAATGAAAAATTGAAACAAAATTTCTCAAAAGTTAGTCTCACCTCTGAAATTATCAGTGCATTGTTTAACTAGAAGGATAATATAAAAAATTTTCACAACCTTACATGCAAAACTATAATTTTATCACCACATGCGAAAATTACAACTATCACTTATTAATATTTTATTGCTTAGATATCATTTCACTTTGCGAAAAGAACAACAGAAGAAAGGATAAGTGCTACTATCTGTTAAACTACAAGGTGAAGTCCAATACTGAGCTAAAATAGAAACGACAGGTGCTTTGTTCATTTATGAAAAATAGTCCCCTCTTGCCTCGATATACTGTTTTGTGCGATCTTCAAGCATTTCTAAAGAGTGTTTCAGGTCATTGACCGGAATGCCCTTCAGGATGTCGGTAGAAGCCTTTTGGATGGCCTCTACGGACGCAAACCTTTCATGGCCAAATGATAGAACTCACACGAAGCCATATCAGGCGAATACGGTGAGTGATTGATGGTTAAAATGCGATTTCTAGTCACAAAATCAGTCACAAGAGTGGATCGATGAGATGGTGCATTATCGTGCAATAACCTCCAGCTTCCTCCTTCGCGGTATTCAGGGCGAATTCGACGAATGCGATGCAACAAACGTTTCAAAACGCCAAGATTGAAAATTACATTGACGGTTTGGCCCGTTACCACGAACTCCTTGTGGATCGTAAAAACAAATGAGCATCGACTTGATTTTTGTCAATGTTGTAAAGGAAGTTCTCGTCTTTCGAATGTTGAATTCTGAGCAATTTTTGGTCCTCAATTCACTAGTGCGGAATGAAACGTGCACAGACCTTTCGTAAGTCCAAATGATCTGTTAAAATGCGATAAATCGATGTTTTGGAGATATTCAACTTCGATTCCATTATTTTCAACGATGATTTCGGTTCATTTTTAATAAATTTGATTACTGATTTTAGGCTGGCCGTATGTTAATTGTCATTTATGCCGTCACAACCATCTTTGTCATCATCATCAACTTTGTTCAGCAATTCAAATGTTTCGGTAAACATTTTGCTGATCTTAAAACAAAATTTGGTATTAGCTCTTTGTTCGAAACTCATTTTTGTACCGATGACACAAACCACAAAGATACTGACACTTTAGACGCAATAGCTTCGCTTCCACTGAACCGAATGACACCAAGCTTTCACTGGAAATCAGCTAGGGATATAACCTCTAACGCATTTACTCTATAAAAATATGGCAAACACATTGTTATGTCGCCAGACTTGTTTATTTTGGACTTCACCTTGTATATGTTCTTCGTTTTGAAACTTGTAAAAAGTTCATACAAGCAAAAAGCAAATAAACTAAATGATTACGAGTACAAGAGTAAATTTTCAGTTCGTTGCATTAAGCAGCAACGCGCATTTAAGGGTTAAAATAGCAAACGGTATCCTGTGCACATACGCCCAGCGGGTTTTTGCTATTCAATAGAATTTATGGTTGGCAAAGTTGCATGATATAATTATTTTTAGTAATTACTAATATTTGTAATTTGTTGCTGGAAAGGAATACGGGAAGCTTTATCGTATGTAAAAGATTATGCAAATTGGTTCCTTTAAAAGGAATAGAGCTATGATTTTGAATTCAAATTATGTAAGGTTGAGACTCCGCTGAGAAAGTATGCAATATTTGCAATTGAAAATATATCCATACAAGCGAACTCGTTTCATTTTATTTAATTTTACTATTATACAAGGAGGCGAAAAATTAATCACTCTATCAGAAGATTTATAATTTTTGCAAACGACACTTTTGAACTAGATAGCTCCAGTATACAAACAGGCACGCAATGGAGCGTATAATAGACAAAATAAAGATATCTATTACACAATATTTGGTTTGTTGTTTTAGTAAAAAAGCTGTTCAAAAACAAAATTAATATAGATGATTAATTTTTCATTAATCGATGTGTATATGCTCCGTTGCGAAATTATAAAATCTATTTGGTAATTTTTTAATTTGAAATGTTTAAAATAAGTATAATTTACACTATAAAAAAAACTCTAATAATCGAAGCTTAAAATTTTGCATACAATTTGTAAAAATCGAAAAAATTCTATCAAAATTTTAAATTAATCGAATTTTTTTTTTGAATTTGGGTTTAAGGTGACTTACCATTTTCATTGACTTTAGACAACCTTTTTCTTTTGAATTGATTTGAATACGAAGCTATCTTGGATAAGTAGTAATATATATGTGTACCGAGATTTGTTGAAATATATACATTTTAACTCGCATGCGCACGAACGTAAGGACGGACAAATACGGCTAAATTTTGACTTCTCTTATCCTTCTGAGTAGTTTGATATGTACTTATATCTATGTGCATATCTATTTCGATTTCTTAACGCTATGACATACAACCGTTATGCCGACAAAATTATAATACTCTTGGACACAAGTGGGCGGGTAAAAAAATAAAATATGATAGTATCAGTAAAGATATGACTCATGTGGCATTATGCAAAAACTCGGGACTGTTCGTATTCGCTCTTATACTTGTATGCGTATATTCGAATTAGTAGTCGATTTCGGACTAGTATTTATATTCATGTTCTTATTCAGTATTCGCATTAGTAGCCACAATCTAATAGTATTCATATTTCTATTCCTTTCGCAGTCGAATTCTTAATTCAATTCATATTCGTAATGGCATTCGTATTAGTATTAGTATTCGTATTCGCATTAGTTTTCGTTTTCGGATTTGTACTTATATTCGAATGAGTATGCACACTCGTATTCATATTTATTTTCGTTCTAGTATTGATATTCGCATTGCTATAATTTTATTCGCATTTCTAAAGGTATTCGCATTTGTATTTCTATTCATATGCGTAATCACATTAGTATTCGTATTTGTATTAGTATTCGTATTCGTATTCGTATTTGTATTCGTATTCGTATTCATAGTCATATTCGTATTCGTATTCGTATTCGTATTCGTATTCGTATTCGTATTCGTATTCGTATTCGTATTCGTATTCGTATTCGTATTCGTATTCTTATTCGTATTCGTATTCGTGTTCGTATTCCTACTCGTATTCGTATTCGTATTCGTATTCGTATTCCTATTCGTATTCGCATTCGTATACATACTCATTTTCGTTTTAGTATTGATTTCTGCATTGGGAGTCATAATCTTATCCGTATTCTTATTCGTCTTAATAGTCCCATTCTTATTTCTATTCGTTTTAGTAATCATATTAGTATTCATATTAGTATTCATATTCGTATACGTATCCACAATCGCGCTTATATTCGCGTTCGCATTCATACTCATTTTCGTTTTAGTATTGAAAATCGCATCAGTACTCACAATCTTATTCCTATTCGTATTCGCATTCTTTTTGGTATTCGTATTCTTTTCGTTTTCTAATTCACATTCGTTTTCGTATTTGTATACATTTTTCTATTCGTAATCGCATTTTTATTTGTATTCGTTTTTCTATTAGATCGTTCATTATGTTCTCTAATGCAATCTGCAGTTTTATACTGTCTCCGAGGTGCAAATGGGTCTTATATATATGTATATTCTATATAAATATAAGGGCGGGTCGATTTAAAAATCGCTCATTGCTCTGTGAAAATTGTATTCTAGGGATCAAAATAAGAAACTTTGCCGAAGGAACCATACCTCTAAAACGAATTCCGATGTCGAATAAAAAATTAGAAAAGTATGCTAACGGTTTCGTATTAAGAATGGCATTAGGAAACCCATTTTTAGCTTAAGTCTGCTTAAACTATTCTGATATACGACCAAAGAAGTATTTATCTTAACAAATTTAGGTCACTTTTAATTCCATACATTTCTGCACATAGTTTTCGTATTCGGCTTTCAATGTTCGTACACGTACTTTTTGCTTGAAAACAATATTTTGTATTCTCTCTTCACTTCTATTTCACCGCTTAATCATTTCAACTTCATTGCATATTAGGATCAATACTTGTGGCATGCTACGCTAGGCAGCAATAATATTCAAGTAGCGCAGGTACAACCGCTTGCTGGGCAATCGGCAATGATAGGAGCACCCCGCCGAGAAAATCACTGGTTACGGACAAGGTCTCATTAATTTGGAGGAACATTATTGACTACTTCGCATTTCTTTTGGTAATTTTGGGCAGCTGTTAATATTCGAAAAAGTAACAGTTCTTCGTGCTCTTCACAAATCCCTCATTAATTCAAATTTGAAACTTCTCTTACAGCTACTTTATTTTTTCGATAGTTCCCTAATAATGTTTCTTAGGACAATTTGTTAAAATTAAATTTCCTGGGCATTTCTAAATTATGATATTATAACTTAAAAGAGTGTTTTTGTGACTTTCTTCTGGTAAAAGAAGGGAAGCAATGGCTAACAATATTACTTTGGGGAAAAGGAATTTGAGGAGAAATCCATTATTTTCTCGGTAGTTGGCTGTAGTGATCGATATCTCGTAAAGTATGGATTAAGCAATTTAAAGTTTCTGCTCTTTGTCAAGGTGACATTTCACACTAAAAAATTCGTTTGCTAATTTTTGTTTGTTCCATTCAGTTGTCAGTTACAGCGTGTTAACAATGGAAGTAACAAATTCGTTAGATTTCACAGTTTTTCTTTGATAAAGGCGAACATGCGAAAAAGTAAGCCAGGCCGCTGAAATTATGAATGGTATTTATAGAGCGGCCGCCGTAGCCCAATGGGTTGGTGCGTGACTACCATTAGGAATTCACAGAGAGAACGCTGGTTCGAATCTTGGTGAAACATCAAAATGAAGAAAAAGTTTTTTCTAATAGCGGTCGCCCCTCGGCAGGCAATGGCAAATCTCCGAGTGTATTTCTGCCATGAAGAAGCTCCTCATAAAAATATCTGCCGTTCGGAGTCGGCTTGAAACTGTAGGTCCCTTCATTTGTGGAACAACATCAAGACGCACACCACAAATAGGGCAAGGAGCTCGGCCAAACACCCAAAAAGGGGTGTACGCGCCAATTATATATATATATATATTTATAGAGCCGATACTGAAGCAGCTAATTATGTGCAATTTTATTTTTGTCGATTTCGCAAAGGCGTTTTTGATGTTAAAGGAAATGGCGATAATGTCGATAAAATCACAGAAATGATTGGAGTTGACCGGGATGTTAGTAGTCATAGCATTACCGAGGAGCTAACGATCGGCCATGAAATAATTGTAAGCCACTTACGCATAAATATTGGATTTCCTTTTCCTCAAACTAATATTTTACTTGTGCTGAAACGAAAACTGTTTGCGCTAATTCAGTTCATCCCTACAGGGTGTGTACAATTTATATTATGTACGTACGTATGTACATTCATTTGTATATAAAGCATAAGTATAACATCCATTACTGCTTACATCCACTCGAAACGTATTCCTTTACAAACGAATTCCCATAAAACTACAAGTTATAGTAGGCAAGAACAGCAACAGCTAAGCTGTCGAGTGGCCAGGTGCTGAAGCTACAACAACAATGTGGTATGAGTGTTACAAGAACGCAAACAAGCAAGCCAGGGAGAGAGAAGGACAGGGAGAAAAAGAGGTAGAGAGAGAGAAAGAGTAGAAGCCTCCCTGCATTCACGAAAAGCTTGAGAAAATACCATGAATGGCTTAACTAATAACTGCAGAATTCCGAGTGGAACTGGTGGCATCCACCAGGAAATGTACAGTTATAGGTATTTGCAAAAACTCTATACAACTTTCAATGCCTGTGAAACAACATAGCAGCAGCAGCATTCAACTGCAGACGAGTTTACTACCGAAGCTAATTGAATGAAAAACCAGCGCTGTAAATCGAGGGAAAATTTTGACAAAAACAAACGAAATCGAAGAACGACGGCTGTATGGCCATGGCTGAGTGTTTTGTGAATTTGTGTAAGGTAAAATAAATAAAAACGAATAGTTTTTATGTTGTTGCGTTCAACAGTATATCAATAGTGCTGGTATGTACTTATGAGGGCGGGTCGATTTAAAAAGTTTAGTTTCTTTTCTCATGTAAAGCCCAAAAATGGTGATATTTTGAAATGATTGTATGGGGAAGTTCCCAGGGGAGTTCCAGGGGGTGTGCCACTGGCATGGGTGGATCGGCCGTCCAAAGTTAGTGGGGGTCGGTCATACATTTGGACTCAATTGGAGCACTCTAAATGGGTCAAAGTGGGATTTAACGTTCGACCCAAATTGGGGGACATCAGAATTCGATTTAGAGGTATGGTTCCTTCGGCAAAGTTTCTTATTTTGATCCCTAGAATACGATTTTCACAGAGCAATGGGCGATTTTTTTGCCTCCCCACAAATCGACCCGGCCTAGTACTTATGTATGCACTTATAACGGTAATGCTCCGAATTGCTACATATTTAATACGTAGTGCCTTGCGAAACCCGAACAACAAATAGTAGTGGTAGAAATTTTAACAGAAAATCATCAGAATTGGAATGGAATCCGATTTACAAGAAAAGGAAATTAAAAGTCCATATGAAGAAATGTGGAAATGTTAAACCAAAGAGTGTTAATATCTAAAGGGTTGCAACATTCGGATTGCAAATGAAAATGAAGTTATTGAAATTGGGTAAAGAAAAATGACAGGAATTTACATATAAGTTTTCATTACAGTAATAATTTTAACATTAAGAACAGCCTGTATTCGCGCTGCCTTCTGATGAAACGTCAAGTCAAGTTAAGACTAATTCATTTTCATTCCCTCTAGAGTAGGGTTGTCAGTTAGCCTTTAAGTTCTCACACTCATGTATTAATGAACTCATTGGACTTTCAGTCATAGAAAAACTTGGTATTCAAGTAGCTTCACTGAGGCCCTCAGAAGATGTAATAAAACATGTAGAGAGCCGTTGTATTGCAAGAAGTTATATCATTTTGTTTCCAAAATACCCTTCATGCCGCTGCACATTAATCCCGTTTGAGGCAGAATACTACAATCCGACAGATGTTGTTAAAATTTTAGAAAAATTTTACTCAAAACCGACTTCCCAAATTAAATAACCACGTTCTTCCGCTTACATCGGAAGTTAGGTATCTTGGAGTGATGCTTGACTCCAAACTCCATTGGAAGTTATACAATGAAAATCGGGTATATTTTTCTACTTCTGCAAATCTATGTTCGACAAAAAATGCGGACTCAAGCCACAGATCGCGCTTTGGATGCACAACGTGGAGATTCTGCCAATTTTAACACATGAATGCCTGGTTTGGTCGACAACTCTTTGGAAGAGCTATATTCTGAGTACATTGGAGAGGGTGCAAAGACTGCATGCATCACCGGAGCATGCAGAACTTTTCCCAGTGCTGCCCTGAATATCGTTTTGCATTTACTTCCCATCAGATTTTTCGTTATATCCATTGCTGCTTCAAGCGCAATCAGAATAGAGGAGGTTGGCCTCTGGAGGAAATCATTCATGGGACATGGTATTTCTCTGCACCTCGGACGGATCGCTCTATCCGCAAACTGGAGTTTGAGGGATGTGCCAGGGCAATCTTTCCAAGTAGGCAGGAATGGAGGTGCAAATCTGTACCGATATGGCACCTCTGTTTTCACTTACAGCTCCAACATAGAATCGAGAGTCGGAGAAAGGGATTTTCTAAATCAGCCAGTTTATCTAAATATTTGCTTAAAATTACCGAAAACTGCTAGTAATTTCAAGCAGAAGTCTTTGCGATCCAGCAGGCATGCAAAATGCTCAGGGAATGCGAAAGCGAGGGAGATGTTAACATTTTCTCCGATAGTCAAGCTGCGATCAAGGCTTTGATTACGCCATGGTGAAGATACAAACTAATCAACTCCTGTAAGAAGGAGATCAAATAACTTGGGTGTGTAGGTAACATTTCTCTGATCCGAGTTTCAGGATATTGGAACATAGAAGGAAATGTAGTTTTAGGTGACTGAACTGGTCTCAGAGACCTCCTACCCGGTTATCTGACTGTTTTTAAAGTGAATTCCACAACTTGTTTCTCAGAAAAGCGCAGAAAAAAGGAGTTCCATTTTTTCGTGTGCTATTTCGAAAACCCTGACGTCCCAGTACAATAGACGGAAAGCTCTCAAAGTCCTGAGAACTCCACGTCATTCAATTTCTAAACTTGTAGCCATGTTTACTGGTCCCTGGACGATCGGCTTACACGCGGAAAAGCTGGGTTTACCATTAAATTCCTATTGCAGAAGCTGTAGAGGCCTTTCAGAGAAGGAGACTGTTGATGCGGTTTGCAGATGAAAATTCGCTCCCACAAAAAGGCTTGGCATGACGTTAAAAACAAAATTTGTATGAATCTTTCCCCAGATTACGCTAAAAAAATAAACGGAAATTGTCTGAGATGATGTCAGTTTATTATAGGCAGCGCTAATTTTATGATAGGTGGCGTATTAACTATAGCGCGCCCTTCATACTGAAGTATGTAACTAAAATTTTAAGGTAGACCTTTTTGTTGTGTAGACTTTTTTTCATTTAACAGGCATGAAACACACAGTAGCTTTGCTGAAACCATTCAACAGCATTTTACTTGCTGGAATGCACCTACCTAGAGTATTCTTTCTATAGTCAGAGTATTCCCTTCTTTAGAACATCTGCTTAATTTTTTTCTACTCACTATTTCAAAATATTTTTCAATGATTGCTTTCAGCATTCTAAGTAAGATCACGTTGAATATGCAATTTGGAAGAGAGCAGAAAAACTGTTTCTATTTATTCAGCACGAAATTGTAACAGAGTCCAAAAACGAGAAGAAGAAAAAGAAAAATAGGAGTGCATTAGCGCGCAATAGCAAAGCATATTGGTGGAAAAGCAGCAAAGAGTATGCGGCACCAAACGTTGATTATATTTCAGCTATAACACAAGCCGACTGGTTAATAGCCACACACACACAGAAGCATGTAGAGGATATGTGCCTAAAGGACGTTCGGCTTACTTGCCTGACGACTTGTGAGATGTGCAGCTGGTGTGCCACTTATACTGGACACTTATATTCTGAAATTTTTACTGGTGACTTGTTGTACTTTTTCTGCGTCCGCTTTGCCGCACACTGCTACTCACAAGCCTGCTCTAGCCTGTATAGTACGCAGGCAACAATTGCTGCTGACAACGCGACGACCATGACGTCAACATTGGTTGGCGGCAGCTGCATAAACTTTTGCACAACTTAATTGAAAATGAAAATTTCAGTAGCTACTCAAACGAGGCGGCAAACTTTTTTTCGGCAAATACCAGCCGAGTAGAGAAGATAGCCAGCCAAGCAATGAATATAAGGAAAAAACAGAAGTAAAACTAGAAAACAAATTGCAATGAAATAAAATAGAGTAGCGCCAAACTTTCTTCTGCCTTCAACGGCATGTGGCAGCTTCTACGCTAGCGACAAAACAAATGGAAAATTTTCAACAATTCGTAAAGTTGTAGATGGAAAAAATTAAAATCTATTTGTGTCCAGTGTTGCCAACTAACTACAACGACCACTCAACACTCGCAACTCAACTTAGCTGAACTCCTTCAAGTTTCACAATTCATTTGTATATTCATTCGTCTTTCGATTGAATTGAGTTGAGTGGTGATTGTTGTTGCAACAACAGCAAATAGTTTGAGCACCGACTAGCTAACAGTTTGAGATGGTTAGTCAAGTGGTGGGAAATTAATGATTTGCAGCTCGAGATGGCAGGTTGTTTACAACAACCACAATGAAGAAAATTTACCGTATTTTCTTGTTTTTATTTGCCTCAGGCAAGTTGCAACTCATTATTTCTTTTATTTTATGGTAATTGTTTTTTATTTTACTTTTCTTGAGGAGCCCAGCAACAGGAATTGAATTTGAATTCGAAAACCTTATGCATTTGATTTAATTAATGCAAATGTTGCAAATTTGTTGTCAAGTTGAAAGTTGCGAAATTGCAATGCCTGCAACGCCTGCAGATGGCTGCCGCACAGCTTACTATTGGAACTTGCAACAAAAACTTCCAATTTACTCGCACAGTCACGAATGGAACTATGAGCGGTAGCGGTGCGGGCTACGAATTGAGTTCATTTTGTGTAAATGAAATGCCAGTTGGTAGAGAAAAAAAATTTCATGAAATGCAAATGGTTGAAGTACCAGACTGGCACTCACCAAGTAGTGTTAAAGCGTCGTAAAAAAAAAAAATAATAGAAAAAAGTAAAAAAAACAAATAAATAAAAATGTGAAATTCAAAACCAAAGTCCAAATTTTATTTATTTATTTATTTATTAAAAGAGTAACAATTATAAATAACTATTCCACTTAAAGAGCTAAAGCACTGGCTACTATGGCCTTCGGCTATTAGTATAATGTAATAAATGACAGCGTGTCTTATAGCCTTAACTTACATCGAGATACATAATCACAAATCTTATTTAAGTTGCATACCGTTGTCTGTTTGAGGAGTTCCGATGGTTTGATGCTTGAGAAAAAGGATGTTCTGATATTTTGTAGGGAAGGACAAGTATCTATCAGGTGAAGTGTAGTAAATTCGTTGGAGCCACAAAAAGGGCATGTAGGCTTCGGTGAACCGCTGAGCAGGTGGGCATGTGTCATGAGTGTGTGACCGATTCTCAGTCGAGTAAAGGTTTTTGCTTGGTGACATAATGCAGATGGAGGGTAGGTATTTTTTCCCTCAAAGGGGTTAAAGTTTTTATAAGGATGCTGATAAATGTTCCATTTAGTTGCTGCGTTATCTGCGGCAAGTTCTTTCGCTAGTATCTTTATGTCATTGCAAGTGATATAGTTAAATGTGAGTAGAGGTTCCTTATTCGCCTCTTTCGCTATCTTGTCAGCTTTTTCGTTACCATTTATCCCAGAGTGCCCAGGAATCCACATAATTTTGATTGCACCTGTGTGTATTGAAATTATATTGCGGCTTTTTGTTATCATCGGGGTGTCATTTGTGGGATTTAAGATAGCATCGATTGAGGATTTGCTATCGGTGCAAATTAAGTGCTTGCTACATTTCTGGGAGGCAAAGATTACTGCTTCAAGTAACGCAGCTGCTTCAGCTGTAAATATTGAAGTGAATCTTGGCAAAATTCGGGCACAGATGATAACACCTTCTGCGTTTGTCACCGCAATCGATGTGCAGGTGTCGGTTTTTGATCCGTCGGTAAAAATGATCTCCCAATCTTTCTTTAATGGGGAAATGGTTTCGAGAAAAATCTGGTTGTATTCGTTTGTATTAGTGGAATCTTTTAAATATTTGTATAGATTGTTCAAAATCGTCGAGTTGGGAACGACCCACGGTGGATGTATTGCAGGTTATAAAAGTACTGGCTGAGCAATGATATCCAGTTTTTCGGCTTCTTTTAGAATGATGGAGATTGTTGATTCCCGGCTCTTTCTGTTTAATTTTTGAGTACTAGAGTTGGTGTGTTTAAACAAAAGTCTGTTTCTACATTGAATTATCTTCAAAATACTTGTCCTTGTATTGTTGGCCACCCTTTCCGAGATGGTGGGAAGTCCAGCTTCCGCTAAGGTAACGTTTATGGGGGAAGTGGGGAAGGCCCTGATGCTTCTCCTGACTGCAGCATGGTAAGGTGCTTCTAGGCGGTTTAGATGAGTTTTAGCGCAGTGTCCGTATATAACCAACCCGAAGTCAATTTTAGATAAGATTAGAGATCTAGTGATACTTAATAATGTACTTGTATGTATCAAACAGTGCTTTAAGGATAAGTATTTAACTATGTGTAGTCTAGATAATAGGCTTAACCAAATTATTAACTGAAATTTCTCAAGCCACTTTTCATACCCATGCGCCTTAATGTTAGCCTAACGAAATTGGGAAATTCTGTAGGTAGGTAGATAGGTAGATTAGATGGCAAGAGTACCACCCCAGGTACACTACAAGTAGCACTTATGTGCCGTTTCATTACCATAATGTGGACCACTACCTGCGAAAAAATTTAGAGAAGAAAAAACCTTCTACAGCCATCCAGTGCTGTTGATGTAGTGGAGGAGAGAAAAAAGATCTAGGCTGCAGAATTTCTTCAAGTCATCCCCAAAGTGCATGCTAAAGATTCTCAAGCGTCTAACCGCCAGAGCCGGACATTTACAGAGAAAGTGCTCAACAGTCTCTTTCTCTGCTGGATCCCCACAGCTTCTGCAATAGGAGTTGTACGGAATTCCAAGCTTCTCCGCATAAGTACCGATCACCCAGTGACCGCTGTGGACACCGCAATGAGTTTGGAAATTGAATGGCGGGCGATTCCCATCACCTTAAATCTGTATTATATATAAAATTAATTAAATAAAAATGTACAGAATAAATGGAGGAAATTACTACCAATGTATGTCTGTTCATTCGTCTGTTCAACGCATGCCCCGATTAATAACTGAAGCAATTCAAGGAAGCACGCCACCGTCACCTTCACAGCGCTATTAAAAAACAGTTATTTTAAATTAAGAAAAAGTATAAAAGAATTTGGTTTCACTAAAATTTAAATATATAAGCATTTTAATTTATTTATTCTTCAATTTATGACTTCTCCTCTCAAATTAAATTTTTAAAGCAAAATATTTAAAATCCACAATTTCCTCCTATCCACTGCAACAACCCTCTTCTTCATACAAGTGGCCCACTGCAGCCATCATCCTAGCTCTCTGCTACCCTTGGAATTCACTTATAAAATGAATAGGATTCTTTACTGTAGAATTTCGTACGCAAAATTCGCGCGTAGTTGGGGTGCTTTCTTGAACTTGCAAGGGAAAGCCAATATTTTCTTCACTTCTCACAAGTAAATGCTTGCACACAAAATAGAAGCACAACAAAAAGGTCAAATAAAATTAATAAAATTTCGTAAATTCCTTGTTTAAAATATTCGCTAAATATACTTAGAAAAGCATCATTGGACTGATTATATTGAGTACATAAAAAATTTATAATAAAAAATATGTGGAAGTGCTTTTAAAAAAATATATTTTACAGAAGATGAAATTATTTTATTATTTCTTTAAAAAAGGAAAGTTATTTTAATAATTAAAAGGTTATTTACATTTGAAATAGGATATTAATTTTGAGCATTTTTGTCACTTTTGGCGTTTTTGTGCTATGTAAAGTGTTGAATGCATCGCAGATAGTTTAAACTATTTAAATTTCTTTCTATTAGGTGATTGTGTGCCACTTTCAGTCTTAGTCGCTTAGATCCTAATAAATTTCTGTCCACTAAAGTCAAGTGATTTGTAACGCTGAGCTAAAGCTTCTCCTCATATAGTCCGGGAGCCAGGGGTCGATTTTTGACTGCGTTTTTATACCTTTAAATTCTTGACTATACGAGGGGTGCCTTGTATATGTCAGGATTTGGCAACCCTGGTATTGCAATCTGGTAACTGACAGCTGTATCGCAAAGTTTGGCATTTTTTGGCTTTTACGTACTCAGAACGTTTTGAAATAGCAGCGCTATTTGTGTTGTTTACAGTAACTTAAAAGATTCATCTCGGTCCAAAATGGAATTAAATCGTGAAAATTTTCGTGCGATTATTTTTTATAACTTTCGACGTGGATTAACTCAGCAACATTGCATGGATGAACCTAATTCGTTTTTTGGCGATGAAGCTCCATCAAGGACCAGTGTTTATCGATGGTATGGTGAATTCAATCGTGGTCGTAGTTCACTCCAAGACGAATTTCGTGAAGGTCGTCCAAAATCAGTTGTTGTTCCGAAAACCATTGATGCTGTGCGCGAACTGATATTGCAAGATCGTCATGTGACCTATCGTGAGATTGAGACAATCTTAGGCATTAGTGGGACCAGCATAGTACATTCAATATTATTAATCGCTCGAAAAAAGGCTCATGTCGATTGGTCGAAGAAAATGCTCAAAAAATACGATAGCGGGGCTTCGAAACACGTCTATGACAGCAGTCGACTGTATGGGTGTTTCAAGATGAGCCAAATCCAACAAAAGTTGTTCGCGCACGAAGCACTTCCAAGCAAATGGTCGCCTGTTTTTTCGGAAAAACTGGGCATGTCGCAACCGTATCATTAGAACAACGCAGAACAGTAAATTCTGAGTGGCGCACAACCATTTGTTTGCCAGTTGTCTTGCAAGAAATTAGGAAAACGAATCGCCAAAGACGGATCACTCTTCACCAGGACAATGCGAGCTCTCACACATCGGCTCAAACAACTGCATTTTTGAGCACCCAAAACATCGAATTAATTGGTCATCCACCGTAGAGTCCTGACTTGGCACCGAATGACTTCTTTTTATTCCCGTACGTAAAAAACAAACTGAGAGGTCAACGTTTTTCGACACCTGAAGAAGCGGTTGCGGCATTCAGAATGCATGTTTTGGAGGTACCTCATTCAAAGTGGTAAAAGGGCTTCGACAATTGGTTCAAACGCATGCAAAAGTGTATAGATCTTCATGGAGAATATTTTGAAAAACAATAAACCACCGCGGTGGGTGTGATTGTAGGAGGGTACGAAACGTGTCGAAAAAAAATGTCTGCCAACTCATTTTATACCGGCTAAAATTTAAATTTAAAACTACTTTATGCCGATTGAAATTTTTTACATAATTTTTGACACATACAAAAATTTTATAATGATGGTCAGCTGCGTTTATAGCGAGGGGAAGACCATCAGCCGAAGCAAGAATGTATAATTGCGTTCAACTGACGTATTTTCCTCCCTCTACGGTGCAGCTGACTATTTTTTTTATTCCCCGAAATGTCAACAATACACAAAAAAAAAATCAGCCGGTATTAAATGAGTTGTTCAACATTTTTTTTCGACACGTTTCGCAGCATCTCACGCACGTACCCACCGCTACTGGACCAGCTGACGGTTGGTTTCGTCATCCATTGGATGGCGTCTGCCTTCAGTATTAAAATCAGTCGGCATGAAATGATCAGGTCAAAATGACCCCTGGATCCCAGACAAATATTTCCTAAATTTTCTGAAGGCCAACCAGTTGGTGCGTCATTTTTGTAAAGCGAAGAAGATCAATTAGGAGTGCAACTTTGAGTTGTGTTGTTTTTGTTGTACTATATGGCCACATAAAAATAAAAATTCAAAAATATATAGGTTAGGTTAGTTTAAAGCTTGTGTCCCCTGTGGGGCACACTAAGGCTCATGGCCCATTGTGATGCCGTGTGGAGAACTAGCTCTTATCCCTCCTAAAACCAATTTGTACTCTTCAAAAATTTCGCAAGATCCTTAATTTCGACAGAGCCGAGGTCTTCCAATTCATTAAAGGATTGTCCAATCAAAATGGCGAGTCTACGTCTGGATAGAGCAGGACTGTGACATAGAAGGTGCGGGATCGTCTCTTCCTCTTCCTCGTCCAGACAACTTCTGCAGAAGTCATGTGTTTGTACACCCATTCTCTGGGCGTGCCTACGTAATAACTAAAATTAGTGTGTTAAGACTGTGCTTATCTCTTCTTAGTAGAAGTTCCGTGCGTTTAGCACTAAGAGTCGGTCACGGTTGATGGGCGATTTCGCAAGTGGCTTCATAACGTCATCTTTCACTCGCTACTCTTACAATTTCTTCGCGGATACTTAGTTTACATGTTTGCAAGGGTATCCCTATGTCATTATCTATGTACTCATCAGTCAATTTGGTACCGATTTTCGCTAGTTCATCGGCTCTGCAGTTCCCCTCAATGTCGCAATGGCCAGGAACCCATGTTATCATAAGGTGAAATAACTCAGCCATCTCGTTAAGAGATGCGCGGCATTTCCTGGCTACATTGGAGGTTGTCGACTGTTTTGTGAGGGATTTTATCGCCGCCTGGCTATCTGTAGATGTAGATATCATCTCCAGGTATCGCATCACACTGCACCAATGTAATGACTCTCATTATTGCCATCAGTTCAGCCTGAAAGACGCTACAGTAGTCGGGAAGCCGAAAACTGAAGGAGATCCCCAAATGCTCGGAATACACACCTCCTGCCCTCGCGATTTGAGCCATCTATGTATACATGGATGGACTCGCCCTGTCTTACCACGTCCCGTTCTCACTCTTCCCTCGAGGGTAGGAGGGTCGTGAACGTTGTAATGGCAAGTATAAGAGGGACTGTATAGTCCACCTGTCCGAGAAGCCCCAACGTGCCATCCAGGATTTTACCATGGTCATAGTCTGTGTTTGACCACTTACTTAAAGTGCTTAACCTTATTGCCGCTCTGTGCGCAATGTATCGTACTTTGCCTGTAGGTATACCGAAAGGAAGTTTAATATCACATACAGCGCCTTCGATGGTGTGGTTGACAATGCACCGGTTATAACAACAGATGCAAGTCTTTGAACCTTGTCAAGTTTTTTGTTGTTAACGCCCTTCTCAAGGGCTTTCCACCATATTGCTCTACCGTAGTAGAGAATTGGTCTAATTACTGCTGTGTACAACCAGTGTATCATTTTGTAATGAGCCTTCCGCAGGAGTATAACGCCGTCGTAGCTTAGCGTACTCTATCTGCAACTCTGAGCCGCCAATTCAGCTTCCTATCCAGTACGAATCCTAGATATTTAGCGCCCTATGTTACTTTAAGGGGTTTCCCCCCTAAAAATATTTGTTGAAGAGCAGATGTCTTATGTTTTCTGCTGAATGGTATCACTTCCGTTTTTTCTGGACTTACTTCTAGTCCTAGACTTTTGCACCAAAGTGATAGTCTGTTGAGAACTCTATGTTCGAGATCACACAGTGTTGGAAGGTGTTTGCCCGAGATTGTTATTACAATATCATCATTTTTCCCAGTTCCTGAGGAAGATTAATGACGGTCAGGTTCCACAGAAACGGAGAGACTACTCCACCCTGTGGTGTAAAAAAAATTAATAGGTATATATAATATAAATATATAAAATATAAATAATTAACTACTAATACATTGCAAAATGTCGCTGTGCGCCCTCTACATGCCACCTGCAACAAAACAAAAGGTAGGTAGGTATGTATAGTGGTTGCCAATTGACACACCTAGGTTTGATATAGGCCCATTGTGATATACCAGAGCTGTCCCTTCTCCTCACTCTACATTATCCTCATTGTACCAACCTGTGGCTTTAATATATCCAACAACGCTTGCTATTTTTAAATTGGCTACTTCTGCCAAGTTATTCAAGGAACTTTTTCCTAAAATATTCTTCTATCTAAAGCCATGCACCCGCATAGAAAGTGTTCTATAGTCTCTTCTTCTTCAGTGTCGTTATAGATTCTGCAGTAGTCGTTACAGAGTGTTCCTAATCTGCTGACATACCTGCCAATCAGACAAAGGTCTGTTAGAGCCCCAAGAAGATTTCTCATGTCCTTCCTGTTCAGTTTCAACAGCCGGTTTATGTGGCCCATGTTCCATTCAACGAAAGCACGCCAACAGTTTGACCAGTTTTTTCTATGTTTCGTTATTTTTTTGAATATTCACTTTTTTTGTATAAAAGTTTAGCCGTCGTCAACAAAAACTATATAAATAAAAATGTCAAATTTTATGCAATAAATAAAAAAAATTCACAAAATTTTTCATCCCAATTCCACGATTTTTAATTGAAATTTCTGGATAGACTTTTGGTATGCAGTTTTATAGCTTATTACATTTCAGTACAGTAAGGTGCAAGTATGGAGTTGCTATAATACCCCATTGATTTTTTAGAATATCTTTCCTCAACGAATACAAAGTCACCTATGAAATCCCCCTGCTTGGGCGCGGTATGAAAGTAGAGTAAATTATATATGCACCAACCAAAGCCTCAGTGTCGACTTTTAAAGCATTATTTTACAGTGGCTTAAAATTCAAATCTGTTCTAGCATCACAGCAGCTTTTCATTTAAATTATTTGTTTAATTCATGCCGCCTTTTACATAACATAAATATATAAGCACCGTTTATTTGTCACAAATAATTGATCCAATTATGGCAAAGAAAAAGGTTTTTGCAACAAAAAGGCAAAGTAATTGCTTGTCATAAATCTAAATTATCTAGAGCTTAATGCTGTTGTACGCCAAAGTAAGTGGCGATACACAGAAAAGCAATCCAAACACACATAAAAATGCGCTTTTTTCGCGCGTACTTCAACACGTCCCCTGGCATGCATTTAGGCGCAAGAGGAAGCTATTACGCATGGAATTGCTTAAATGAAATGAGAAAACAATTAGTAGCAATTTACAAGGCAGGCAATTAATTTCAATGAAGCAAATAAGAAAAGTTACCTAAAGGAATGAGTAAAAGTAGGGTAAGATGTCTCCCTTACACATCTTTGCCTACTTTTGCTCATTCCTTTAAGTAACTTTTCCCACATCTTTGCCTACTTTTACTCATTCCTTTAAGTAACTTTTTATGGAGAAAGATTATTTATAAAGAATGCACATAAATATATGTAAGAAAAGAAAGAAAGGGGGATAGTTATAGGGAGAATGTTAATGGTTGTATGGCAGTAATGCCAGTGAAGTAAAAATGATTTCCAGCGAGGGGTGAAAAAGCGCTAAATATACAAAATGGCTTGTGTTATATAAAAAAAAATATAGTAGCAGTGAAAAAAAGGTGAAAGGTATTTAAAAAAAAATTGATAAACTTAAATAAAAAAAAAATAAAATATACATTAATTTTCTTACAGTTGAGTGTATAAAAATTCGACCACATAGAAAGTTTATATTCAAAGTGTCATAAAGTCTTTCAAACCCAAAAACCTCAGAGTGTAGACCACTTTTTAGTATAATTACCTGGTGGGCATTTCACAATAGTTTGCGTATTGGGAAATATCGCTGTGTAATTGCATTGAAAAATAAATTTATTGTTGCAATTTAAGTAGACTACCGAAAGTGGTAAGAGCAAATTTGTTTTTTTCCACAGAAAAAAATTTAATAAGCGGCAAATAACTGAAGAAGTAGTTTAACCTTGGACAGAGGGAGTATTACAATAAATTAGTTTTTGTATGGTTTAACCTATCGCTATTAGGTTGACGGAGGTTGGCCTCTGGAGCCTATTTCCTGCAGGACATAGTAGTATCTTGAAGCAGATCTCCCCTTCCTTCTCTGTTCTTCGCACTGATCTCTCCATCCGCAAACTAGGATTTGAGGGTTGTACTGGGGCTATCTTTCCGCGCAGGCAATACTGGAAGTCGGCGCGGATATAGGTACCTCTGTTTTCACTGACGAATCTCAGATGGAATCTGGAGTGGGAGCGGGGTTAACTCTAAATCAGCCAGCATTTCGGTCTTCTTTAAACTGCCGGAAACGAGCAGCGTTTTTAAAGCAGAGGTCTTCGCGATCCTGCAGACATGCAAAATGCTTCGCGATCGCTGTTGAGAGGAAGACATTAATATTTTTTCCGATAGTCGAGCTGCGATCAAGGCCCTGTCGTCGCCGTAATGCAATTCTCTTCTGGTGAACTCCTGTAAGGAGGAACTCAAACATCTCGATCGAGCAGGAAACATCTCCCTTATCTGGGTTGCTGGGCTCAGGAATATAGAGGGAAATGAAGTTGCCGACGAGCATGCCAGGAATGGGTCGACAGAACCGGTTTTAGATGTCCCCCTCTCAGATATCGGTGTCCCTTTGACCGTTGTTAAAGGGAAACTGCACAATTTCTTTCTAAAAAAGCGCATCGTGTGCTATTTCGAAAACACGACGGCCTCAATACGATAGTAACAGAACGCTTAGGGCGATGGGAATACCCCGCCAATCAATTGTGAAACTCATTGCGGTGTTCACTGGCCACTGGCTGATCGGTACTCATGCGGAGAAGCTTGGAATTCCGTACAAACCCTTATTGCAGAAGCTGTGGGGATCCTGCGGAGAAAGAGACTGTTGAACATTTTCTTTCTTTGCAAATGTCTGGCTCTGGCGGCCAGGCGGTTGAGATTCCTTAGCATGCCCTTTGGGGATGACTTGAAGAAATTCTCCAGCCTAGATCCGTTTTCTCTCTTCCACTACATCAACACCACTGGATGGCTGTAGAAGGTTTTCTCTTCCCAAAAATGTTTCTTTGCACAGGTAATGGTCCACATTATGGTCCACAAAACGGCACATAAGTGCTACTTGTAGTGTACCTGGGGTGGCACTCATGCTATTTTACCTACCTACCAACCATAATTTAACCAGAGGATGAAATAAAACTCGATGAAATAGGACAAATACTAAAATTTGTTGAGGAAGTTGTGCTCAGAGAAATACCTTGAATCCATGAAGAGTGCGCAGTAGATCCATCAGGTCGCAGTGCTAAATCCTCGCATATGAAAAACAAACAGTTTACCCACTTGTTTTAGGAATTCACCTGCCAGAGACCTGCTAGTACTCATTAGAGAGGCTGCAGGTATCTTGGGAAACCTGTGCTTTTACTGGTCAGAGTTCCTTCGTTATGCTTTAGACAAACCCCTTCTCTATCTCTCTACAAACGCTGAGGTCACAAAGCCGTTGCTAAAAGAAATTCAGCTAAATATTTCGAATTTATACTAAAGGATATACCAAATAAACTTACTTTTATTAGCCACTAAAAATATGGAGACTCTTTAGAATTAAAAAAAAAAAAAAATCAAACAAAAAATTCCAACAGTTTCACAACTTTTTGTTTTAACACAGGTATCACTAAGTGGTTACTATTCCTTGGTATTGATGTAATAAGAGTACGCAAATAAATATTTTTTCTCTACATCTTAATTCCCAGCTAAAAAAGGCAAATCCGGAATCACGTCATTTTGTACAAACTAAAATACCGACTTTAACTTTTACTGAAATTTGTATTTTAACTGCAAAGTTGTTTTAGTCCAGCTAACTCTCTTCTTCTTCTCGTCTTCTACGAGGACATCTCTCCGTTTTCACCAGTAACTGAAAAATGGGTTTTCGGGCGAAAAGCTCAAATGGAGTGAAGATAACGCGCGTTATTAAAAACTAGTGAAACAGAGTCTTAAATTATTTTGGTGCAGTTAATTTTATGATCATGACTGTACTTGAGCATCAAAAATCAATGCCGCTTCTACCTTTTCAACACACCGCAAGCACTCAACCAGACATACTTCGCATGCTCATATGTACTCATATCCGAAATTGTGTGTGTGTGCGTGCATCATTGCATACTTTCCGGAGCACTATTACAAATTACAATGCCGCTTAATGCGCATTAATACTTAAGGCCTCGAATTAATGTCATGACATTATTTATCAATGATGACCCGAACCAAATAGGCGATAAGGTTTCAGCATCAGAAGTGCGATGAGTAAAAAAGAAGATACAAGTCGACGTTGAGCACTAAAGGGAAGGACAAGCACACGCTAGTAGATATACAAGGCGCAGCCCAACCACAAAACCATTATCAGCATTTTCAGCATGTTTAACAGCAGCTTCATTATTATTATTGCAGCTCTACATTGACGTGAGGCCGACGACATTAAGCGACGGCTGTGAGGACGTACACACGCATGTGTGTTGCTGAGTGGTCAGTTACTTATTTGGAATGCTGGTGGTGGTGGTGCTGGTGATGGTAGGGTGTAGTGGAAACGCCGAAGCAACGAGAAATTCGTTCGTTTTTGTGACAGGCTTGTATGAGCTTTGTGTTGCCCGTTCTCTGAGCCATCGAAAACTGGTAAAATTAATTTCCGGCTTTTGAGTGGCAACAGTCGACGCGTCGTCTTAGTTGTTTGCATAAGCTGGGCAGCTATTTTTACTTGCTTTTTTTTGCAATTTTACTTTTTTATTTCTGTTTGGTTCAGTACTGAAATATTAATTAGATGAAATTGGAATTGTGTTTTAATGTGACGGATATTGATTTGCGAATTGAAATTGAAATGAATTGTGATTCGTCTTTTGGGATTTATCAAAATCACACGGAAGTGAGTGATTTGAAATGAGAAAAGTTTTATTGAGAAGGAATGTTGAGTTAAAGACCATAATTAAATTTTGAATAAAACATATTGAACACTCTCATATAAGCTATTTAATGAAATCAGCAAGAATTTTATAAATAAGAACAACTTCTGAACTGCCGAGAAAATAAATCTCGATCTCAGCCTTGTTCGGATTGGTTTATATAGAGGAGATTAAAAGCTTCCACTGATAATATTACACCACTGTAAAGAAATCTGCACAACTCAAGAGGATATAAAAGTGAATACGGAGTTTATTCACAAACTCATCTTCGCGATTTTGCAGATAGCGGAAACTATCTTGACAAAAAATTTTGTTTCTTCAGGATAACGACACTTAGTATTTGGTCAAAAGCATGAAGGAATGAAGAACCAATATCACAAAGCTTGATGTAGTCGTTCTGCCTAAGCTAAAAGGAGCCACAATCGAGCTATCCAAAGAAATCAAATATCTTGAAGTAATCCTCGATAGTGAACTCCTCTGGAAATCACACGTTGAAACAAAGGCAGTGCAAGGGTGTTATTAGGAAAACGCGGGGTATTTCTACTAGCAAGGTCCTATGGATCTACATGGTTAAGATAAAACCTATTATCACCTATGCATCAGTGGTTTGGATGAGTAGATTCGCTCTCGTGAGAGTCAGGAGAACCTTATCGAGACTACAACGCAATGTGGCCATCTGTTGCATCGGAGCTTTTCCGACTACTTCAGACCCGGCATTAGATGCTCTGATTAGTCTACCACCACTTCATATTTTCATCCAACGGAGGCTTTGAAGGCCATCTGTAGGCTGAAACACAATGGGAATTGGTACGGCCCCTGTCCTGCATCGGACAACAGAGAAGGCATGAACTTCGATGTAATCGATCGGTGCCCCTTGACTCCATGCCATCAAGAGTCGTGCTTGACAAGAGATACAGAGAGGTGCTGACAGAGGCTCAACTGTGGTCGAACTCTGAAAATGAGCCCGGCAAACACTGTTTTCGCATTTTCACGAATGGCTCCAGGACCGAGCACGGCTCCGGCTCTGGGGTTTACGTGGAATCCAGCGGGACAAAACCCCACTTTGCTCTTCGAATGCATGCATCTGTGTTTCAAGCGGAGGTGTAAGCTGTTCAAAAAGCGATGAACTTTGTTGTGGAAAACAAATGGAGAGGCAGATATGAATGCATCTGCAGCGACAGACTTTAGACAGCCCCCCAACCCCTTCAAGGGTAGTCGAGTACTGTAAATCCATGCTGAACTATGTCGGTAGACATAACAGCCTGATGCTAACATGGCTCCGGGACACGTGGGTATCGTGGGTAACAAGAACTCTGACTCTTTAGCTAGGGTGGGCTGTAAGGCCAACTTCTTTTAACTCCCTTATACAGCCATCAAAGCCACGGTTAGCAAACGGGTTACTGTAACCCATAAGCGAGCTTGGAAGGCTGATAAAGGCTGCAGATGAACGAAACTGATGTTACCTGTCATGTCCGATCGACTGTCGCAGTTCCTGCTGTTACTAAGCAGAGGGGACTGTAAGCGACGGGATTGGATTGATCACGAGCTACTTTCTATGGGCAAAGCACATGGAAATGTTGGGCATCTCAGACAGTGCACTCTGCCCAGCGTGTGGAGAAGAGGATGAGGGGACCCACTTTCTGTGCGTCTGCCCCGCCTTCGCTCGAATCAGGCTTGAGGTCTTTGGCACTGATGTGTTAAGAAGCGACCACCTTAGCTCCTTGGCACAAGAAGAACTGCTCAGATTTCTTCGGAGGTCGAGTAATCAGTATGGAGCTGGAAGGCGAAGTTGTGCGTTATTGGACCAAAAAGAAATTCGATGTATATTATTTGGTTGAATTTTGTAAACGAATAAGACCATAGTTGGGCATTTAATATTTTTTTGTTTTTTTTTTTTTTTTGGTTTGTGCAAATATCATACAATCGCTTAAAATTCATAGCATAATCATTTTACTTATTTTCGCTTGTTTTCGTATTGTAAGTTCGGAGAAATTTTTAAATCACTTCTGAATTTTAATTGTATTTATCTTTCTTCTTTGATTTGGTTTTTGTTGTTTTATTTAATTTTTATTTTTTTTTTTTTTAGTATTTGGTCTGTTACTATGCGCCTTTCCGCTCGAGTGCCGATGCAGCGGGCAAAAATCAGCAGCATTAAAAGTAATTAAAATTTCAAATAAAATTCCATCAGTGTTACAAGCTGAGCTGGAAAGTAAAGCCGAATCAAGCGGATACCTCTTCCCATAAAAAATGAAAAAAAAACGCTTTCTGCCTCTCCAAAACTTCACAATTCCAGTAACTCATTAAAAAGTGAAAAATTATGCCAGGAAAACAGTTTACCAAAAATATATTTTACTGCTCAGGCAACCACAAAATTTTGTTAAAAAAAGTTCAAATATTCTGAATTCTTTGAATTTTTTTCATGACAAATACTTTTCTAAGTAGTGATTTCTTCGTCAAGAAAATGCACAAACTTTCAGACTTTATGCTGAAAATGTAGGGAAGTAAAGAACACAAAAAAAAAAATCATTTGAATTTAAATCGACTTTCAATGAGACAAGAATAGCTGCGCAATACAAAAACAAAAACGAAAACAAGCACAAGCACAAGCAAGCAGCAACAACAATAAAACATTAAGTTTATCACTTTGAGTTTTGAGTAAAGCAAAACTTTTCACTTTGACTTTGCGAATTTTTAGCCGCAATCACCTCGAAGCAGCTACCGATGGCCTCTCTCCTGCGTCTTGTCCTACAATAGAGTGTTGTTGTTGTGAAGCAGTTGTTGTTGTCATTGTTGTGAAAACTTTATCGTTTGTCTGCACAATATTTATGCATATGCCAAAAACATGTCGGCAACGATAACAACAACAACAACCACAACAGCCTCGATGGCAACAATATACAGCGAGGCATTTTAGGGCAGAAAAGCAATAAAATACAGCAATACATTGAAAGCATTAACACCAATAACGGCTATCAGGCACACACACACGCACACGGTACGCACAGATATTCGTATGTATGTGGAGGCAGACAGACAGTCAAACAATGAGACTTACTTTCGCGGAGGCATAGAGAAAACCGAAGAGACAACAAAGAGGCGCTTGCAATTTATTGCCACTTGTTTTTATTGGGATGTTGGTTTCGCTGTTACTTTCGCTGCTGCCGTCGAACAAATAAAGCCGATTTCCATAAAGCATTTGTTGGTAAATTCAAATTGAAATATAAAGCGGATTGTTGGCACCTTAAAGCCAAAAGGGTGGCACAAGCAAAACGTATTTTTTTTATTTTTAATAAAATTAATTGAAGACAAAGTAACTTTTTCGGCAAAATTATGACTTGAGGCTATTTTTCCTGAGTTTCTACTTGTGGTTGCTAATTTCTAGTGAGAAATAACACTGCCAACTTTTTGGCGCTTGTTTGTTGGTGCAAACTTGTAGGAAATATATTTTTGGTGCCTACTTTTTGGCGTTATATTTCCTTGGTGCCTACTATTTGGGGTGTATTTTGGTCCCAATGTTTTTGGCGTTTTTTTTTTGGTGCCTCCTGTTGGGCGCTTATTTCCCTTACCTGGCTAGTGCCTGTGCGTACTATAAAGTGCCATCCATTCCGTCGTCGGATTCAATCGTGTTGCCTTGCGGTAATATGTGCCGTGGCTGCGGTCCTGGAATCACTGCGTTTGTGCGGGTGATAAACGCTCGGAGTAGTGCGCGTTGCTGCCACGGTTTGTATCTGGCGTTTGCCTACACCGGTCGACACTGTTCCGTTTTTTGTAAATTTTGTCTCTTTATATTCTCTGAAAATGTTGTGGATCTATTTAGATATATACTCTTTCCCTCTCTCTCTGTCATTCTCGCTCGGGGCTCTCCCTCTTTCTTTGTCTGCCTTGAAAGTTTCACTTCTGTTATGTGTACTACGCTACACGCACTCTTTTTTTTTATTTGGAAATGACTGCAAAATAGCCTAAAAATTAGATTTCTTGCCTATATCTCAAAAGCGCTCATCCAGAAAAATAAATAGAAATTATTTTTATATGCAGCAAACCGCAAGTAATCTCAAAAACACTTTTTTAACGAGGTTTCACTTTTTAATAAAATATTTCTACTAGTTTTACTAGTCAAAATTTTTGCCGAAAAAGAGCTGCTATTGTGAAAATTTGCTATGCTCAAAAGATAAAGCTTACTTGAGGCACCCTGTGCAAGCAAGCAAACATACGCTTTTGAAATAAAATTTCGTTCCTGGTATCAACACATTTGTGCTTGCTAACGCTGAAGTACCCTCGAGATTTACAAGAACATACTTATACGAAATTTTACATACGCACAACACTTATTGTACTTAGTATATTAAAATTGAAATTGAAATTCACAAATAAGCGCAAGAAAAAAGTCATTATTTTTATTTAAAAAATTTTTTGTTTATAAATTTTTTATGTATACAGTAGGTTCTGTTTTTATGCGGTAGATACGTTCCGAAAGAAACAGCATAAAAAAAGCTACTAGTTCTATAGTAAAATTATAGATACGTTTCTAAGTGCTAATACCGCATAAATCTGAAATAATGTAATAAAATCGCATAAAGAAAGGGTACTAGTCCCATATTATAACTATAGATATGTTCCATAGACCGCATAAATCTGAAATAATTAAATACAATAATATCGCATAAACAAAAAATTGTATTTTTGAAAATTATATCTCTATTTAAGAAACGTCAGAATCGAAAAATAAATTTAATTCAGAAATAGAATCAGACAATACCCACATGTTGCGCAATCGTTTAGGATTTCGAGTAAAATTACTTTCGTCACTTGAGGAAATGTACACGTCTGATCTAGATAGTTATGCAGGCGGTTCCATACTTGTAGGGTTAGCATTTCTGATGTAGTCTGTGATGAGTTTTTGCTTAGCTGGTTTAGAATCTTGTTTATATGTACAATTCCCGATAGGTCGACATGCATTTTGTAATTTAAAAAAAACCGCACTATTTCAAAACCGCTTAAAAAAAAGCCGCATAAAAACAGAACCTACTGTATATAGATAGTTCTGATTGATATATATATATTACATAAAAAAATAATAAAAAAAAAAAACTTTTAATTTAAGAAATAAAAATAATGAATTTTGTCTTGCATTTATTTGTGAATTTCAAAGCACTCTTCATCGCAAATGCCATTGAAAAGAATTTGGAATGCACTACTTTTTTCGGTATGCGAAATATTGAAAGCACTTTTAGATCTTCTGGGACCGACAAACCGGCTAGAGCATCAAGTTTGATACTGAAATGAGTTTAAATATTGTTAATAAATAAACAAATAATTTGCTCCGAGCTCTTCCTCCTTTTTAGTGGTGTGCGTTTTGATGTTGTTCTACAAATAGAGAGATCTACTGTTTTTAATTATTATGCAAAATTAATAATATACATATATTAATTTGATTAAAAATCTTGATGTGTTGACCCAATTTGGGCATAGGTAGGTAGGTAGGTACAGAGGTTGTCGTTTGACGCCCCTAGGTCTGCTGTAGGCCCATTGTGATACCACCGGGGCTATTCTCTCTCCTCACTCTACATTGTCCTCATTGAACCAACCTGACTTGACAAGGCTAGTTATTTTTATATTGGCTACTTGTGCCAAGTTATTCAGGGAGCTTTCTCTTAAAATATTGAACCTTCTTCTATCCAGAGCCATGCATCCGCATAGAAAGTGTTCTATAGTCTCTTCTTCTACAATGTCGTTACAGCTTCTGCAAGAGTCGCTATAGGCTGCTCCCAGCCTACTGGCATACCGGCCATTCAGACAATGCCCTGTTAGGACCCCGAGAAGATGTCCTATGTTTTTCCTGTTTAGTTTCAACAGTCGGCTTGTGCGGCCCATCTTCCATTCCGGCCACGTATTCTACTAGTTGCACAGGTCAGGGACTGAGACCATAGCCTGTTGTCAGCACTGATAGTGTGTTTATCTATAAGCATCTTGCAAGTTGCTAAAGGTATACGTATGTTCGCTTTGTCTGGTTGGATCGGTAATGTGGTACCGTGGTTTGCATTTGCCTTCTATGTCTCTATGACCCGGCACCCAGAGCAGGTTTATTACAAAGTACTGTGATAGTTATGTCAAAACATCGATACATTCTTTTACTGCCTTCGAATTAATATTAGGCGATTTAAAAGCTTTTCATTTGGGCACAAGAATCGCACACGACTGCTCTCGCAACTGGTTCTAGCAGGCTATAAATTTTAAAATTCCAATAAAAGCACCACACATTGACAGCTTTTGACTACTTATTTATTTGCTTTCTAATTTGAGTATTCGTTTTATAGAAATATAGTTCATTCTATAACAAGTGCTACATGCAAATATACACAACGCAAGTTCTAAACTTTGCCCAAGAAAAATTTGAACAAATTCGAAAAATTTTCAGCAAAATATTCAAAATTATTTTTCAAAATTTAAAAAAGAAAATTGGGTATGGAGGTTTATGGTTCATTCAGTTTTAGTACAATAAAGTGCAAGTTTGAAGTCACATAAAATTTAACTTACGTAAAACAAGGTGCCGAAAAGTCAACGAGTGATTTTAGTCACTTAAAACATGAGTTTTATTATACCAGAATTAAATGAGCACAAAAACTTGCTAAAACTCTGAATAGAAACTATGAAAATTTGATGAAAATTAGCTGCAAGCTGAGAAATTTTACACAAAGTTCAAAGCTTGAATTTGTGAGGATTTTCGTTATAGAATGTCGTATTTGTTAGAAATAAAAGTGCTTAAAAGTAATTGAAGAAAAAATATTGTTGAAATTTGTCACTACAACACAACGACCGCTTCATTACGTCTCACACTTAATAATTTATGAATGGGTAGAGGCTCCCGTGCGACCTCACTTTCGCTTTCCACTAATGCACCTGATTCAGAAACTTTAAAGAGTTGTATTAAAAAGTACTTGAAATATTTGCAAGACTTTATATTTTCCGCTAAATATAGAATGAAAACATCAATAAGCTTCTTTCTTCAATCCCTATTGGGCAATAAATAAATAGAACTTAAAAGTAGAAGTAAGAACGAGGTTTAATGCTTTGTGCAAAGTATCATCCAAGGAGTATGAAAAGTGAGAAGAAAAAAGTAGACATACAAATAATAATAAAATAAGATCAAAGTCAAAATTCACGGCAACAACCTGGCGCCAGTGAAGCGAAGCTTATACACTTGAGTAACTCTCACACACCTTGAACAGCTACGCCAAGGTCACATGCCTTGCGAAGGAAACACGCGTTTAATAATATTGTGCTTTGTTGTAGCAACAAATGTTGCTGTTTCCTATTGTTAAGTTCACTTTTATGTCGCAGTTTGCGTGAGTGTGAGTAATATCCTGAAGCAATTTGGTTCATATGAATGTGAAAATTAATGTGTGTTTGTATGTATTTATGTACGTGCTAAGAAATCTATGGCACAGTTTCAATTTTATTTGCATGATGGCGCCATTATTTGATTGTCAGTGAAAAGTTTGGTAACACAAAGGAGTGTAGGGAAAAGTGACAGTAAAATGAACCACAGAGCAGAATCTAATGATGTTATGAGAATGAGACGGGTTGAGAATTGCAGTCTGAGATCTAAAATGAATTTTTAACGCAATTTACAAAATAAGGCTTCAAGTGTGTGTAGGAGAAGATTTTCATAAAGCAAAGTAAAAGAACTGGATGTGAAATGTGTATTTTCTTCGATGCGAAAAACGATAGTAAAAATTTAAGATGGTAATAAAAATAATAAAAAAATAAAAAGATAATAGCAGTAATAATAATAATAAAAAATTGCAATTAATGAATAAGAAAAATAAGTCGATAAAAACAATAATAAAACATCGCAAATATAATAGTAATAATAATAATAATAATTAAAAAAAAAAAAGTTACAAAAAGTAGGACGATAAAAAAATCTCCTTTATACTTCGTTCAATAATGTGTGTGACTAATTAATTAAAACACATTTTTTTGCCAAAATTCGTTTTTATTCATCAACATAGTCCCCTTTTAGGGAGATCCAATCATTCCAACGCTTTTCCAATCTTTCGATACCGCCTTTGTAAAACGATTTTTCTTTGCCTTCAAAATAGGCCTCAGTTTCGGGGATTACTTCATCATTTGAGCCAAATCACTTACCACGTAGCATCTTTTTGAGGTCTGCGAAGAGCCAGTAGTCGCTGAGGGCCAAATCTGGAGAATACGGTGGATGTGGAAGCAATTCGAAGCCCAATTCGTTCAATTTTTCCATCGTTTTCATTGATTTGTGACGCTGGGCATTGCCTTGGTAGAACAATACTTTTTTCTTCGCCATATGAGGCCGTTTCTTTGCGATTTCGTCTTTCAAACGCTCCAATATCGCTATATAATAGTCGCTGTTGATGGTCTGCCCCTTCTGGAGATAGTCGATGAATATTATTCTATTCGCATCCCAAAATACAGACGCCATAATCTTGCCAGCCGACTGCTGCGTCTTTGGTTGCTTTGGGCGGTTTTCACCGGCTGCATGCCACTCAGCAGACTGCCGATTTGACTCTGGGGTGAATTGGTGGATCCATATTTCATCCATTGTGATGTACCGACGCAAAAACTCAGACTTATTGCGCGTAAACATGTCCAAACAGCTCTTTGAATCAACGACTCGTTGTTGTTTTTGCTCCGGTGTGAGCAAACGCGGCACCCATTTGGAAAACACCTTTTTCATACCCAAATGTTCGTGCACTATGGTGTGTACACTGCCTGCTGATATCTTTAGAATGTCAGCAATCTCCCTCACTTTCACTTTACGGCCGGACATAATGATTTTCAGTATTTTTTCAACGTTTTCCGGAATAACAGCGTCATTTGGCCTTCCAGTAGATGCAATGTCATCGGTGTCTGTACGACCACGTTTGAATTCGGCATACCAATAACAAATGCTTCTTTTTGATGGAGCAGAGTCCGAATAATGTTTTTCAAGCCATTACTGGCATTGAACAGTATTTTTTTTCATTAAAAAACAATGATAAATCAGCACACGGAATTGCTTTGAATTCCTTTTTTTTTAAAACTCAAAAGTAGCGTCACTTAAAGCACTGTAACTTGTAAACAAATGGTCGGATTAACATATGATTTTGACAGTAAGCCTAAAAGGTTGCCAATTTTCGAAAAAAATATTGATTTAGTACTAGTGCCGCCATCTATGTGTCAGTCACACACATTATTGAACGTCCTGGCCGATTTTTTCGAAATAAAACGGCTTAGAATGAATTGAATATTTGGTACTGATTTTTCTTTAAAGTTATTTTTCTTAAATTTATTTTAGTTCTTGCTTAGCAACGCGCGCCGGGCACACCTGTAAGAAAAAAACATAGAAGTATTAAAAAAAATAATACTAAAAAATAAAAATACAGAAAAAAATAAAAAAGTATTGGTAGGTAATAATAATAATAATAAAAATAAAATTCAAAAATTAATAAAAGAAGTCGATAAGATAATAATAAATTGGTGAGGTAGGGTTCAAAATGCATTCGTACTTACAGTGACCGTCGTCTACTGCGTAGAGCGAAAACAATCACTCGTCCTTTTCTGGGGAAAAATAAGTCGAAAAAAACAAATAAAAAAAACAAAAAAATATAATAGTAATAATAATAATAAATAAAAGAAATAATAATAATAAAAATAATGAAACGATGCAAAAATAATAGTAAAATAATAATAAATGAAACAAAGAAAAACAAATAAAAATAAAAAAATAAACCAATAAAAAATTAAAAAAACAGATAAAACGATGAATAAACAATACTAATAATAAAACAAAACTGAAAACAAAATAAAAAAATTAAATAATAAAACAAAAAATTAAAAAAAAAACACAAGTATTAAAAAAAAGTCGATAAAAGAAATAAAACATTAAAAAAATAATAGTAATAATAAGAATAATAAAAAATAAAAAATCATAAAATTGTATCGGTAGATACCTATGAAAAGACACTTTTTTTTAATTTCAAACGTTTATTAACAAAAAATGGTTACAAATTTAATCTTCAAAACAATAGCCATCGCTAGCGACATATTTTTCCCATCTCTCAGGCAATTTGTGGATGCCGCGTCAAAAAAATTGGCTGTCTTTGGCCGCAAACCAATCATCGAGCCATTTTGGGTCACTCCCAACTGCTCTGCCATCATTTCTTGCGTTTGACCATCATCTTTATCCAACAATGCTTGCAATTCAACGTCCTCAAACTTGTTGTATGAAACGCAACAAACATAGAACTGAATATTGTTGACAGATGACAGACGAAAAAACAAGATATTTGGGAAGGTTTAAAAACACTCTTAGCGACATCTATGGACTAATAGCTGAAAGTCTAATTTCATAGGTATATACCTGGTAACTTATTTTTTTGGTTTTTCTTTGTATGTTCGATTTGTATGTTTGTAAATAACAAACAAATGGTGATGGGAATTATATGGTTTAGGAAATAGTAATTAGTCATATCTCCAAAAATGTTAATTTGCGAGTCCATGTTTATTAAGGCTTTTTTGCTTCACTCGGTTCATACTAAACCTCTTGAAAGTATTACAAAGGCACCACATTTTGACCAACTTTACTCATTAGTTTTTAATTCGCATTATTTGTTTACAAGAACGAGTTTATTCCATAACAAATATCTTAATAGTGGGAGCTTCAAACTTTGTACAAGATTTAAAAAATTTCGAGATATTTTCGAAAAAAAATTAAAATTTTGATGATTACTTTCGAAAAAAATTTGGTACGCTGTTGTATAGCCCATTAAGTTTTAATATAACAAAGTGTAGGTTTGAAGTCGCTGGTTGGTTTTTGATCCGCGACTGAAAGAAATATCCTGCATTCGTTGTATGAAGAAAATGCGGAACACCTGCAGCGAAGAATTAATCAAAATTCACCGAAAATTTTCAGCTTCTTCGAACTTTGACTTTTCGTAATACAGTATAATGGGCTATAAGACTATATACCCATTTTTTCTTAAACTTAAAGTTTTTCTTAATTCACCATTTTTCTTAATTCTTTTTGTAATTTAAGAAAACAATTTGGGATTTTGATCAAAATTTGTTGATTTTTTATAAATTGCAAAGTTTTTTATAAAGTACAAATTTGAGACTAGAATTATTATCATCTCTCTATAAAGCGAACTATATTATTATAAAAAAATAATTAAAATTAAAGCATAAATAAATAAAAGGTCTATACTTGTCAACATGTGTGGCTTTTATAATAATTTCCTTAGATATCTTCAAAATTTGTTTTAAACAGCCACATGAAAGGATTCACAGTGATTGCAATTGGCCAGATCGTTGTATTTTACTGAACTTTGTGGAATATTTTTCAATACTTGTATACATAAAAACAAAACAAAAGTACTCTAGCAAAGAATTTCGATATTCTTCATTGTGAGACTTAAGACTTCCCCAACCATCACAAGTAAGTTTTTGTGGAATTTTCTCATTTTTCCTATCTGTTACTCTATCAAATACCTATCTTCGCATTGCTTTTACACGAGCCGTAATGTATGCTTTCCCATTTTGCAGCACCTGCATATTTCCCACGCGCGCATTAGCTCACTTACTTATTTTATATGGGCTGGTTTTATATTATCTGTGTTATTGTTTTTGTCACGATTTTCTACAGAAACATATCTCATTACTTTGCGCGACATTCAACCTCTGCCGTTCCACCTGCACAAGTCAAACGTAGCAAAATTTACGCCTCAATATTTTTATATTATTCAATTTCCATTTAAATTTATTTCACACATGCGTATTTTTGCATATTTTACAATTTTTAATATGATTTTTATGCACACCTGTCAATTCTGTTTGCCAGCTATCTTTGCGATTCATTGACTCACTGAGAAAGCGGTGAGCTGTGTTACAGCGGCAAAAGCGACTGTTGCTCAGCAGAGCAGAGGTGCGACACAGTCTAGTGATTTATGATAATCATAACATTAATGCGATGTCACAAGTCACAAAAGAGCGTGACACACTGACTACGCAACGACACTAATAGAATGTACTAAGTACATGGACGTACCATGCATAAGTGTGCATGTGTGCATGCATGTAAGGGAGCCATGTGCGAGTATTTACGCGCATAAGTTACCTGTGTGAAATGTTTAGGTACGCAAAAAATTTTAAAATGAGATTTTTATGCATTGTCAGCTATAAATATTTATGTGGAAACGTGAAAAATTCTATTGAATGTAATGTGTATTTGTGTAGCAAACACATAATAGCAGTTAATATATCGTTCGGCATGGCGTATGAGTAACTTTTTGCTTGATAACGAGTAATTTCAGATATGAAATTTAATGCGTGATTGACGTTTATTTAGCGCATAAATTAAAAATGTTCAAAAAGCAATTATTTTCGATTGAGTATACATTAACTTATTATCTGCAGTTTATAAACGAGATGTGTATATTTTTCAAGCTATTGTTTTTTTTCATTAAAACTGGCATTTAATTACCAACAAGATGAGTGTACTTTTACGGTCTTTTTATTTGTTCAATGGATATATTGCCATTCTCGCCCCATCTCGAGCAGACTAATCATCAGTACGCACAGGCGATTAACTAAATTTTCAACATGATTATTTTGCCGAATACTTATCACAAAAGTAAGGGAAATTATATTTCAGATGAGCCTGGGTACAAGCAAGTTACGACTATTCAGACTGTTCTTCAACACAGAAAGCTTGATTTAGAGAATTTTTCATCAGAAAAAATACCAAAAAATGAAAGCAAAGCACCGCTTGCCGCATTTCAAGAGGCAGTCACGCACTAAGGCAAGGTGTATCTTTTCGGAGATGGGATGCTGCAGAAACTGCAAGAACTACATATGTGGCGGAAAGATGTCTCATCTGCTTGCTTACTGTTAAGCAATGTAGCTTAAGGGTGGCTTCAAAAAAAGGGGTTTCTTCTCAATTTTTTTTCAAGGCGAAAAAGCGACACACAGGAATAATTTTTTGCATTTATTTGAAGGCCTGGTTGAAGAGTAATTAAAAATTTGTTAACATAAATAAAAAACAAAATGGCGGACATATGAGGGATCTCGCACAGCTTCTCCTTGTGCGCTAGTAAAATCGCGTGTAAGATTGCGGTCGTAGTTTTCACCTGAAACACAAAAGAAAAATATTGTCTTATTCAGAAGGCTTTCCCGCATAAAATAGACTACTCTTATATAAAAATATGAAAAAATTAACACACAATTAATTATTGAAAAAAGTGCTTTTTTCGCTATTTTTTTCAAAAAAGGTGTTAAATAACATTACAAAATGAATTTTTTTTGTATTTTTTTAGTTAACTATTTGCGCATTTTATAGTCTTCATATGGATTATTGGTTTGAAACGATAACTTTCGTGGTTTTTTTTTTTTAATCTTACACGCCATTTTCAAAAACATGGTTTTGAGAAAACGTGTTTCAAAGTTTTCAGAAGGTAGAAGGTATACCTGTACTCACACGACGGACGGTACGCAGGCCTGTCACTCCGAAATCACTTTGAATTCCGCTAAATATAAGTTTTGAGGGTATTTTCTCCTATAATATATCTATCGATTGCAGTAAAAAAAATCGATTTTTTGAAGCCGACTGATAAGAGGCCCCCCTTAATAAGCTTGAGCCACTCGGGGAAAAAACGATCATCAGATGCACTGATTACTAATATGTATTATGAGTGGATTTAGTACTATTTTACCCCTTCATGGATTGAGAGCATTTCGATGAGCCCAACTATTTCAATAAAATTTAGTACAACTACGACAGTGTTGCCATCTTTACCATTTCTGTTAAAGCTGCTTCGCTCAGCCTATTAGCGTTAAGTTAATACTCTTAACCAACAGGCTAAGGTCGGGATTTTATTTGTCTTCTACGACAGGCATCCATTATCCCCGGGAAATTCTAACCAACCTACTTAAATATAAATGTGGATGAATTCATTAATAATTATTTAATATCAGTTTGGGGAAACAAAAATCCATTATTTTCCCGGTAGATGGCTGTAGTGATCGATATCTTGTAAAGTATCGATCAAACAATTAAAGTTTATGCTCGTTGTCAAGGTGGCATTTCACACAAAAAAATATTCTTTTGCTGATTTAATTTTTTTGTTTCATTCAGTTGGAAGTTACAGGGTGTCAACATTGGAAGTCAATAAAGAGAAAATTCAGTACATTTTTTTTTTATTTTTATAAAGACGAAAATGCAAGCTGAAATTGGGAATGGCATACAGAGCCGATACTGCAACAGCTAATGAGGTGCAATTTTGGCTTCGTCGATTCCGTTCCGAAACTTTTTATGTTAAAGAATAAAATCACAAAAATAACCGAAGCTGACCAGTAATCGTAGCATCGCCCAGGAGCTAATGATCGAGCATAAAACAGTTTTGGCGCAAAAGTCGCCCTTGTTAATTAGGAGTATTTTCATTTAGGTAATTTCTGATTAATTTGGATATTTAAAACCACAAAAATATGATAATGACAAGGTCACATAGAAGATTTAATGAGGATATCCTCAAGCAAAAGATACATGGAGCGGCTGACGCAATGCATAGAATAACAAACATCGTGCGAAGTAATTCTAGGCACAGTATGAGGACTTGTATCAGGAATAGGAGCGGTCATGGTGAGAATGAATTATAATAAATAAAAGAGTTTGATTAAGTTTTCTGTTTTGGTCATGCAGTTTTTTTTTTTGCTTTTTGTTTTTTAGTTTTTGCTTCTTGTGACATTTTTCACTTCCTCACGAGCTGAGTTCACATTCCCCCTACGGGTGGGTGACTTCTATAGTTTGAGTTTTAAAATTTTCGATTCGAATAGTTAATAAAACGTGTAAGTTTTTGGAATGATCTTCCGAATAATTCGCTGCAACAATTTTGTTTTAGAAAATTTGTGAATTAGAAAAGACCAACCGAAAAATCAGTTCCAGTGATGAATTTTATTAACTGGCATACCCTTTAACTAAAACCTGAAAAACTTGTATTCTTGAACTCACATTTTAAAAAAGCGAAGAACGTGCATGCAAAAAAATATATAGTTTTTTAATCCTTATAATCAAATATACCGAAAATGGTTTTACCTTGTAAGAGTACTTCGGAAAAGGTGACAGCGAGGGCTAGAATTTCTAGCGAAGTCAATTGTTTTAGGTATTCCTTGTACGCGTATCATCTTCTTATTTTAAATAACTTATACGAAAAATGTTATGAGATCACAGCGACTAAAATTTTTTAAATTATGTTATATAGATAGTATAACTAGTCAAATTATGGGCTTTCTACGAGTCTCTAGGTTCGTGGGGCTTTAAATTCAGTAATTAAACATTGCAGCTCAAACTTACCCAAAAAAGTGTAAAGAGTAACCGGATGTTGGGGAAAAGTGAGTGAGCTGACTGTACGGTGGTAGGTGATCTCTTTGATCTTGTTCTTCTTCTTGTTCTTAATATTTGCATTCATGATCATTCGCTGTGTCTCTTTAACCAACTTGGAAAGACAAAATTGTAAGCGCGATTGTTTAATTCAATGAAAAAAGGAGCACAAAGCTGGTTACTTACGGATCACGTTTTACAGTTCATGCTACATTTTCATAAAAGGAAATAAAACCATGCAAAACACAGCCTGAAACCTAATTCTGATAAGGGAAGTGGTATTATCAAATTTTCCTAGTAATACATTAACGTAAAATAAAATAGTGTAAACGAGTTTTATACTTTCCCCTTTGCTTTGAAACTGATGTGTTTGCCCAACTATTCACCAAACTGCTTAATATTCAAAAGAAATTGCATAGACTATATTAAAAAGCATTTTTTGGAAGGGAAAATAAAACTCAATCGGTTTGATTTTCTGATATGTTATTAAAGGTATCAGAAGTTGTACAAAAAAAAATTTTTTTTTTAATGTTTTGATACTATTTTTGTACACTGCAGCAATCGGCAAAAAAAAAGAGGTACAGTGGCTGGCCGGCGTGATTTCGTAACTTGTGGTCATCTGAAACAGAAAAAACAAATTGCTTATTAATCAGTGTGCTTGTCCTTCCGGCGGGTAGTAAGATCAAATAACAAAATGGCGGACTTCGTAAGAAAATTGCCTTTTTTTAAAGTGGAAATCGGACTAAAAAATGGAAAGTTAGGGACGAAATAAATTAAATCTACTACCCGCCAGAACTATTGATGTGTAGAAAAACATATCTAAATTTCAGCTCATTCCGTTAGATAGAAAATTTGTTTTCACGATGGCCATCCGGAAAGACGTTGTTTTGAGAAAAACGCGTTTAAAGTTTTAGCGGCTTAGCGCGCGCAAGTACGAGCCGCCCTCATGTATGTGCTATAATTTCGTCAATATTTCGAATTTCGGTCTAAAATTTGTACAGTATATTACCAATATATCGCATTTTCAAAATATGTAAAAAACCGAAATTCGAAATTTTCAAAATCAATTACCAGACTACTACCTTAAGTTCTAATTGTAAGAAAATTAAAAACAGATGTAAAATAAAGTAAAGGGTTTTCCAATAACAGGTGTTATTTTGAACAGCCCGCTATTTCGGTAGATGTCACTTTGAAGCTGTCATTATTTGATATTTTACAAGTAGTAACTACGCCATTAAACAAAAATGGAACGATACACGCTTAAGCAATGCATTGAAATTATAAAAATTCACTATAAAAATGGTGAAAATTTGGCAGAGACGGTTCGTAAAACTCGCACATTTTTGGGTCATCGTGAAGCACCTTGTCGGAGCGCAATACAGAAACTGGTGAATAAATTCGAGCTGTTGGGACAAGTTAGTGATGTGAAGAATAAAATCCGTGCATGTCGCTCAAGAACAACCGAAAATATTGCTGTTGTAGTCGAAAGTACTGAAGAAACCCCGGGTTTATCCTTTCCTCGTCGTTCGTTGAAATGGGGCATTCCACAAACGCCATTACACCGTAGTTTGCATAAAGATTTGGGTCTTAAGGCTTATAAAGTCCAGTTAATGGAAGAACGATGTCGTGTCTTTGCCGATTGGGTCGTTGAAATGCATGAAAATGATCCGGAATTCCATCAAAAAAACCATCTTGAGTGATGAGGCCTATTTCCACCTCGGCCGCTTCGCCAACAAGCAAAATTGTCGGATCTGGGGCTCAAAAATTCCAAGTTATTGTTGAAACGCCTCTCTATCCTCAATGAGTGACTGTTTGGTGCGGTATATGGTCCGGCGGAGTCATTGGTTACTTTTTCGAAAATGAAGCTGGAGCAACAGTTACGGTGAATGGATTGCGCTATCGAGAGATGATTAACGAATTGGATGGCCGGAATGTTCTGGACAACGTTTATTTTTAACGAAACGGCGCAACGTACCACACAAGCAACGAATCCATTGATAGGGCATAACACCTCTTATTGGAAAAATGTTTACACAAAATACTAATAAAGACTGTTTATAATACTAATAATACCTATATATGAGACCTTTTTTTCAATTTCAAACATTTCTTCTCTTCTTCATTGGCGCTATAACCGCTTACGCGATTTTGGTCGAGTTTAACAAAACGCGCCAGTCATTTCTTTCTCGTGCTAACCGGTGCCAGTTGGACACACCAAGTAAAGCCAAGTCCTTCTTCACCTGCTCTTTCCAACGCACAGGAGGCCTTCCTCTTTCTCTTGTATCCATTCGGACGACATGACTCAGCTAACATAGCCGCTGGATCTTTATTCGCTGCGCTATGTTTTGTCGTCGTAAAGCTCATACAGCTCATCGTTCCATCGCCTGTGATATTCGCCGATGCCAACGTGCAAAGGTCCAAAAATGTTACGGAGAATATTTTTCTCAAACACTCCAGGCGTCGCTTCATCGGATGACGTTTATTAACAAAAAATGGTTACAAATTTAATCTTCAAAATAACAGCCATCGCTAGCGACACATTTTTCCCATCTCTCATGCAATTTGTGGATGCCGCGCCAAAAAAATTGGCCGTCTTTGGCCGGAAACCTATCATCGAGCCATTTTTCGACTTCTTCGTGAGAATTGAGGCGCTGCTCGAAAAGTGCGTAGCCCATCGATGCAAACAAATGATAATCGGAAGGCACCAAGTCTGGTGAGTAAGCCGCATGCACCAGCGGTTCCCAATCGTACGTCTCCACCAATTCCCGGGTCGCTCTTGTTCGATGTGGCGGTACATTGTCAGTTCATGTGGCACCCATCTTCCGACCTTTAAAATCATGCCCATGTCTTTCAAACGTTTGGAAATGGTTTTTTGGGTCACTCCCAACTGCTCTGCCATCATTTCTTGCGTTTGACCATCATCTTCATTCAACAATGCTTGCAATTCGGCGTCCTCAAACTTTTCCGGTGGCCGTCCACGGTCTTCGTTCTCCACGCTAAAATCACCACTTCGGAATTTTTCAAACCACCTGAAGCTCTGTGCTCTACTTAGAGCATGTCCACCATAAGCTTCTATAAGCATTTGATGAGCTTGAGAAGCGTTTTTCTTCAATTGATAACAGGAATCAACGATGTCCGCAAATCGTAATTAGTTTGAATGTACGGAAGGTTTGGGAAGGTTTAAAAATACTCCTAGCGACATCTATGGAATAATAGCTGAAAGTCTCATTTCATAGGTGTATGTAAAACAATTCGAAAGATTTTATAAGAGGATTCATTTGGGATAACAAAAACAGATTTTACGAACTTGCGGTAAAAATATACGGCAAAGCTGCAGGTAAACCAAGTTTCTCTAACTGAAATACAACAAACAAATTATTTAAAGTCACTTTCCTTTGACAACGAATTTTTTTCTACCAAAAATCAAGCTTAAACAAATTAAAAGGTGTAGCTTTTGAAGAACACAAAAAACCGCACACTTTTACATAAATAAACCTGATACTGAATGCATTTTCTAATTTGCGAGATTCAATAATTGAGTCAATATTTGTGTAATAAATGGTTTGAATTTATATTAAATTAAATTAAAAGTGTGAAAACACACAGAGTTTGCAGTTTTTCAAAGCAAAAGCAATAATTTCTATTATTGTTAATATATGTGTGTGTGCGTCTGTAAGCGTCATCCATTGCCACAACAATTCAACAGAATTACATTGTGAAACGCATATGTTAAACGAATGCCAAATAATAAAACAAAAACAACAAAAATGGTGGCAATATGAATTCGCAATTTGACTGTAGGCTGACGAGATTTAATTTGATAAAACCAGAACTCGGGGCGTTTAATTGGACGATTAATTAAACTGATATTTGTTTTTAATAATAGGAATATTTTGCTGCCAATCGTATAAAAGAAAGGTTCAGCGGCTTGCTGAAATGGAGCTTTGTACAAATTAGAGGTAAAGAGACAAAATGAATTTGAGTTTGGTCAACAAAAGTAGAGAAATTTTTTCAACCAAACCACTTTTAAGGAACGAGACAATATTTTATATACATATGACGGCGAGATTATCACCGTAGCCGGTTGGGTTGGTGCGTGACTACCATTTGGAAGTGCACAATTTCGATTTTTGGAGGAATGAAACACCAAATGATAGAAATGCCAGGCAATGGCAAACCTCCGAGTATATTTCTGCCATGAAAAGGCTTCTCATAAAAAAAATCTGCGATTCGGAGACAGCTTAAACTTGGAGATTCCTCCGTTTGTGGAAAAACATCAAACTGGAGGCATCACGTAAGTGGAGGAGCTTGGCCAAATACCGACAGAAAGGGTGTAAGCGGCAAATATGTACTGTGGGCAAAAAGTAAGGTGAATTTATTTGTCAAACTTCACGGGATTAAAATTTCTCTCTAGTTATTTTTTTCATGAGTTGGCAGCACTGTTAATCACATCTGGACCAACTTTCATTTGAATATCATTATCAGTAATATATTTACGCTTGTGTTTACCAAACGACCAAGAGTGCATTTTTCGATTTTTACAATGTCTGATTTGATTGAGCAGAGAAGTGCCATCAAATTTTGTTTACGGAATGAAGTTTCGGTTGCGGAAACGCTTAGCATGTTGCAGAAGGCATTTGGTGATTCGACCATGTCGCAGAAAAATTTTATAAGTGGTACAAAGACTTCAAAGAGGGTCGAGAACGTGTTGATGACTTGGAGCGCTCCGGACGACCATCGACGTCAACTGGTCATCTGTTAACGTCAATAAAGTGAAGGAGTTAGTGCTCAAAAATCGTCGGTTGACTGCTAAAGACCTTACTGATATGATCCGAATATCAGAAGGATCTGTGAAAACCATTTTGAAAGATCATTTGGGCCTACGAAAAGTCAAATCTCGTTTGGCACCGAAAACTCTCAATTTCTTGGAAAAAAGTCGTCGCGTTGATGTGTGTGAAACAATGCTTTCAGACTATCAGGACAAGCTCAAATGCGTCATTACGGGAGATGAGACTTGGATTTATGCTTACGACTCTGAAACAACCGACCAATCAGGCGAATATCGTGCTAAAGGCGAGGCCAGACCGAAAAGAGTACGTCAAAGTCGTTCAAAAATAAAAGTCATGATAACAGTTTTTTTCGATTTTCGTGGTGTGGTGCACTATGAATTCCTTCCACCTGGCCAAACTGGTTATAAAGAATATTATTTGAGCATTATGAGTCATTTACGTGAAGTAATTCGTCTAAAAAGACCAGAATTGTGGGCCAACAACTCTTGGTTTTTGCATCACGATAATGCACCGTCTCACACTGCACTCGTTCTTCGTGACCATTTCGCCAAAAATTCCACGCATATCGTTCCGCAACCACCATATTCGCCTGATTTGGCTCCGTGTGACTTCTGGCTATTTTCAAAACACAAGAGACTACTCCGGGGAACGCGTGTCGAGTCGATTGAGGAGATAAAAGTTGAATCGAAGAAGTTGCTGATGGCTATACCGAAAATGGACTATTTGGCATGTTTCGGGGGTTGGAAAAATCGTTGGCATAAGTGTATTTCATCGAGAGGGGATTATTTTGAAGGGGATAAAATTGATTTACAAGAATAAATAAAGATTTTTCATTTTACAATCAAATTCAACTTACTTTTAGCCCACAGTAGTATATTTGTCCTGCTTTCCAGATTTCTAAAATGTATATTTTTATTGTTGCAGATCTTATATTTAATGAGTCAAATTGGTCAGCCTTGGAGGAACATTTGCTCCATCACCACCGTTCTATGGCCAATAAAAAGAAACAAATATTGATTTTTCAAAATATATCAAATAACAAACCAACTTAATAGATATTCTAGTATTTTTTGTTTTTATACTCTAAAAAAATCGCCATTTTAAGGCTCTCTAGCTGCCGCTAGCTACATATTAGCTCTTAAGACAACTTAACAGCTCTGTTTGAGCTTTGAACTGCTGCACAAAATGTCTCCATTTGACCTGATCCTTGGTTGTTTCCCTCCAATTGGTGGCCTTGAGTTTCCTCGTGTCGTCTTCTAGCTCGTCACTCCACCTTGATCTTGCTCTGCCTCTTGCTTTCGTTGCAAATGTTTTAGCGTTAATCACTTTTCGTTAAGCTCTCGTGGGGTTAGCTCTCATGGTATGGCCTAGCCATCTTTGAGCTTTGATGAAGCGCACAACATTTTCCCCTATTATATGTAGGTCCAGTTCATGGTTCCATTTTATACGCCACTAGCCGCTATCTTTGACTGCACCGAAGATTTGCCTCAATATTTTTCTCTCGAATACTTGGAGCTTGGTTTTTTTCACTTTTTCACTTATTGTCTAAGACGCCGACCCATAGCAAAGTCTTTAGTCAACTAAAAGTACTTTATTTTTTGAACTACATACATTACTTGGATACAGGTAAGTTCATTAAATGTTGTTCATACGCCCTGTGGCCCCCCCCTAATACGAAAGAGCTACATAAAACATACAAAAATATATTGACAAAACACCACAAAGCAGTGATTGAGGATATTATCTCTTAAAAGCTTCACTTACTAACGGTAATACTACAAAATAAAGACACAAAAAACGAGCAATACAAAAACTAAGAAATTCCGAAATAAAGGAATATAAGAATAATGAGCCATTTTATTAACAGACGTGTTCACACTGTGGAGTAACATTTTGTCTGTATAATTAAATTATGAACTACATAATCTGCTTTTATTGACTTAGCGCTCACGAAAATAGGCAGACCAATAAAGGAAAAAAAAATATAAGTACGGTTTATACAACATAAAATGACCACTAAAGCCTTGCTGCTGAGCAGCAGTAGCAAACGACAAAAGTAACAAAAGCAATAAATTTTGCACACAACATCTATGCGCGGTGTACACTACATTCATGTATACATATAGATATGTATATGTATGTGCCCATTTTATGTTAAAAGCAATTTTTGTGCTATCACAAAAACCAGCAAAAACAGCAAATTTTAGCAAACATTTCGTACACCACTGGTCAGTGGACCTCTGCTCAAATTATATGGGCTATGTGTACACATACACGTTCACACATTTATGTACATACACATTCATATATTTACGTACACATACATTTTTTTCTATTGCCTATTACAGCCGGTGATTTATAAGCGTTAGCTGCCAAGCATAGCGCATAGCGAAGTTAGGACATGCCGCAGGCCGTAGGCGTGTAAATACTACAAAAGCTGCCACCAGTGAAACAATAACAGCAATAACAATACTACAAAAACAACATGAAAATAAGCAACAAACTTTACTTTCACTTTTACACGCTGGCCAAAGTGCCATTGGCTATTTTTCTGCCAGCAACCCAATTTTGTGCTTCCGTTTTTGCTGCAACAAACAATTTAGTTGCCTTGTTTGCCACATTTACTTAGCACTTTTAAGTAGTTGTTGTTATTTTTAGCATTCATGGAATTTGTTGCCATTGTTACTGTCATTGTTAATTCATTCATGTAAAAGTAGCAAAAGTGGACGAAAAGTGTGCAGAAACAAAGGGTGGCAGAGTGAGATGGAGAAAGAGAAGTGGGAGATAGCGAAAGTGGAGGCATTAAATAAAACAAATGAAAGCAAAGAAAGTAGGTGGCAGCTACTTATTAAACTAAATGTTTACTCCCTTTCTTCGCAGGCAACTTCTTCAGCAACTTGCTTAGCAATGCTGCAGGAAATTTTGCTGATGAATAACGCAGTAAGTGACTCAGTACTTTAATTGTTATTTATTAAGCTTTCCGCAGGCTTGTAGGCAACTCTAAGTGAAGGCAAAAAGAGCATAGTCCTTTTTGGCGAAATTAATGGAAAAAGTTCGGCATGCGCTTGTTCAGCGCATTTAATTTGATAAATTACATTATTTAGCTATCAATTCATAAAATATAGTTTTACTGTGTTGTTCTAGCTCCTTATTCTGTTTTGTTTTTTTTTTCTTTTTTATTGTTTTTGTAGATATACTAGTCTCTTACTTGTACACCTTTTTCACCTTAATTCATTCTTTTTGCTGCCCATGAGGCGAAGTTGTATTTTTTCAAGCAAGAAGGCAAAATTTTGAGGTGCGACAAATATTCACATTCGTGAAGCTTCCAGCGCCAATTTCCAATTGTTGTTTAAAAAATTAGCTCTTCGTGCATTAAGGAGATGATAAATAAAGACACACAACGAGTGTTTATTTTCAGGGATATAGGATTTATATGAAATAAAGCGCATAAAAGTCATTACTAGAGATGGGTTTAGACCTGGGTATTTACCCAACGCTGGGTATTTTCCATTTATACCCATTTTCATACCCGGGTATTTACCTAATTTCGGGTAAATACTCATTGTCGCGTAGAGTAACAGAAATGTGAACATTTTCGAATTTATTTTGAATTGTTTATACATTTCTTGATGTGTTTTGCTCAGATAAGGCAGTTTTGTCTGCATCGAACACAACAACAATTCTTAATAAGAACCGCTAATCAGTGTGCTTATGGCAATTCAATGTAATGAGTGTGAGCGATGGCAACAACAATGCTGAAGTAACTATTGTAGAAAGATCAAAGTTTCGAAACCCAAGCTTGAGCATCAGGTGCATAAAAAGAATTTCGTTCATTCATTCTTAAATATTCGTTCCCAGCGATTAGTAAATGAAATAAAGTGCGCGGGTTGATAATTATATTTTAAATGATGAGAAGACCAAAAAATTAAACGGTTTGGAAACATTTTCACAGAAGCGGAGGTAGCAATGAAGTTTCATGCTCACATTGCGAACAGCGGTACAAATTTGCAAATGTAAATAAAATGGCAAAACATTTAATAACGTGCATCAAGTGTCCATTATTAATAAAGCAACGAGTTCAAGACATGCTTGCAACCAATGTGACAATAAGCAAGATACAGACAGCAACTGATCCTTCGCCTTCATCTGATTTACATATGCATCTTCCTTCAAATTTAGCACAATACAACTTAGCTAAGGCTATATTTGTAACCGGCGCTCCTTTGGCTATGGTGGAGCGTCCATTGTGGAAGGACTTTTTTAAGGACCTTAATCCACATTTCAAGACTCCAACTAGAAAAGCAATTTCCTCCACATATTTGGATAAAATTTATAGCGAGATGAGTATGGACATTACTCTGCAACTAAAAACAGCAAATTTTTTACATATTCAATGTGATGGATGGAATAACATTCGTAATGAAGGTGTTGTAAACTTTCTCATATCAAAGCCAGAAACTGTATTTGTGAAAACTTTGGCAACACAGGCCAATCGGCATACAGCTAACTATTTATCAGAGGAAATTATTAAAATCATGAAGGAATACGGTGAACAAAAGTTTTTTGTGTTAATTGGTGACAATGCTGCAAATACGCAAAAGGCGTTCAAAATAGTAAAAGAAGCCCACCCGAATGTTGTGCCTATGGGTTGTGTCATCATTTAATTTGTCAGGATTTTTTAAAATGCGATACCTTACAGAAGAATTACTTAGATGTTGTAAATATAATCAAAACAATTAAAAACAACCAAGTTCTAACAGCAACTTTAGCTAAAATTGTGAAAGAAAAAGGAATCGGTGAACAATTAAAACTACCAGCCAAAACAAGGTGGGGAAGTTACTTCTATTTAATGCAGAGTGTAATAAAAACAAAAGCATCCCTTCAGGTCTTAGCAGTTCATGAGCAAATTAATCTACAAGCCGATATAAAATCACAGTTACTTACCGAAATCTTTTGGGAGCAATTAAATTTAAGCTCAAACATATTCGGTTGCATTACAGAATGGATTTGTAAGCTCGAATCAAATGAATTTAATATACGCAGGGTATATTTCGCGTTTAATGAAATTAAAAGTAAGCTTGAATTAGAGTTTGCTTCAACTATGATACTGAATGATGCCGAAAAAACTGAGCTATCAACCATATTGAATACACGATTTAAAAAAACCATAAAACCGATACATTTAGCTGCGAATTTGCTAGATCCTAAGGCACAAGGAAGTGATCTTCATCCATCTGAGGAGGTAGATGCATTGGAATTCATTCACACAATGTCACAGGCGCTAAACATAAATGTAATGGCAGATTTTGCGAATTACAAGGCCAGAAATGATTTCTGGGCAAAAACTTTTGTCTGGAGCTGTTTGGATGGAATTTCTCCAGTAACTTGGTGGAAAGAAATTTGTGGAAGCACGCAATTAAGCAAATTAGCTGTTCGAATTTTGACAGCTCCCTGTACTTCAGCTGCTACTGAACGTTCCTTTAGCACCCACAGCTTCATTCATTTAAAAAAAAAGGAACCGTTTAACAACACAAAGAGCAGGAAAAATAACATATATATCGTGTAACTGGAACTTGCTTTTTAAAAATAGTTTACCACCTTCAGCAGAAAGCACGCACTCAACTCAATTTGAAAATGACATGAATTCTTCACTGGAAGGTACTCAGGACGATATCCCTTCAACCTCAACAGGAATCACGCACTCTACTCGATATGAGTTTTTATTGGATACGGACAGCGACAGCGATTACGATTAAATTTAAAAATTTTTTCATTTGTTATTAAAAAATCTAATTCATAATAAAAAATTAAATTCTTTTAATTTATTTAAATTTTTCTTTATTCTGATTTATACCCACATTTTGGGTAAATACCCAGGTGCTTGGGTAAATACCTGGGTATTTACATTTAAATATCCAATTTTCCATTTGTGTATTTACCCTTGTCCCATCGCTAGTCATTACGCTAATTGGCAAGGCTTATTCTGTGGCATTAGAACTTAAAAATTGTATCGCATATGAATATTCGCACTGACTGAAAAAAAGTGTGAAACCCAAATTTCAACTAGCAGGTTAATTTATCAGCGCCACAAATATTGCTATAGACACCAGAAAACATAGGACATAAATAGGCAAACATGTGTTCTTTACACCATTTAAAGAGCTATACTTTTTTCATACGATATAAAGAATTGTATATCATTCGGCAGGTACTTTGATGGTCAAGAGCAGAAAATTTATATCATTTCAAGAGCGAAAGATTTTTCCGAAACCTACACTTAGACTAAAGTAATATTTTAACTAACTCACTTCTGGATAAACTTATTACATAGTTAGATACCATCAAATAAACAAATAAAAATTCAGTATTGGGATATATAAATAATCTGACAACTACTGGCACTGGTATAGCTTGATTGTTTTTATTATATACTAGTTGTACCCGGCGCGCGTTGCTACGCCAACAACTGAAATAAATTTAAGAAAAATAATTAAAAAAAAACCAAAAATCGAAAAAATTGTGACATCACAAAGTTTAGTCTCAATTCGATGTTTAGTCAAGAGCTGTGGGATACACAATATTTCTTGTTTTTCGATCTGTTGCGTAGATGAATAAATCAGAAGGTTTTCCGGCACGTGAGCAAGCCGCATGGAGCTGTCCATGTGAGAAGCATGGATTCTCCAAAATTAATCCCCACACTTGCAACGATTGTCCTTGTGCTTTGTTAATAGTCATTGCGAAAGCGAGTCGCACCGGGAACTGTAAACGTTTGAATTCGAATGGCATATCTGTCGAGATCATTGGGATACGTGGCAACAGTACGTCTTCACCTTTGAATTTTCCAATCAATTTTCCAGTCAAAATTGTTGGCTCGATAACATTGCTCATCATTTTCTTGACTGAGAGTCTGGTTCCGTTGCAAAGTCGTGGTGGATTTATGTTTCGAAGAAGAATGATGGGTGCGCCAATTTTCAACGTAAGAACGTGCGGCGGCATGCCTTGCAAATCAAGCGAATTCAAGAATTCAGTTGGATCGTTGAGAACCTCGGCTTGATTCTCCAAAGTATCGATGAACTTATATGTTGTGGTTTCACTGGGTATTCCATGCTGAATGGTGAAGTTGATGGTATTGACATGTTTTTGGCTGCTAATATAGCACGCGTACTGAGCCACTGATGGTTTTTGTAGTTATGTGCAATGTTTGGGAAACCTTTTAACTCCAATTCGTTGATGCTTTCTGTGATAATACAGAAGTTTGCTGACAGGGTGATACATTGTGTAGATTCATCAATTTTCATTCGCCCATTTCCAATATATAATAATTGTTTTGCATTTTTTCCAGCCGATGCATCCCGTTGTAGTTGTACACGCATGTTAGTTTTCAAAGTCGATTTCTGTAAATTACGCCATAGAACTGATAATTTAAGACATGCATTAAGTTCATCAGCGGGTGTTGAACGTGGTGTAATGGGCAGTGTTTGTCGGAAATCACCAGACATTAAAATTAGAGCGCCACGGAAGATCCGTCTGTTTCCTCTCAAATCTCGCAGTGTACCATCAAGCGCTTCCAATGCTTTCTTGTGAGACATTGTACAGTCACCCTGGTGGCGAGTTACATCTATGAGCATATTCTACAAACCTTTTCCGTGAAAAAATACATATACCTATATACCAATTTTTATAGCAATCGGTCCAGTAGTTTTTGAGTTCATCGATGACATACGGACAAACATTCATTTTTATATATAATATAAGAAGATATTAGTAGCCTAAGTAAAAAAAAGATGTTGTGAAAGAAAGTAAAACGTTTTTGGGTTCAAGTGGCAGTCAAGCAGAAAGTTTCTTCTGTTGCTGCCGCTGTCATATCAAAATTTGTATCAATTCCAAAAACAAATACAAGGTCTTTATAGCGCCAAATAACAACAAAGGTATGACTTGCATTGATTCTACTTTCCAATCAATTCAAAGGTGCCAAAAATCTCCTTCGGTGAACAGCCTTACCAAACTATTATTTTTATCAGGGCACAGAAAGTTGTTGCCTTGCTAGGCTGTTTGTTTTTGAGGGTGCTTTTACGAGTATACTAAGATTTCTCAGAAATAGTATCTATTAGGGAATACTACGCAGCAGCTTGGTAAGCAATGGGAAAACAGCAAATATTAGTATGGGGAAAAATAAATCCATTATTTTTCAGTAAAATGTTTAACATCCTGTAACTCACAACTGAATGGAACAAACAATAAAAACAGCAAAAGAATTTTTTTAGTGAGAAATATCACCTTCACAACGATCGATCCCTACAGCCATCTGCTGAGACAATAATGGTTTTCTTTTTACTCGGACTTGTAAGCAGCAGTATTGTTCCTCAGCTCTATATAATCTCTGCAGCAGTTAAACGAACAGATTTGAAAAGTTTTTGAAGCTTATCTTTTCACAGATTCCAGCTTGGGAGGCATAGAGAGCCTTGGAAATAAATAATTGATTGCAAATGCCTAGAGGGCCCAAGCCTTATGAGTATTTTAATTTGTCTTAAATACTTAGCATGAAATGTTTTATAAGCTTAGAAAAGCTGATTTACAGTAGCGCTTAAGCTCTGAAGCGATAGTGTATCTACTGCGATGAATATCAGACCCAAAATGTGTTAAAATTCAATGTCGCTAAGTTAGACCTCCTGATTCAGATTTTTTTTTCTTTTTTGTATTAGTTTTAACATGATCACTCAAGAGCAGCTTTTTTATGACAGAAATACACTCGGAAGTTTGCCACTGTCTGCCGAAGGCCACCGCTTTATGAAAAAAAATGTTTCTATCATTTTGCTGTCTCATGTACGGAGATTCCAGCCTACGTACTCTCGAATGGTAGCCATGCTCCAACCATTCAGCGGCTGATTAATCAAACGCTTAGTGAAAATTATTTCATTAAATAAAGGGTGGTTAAGTTTCAAGGGCCGGTGTTGATTTTGAATAAAATACAATTTTTTTTTAAATAATTATCATTTCTGTTTATTATGATGATATTGGTACAGCTCAATTACGTATGGAAAATATCAGCCAAATAGCCGCCGCGGCCTCAGCGGCACACCTCCATCCGATGGTCAAAATTTTCGATGACACTGAGGCATAATTGAGGTTCTATGCCGTTAATGTGCCGAATAATCTCATCCTTTAGCTCTTGAACTGTTGCTGGCTTATCGATGTACACCTTTTCGTTGACGTTTAGCTGTGGTTCACATCCATCATCGGCCTTTGATATTTAACCACCCTTTATTTATCATTTCTGTTATAGTTATTGAAAATATTCACATCCTTAAAATGCTTTGTTGAATTCTGAAAAAATTCATTAGCCGCCACTGCTGCAATTTTTTTTAAATTACTTTGTTAAATAATTCTCAAGTTGATCACACTTCAGGCATGCACATATAACTATTTTTATCATGATGGTTCGTCAAACATAAACAAAACCAATGCTGCTTATGTCAGTTGCCAAAATATTTAATTTCTTCATTACTCCTCATCTTCTCCATTTATTATTCTTCTAAAGATATTTCAGAATTGCCATCGGCACGCAATTTTTTTCATGCTATACAGCAATCTTCTTTTCATTTATGGATAATCATTACCTTTTTTCTTAGCTTTTTTCTTATTTGTGTATGCACTGAAATGCCAACATTTCGTTGCTATCCACTAAAAAAGTAGAAGCAAACATTTCCTCCTACTACTGCTTTAAAGAAAAAGCCTTGGTAAAACGTATATTCACGAAAAAATACAACGCATTAACGAAAGCAAAAAACTTGAAACAAAAACCATCTCATTGCTAAGAAGCAGCACTCAATAAATCAAACTCGGAGGCATTCTTTTTTCATTTCTCTATAAATCTACTTTGAAACTTTTAACATAGCAATCACCTTATCCTTCAATTTCCATATATTTACGAGCATCTCACAAATTCTGCTTATTCCTCTTTCAGTTCTGCAAAATCCGCTCAATTAATGGCTCGACGCATTTAAGCAATTTAACTTTCCATCCGTAGCAGAGATAATACTCTGGTTTGCCGGCTGACACAGTCACACACCTGTTCGCTTGCTCGTGCGCTATGTCTCAACTAACTGGGAGAACTTTTTTGCTGCTGATTTTCACTTCTCCGATTACTAGCAGTTTCACAAACTATCTGAAGAAACTTTTCTTGTTCAATCTACTCCCACTTTGTCGGTATTGTACGAATGTATGCAAATAATAAGCACAGAAATTCAAATGCATGCCCAAGTGCGCTGTGTTGGCAAGTACCACACATATATGTACATGCGAACGTGCAAGCATATGAATGTATTTGAGCAGATGCGTATGCAAACAACTTTCTGATAAATCATCATCTTCCGGAGCAGCAGCAGCAAGCCAAACTTTAACAGAAATCTCATTCAACAGCATCAATTTAGCTAAAGACTATAATCATTGAGTACGTCATAATCTGCAAGTAATCAGAAGCAGATTGGCTTGAGTAAATCAGGTAGCATCCTCGCATAGTTCTTGAGGAGTTCAAAAGGAGTATAGAAGGATGAGTAGCCTAGTCATCATCTTTACTTAGCATCATTACCAATCATGATAATCCTATCATTATTATTATCATCGAACACATCTGCTTCTTTATCTTGAGCAGCTTTCCTATTTTTCCTAATCCTTAAAATATTGCAACTAACTCCTCACTTGCATGCTGCAACATATTATTTTTGCGCAATAGCTGTCAGAAAAGTTATGCATAACATTTAGTTGCGAAGTATTTGCAGATGTGTGTGTGAGTGAAAAACTTTCTTATATGCATAACAACAAAAAACAAAGTATAAGATAAAAATCTGGGAATTCTTGAAAGCAGCGAGCAGCGAATATTTGGAATATATGAGAAATCACACACGAAGTCTGTTAGAAGCGAATGTTACTCATACGCCGTGCGCTACATAAGCGCATAACTTAAGTTCGTTGGTGAATTATTTAATGGTTCATGGTTAATGGTTGTAAAGGGTTAAGGTATGGCCCTTTAGCACTGCGACCATATTGATCTATTGTGCACCCTATGCAGTCTATTGACTGTTAAGTATGCTTATGAATTGTACCAGCTCCTTCTGAGGGAGTGATTGAAGGTCTTCATCTGTAAGCATGAACTTGTTTAAAAACCTTTTCCTTCTATGCGTCAACCCCGGACTCTTTTAGCTTTGAAACTTAGGAACTTTTTGGAGTGTCTAAGACCCTCAACGTTGTTCCAATGCTGATTTAATAGAGTTTTGGCCTAGTATTTTACTTTCTGTTTAGGCTGTTTTTGTTGAATCCGAACATAGGACTAGGTCCGATGAAGTTTGCATCTGCCCCTTTTTCGGCTTGAAAGTCTGCCTTTTCGTTGCCGTCATATGCCTCATGTCCTAGTACCCAAATTAATGAGACATTGTTTTTGGATGCCAGGTTATTGAGTACCTTATGGCATTCTAAGAGAGCTTTTGAGTGGTAGGTATAGCTATCTAAAGCTTTTAGAACTGATTGTCTGTCCGAGAGTATTCTAATCTTTACTCTCTTGTGGTTTCTACGTTGCATGATGTTTGCTGCTTCCATTATTGCGTATAATACCGCTTGGAAGATGGTGGTGTCCCTGGTGAGAGTGAATGATTTGTGGATTCTGGGCCCCACTACTCCTGCTCCTACACCATAAGGTTTTTTTGATCCATCAGTGTACCATTTTTGTGAATCATCATTCATCCATTTTGGGTTTGTTTTTCACTCGATCCTCTCAGGAAAGGTAACTGTGTATCCTTTTGTGAAACAGAGGGTTGGGTCAATGTGGTCTGAGACTTGAGCCATGCTTATGGTGTTTTTGACTTTATTTAGGATACTTAGGTGACTGGTGAGGTTGCCTAATTTGAAATTTTCTTTCATGTGTAGCATGAGTGCTTGCGTAGCTGCTTCCTCTTGGATTGCTATATGAAGTGGTGGGAGATTAAGGAGTGCTTCCATGCCAGCTGTTGGGGTAGTTCTCATAGCCCCTGTGATGCATAGGCAAGCAAGCCTTTGTACTTTTCCCAGTTTGGTTATCGCTGTTTGTTGGATAGATTTGCTCCACAATACTAGTGCCCCATACAGTATGATTGGTCTAACCGTTTGGGTGTATATCCAGAGGGCCATACTAGGCCTGAGGACCCAGGATCTCCCTAGTAATTGTTTGGTTGTCCACAAGGATTTCGTGGCTTTTTTTGTTATATTATTTATACGTGATTCCCAAGTGAGTTTTTTATCTAAGGTTAAACCGAGATACTTGACCTCTTCCTTTAGTTCTATCACTGTTTCATTTATTTTTTTAATACATCATTAACTATTATTTTCGAATTGTAGAGTACACCACGGGAGAGCACTTTTCACACGCAAGAAAAAAGATGGTAAGCTCAGTGCGAGTAAATTTGAATTTTTCGTTTCTCATTTCAAAGTTTTAGTTCGTAATATGCATTCGTGAAATTTTAGTTTCCTAATTGGCACAGAACTAAAACTTAATAGTTTTATCGGAAAGTATATTATAAGTAGACCATTTTAGGAGAATAAAATCATAATATGGTTTGTTTGATTTATTTTTTAATTTGGAAAGAAATCTCGAAATATTTTCCAAAGAAATATTTATACTCGTATTGCATTAAGTGTTAACAGTGTTATAAGGTGATTTATAATAATATTATTTTCAACCTTTTATATAATAGTAAAAACTAGCAAACCCGGCCCGCTTCGCTGGGGACACTAAAATAGAATAGATATGGTTTAGAACAGAAAAGATATGGTTTTCATATTATTTATTTCTTTATTCAAGCGCTTTGGCATAAACAATATTTTTTGTTTTTCTATTTGTTTTTCAGTAAATAATATTATATAATGTTGTTGCCTTCCCAACACGTGAACAGCCAACGTATAGTTGACCATGGGTGAATACTGGTTCTTCTAAATTCCTCCCGTATATTTCTAAAGTTTGCCCTTGTGATTTATTGATAGTTATTGCAAATGCTAAACGAATGGGCAGTTGCAAACGCTCGAGTTCAAATGACAATTCAGGTGGAATCATTGGAATTCTTGGTATTAAAACGTCTTCATTCTTGAATTTGCCAATTAAAATAGTTGCTTGGGTAACATTATTCATCAATCGTTTGACTACTTCATTTTGTTCTTGACGTTCTTCTGATGTCGCGTTATTCCGGGCATTTCTCATGCGCCTATTATTATTTGTCGAACGACCAATATGATTACGTGATTGTCTTGGCATTTGTACTGTAATAAACATGATTGTAATTATGGTATTCTGAAATTTTAAAACATGTTTTTTTCAATTTTGTGGATTATATTTTCGATGCATATGTGTTTAAAATGTGTGTCCTGACCAAGTCCACATGGTCAGGATTATTTTATTTTGTTGTGGTTTTCTTAAATCATATCTTTTCTTTTGAAAATTGTTGACAATTTGCATGATAAGACTATTAATTTTTTCATCAAAGTTACGCATTTTTCGTGCTCTTCTTTTGCATCCTTTAACAATTTCTTTTGTTTCTTCATTTTTTTTACCATTTTTTTCACTCATGGTGTATCGTAACTTATCGCATATGAACCGAAAAAATAAATCCACAAAACATAGTTTCATTTGAACATTCGGATTTCACATTAAATTCTCAAATGTCGTAAGAAATTATTCACTGTTCCAAAATCCACTCCAAAAAAATTCACAAAAAATGTTTACACTTTGCACTTACGTCTTCTCCTTATGGCATCCAAATCAGAAAGAAATATTGACACATTGTAACTCACACTGTCAATTTGACAGTTCAGTTCCGCCCCAAGCGTTAAAAAAGTAAACGACATTATAGCTGGCTCAAAAGAACTCTGTACGCGTTGCCGGTGTTCCGAATTACAACCAAACTTTACGAAACCCATTTTCAATACTTACTTAACAATGTGCGTAAGTTTGGTTTAATTCGGTGCAAAGACACGGCGAGTCCACGTTTTGGCATATATTTTAAGACCCTAGTCATCAATAGGTATGAAAATTACACCGTATTAAAGCACTTATCAACAGCTTCCATTTGTATTGTACAAACACATCCTAGGGTTACCTGGGTCCACGATTTGGCCTATATCTCGAGACCGTAGTCACGGAACGGTATGAAAAATACTCTATACTATAGAAATCATCAACAGCTTCCATTTGCTACCCATATTGTACAAACACATCCAAGGGTTACCCGGGTCCACGTTTTGGCCTATTTCTCGAGACCCTGGTATCCGATTCTTAAAATTTCAAAACACAAACCTTCTCCACATGTGTCTCTTCAATGTGGCAAAGTTTGGTTAAAATCGGTTAAGTCATTCTCCGTAAAGTTCATCGCGAAAAACGGCTGAATTTTTATATATTATATATACCGGGAAAGAGGGCGAACGACGCAATATTTTTTATTTTTCGTTTGTCATTTGTAAACTTCATTAGTATACATTTCATCATGGAACGCTACACACTTGAGCAACGATTGCAAATCGTGCAAATTTTTTATGAAAATAATCGTTCTGCTGCTGCTACTTTAAGAGCATTACGGCAATTTTACGGTCCATTTAACAAACCGTCCCGTTTTGGGGTCATGTGAAGTCATTGGTCTACAGTAACAAGCCGGCGACGATTTGTGAGCTCAGAGCCAATATTGAACGCGAAATTGCTGGAATTTCGGCCGATTTATGCAAAAGAGTGGTCGAAAATTGGTTTCAACGATTGGACTTCGTAAAACGTGCACGCGGTGGTCATGCAAAAGAAATCGAATTTCATACTTAAATGTATATGTTCAAACTCGATAATAAAAAAAAATTAGTTAGAAAAGTCAAACCGTTTGTGTTTTATTCAAAAAAGTTCAAAAGTTGAAGCGCTCGTACTGAAAAACGCTTTACAAACATTCACCTATTCGATTCCTACATAAAACAACCAGTTTCTTACGCTCTCCTCTAAAGTCAAGTATCTCTATTGAAAACTTCACCCGAAGGTCCATTGGAAAAAACTGGGGTCTCAGAACACGTTGTTAAAGAGAAACTGCACAATTTCTGCCTGAAATAAGCACATGGAAGATGAAGTTCCATCTTATCGTGTGCTTTCTCAGAAATACTTTGGCGTGAGTACGACATAGTGGCGATCACTGGTTACTGGATAATCAGAACTCATGTGCGAACAGCCCCCATTGCAGTGACTGTAGGGATTCGGCAGAGAAAGAGCCCGCTGATCAATTTCTTTGCAAATGTTCGGGTGGGATGGCTAGGGGCTTGAGGTTCCTTAGTGTAAGAAACGGCTATAAGCAGTTCTCTAGCCTAAATCCCGTTTCTCTCCTTCACTATATCAAGAGCACTGGATGGCTGTCGCTGATTTTTCTTTCTTTAATTCTTTTAAATTTTTCGCAGGTAGTGGTCCATAATATGGTATCGAAATGGCACTCTAGTGCTTTCTTGTAATGCACCTGGGCTACTTTAGCTGTCGCACCTACCTACCTACTTAAGGGGTTAGAGGTAGTCAGAATTTTCAAAAAATTCGATTATTTTTTGCGTTTTCTCAAAGTAATAAAATAATCTGAAAAATATTGTGAGAAAATTTGAAGTGAATCCGACAATTACTTTTTGAATTATTAAACAATTAACAAAGAGCGCTCGGGTGTTCCGGAACATTCGAGAGCAAGTAGCTAGCAGTAGCAAAACTTTAAATGCGTTTTTCTCAAAACTATGTTTTTTGAACTGATAAAAATCATTCTTTTTTCGGGTCTCTGACTACACCTAACCTCTTAAGGGTCAGTAAATTATGTGAAATTTCTCTTCACAAAATCAAACATTGCGTAAGCTTTTGCAGCAGTACGGCAAATAATAGCTGTTGAAAGAAAAAATAGATGAAAAAATTACGCCAAGATCTTTGATCTCATTACCATATTAACCTTGTAGTAGAAATGCGATAAGACGTAGGTAGGACTCAACATTCATTCACTTATGTAATTATATGAAAATCGGTTTTGCAAAAGAGTTAGAAATTTCGTACCACTTAGCTGAAATTATTATTGCAATGGACTCTCATTAAAATTGCACTTCTGGCATTGAATTCACTTTCTCTGCTCTTAAGCACTGAAAGCCGCTTTTAAGCAATAAAATAATAAAGCAATTGTTTTACAATACTTTTCTTTAAAATAAAAATTGTAGTAACATTTGAAATGAAGGTTGCGCTGGAAAAGATGTACAAAAGCAAGTAGTCTTGATGAACATCGTATATTTTCCCATTATGCCTATACTGTATATGGATGTATTGTACATTTTACCTTCACTTATCTCTTTATCGCTTAAGTGCTTACAATAAGAACATATAAGCAGGTATGTGTGTATAAATAAACGCATATTTGTGTGTGTGTGTGTATATGTGAATTAAACTTTCGTTTTGTACTTTCGAGAATCCGCTTGAGCCAGATAGCACTCGAAAGTACAAAAGCATCAAGTACAATAAGGATAACTGTATGCGACAAACATGCACATATACATAAATTGAATACTTAGTGGAAGTACATAAATACATATATGCAAATGTGTGAAAAGGATCAACGCTGCGTATGAGTGATTTCAGTTAGTGATATTATGTTTTCATATACTTGTTAACATGTCTGTCTATATATGTATGTGTGTGTATATGGCATGTGTATAGCAGCCAGATAGCAGACGCACGAACACAAAAAACCCAAAAACAAACAATGAGATGACTTGAAATACTGTGGAGGCATAAATTAAAAATTTACATTTTAATTCATATATGAGGGTACATCAAAGGTGTATGTAAAACGACAAAGGCAGGTGATAGACCCTACTGAACAAAAATTTTCGAAAGAGAATTCAAAGAAATATTTGCAGAGATATTAGGATGGAACGCGATAAATGGCTGTTCACGCGAAGGGCCCCACTTGGACAAAGAATTAAAATACGCCAGAGTGATGCCATACAGCAAAAAAAAACAGAGCAGACGCAGGGTTAAAGGAAGAAAGGGCTTTAGATTTTAGCACGATAACAACCAAACGATGGCTAAATACTTTTTGCCTACAGCTTCAACCTACTGTTGAAATTCACCAGGAGAAAGATATGTAAACCTGCTACATGCGCAGGGATAGCAAAAACGTAAGAGCCCACAAAACTAAATCATAGCCCCATAAGCGCAGCGCAGCTGAGAAGTGAATGTAAAGATGCTTTCACCTCATTCTCCAGACAACTTTTGCAGAAAGTACTTGAAGCGCCTCACTTAGACACCTAACAATGTCCGGTAAGGATGCCTACCAAATTCGAGAGCTGCGGTTTTGTTGGCCTTAGAAGTGTCCTCGAGTGCTCCCAAACTACCCGTGGCCAGAAAGATCTCATGACTTTACATGTTTGTGCACTAACTACAGTTATACTAACGTAATAGTTATTTATATTTACGAGGGGTGCCTTTTATATGTCGGGATAAGAGAACAAAAACAAATTTTAATCATCGAAAATCACTTTATTGTTTTTCAAAATATTCTCCATGAAGATCTATACACTTTTGCATGCGTTTGAACCAATTGTCGAAGCACTTTTGCCACTCTGAATGAGGTACCTCCAAAACATGCATTCTGAATGCCGCAACCGCTTCTTCAGGTGTCGAAAAACGTTGACCTCTCAGTTTGTTTTTCACGTACGGGAATAAAAATAAGTCACTCGGTGCCAAGTCAGGACTATACGGCGGATGACCCATTAATTCGATGTTTTGGCTACTCAAAAATGCAGTTGTTTGAGCCGATGTGTGAGAGCTCGCATTGTCCTGGTGAAGAGTGATCCGTCTTTGGCGATTGGTTTTCCTAATTTCTTGGAAGACAACTGGCAAACAAATGGTTGTACGCCACTCAGAATTTACTGTTCTGCGTTGTTCTAGTGGTACGGTTGCGACATGTCCAGTTTTTCCGAAAAAACAGATGACCATTTGCTTGGAAGTGCTTCGTGCGCGAACAAATTTTGTTGGAGTTGGCTCATCTTGAAACACCCATACCGTCGACTGCTGCTTACTTTCGGGCTCATACGCATAAATCTATGATCCATCACCTGTCACGATGTCATAGACGTGTTTCGAAGCCCTGTGATCGTATTTTTTGAGAATTTCCTTCGACCAATCGACACGAGCCTTTTTTTGAGCGATTGACAAATTGTGTGGGATCCAACGCGAACAAAGTTTTTTGACAGTCAAATGTTTATGCAATATTTAATGTATGCTTGTCCCACTAATGCCTAAGATTGTCTCAATCTCACAATAGGTCACATGACGATTTGCAATATCAGTTCGCGCACAGCATCAATGGTTTTCGGAACAACAACTGATTTTGGACGACCTTCACGAAATTCGTCTTTGAGTGAACTACGACCACGATTGAATTCACCATACCATCGATAAAGACTGGTCCTTGATGGAGCTTCATCGCCAAAAAATGAATTAAGTTCATCCAAGCAATGTTGCTGAGTTAATCCACGTCGAAAGTTGTAAAAAATAATCGCGCGAAAATGTTCACGATTTAATTCTATTTTTGGGCCGAGATGAATCTTTTAAGTTACTGTAAACAACACAAATAGCGCTAGTATTTCAAAACGTTCTGAGTACGTAAAAGCCAAAAAATGTCAAACTTTGCGATACAGCTGTCAGTTGCCAGATTGCAACACAAGGGTTGCCAAATTCCGACATATATAAGGAACCCCTCTTACGATACCTGAGAGGTTTGGAAAAATGTATGCGTGGATTGGGATAACTTGGAAATACCAACTGATTTTTGATTTCACTGCGCGGCTTAGTATCAAATAGGTTAAGTAATAGCTCAAGTTTATTGTGACATTCGACCGTAGCCGACTCACTCAAGCCTGCATCCTTATACATTAATTTATTTATTTTGTAAAATTACTTCGAATTCATGGGGCGTAAATGCCCAAGAAAGGTCTAATATTTGCTTCTTTTTTTTATAGTTGTTTATTTATTTCCAACTAATGTCTTTAGACGAGCTCTCAAGTACCTATATTGTCTGATGTCGAATAAGCTTTCCTTAGTATAGCAAATCATTTTGTTTTAACTTAGAAGTTATTAAAATATTTTATACCTTTGATGCAGGGAAAAAGGGAACAAAAACGATGCATAGATTATTGTTTATAATAAAAGGCTTAAAAGTAGTAAAAGAAGGGAGTCAGACTAGAAAGGTGGTGTGAGTTAGTGTTACGCGTCGTTTGTTAACCACCAGCAGTTTTTAATGGTAAGGGTGGATTCGATTTTGACGCAGCTTGAAATATATGTATCAAAACGTTAATTATTTGAATTAAGTGTTTTTGATGTTATTATTCTATTGTTCGCTCTTCTGAATATGTGATAAATTATTGGCGTGTGGTTTTCGTTTTGTATAAAGCTTTTTTTGTCGAGGTATAAGAAGAATTCAGGAGGCGCAAATCCATTAGCAATAGCTAGTGAGAAATAATCGTCGTTATGTTATTGGTATTGTATAAGCAACGCCGGATATGTTTTCTTATTAAATTTATAATACGACAATCAATTCTGGGCACTTTCGCTGGGCACTAAAGCTTTGAATTCGAGATGTATTTGGTATAGTTACTATTTTGTGATTTGTATACGGAAGTGCATGATCGTAGTATTCTTCTCTCAAGCTTCCTTAGCCGTTCCATATATGAGGGTGAAATGTTGTACCAAATTGAGTAACCATATGTGAGTATCGGTCTTACCAGGGTTTGATATATTAATATTTTGACTTTCTTGCGCAGTAGTTTCGATGAAAAGATAGATATCGAAAGCTTTTGCCGTTTTCTCGACTTGGAGGTTAATTTGATCATTATAGTATAAAAATGTATCAAGGTGAATACCGAAATATTTGACTCTCTCAGTGGTTTGAATAGGGATTCTGGTTTCGTTCGATATTCGATATGCTTCCTTCTAATTCTCATAAGTGGCAGGGTTCGCAATATATTCATGACAAATTAGCCTGAACTAAGCGTGCCTATACTCGTATACTTCTCTTAGCTCGCATGAGTTGTTAGCTATGGCAAGTCACCGTACAATTATTTGCCTAAAATGTTTTTGGATCATTTTAACCCTATAATTGTGTCTTCTAATGAACGTTGCTTATAGCCGTTTTCAGAAGAAGTTATAGTCATAGTAGGAGTTATAGTCATAGTATATAGAAATCTCTCAGTTTACTCTAATTCAGGAAGCCTTGACTACAACAATCCTATAAAAGCAGTTAAATATATTTATTTATTCATGAATTCATTTCCTGAAAATTCCTTTCAAAGTGATTGCCATTTGTCAAACAAGGCAAGCTTAGATGGAAATAAAGAATATTATCTGAGTATCAAACATCTTTTGAGAGAGCACATTCGTCGAAAAAGACCGAGTTTGTGGAAAAAACAAATGGATTTCGTAACTCGATTAAGCACTACTAGTTCGAGCGAAGAGCTGAAGAGATATAATTGTGGTATAAGTACAGGGTGGGCCAAATAAGACCTACTAATGTTAAGCACGAAAAACTTTTTTATTTTTTGACATATTTATTTTTGTCTTTTTGTAGGTTGCAATTGAATTGTTGGAAATCTATTGTGGAACCCTACAGTACAACACAACGCGTTAAAATGATCGAGTTTTTCTATTCTTACACAATTATCCACACAAATTGATTTTTTAAATAGTGTTTGGATGTCGGATGATGCGCATTTCCATTTAAATGGTGATGTCAACAAACAGAACTGTAGATTGTGAGGCTCTGAAAACGCAAGGGCAGCCCACCAACATCAGTTGCACCCATCTGAATATACTCTTTGGTGCGGTGTTATGGCCACTAGAGTTGAGGATGAAACGCCGGAATCGATTGCGGGAGCTTCTTACAGAACATTGATTGAAAACTTTTTGCGGCCAATGGCAAAGCAGTATCTTAATTTGTGGTTTCAACAAGATGGGGCAACCGCGCTTACTGCTGGGCAAACTAAAGACCTGCTGCTGCCTCCGTAGTAGGTCTTATTTGGCCCACCCTGTACATTTTTTTAAACGAGCTCACCTTAGAGGTAGTAAAATAAATGCTAACTCTAAATGTTAATTTAAGTATTACATTATTGACCAAATTGGGGCAATTCTTCCGCTTTAGGCAGACTTCTTGTTTTTTCTTTTTTTTTTGCTAATTCTGCTAGAGCTATATGCATAGGAACAGGCATTTCCCATTGATTTTGTGTCTAATAGTCCTTTCTAGTTACTTTTATAGAAAAAGTATAAAAACATGGTCAAAATAATAAATACACAGTATTTTGAACAGTTTTTACTACTTTTCCTTTAATTTTTTGTTATTAATTATAACTGAAGAAATAAATAATTAATTTAATAAAAAAAATTAATTTCCATTAATTCTATTAATTTTTATTAATTTGTTATTTTTATCGAAAATATAGTTCATTCTACAAAAGTCTCTTATAACTAACAGTTTAAGCCCTTGTCCAGGATTTATAAAAATACCAAATTTTCTATCAAAATTTCAAACTTTTTAACCGACTTAAAGAAAACCATTCGGTGCGCGGTTTTATGAGCTCTTCAATTTTAGCTCAATACACTTGAATGGTTTTTAAGTGGCTAAAAATTCGAGCTGCTTTTTTGATATTTTTTTCGTGTCGGTGTTGCGCCTTTCCTTTATATAACGAACGCACCATATTTTTTTTTTGTGAAGACTTACCGAGTAATAGTCACGTACAGGGATTTGACTATGTCTGTGGCCTGTTTGGTATTCCGTATAATATAAACAATAGAGAGGTGTGAATCTGAGTTATTACATTAGGCCTTTCTATCATTTTTTCTTCCCAAGTGGAAGACCTGTTACATACATGCGGCCAAAACTGTCATTTCCCTCCCTTTTCAGTGATTGTAGTCAACTAATTAAATACTTTCAAAAGCTTATCCAAATGCTCAAATTATCTTGATTTATTTGCAATCAACCGCTTCATAGATTTTAAACAGTCGATCGAGGTAATCAATTCAGTCACAATCCTACAATTTACTCCTCCCACAAACATTAGCAATCTCATGCAGCTCCTGCAGATTATCTAACTAAAAAACCAAGAGAAATATAATAAAAATTGTTCCAAATTCTATTATTAAAATGCCTTCTTAAAAGATATAATATATTACTTTTAAAAGCGAATGCTAATAAAGGTGTAAGACATGTTTGTCAAGTTCCTGACAGACTTTTGCATTGAAGGAAAAAATGTTATACTAAACGTAAAATTACTTCTGAACTTTACTGGGGACTATCGAAAGCAAAGGAAGGTTTCTTTTTGAAACTCTCAAGGCAATGGCCTTTACTGCTGTCTCTCTCCCTCTCTCTCAGCTTTGCAATCTCTGGTGCACCATAGCTTCGTCAACAATTCAGTCTCTCTCTTGCCTCATTTCTCCAATTACGAACGTTCATCGCTTTTAAGTCTGCTTCTACGTCATCTAGCCATCTCTTTCTTGATCGGTCTCTCTTTCTTTGTTCAATTGGACGCAAAGTAAACCTCCTTTTTGGATTCTTTCATTGGGCATTCTTATGATGTGGCCAATCCATCTAATCTGCTGCGCCTTTACTGCTAGTTGCCTTAATTACGCGAAACGATGAACTATAATCACATTTCATGTAAAAAAATAAATAAATACAAACTTCGCAAATTCTATCAATATTGAAAAATTCGGTCACTTCTGGTTTACTGGGCACAAACATTATAATATATTACGCATGTGTATGCATGTATTACTAAAATATACCTTTGTCGAAAGCACTCAGCTCTCAGTTAATCTTTTTAGTATTTTTAGATTTTGCATTTAATGGACAACTATCCTGCCACTGGCGTGCTGACCGCACATACCTCAAATTCCGTGAATTTACATGTACGTCTGTATATTTTTCTGCTATCAATTTTCAAACCCACTTTATTCGTTTTTGCTAGTAATTTATTTATTTCATTTATTTTGAATATTTCTACTTCACGAAAATTTAATTGAAACCAAGAGCAGTAACCGCAGCCTCGTTTGCATAGATAATGCAGAGCAGCTTGAAATGAAAAGCAAAAATATAATTTTTAATTAGAAAAATAGCCATGCACAAGCGAGCGCAAGCAGTTCTTGCACTTGTATATCTAATACTTATACTTACATATATACATACAACAAGCTGAAAAACGATAGCACATAACATTTTTGCGAGTTTTGATTTTTTTCTTTTTTAAATTCTTTTTTTTTTTGTTTTGGGAATTTTTATTATTTTTCCAAGTCCTAATTTGTATACAAAATTACGAAAAATTTCAGAAAATGTTCATCTCAATACCACTAAGGCTTTTACTTAGGATCTCTCGAACAAATTTGTGTCGCAATTTTATAGCTCTTTGGATTTTAATATAATAAAGTGCAAGTTTGAAGTTTCAAAGAATTCTCTTTGATTGGTTATCATTTTTCTCCATATCTCGCATTTGGCAAACGAAAAATAACTCATTTACAAAGTTTGTCTGACTTTTAATGAACAGGAATACGAGCACAGTTCTGGTTGGACCTGCAGTTATATGAATTACGGTTTCATGCACTTTTAAAGCACGTACTACAGGGGAGGCCAAATAACTTTTGCAATAATCATTTATTTTGGTTAATTGTTTTTATACATTGAATATATTTTATGGAAATTGTGAATGAAATGTTACATCAGACAAATGTCCACCTTTTTTCTCGATACAAAGTTTGACTCTTTATAACGCGTTTTCCATTACATCAAATAATATTTCTGGTTGAAGGCTTAGTTTTTCGTCTCGAATATTTTGCTTCAGCTGTCTAATAGTCTCTGGTTTATTAAGATACACTTTGTCTTTTAAATATCCCCATAAAAAGAAGTCGGGCGCAGTCAAATCTGGCGAACGAGGTGGCCAAGGGAAATCTGAATTTTTTGAAATGAGCCGCTCGTCAAAATTTTCACGCAATAGGTCTATAGTTTGCCTAGCAGCACGCGCAGTTGCTCCATTTTGTTGAAACCACAAATTAGGATACTGCTCCGCCATTGGCCGCAAACAGTTTTTAATCAATGTTCTGTAAGAAGCTCCTGAAATCGTTTCCGGCGTTCCATCCTCATTCTCGAAGAAATATGGGCCGATGACTCTAGTGGCCATAACACCGCACCAAACAGTACATTTTGATGGGTGCTACTGATGTTGGTGTGCTGCCCATGGATTTTCAGAGCCCCACAATCTACAGTTTTGTTTGTTGACATTACCATTTAAATGGAAATGCGCTTCATCCGACATCAAAACATTATTTAAAAAATCAATTTGCGTGGCTAATTGTGTAAGAATAGAAAAACTCGATAATTTTAACGCGTTGTGTTGTACTGTAGGGTTCCATAATAAATTTCCAACAATTCAGTTATAACCTACAAAAAGAGAAAAATAAATATGTCAAAAAATAAAAAAGTTATTTTTGCTTAACATTAGTAGGTATTATTTGGCCCACCCTGTATATACCACTTACAGGAATAAATTTTATTCGTTTTTTTATTATTCCTTAAGGGGTTAGGGATAGTCAGAGGCCTAAAAAAATTTTTCAATATTTTTTTTTTGCAAGTAATTGCTTTGTTTTACAAAAATAAAAACACATCATTAATACATCGTATTTGGACTTGACTTTAGCAAAATTTCGTACAAAAAATTAATAATTGTAAAAGTTATCGCTGTTTGTGCGAAGCCCGTTTCTCCAGAAGTCCATTGCAGTGATCATCACAAGTCCTTGGAGATTCATCTAAAACCAATCGGACAAGAGAAATTAGTTTTATTAATAGAAAATCTTATGCCTGATCGAAGATTTTTTTTTTTGGTTTTCAAAATTAACAACACTGTGGCCTTATGAAATATTTTTCAAATTTTGGAGAAAAAAGCGACAGTTAATTGTTTAAAAGCAAAAAAATTCTTCGACAAGGTTTTTATGTTTTTCAAAAGCAGCATAAATTTAATTGACATCTATCAAGCGGTTTTTAAGTTACAGGGATCACCAGTTCAAAAAACATAGTTTTGAGAAAAATGCATTTAAAATTTTGCTATCGAGCACCCGAGCGCCCTTTGTTATTTGTTGAATAACTCGAAAAGTATTTTTCGGATTCTCTACAAATTTTCACACAATATTTTTAATATTTAATTTTATTTATTTAATATTTTTTTTTATTTAATACTTTTCTTTAAGAAAATGCAAAACAAAAAAATCCAATTTTTTTAAAATTCTGCCTAGCCCTAACCCCTTAAATACCAACTGTCAAAAAATAACATACAGCATAACATTTAAGTATATTACAATTTAGAAAAAAATACTTGTGTAAGACGCCTTTTGACAGAGTTCTTTACCTAAAGTCTGTATTTGAAATCTTTGTGGTAGTTCCTGTAGATATTCTTTTATACATTACCGGCTTATTGTCCAGCGAAAGCTTTGATTTTTGGCAATGTAGCCAATACAGGTAAAGTAGCGAAGTTTTCTTCCAAGCTGCTACTGCTTTGAAAATGTTTTATATCACATTTATATCACATAAGACGTTGCTCAAAATGAATGCCTAAACACTAGGTTTTTCAACAACTTTTACGGTTCCAAAACCACAAATGGTATGGTTTGAAATACAGTTTATAATTCAGTATAGTTTCCCTGAACATCAATCATCATTTGTTTCAATGAGATTCCAACTTATAAATTCCATCCCCGAAGTGAGAATCTGGAGAGGCTGCAAAATATGGAAGCATATGCATATCTGCTATGACCTCATCATTTGATGAAAAATGCTTTCCACGCTTGCACTTTTTAAGTCTGGAAACTAATAGAAGTCACTAAGGCCCAAGTCCGGTGAATACGGTGGATTCCCCAACAACTCGAACTTTAATTCATGGATTTAAACCATAGTTAAAATGATTTTGTGACGTGGTGCATTGTCCTCTAGAAAAATACTTTCTTCAGCTGGTTTAAAATGTTACAACAGGTTTTAAGGTAATCCTGTTTACAAGTAATCAACAAACCAATCTCCTTTCGCATCCAAAAAATCTGATGCTAACACCTTCTTGGCCGATTTCTGGAAACGAACTCATTTCAGAGTCAGGTTCACACCAATCTTTAGCTTCTTGTTTTGATTTAGAATCATGGCGATAGACCAAGGCTCCATAGCGATAAATCGTCACATAAAATTCACTTTAACCTTTCGAAAACGTTCTAAACGTTGCTGACTAAGTCGCATTCGAATGTGTTATTGTTCCATTGTTAGCGAATGCGGCACCCTTTGTGCCCACAGCTTTCTGAAACCCAATACTTCAGTCAAAATATTGCCTACACTGCCCAATGAGATGCCTGGGGCTTCTGCTAAATCTCTTTCAGTCACTTGAAAATTTCACAATAAGATATCTTGTATTTTCTCTACGATTTCTGGTGTTGTTGATCTTTTCCATTAGAGAAAATACTGTGGCACGTTGATACTAAATGGCTTGTAAAAAAAGAATGTATTGACAGAGTGAAATAAAATTTCGCGTACGTTCGTATGAAAAGTGTACCAACATAACAAAAAAAATATAGGCTAGTATCAACGCCCTCTCTTATCGAGCCGCAAAACTCATTGAACAACCTAGTATTTAGTGTGGTCCGTTTGGAGTATCTGACAGTTGTTGAGATGTATTGGGAGGCTGAGCGTAAAAGTTATTTGCGCTGGTTTTGTTTCATTGGCTTTTATGCGCCATTTATTCAGCGATGTGCAAAATATGTCAAAGAAATATGAAATCGATTACAAGCAGTAGAAGCGTGACTATTTCTAGTCATTACTATAGCGTCATCTGCCTTTGTGGCTGCATATGTGTTAACTGTTAAAGGTAGATCGGCAGTGAGAGCGCATAAAGTACTGGTCCCAGGACACTTCCTTACGGCACTCCTGCCTTGATTTCATAGATATTGGGAACTTCTTCATTTATTTTAACTCAAAAGTGTCTGCTTCATAAATATGATTCTAGTAGCATAAAGAAGGTATGAGGAAGATTAATTTTAAGTTTGTATAACAGCTCCTCGTTCCATACCTTACCAAATGCTTTTGCCATGTCTAATGGGGCTGTGTTGCCATCAATGCTCTATCTTCAAATCCTCTGGCAAAATTATATACAGAGTTGATCTGCTCGATAGTGGAATGATGTTTCCTGAACCAAAACTGATGCGTAAGGATAAGATTTAGAGAATTAGAGAGTGTAGCCAATTTAATAAGAGTTTTCTGAAGGCTTTCGATGAAATAGGAAGCAGACTTATTGGACTTTAAGAGGATGCCACATCCAAAGGTTTTTCTGCCTTAGTTATTAGGATTATGTTCAATACTTTCCATTGCACTGGAAAATACTGGGTTCAAAACACCGCATTAAATATAAACCTCATGCATTAAATACGAAAGCAAGTTATGGCTGTGACGCTTCCACTAGACAGGCTGTAAGTGCTCCTATATTTCCGAATTTCGCGCCTCTCTTAGTGCTAGTTTTAATTGCTTTGCTGCTTTGTTAACATTTTTTTATTACGTTCATTTGCCAGATGCGTCGGAGCTTTCATTTCTTTTGCAGCAAAACCTTTATGCTATTCCTGTTGTATGCTTTTTTGATGTTTGAAGTATAACTTTGTGGTGTTGCAAACCACGCAGTTATTTGATTAGTTGTGTTGGATAATTCAATGGCGGCCTCTATGTCCGTACATTTTATTGAGAGGGATACTCAACGTACTTCAGACTTGGATCATTAAGGGTCAGTCTAGTGTTAGCGAACTGGGCAACGAGTTGAATGGTATGGAAGTGTTGGATACGCAAATACACTGAAGAGCTGTTTTGACGCAGCCAGTGTGATTGAGAAATCAAAAATATTGCAACTGCGTTGGTTTTTAGATTTTTGTTTTTTTGCTTACGGCGCCGAAGCATTTTTTATATGAAGCAAATGCACAGGACCACTAGCAAATAAAAAGCATCAAAAACCAAGGTGAGTTTTGAGCTACTACAAACTTGCACTTTTTGTTATACTGCATAAAATTCAATAGGTTTGCATACACTGAATGATTCTAAAAATTCTGAACAAAAAGTTGTTAGAAATGTATTCAATTTCTGTTTTCATTTGCACAAAGTGTGAAACTTAGATTTATGTAGTTTTTTCATAAAAAAGTATTAAAATGAAATAGAGAACACTGTAATAAATCAGATTCTCATGAAACTTGAGAAACGTGGAATGAAACTGACAGAATATTGTGGCGACTTGGCTGTTACCATATCAGGTGAGTGTCCACCAACGATGAGTAAACTACTCACAAGGACGCTTAGAGAGATCTACCAGTGGACGGAAATTGTCGAACTTTAAATAAATCCACACAAAACAGACTTAGTTCTCTTTACAAGGAAGTACAAAATTAAGAACTGGTCACCTCCGAGGCTTAGAGGACTTGAATTGATATCAAAAATATCGACTAAATACGTAACCCGAAAGAGCCACATTTATATCCGGCCCAGGACTGTTCATTCAGTAGCATTCCCCGTATATGTATGGGGAATGATATGCTGCTACAACAACAACAACTAAATACCTAGGTATTGTTGTGGATAGTAAATTGTAATGGAGATTAAATGTCGAAAAAGTAGTAGTAGCAAGAAACTCGGTCAAAATATCTGCGCTACGACTGAAGATAAGAAAAGAAAAAAAGATTGAAACGGAAAGCCAAACCACGTAATTCACGATTTTTCTCCTCCTTGTTCACTCCTCTCGGGAGCATGGCGTCTCGACAAGACTCAGTCTTGTGTTGGTTTCGTTAATCTGTTTTTTGATTTCTGACAGGGTAGGTGCTTAGCCTGCCGCTACCAGGAATGCGCACCCGTCGTTGCTTAGGAAAACGCCTTTTTACTGCTTAGAGCGCCATCTGTATCTCACATTTTTCTGGCAGAAGGATCGCATAGATGGTTGAGGACATCGCTAAATTTCGTGTGCCTGCGCTATTACCGCGGTCGCCCGCTTCTTATTGCTAGCGCCACTGATGAAATGTGTAACTGTGCGTTTTTCTTTGTTTTTTTTTTTACTTATTTTAGCAGCCACAATGCAAATAATGCGCAGACTATTGTGCGGGAGTAAGGATGGAAAGGATAGGTTTTTGGGGTCGAGGAATAGAATTGGAGGACTTTTTTTTGGAAACAGAGAAAGTAGGTAAATTTGGAAAAGTGCGAGGACCGTGTTTTACTTGGGATTCGAACCCACAACCTCTGGGATGGCAGGCTAGTGCACTTAGGCTAAACTACCGAGGCCGCTAATTAATTATTAAATTTGGCAAAAGGCCTAGCGTCATTGTAAAGTGAAATGGATGGTAGAAAGATCTAAAATTCACATACCATTCATAGAACTTCTTTAAAGGGGAATAAAAAAATAGAGGAAGGGTTAGAAACGGCTGTATTTTGTCCGGAATGCGACCTCCAAAAGTTTTGATTAATGTTGTATATTTGAAGCTGACATCTATGCTGAACCATAGGAGCTGAATTGGCTCTGAAATTAGCCTCTCTTAATACTGGGAAAACATTTTCATTGACAGCCAAGCGGCTATTAAAGCCCGAGTTAGCTCGGTATGTTTTCAATAATGACGATGCAAAATGTATGAATTCTACACAAATGTGCAGGTCAGTACTTATTGGATTCCAGGACGCAAAAATAAGGAAATGAAAGAACCGACAAACTCGCTGAGGAGATATTCGCTTGCCGATACTCAGCACGTCCGACATGTACCTATTCCTGAAAACTACCTCAATTCTGAAAACGGAACTAAATGAGGAAATAGCTGAGGAAACGCAGTCGATATGGGAACACTCAACCTCGCACAAAACTGCAAAAATTATGCTAAGGACTTGGAATACGAAAACTACAAACTTTATTTTATCACTCACTAGAAAAGACTGCAAAATATTTTTTGGGGTACTGACAGAACAGCGTCCCACCCCACATCACGCAGCCAAAATGTGGTGAGTCCAGAGCAATGCGTGTAATACATGCAACGAAGCGAGTGCTAGGGATTCTTTCGAACACCTACTTTGCCACTAATCTGCTCTTTATAGGACTCGACAAAAAGCTGAACGGCTTCTTAAAACTCGCGAAGACGTGCATCAAGAATTACATTAAATAATACCATCGATCCTCAATACATAACACTGGCTACACAAGGGACCCTAAAGGTCTAAGTAAAAGCACTAGCACTACCCAAGCTTACTTAATAAAAAATAATGGAAAAATGTGTCCCTATTCTATGGCTATGAAACGCGCAAGAATAGAGCCTCTCTACTAAAGGGTTTTCCTATAACAAGTGTTATCTATCCCTATCGAGAGATCACTAACGATTTTGTATGGCCGGAATCGGATGGTATTGATCTGGACAACGTTTATTTTCAACAAGATGTGGCGTTACGTGCCACACAAGCAACGAAACCATTGATCTTTTCGAGAAAAGTTTTCGGACCGTGTTATCTCTCGAAGAGGTGATCACAATTTGCCACCGAGATCTTGTGATTTAACACCTTGCGACTATTTCTTTGGGGCCACGTGAAAGAGAAGGTCTACGCCAATAGCTCAAAGTCGATGCAAGACCTCTAAGATAGAATTCGGGAGGCTATCGAGGACATAGGGCAGACACTTTGCAATTCGGTTATGGAAAAATTTATGAAAAGGATATTGTCCTGTAGGCGTGGTCGTGGTGGTCATTTGTCTGATGTTATTTTTCACTATTAACGGCATCTTTCTTTGAATATCAAAATAACACCTATTATTGGAAAACCCTATACAGCACCTGTTGCGAATAACGAGGGTTTCCATCATTTAGATAATTACTGGATAAAAAGAAATGATGTGCAAAACTAATGGATAAGCTGGCGAACCCAAAACTAAATTAAGCTGAGGCAGAAATCATTATAAAGGGTACGCCATATAACTTTACGGAATTAAAAATGCTATAAAAAGAAACTACTCAATATTTTTCCAAACTGCTTTTTTTATTTTGAAGTACAATCCTTCCGGTTAATGATGGAATACAACTTCATTCATATGGCTGCCTCGGCTAGCCATGCACCATCCCATACGATCGGTCCAATTTTTCAACACATTTTCGATTGTATACGGCTGTATTTCAGCTATGACATCGCGTATGTTGGTCTTCAATGCATCAATTGTTGCTGGTTTGTTGGCATAACACTGGTTCGGGAGTACGCACGGTTTTTGGTCGGTCACGCGTTAGTTTGTCAATAAGCAACCCAGTTTCTCTTACTTTTTTCGCAAAGTAACGCACATACGCTTCATTCGGTGCTTTTCTTCTTCCCATTGCCGTACGTAATTTTCGTACACATTCTGCAACATTACCATGATTTTCAAAGTAATGTCGCAATATTTCCCAGCGTTCTTTGAGCGTATACACAACCATTTTCGTTCAGCGGAAGAATAAAACTAATTTTCTGTCAAATCAGACGATAGCTAAGGGTTACCATTCTTCAAATAATACCTAGTTCGAATCCGTAACGATAGATGGAGGGCCCTGTATATATATATAATTGGCGCGTATACTCGTTTTGGGTATTTGGCTGAGCTCCTCCTCCTATTTTGTGGTGTGCGTCGTGGTGTTGTTCCACAAATGGAGGGGCCTACAGTTTCAAGCCGACTCCGAACGGCAGATATTTTTTTATGAGGAGCTTTTTCATCGCAGAAATCATTACTAAGGAGAAATATAACAAAATGGCGTCTTCACGCGCTGATTGACTGCTGAGTTGGCACTTGGGAAGGACAGCCTTCAGTCAGCGAACGATTAACGCTGCTTCACAATTTGCATACAAAAAAGTTATTAAGGTAAAAGCATGCCAGTACATACATATATTTTGTTTTTGTACAATATAATTATACTAGCAGCAATTGAAGCATTCATACATACGATTTCAATTTTCATTACATTCTTTCGCATCTCTCAAGTTGAGGTGCGTTCTCGGTTTGATGGATTTTGAAGAGCTGGCGGTCATGTGCGCAATGCTGAATAACAACAATGAACGTCGCACTTCAAAAGCCTTATTTCGGTAACAAACAAGACGCACTCTCAGCCAACACTTCTGGAATTTTCAAATATGCCGCACCTCCACATAAGCGCATACAAACATACTTCCATCCAATACCTGTACATGCGTGTGTGTCTGTGTGTGTGTGCAAATATGTTATAGTCCTATGCCGTTGAATGTGCGTGGGCGACAAATTTGCCATTCAACTCAGACACTCAAGCACTTACTAATATGCTTATACATATGCACACACATACTAATATTTTTTTAATACTCGCCTGTTAGTATGCAGATGTGTGCTCCATATTCATGTACTCATGCCTGTCTGCTCTGCTATGAGTACAATGTCCTTTTTATCCTTCGTCTGCTTTTTATGGATTACAATGTTCAGCCTAAGCACTTTTTAAAATGTACCAAAACACACACACGCACACACACAAATACCCACTTACATGCACACAGGCACTTGTGTACGCAAACAAATTTAACTGCCAGTAGTACTGTAACAAAATTATTTGTTGTTGGTGTATGTTTATACATTTCATAGAAATTTTTATTAATGCCTGCAGTTATGTGTATGTTGTTATATACACATATATGTACATACATATGCAAGTTTTAATATACTCGTAAATACAGGCAAATGTGCGTTGGTCTATGCTGGGCTCATATTTGCTATTTGTTTGGGTGCTTTTTTCTTTTTCCTTTTTAAGGGCAAAGCAACGCACCCATATGGAAATATAAATGACATTAACAAACGCACTATAAACAAGTGTACACTCATACTTACATACATTTAAGTGTGTGCATGTAGAGGTACCGACTCTTATGTTCGCATACAGCTGGCAGCTCTCGGTAGCGGCATGACACGTGCAAATGCGTTTATGTGTTTGCCTACACTTGCACGTACATATATGTAGTTATTATCTACATATGCACAGTGTTGGGCAAAACAATAGCAGTCTTATTCTTATAACTGACGATTAAGTTCTAACTTTGTTCTTGGATTTTTTTTTCTCAAAGTACGCATCCAGTATTTGCTAGTCAAAAATTAAAGAAATATTTCTGAGCACCTCAAATCAAATTTCAAAACTTAGGGCAAAGAATAATGAGTTAGTCTTTCCTAAGAATCTTACGCAATTTTGGCATAATTATAATTTTCCTTAATAAATAAATAAATAACTAAGTTTTGTAAGATTAATAATGCCGCTGTAGCCGAATGAGTTGGTGCGTGACTCCCATTCGGAAGTGCGTAGGTTCGAAACTTCGTGCATCATCGAAATGATAGAAGCAGTTTTTTCTAATAGCGGTCGCCCCTCGGCAGGCAATGGCAAACCTCCGAGTGTATTTCTGCCATGAAAACGATTCACATAAAAACCATCCGCCGGTATAGCCATCAGCACCTTCCTCGATTCAGCTTTTATCTCCTCAATCGACTCGAAACGCGTTCCCCGGAGTGGTCTCTTGAGTTTTGGGAATAGCCAGAAGTCACACGGAGCCAAATCAGGCGAATACGGTGGTTGCGGAACGATATGCGTGGAATTTTTGGCGAAATGATCACGAAGAACGAGTGCAGTGTGAGACGGTGCATTATCGTGATGCAAAAACCAAGAGTTGTTGGCCCACAATTCTGGTGTTTTTAGACGAATTGCTTCACGTAAACGACTCATAACGCTCAAATAATATTCCTTATTAACAGTTTGGCACGGTGGAAGGAATTCATGGTGCACCACACCACGAAAATCGAAAAAAACTGTCATCATGACCTTTATTTTTGAACGACTTTGACGTGCTCTTTTCGGTCCGGCCTCGTCTTTAGCACGAAATTCGCTTGATTGGTCGGTTGTTTCAGGGTCGTAAGCATAAATCCAAGTCTCATCTCCCGTAATGATGCATTTGAGCTTGTCCTGATAGTCTGAAAGCATTGTTTCACACATATCAACGCGACGACTTTTTTCCAAGAAATTGAGAGTTTTCGGTACCAAACGAGATTTGACTTTTCGTAGGCCCAAATGGTCTTTCGAAATGGTTCTCACAGACCCTTCTGATATTCCGATCATATCAGTAAGGTCTTTAACAGTCAACCGACGATTTTTGAGCACTAACTCCTTCACTTTATTGACGTGTTGCTCATCTGCTGACGTCGATGGTCGTCCGGAGCGCTCCAAGTCATCAACACGTTCTCGACCTTCTTTGAAGTCTTTGTATCACTTATAAACATTTTTCTGCGACATGGTCGAATCACCAAATGCCTTCTGCAACATGCTAAACGTTTGCGCAGCCGAAATTTCATTCCGCAAACAAAATTTGATGGCACTTCTCTGCTCAATCAAATCAGACATTGTAAAAATCGAAAAATGCACTCTTGGTCGTTTGGTAAACACAAGCGTAAATATATTACTGATAATAACATTCACATGAAAGTTGGCCCAGATGTTATTAACAGTGCTGCCAACTCATGAAAAAAATAACTAGAGCGAAATTTTAATCCCGTGAAGTTTGACAAATAAATTTACCTTACTTTTTGCCCACAGTAGTAATTTAAAAATTAAATTTTCATTCGAAATGGTCACCATTTCCTTTTACACAAGGCTTCAAATGATTAGGCCATTCAGCTTTTGCAGCACGCAAAGTTTCCATGGATATTGACGTCACTGCTCGAACTTAAACTTGTTTGAGGCTCTCCAAATTTCTGTGAGGTCTTTGACAGGCCATATCCTCCAATCCTGATCACAAACTGTAGTCCAATCGATTCAGATATGGACTTCCAGCAGCCAATCTTCTTCAGCTATGAGCCGAGGAATTTTATTTTTTAGCCATTTCTGTGTGTCTTTTGCTTTATGGGCTGGAGCTGGCCATGCTGAACCATTGGAACAAAATTGTTTGCTTTAGTATAGACTTTGTCGGTTTGCTTATTAATAACTTCTTCGACAGCACTTTTTCTTTCTCGTCTGTGAAAAGAATATTTTTATGGTCGTTGACCGCCTGCCACCGAAGAAGCAGGTATCTGTAGCTAAGCAGATATGAATTTAGTACACAATACTGTACCTTTCGCATGAATTTCGAAATATATTTGAGTGCGGTTGATGGGCTTTCATATTTATTTATGTATGTATTTACTTTTTTTTCTTGTGTATGTAGTTCCAATTTTCGTTAACATTTTTGCCTTCGTTAAAAATTCAACAGATTTGTAATGAAAAAGTGAATATTTTTATCGTTATTTCTATGAGCTAAGCTTGAAAAGATACATAAAAGCGGCGCTCTCTTGCCTACAGCGGGGATACGCAAGATGTACGGCTGTCTGTGCGTGTAGGTATGCAAGTAAAACGTGCGTGTGAGCCCAGCTACTGTTCTGCTTTGAGATGTGCGCCTCAAAGTTATCCTACCAAAAGGCATCGACTTTCAGTTGTATATCTACTCTAAATGGTAGATGTTTTTATGATAATTTTCTTCCAAAGCAAAAATGTTCACGGTGCTTTGCCATTGCGTGCGAAGAGGTTGCCGAGAAGCAAAGGAAAACTTGTTCTACCATCTGCTATTTCACGCTAACAGTAAGCATCCAAACTGGTGCCAACCGATTGTTAGTCACGCACAGGACGAACTCGCATCTAGCTAGCCTGGCCGGCTGTACTCGCACATCCACATTTATATTCGTATATGGTATATGTACATAACAAATATTGCATATTTTTTGGGACCAATATCAAAGGAAAAAGGTGGAATATTGTTAATATTGCACTTAAAAGTCAAACTGTGCTGGCATTTGTAGAAAAAAATTGACTTGTTCCACAACAATTTCAAATTCTACATTAAGGAAAAAGACAATAGAGAATCAGACATCAAAAGTGTAATGATAGAAAACTTCAAAACAAGAAAAGGCGATATGGATGTGCATGCAAATACTGAAAACGGAATGAATTAAATAGCCAGGAAACAAAAATATAAAATATTAAATGAAAAATTCAACTCACATCCACAATTAGAGATATACTTTTTTGTTTTTCATAGTAATAAAGAACAAAGCGTCAGTGCTAGGGATGTCAATTTTTCGATTTTTTCTATTTTGGTATTTTCGGGATCTCGTTATTGAAATTCCGAGATCAGTCGGGGTATTTAGATATTCATTATTTTGCAACAGCTTAACATGAAAAATTATTATTCTTATTATTTGTTGGCGCTTACACCCTTTCTGGATATTTGGCCGAGCAACTACTCCTATTGGGACGTGTGTCTTGATGTTGCTCCAAAAATGGAGGGACCTACAGTTTTAAGCCGACTCCGAACGGCAGATATTTTTTATGAGGAGCTTTTTCATGGCAGAAGTAATCTCGTAGGTGTGCCATTGACTGCCGAGTGGTTACCGCTATTAGAAAAACTTTTCTATCACTTTGCTGTTTCATGCACGGAGCTTCGCATCTACGCACTTCCGAATGGTAGTCATGCACCAACCCATTCAGCTACAGCAACCAGCACAAAAAATTGCTTCAATAGTTAGTTATTTGAGAAGCTCTCCTATGATATAATAAATAATAAATAAATGAGTTTTAAATTTAATTTTTTATTTTAAGTGTTAATTAGTGTTTTATTAGTTAAAAGACAAAAGCCAAGTATTAAGGGCGGAGCCTCATGTAGAAGCCTCAAAATCAGTAATTTTTTAAACATATTTTTAAAGGTGATAAAATAATTATATTTTTTTACAGCTTTAAGACAACTTTATTTAACCTTTCAAGAGTACAAAAAAAAAATGATTTTTAATTTTTTTTCCAAAATGGCGGCTCAGCATCATTTCTTGTCGGCTGTCTACGGCGCGCGGCCAAACTGCTCTATTTATTACTGTTAATCTAACGATCTGAATCAAAAAATTGAAATTGGTTTTATTAACGGAAAGGAGGAACCTAGGAACCTAGCCGCTAATGCTTTTTAATTCATTGTGACTTTAATTCATTACTTTTCCAATTTTTATATAAAAAAAAAACAATTATTAAATTAGTTATAAAATAAACCTTTGAAAAAAAGTCAGAATTTAGGGCTATTTTATTGACATTTTTAACCACCAAAAAGTAATTTATCAACGCGAAATATCTGAATTTTTAGGTTTGTCCTTCCGATAGTAATGTACAGAAAGGCCTCACTAACCTTCAAACAAATCGGTCGGTAACTTTTTGAGTTACAACACGAGCAGTTTTCAAAAAAGTCGTTTCGAGATAATTGGGTTTAAAGTTTGAGGTACAGGAGCGCGCGGACCGCTTTCTACCTAGTTAATGGGCTGTAGAAGCTATAATATTGAAAATTTCGGCATGAAAATTTCACAATATATTTTTAAGATACTATATTTTCAGATTATCAAAAAAAATCGATTTTTTGAGGCTTCTACATGAGGCTCCCCCTTAAAACAGCGGAGGATAGTTAAGCTTATTCGCAGTTAATAATATTTCGTTTGTATAGGTATGTAGCAAGTCTGTTAAAGTAACTAAAAGTATTTCGAAAAAAGATCGCTCCAAAGACACAGCAAAAGTAAACAAATGTATTTTACGACCGCTCACGAGATTTCTGGCGTCTCAGTGTCGAAACGTAAAGGACCGGCCACGAGATCACTCGTTTTTATCTTTTTTCTGTGAAAATTATCTATTTTAACGGATAAAAATTACAAAATATAGGAACAACTATACAAAGGCAAAAAGAGTAGTACTATTTTACAGAATAGCGTCATTTTAGCTCTAGCAAAAAAATAACGTAACGTTACCAGATTTGAGGTAATATACTTTTTCCAATGGTGTTTTATTGACACATGACGCGTGACTACTGTCAAACTAAATACATCAATTTTCGTATAATTCATTGACATTTCATCATGGAAAGACTTGCGCCTCAACAACGTTTACAAATCATAAAATTATATTACGAAAATTTACGCGGGCTAAGGCCAACTTATGGTGTACAGCGATGAGGGCCATTTTTGGCTTAATGCCTACGTTAATAGACAAATTTTTCATATTTGGTCTGCAGATCAACCCAAAGTCATTCAAAAACAGCCATTGCATTCATTAAAACAACAATTTGTTGCGGCCTATGGGCTGGAGAAATCATCGACCCATATTTCTTCAAAGACGAGGCTGGTGCCAATAAAACAATAAATGGTGAATGCTTTTGCGCTATGATAGACGACTTTTTGATGCCGAACCAAGAAATTCAAGCTTGCGATCTTTACAAGATTTGGGTGGAACATACATACAGCTCGTGAAACAATGGGTTTACTGTGACATGGTTTCGGTGAGCAACTTGCCCCTCGTTTCGGACCAGTGGAGTGGCCACCAATATCGTGTGGTATCACACCTTGGGACTTTTATTTCTGAGAGTATTTAAAGTTTAAATACTTTATGGATAAACCAGCTTCAATTGAGGCATTGCAAGCCAACATTGCTAAAGTTATTCACGAGATACCGACGAGTGAAATCCTGCAGTGAGTCATTCAAAATAGGTGTTTGCGGATGACCGAATTACGGTGATGATTGATAGAATTTGAATTTTAAAACGCAACCGGAGTATGCTGTAAAGCAGACATCGAGTGTGCAGTCCTGTCGGTCGCGAATAATGTCAAAGAATGTCGGCCCTCGCCATAGCAAAAGAATCCTATTTAGTAGAAATATATGCTCGGCCCTTTTATATGTGACACCGATCTGGGTTAATATAAATTGCTTTGCAAGGAAACTCATAACTCATCTATCCAATAAGCGCCTTATGGACTGTCTGTAATTTCCATACAATTTTACGATGACGCTTGCTTCGTCAGAGCAGGGCTAATCTCTGTAGACATTTTGGCAATTAGCTATCCAATTTTGATGGTAGAGTAAGGCGTATAGATATTGCAGCAGAAGAAAACCGTCGTTCGATCGCCCATTAGCAAGACTAATGGAACAGATCACCGAAAGGTAGATAGACGCAAGAGTTAATACCCATCCTTACGATGTGGTCAGAAACGAGTCATGGGGGAAACATGGCTTAGGTACCCAATTCCTTTCACGAGGTATTTCAAAAATAGCTCCATAGGTTTAACCATGACAGTTTCCCAAACTGCGCAATCTGCACGGAGAGGTAAGAATGCGTTAGTCACGTCTTGCTCCAATGGCCACGCTAAGCCAGCCTTATTAAACTTGTTTATCATGATTTAAGGCGCGAGGAGCTTCGTAGACAGTAACTAGCAGCCAATGAGCCAACCAGCCATGTGAGGTACTAGCTTTTTGCCAGTTCCGCGCAGAGAGTGGTAGATAGTGGAGTGGTGTTCAGTACGTAGGTGTAGCTGTAAGGAAACAAGTTGTGTATACTGCTCTGTGAATAGAGTTTCTTCTTCACAGGCGTCATGCCGAAAAAACCCCATTGCTGCTTTTCAGTTTTCGGATTTTACCTTCCAAAAGACGGTTATGTCAGCTGGGTATTTCAATTCTAGACTCAACTAAAATTGAAAAAAAATGTCCCACTAGTTTTCTATCCATTTTACAGTTTTCATAAATAAAGGGTGGTTAAATTTTAAGGGCCGATATTGAATGTAAATCACACCTAAACGTCAAGCTTTCTTCTGCATTTCATTTGACATTTTTTAATTCCAGACTAATTCAATTTGAACCATGTAAAGATATACAATTGAGCAATGCGTTAAAGTTATTCAGGCTTATTATGAAAACGGGCGTTCAAATCAAAATGCATATCGCGCACTTCGTGATTTTTTCGGTCAATTTAATCGTCCAAATGTGCATACAATCGGAAAGATTGTTCAAAAGTTTGAGCAAACCGCGTCTGTAGGAAATGTGAAAACACCAGTGCATGCTCGTACAGCTCGTACTGCAGAAAACATTGCTGCTGTTCGCGATAGTGTGGTTGAAGAGCCGTCCGCCTCAACTCGTCGTCGTGCCCAACAATTGCACCTCTCACGCTCGTCGTTGGTGAACATTATGCATAAAGACGTACACGCTTACAAGGTGCAATTGAATCAAGAACTAAAGCCTCTTGACCATTTCAAGCGTCGTCAATGGTCAGAATGGTGGCAGGAAATGGCAGCAGTGAATGACCAATTTTCGTAGAAAATCATCTTCAGTGATGGCACATTTTCACCTCAGTGGATTCGTCATTAAGCAGAATTGCCGCATTTGGGCGAATGATAATCAAAGAGTGATTGCCGAAAAACCAATGCATCCACAAAGAGTGACTGTTTGGTGCGGTTTATGGGCCGGCGGCATCATTGGACCGTATTTTTTCCAAAATGAGGCCGGTCAGGCAGTTACTGTGAACAGTGTTCCCTATCGTGAGATGATAACGAACTTTTTATGGCCCGAATTGGAAGATATGGATATAGATGATATGTGGTTTCAACAGGACGGTGCACTTGTCACACAGCTAACGAAACAATGGCTCTTTTGGGCGAAAAATTTGATGGTCGAATAATCTCACGTCGCGACGATGTCAATTGGCCGCCAAGATCATGTGATTTTACCCCGTTGGACTTCTTTCTTTGGGGTTTTTTGAAAAAAAAGGTGTACGTCGATAAGCCAGCAATAATTCAAGAGCTAAAGGATGAGATAATTCGATACATTAACGGCATAGAACCTCAATTATGCCTCAGCGTCATCGTTGTAATCCACAAAAACCAAGCGCATCGCTTACTTTCTTGAAAATGCAGCGGTTTTTTGGCTTTGGTTCAGTCGAAGCTCTTATTCTCATTCGCCTGTTGCTTGGACTGCGTCTTGTGCTCATAAACCCATGTCTCGTCTGCAGTTATGATAAGTTTTGTTGAAGGTTGGATCGGATTTAGCTTTGGAAATCATGTCTATGGCGACATCAATGCGATTATTTTTTGCATAAAGCCAGACCCTTTGGAACCAGCTTTGCAGCAATAGCATCTGCCAGCTCTCAGATGGTTAATTTGCGGTTGTTGATCAACGTTTCTTTCACATTATTTATGTTTTCATCAGTGTAAGTAAGAAACCGACGAACGAAACTTACACTCTAGAAGGCTTTCATCATACCCATCCTAACGTATGGCGCAAAGATCCAGCGGCTTAGTTGGCTGGGTCATGTCTTCCGAATGGATACAAACGCTCCAGTTCTAGGAGTGTTCGATGTGGTACCAGCTGGTGGTGGAGAAAGAAAGGACTGGCGCGTTTTATTAAACTCGGCCAAAATCGCTTAAGCAGTTATCGCTACAATCAAGAAGAAGAAGATAAGCTCGTCTAGCTCGTCCTTTCACCTTATTTTTTTGGTTGAAAGTTTGAAGTTTTTCATTGTCTGCTTCAATTAGCTTCCACGTTTCAGCTCCATAGCATACGACTGGTCTAATGATTGGTTTGTACAGCTTAAATTTGCATTGTTAGTTTTGTAGTTTTGTTTCGATTTGAAGAGCTCCGTTAGAAACGCTTAAAATGTGTTAGCTGCTTGGATTCTCTCATTCACGGTGAGGCTTGTTGAATTTTCTCCTCAGAGGTCCATACATTTGCCCAAATGTGCTTTTTGTTCCTATACCTAGATGCAGTATTTACAAGCCTCCTTTAATCAAATTCTCTTTACGCTTTTTAATATCTCTCACTTCCTCGTTGCAAAAGTCAATAAAAATAATTACATACGCTTTGCAACTAAGTATAACTCAATTACTTTAAAAAGCCTTTTTTAGTGCAATACTAAACGAATTTCCGCATTTTTCCTGAACTTTTATATGACGGGAAACTTTTGCGTTTCATGCCTGTAAAACGTTGAATTTAAGCTCGGCCAATGACCGCACAAAGCTGTGCGAAAGACGTATAAATGGCATGGAGCATTTCAGTGCAAATACACGAACACTTATACACTTGCGAACAGGGCTTTTATGTTCGTGTGTGCATACAAAATTGTTTTAAAAAAGTGCAAATTAAATGAGTTAATGACTTTCCTTTTGCTTTATACTTAACTAATTGTTGTTTTTTTTTTTCATTTCGCTTTTGACTTTGACTAAAATTTTATGCTATCACTTTTCCCTCTTTTGATTTTTAGTCTTCTGTGCACACAACAAAAAAAGGTGGTACTTAAATTTGAAGTAGGCTTTTATGTGAAAGCACTTTCTCGTTTTTGTTCTTTTTGTTTGATGTGAATATTTTTATTACGCGGCTAATAATTTTCTAATGAAGTGTAGGCGGTAAAAAGTCGGATAAACTGAAAAAAGTTTGAGATATTCTTAATAATGAAAAATGTGTGGCTTAGGGGTGAGAACTAGACCTTTTGTATTTTACTTTCTTACGTATTTTCAACTTGTTTGCTTTGTTGAGAAAAGATAATGAAATGAAAAATGCTAAAGTGAAAGTAAGGGATATGTATGGAAAAAATAAAGATTACATTTGATGCTGAAAGTTAAATTATCACTTTATAACTAACAAGGTCAAAAGCAGCAAGGGATATATCGTCGGTGAAATTATGGAAAATTCGTCTTATAAAGGGTGGTTAAGTTTCAAGGGTCAGTGTCGATTTTGAACAAAATACAATCTTTGCAAAAATTATTATCATTTCTCTTTATTATGAAAACATTGGTATAGCTCAATTACGCATGGAAACTATAGGCCAAATGGCCGTCGCGGCCTCTGCGGCACACCTCCACCCGATGGTACAAATTTTCGATGACGCTGAGGCAAAATTGAGGTTCTATGCCGTTAATGTGCCGAATTATCTCATCCTTTAGTTCTTGAATTGTTGCTGGCTTATCGACGTACACCTTTTTTTTCAAAAAACCCCAAAGAAAGAAGTCCAACGGGGTAAAATTACATGATCTTGGCGGCCAATTGACATCGTCGCGACGTGAGATTATTCGACCATCAAATTTTTCGCCCAAAAGAGCCATTGTTTCGTTAGCTGTGTGACAAGTGGCACCGTCCTGTTGAAACCGCAAATCATCTATATCCATATCTTCCAATTCGGGCCATAAAAAGTTCGTTATCATCTCACAATAGCGAACAATATTCACAGGCCTGACCGGCTTCATTTTGGACTAATAGCTGAAAGTCTCATTTCATAGGTATCTACTTTATACCTGCCCTTTGGAGTTCATACAGTCATCATCATTCATAGCATCACAGCTCGTTGTGAGCCTTAGCTTTCTCCACAATTCTTCTCCATGCTTCTGAGGTCGTCCTCAACGTCCTGAAAGTTAATAGAGTACTGCGTTCGAAAATAAAAAATGATCAGCGAATTAAGTGTTCCAACAAAATTTTTTTAAATTTCTTCAACTGTTTTTTTTTTGTGTTTTGCTTGATCGTTAGGCGTAAATATTTACTTAGTTAAAGCAAAATTTAAAAATTACCTGCATAAAACTTTTTCCCCAATCGTTTGTCACTATTATGATTTCACCTTTGCTAAAATTATTTATTTTCTCCATCTTCTGGCGTTTATGCGCTGTTTAAACAGAAAATTGCAGTTGCATATTTTAAGCACAGACAATTCATTCGAAGCAGCACGGGAATGTTTTTTTTCTCTTATTTTACAACCCATGTGATTTACTTTGCTGCTTCCTGCCTGACTAACGCACACTTTTCACGCACACCACTGCAGTCGTGCTTTCGCAGTAGTCAAGCGCATAAATATGCTTTTGTGCATTTCCTCTACACCCAGCAAGATGCCAGAGAGACAGAGTGCGGGAGAGAGCGCGAGAGAGGGGAAGGTAGAGAGCGAATTGCAGGCGGTAGTTGTGCAGCAGCGTTAACTACTCACTGTCTGTTTGCGCGCATTTCAGCAGCTTCCTGCTTGGCGCTCTATGCTCCCGCAAAGGTATGCGACTTATCAAGCTTATTTTTGCATTTTCCAGCACTTTGATGTTTTTCAGCTGACAACTTTTATAATTTCTTATAGTGCATTTGTTTTTTTCTTTTACTTTTGCTATGTTAATTTAGCTTTTATTTTATCAATACTTTACTTGTTTTCTTATCGTATCTTATTTTAATTTGAATTTCTTTATCTTATGATTTCTTTGCTCCGTCTAGTTGCAGATGCACCTTCTTTATCACTTTTCCACTTCAACTAGTTTGTTATAGTAATATGTCTTTTTATGTCTCGCCACCTCTGCTCGACGAGCATTTGACTTCTCCAGCACACTTTTTCTACTAACACCTCGTTTGACTAGTTGTCAGTCGCGCATATCCTTAGTTTGACATTCAAATATTGCATGCCATTCATCTCGTCAACATGCTAATTTATTTTTCACCATTATGGTGAGACGAAGCGTGAAGAAGTTAGCAGCAAGTGCTGGCAATATTTTTTCGCGCTTCCCTCCTACTCACGCTCAGCCTCATCTCCAAGCAGACTCCCCAGCCATACACTTACAGCCATCCATACCGCACGCGCTCACAGTTTGTATGCTTCCTGCACTTTGCTCAGTTTTATTGCATACATTGTTGTTGTGCATCCGGTATTCTTTATCCTGTTTACCGCTTAGTCCTGTACTCCTCGCAGCTCGTGTGCTGATTTTGTTCGTATCCAACGCCATGGCTCATATACAGCTGTGAACATGAAAATAGCAGTAACCTTTAAGAATTATTTTGAAGCCATTTATTTTTTTTTTGCTCTAAATCATAGATATGAAAATTTCAATACCAGATATCTATGAAAGGTTAAGGAGCTTGAGGTGTATGGGGTTTAGCTCAATAAATCTGGCAACTACGTAAATAATGATTACTTACTGGTGTCTTCAAGAGCATCATTGAAATAGTAGCGCGTTCAGTTTTTTAATGTGGAACATTTAATGGAATATTAACAAAACTTTGCACCGATTTAGACAAAATTCGTTTTTTTATTATTCATTCATGTTTTTGTTCTTTATAATTTGATGAGTGTTATGCATTTATGTTATTTCTTATGTTTTGACTATTGCGGATCGAGCGAAACACTGCACCATTCACTGCACTGATCAACGAATGCAGATTCTGAAATTGAGAGCAGATGGAAGATCTTATACAGAAGTACAAAATGTTCTTACATATTCAGCAGAAATGATTTCAAATACAATCAAATTTTGTAGAAAAACCCAAAAAAGAGGAGGAAAATGCAAAACTACCCTGCGACACGATCACAGAATTATAAAGTCCTCCAAAGAGCATCCCATGAAGTCAGCCATACAAAACCAAAAAGAGGTGAACTTTAATGATTCTGATATGACCATACTTAGAAAACTATGTGAAGCTGGATAAGCAGCCCGCAGCCCACGAAAAAAGCCACTCCGGATGCCAAAACATAAAACATAAAGCGTTTGGAATTCGTAAGGAAGCAGCGGACATGTGACGTAATATTTTATGGACTGACGAGTCTAAAATAGATTTTTATGGCAGCACGAGTTCATGCCAATATATTAGACGTCCACTTGACACCGAAAATCAGCTACAATACACTCTAAAAACCATTCAACATGGGGACCCAAAAATAATGTTATGGTAATATTTATCATGTTGTGGCGCAGGCCCCATACACAAAATGGCATAATGGACACCAATATCTATGTGGAAATAATGCAGAATATTATGTTGCCATATTACAGAGAAGAAATGCCAATAAAAAGGGTCAACCAGCAAGATAATGATCCTGAGCACAGGAGTCCGTAGGCTAAGAATTAATTTCGCGCAAATAAAAATGGGATTATGGAAGAACACCTCAGTTTCACAACCTCAATCCTATGGAAAATCAGACTTAAAAAGAGCTGTAAACTATGACAAACCGAGTAACAGTCAACTACTTTAAAGATGCGTGGCTGAAGATTCCGCAGCAGCGATATGATAATTTGGTGGTCTCAATGTCATGCCGTTTTGCTGACGTAATAAAAGCTTTGGAAAAGTCAACTAAATATCAATTACGACTGCGTATCTGCAAACTTTGTCAATGCAGTTTCTCCTTAATTTTTTTCTTTAAACCTGGTCAGAATGTGTTCCTTTTATGACCACTGCTATTTCACACAGTCATCGCTGAATTTCTATTTTTTGTTACACAAATTTTGATTTTTCGTTAAAGAATTGATTAAAAAATCTACTCAGTTAAAGATTAGAGTAATATTTCGAAAAAATAATTAATAAAAACTTTCTAATCACACCATAAATTAAATTTTATTTGAAAACTTCCCATATCTTGTTGCTACTGCTATTTTCGTGTTCGCAACTGTAGATACATCCGCACACGCCAACAGTACTACGGAGAGCCAGAGGAGCTGTTTGTTATGCTTTTATTTCACATTTTAGCTCTTGATTGTCACGGTTGTATGACATATTTTTGTTGTTGTTCTTTGTTACTGCTATTATTATTGTTGTTGTTGTCATCTCAGCAGTCAGTGGCATTGTTTAATGCGATGTTACCACCTATTGTGCTATTATTTATTTCACTTTTATCTTGAATGCATTCTCACTCTTATAAGGTATTCCTACATTAGGGTGCCTCACCGTATCATGAAATTTGGTAATATTTTCTGATATCCAATAAGAAAAATGTTTACTCGATAAAGAGATATTCGGGAGCAGGCACTTGTTGAAAATAATATTAAAAATCTCGTTACTTTGAAAATGTACATTACATGTTTGGATGCAGGTCTTCTAACTATTCAGCCATTGAGGGGTACCTAGTGTCAAAGTTACTTAGATGTTAGTCTTGAAACGCTGGTTGAATATTGTGAAATATTCACCTAATACCTGGGAAATGTTGCCTAATGGTCATTTTTTTTTTTTTAATTTTTTTAATTTATTTATTTATCTTAGTAGCTGGTTACCACAGCTTTGCTTGCAAGTAAAGTTAAATACCTTTAATAAAAGATTTAGAAACATTAAATTTTGGAAATTTAAAGAGACATAATTTCAGCTTTTACTTGAAATTTTTATTTTTTTCTTTGTAATTTTAAAATGGGTACATTTATTTATTATTTATTATTTATTATTAGATTTTATTTATTGTTATAAGAATTTCTCTGCACAGAATATTTCAATTTTTATTGTAAAGGGCAGCGGGAATGTTTAGATCATTTGAGCTACTTACTTGGGAGCAACCAACGTTAGATTGGTCGAGGAAGAAGAACACAGTATGCAGATGAATACCTGTTTTCTTTCTCAAGTTTACCCTTATGGTTTATTAATTATCATTAACAAGCACAAACCAATCAGAAATTGAAGTCGCTAAAATTTGAATGCCTAATTTGTCCCGTCAATTGAAGTTCAAGGTATTAAAACAGATGCTCCTTTGCAACAACCAACCATAATAAGTGCTTCAATAACATTATTACATACATAGTTTCTTGACACTCAAGACTAGCAGGTTTGAGATTTCCTTTTCTTCTTGATTTCCAAAACCGTGGTTCAGGCGAAAAACATGCGTCAAAGACTCAAAATTGTGCAGATGACGTGATGAGGCTTTCGCTGATGTAGATTGAAAAAAATAGTACCTATAAAAAAGGGTGCTTAAGTTTTAAAGGTCGGTGCTGGTTTTGAATAAAATACAATTTTTTAGGAAAGTATTATCGCTTCTCTTTATTATGATAATATTGGTATGGCTCAATTATGTATAGAAAAAAATACTGGCCAAACAGCCGCCGTGGTCTCGGTGGCACACCTCCATCCGATGGTCCAAACTTTCGATGACGCAGAGGCATAATTGAGGTTCTATGCCGTTAATGTGCCGAATTATCTCATCCTTTAGCTCTTGAACTGTTGCTGGCTTATCGACGTACACCTTTTCATTTTCAAATAACCCCAAAGAAAGAAGTCCAACGGTTTCAAATCACATGATATTGGCGGCCAATTGACATCGCCATGGCGTGAGATTACTCGGCCATCAAATTTTTCGCGCAAAAGAGCCATTGTTTCGTTAGATGTGTGACAAGTGGCACCGTCCTGTTGAAACCACATATCGTCCACATCCAGAAGAAACTTGGAGCTTAGGTTTGGTTCACATTAAACATCGGCCCCTGAAATTTAACCACACTTTATTATAAGGTAGTTTGAATAATTTTTGTAATAAAAAATATATGGCAACGCCTATTAAAAAATATTTTTCAATTACAACGTTCTCAATCAAAATTTGTATGATACCTTAAGTCTAAAATTTCTTTTATCTTACCTGTTTTTTGCCATTCCCCTCTTATGAGTTAGGTGGCAACGCCATACAAAAATGATTTTATTTAAAGCTTTATTCATTCTTTTGAACATATATTTTGAAATAAAAAATGTTTGACAATGCCATTCAAAAAATATTTTTCAATTAAAACATTCTCAATCAAGTGGTAACGCCATTCAAAAAATATTTTTCAATTAAAACGTTCTCAATCAAAACTTGTGGAAACCCCGCATTCTAAGACTTATTTCATCTAAACTGTTTTTGCCATTTCCCAGTTAGGTGGCAACGCTACACATTTATTTAAAGCTTCGTTTATTCTTTTGAATAAATATTGTTTGACACCCGTATCCTAACCTCTTACTAGATTTTATTAATAATTTACCATTTTATTCAAAACTAGACGGCAACGCCGTTTAAACATATGATTGATGTATTTTACAAAGCTATACGTTTATCTTTTACACAGGTATATATTTCTTCCAATTCATATATTTCCGCAATAAATTAATTAATTTCCATAAAAATAGGTGGCAACGCCAGATAAAGATTTTTTTTTTGTATTAAAAGTTGTTTAAATAATTTTAACCCGATATCCCTTTATTTATTAATCAAACGAAAAGTGCCACTGTTTGATACCGTGTAACGACAATCAGGTGGCAACACCAAATGCAAATATTTTTTAAAAAAGCTTTTTAAACAGCTTTAAATTGATGTCATTATCTTCCTATTCAAGTTAAATTTGTGATAAGTAGATACTTTTGCAATAAAATTCAGGTGGCAACACCAAAAAATTAGGCTTTAGGTTCAAAATTGTAGCTAAATAAAAATTTCAAATCACCAGTTACTTCTACGTATATAATCTCGCCAGTACTCTACCACAAATACTGCCAGAGATATGTAGTAGTAAAATTCCACGTGTACGAGAGATCTCACGGCCCCTTCTTCAACAACACTTACTTTTATCCTATAGTAAAGATTTTATATATCTTTATACTACCTGTAAGTGCCTTTGCTCCAGCACAAACACTTCCAGAGGAATGCAGAGTGAAAAATACAGTTTGCAATAGAAACGCCATGCCTCCTTCTCTAATCGAAATAAAGGCTATCCTATCTTTCAACCTGAGCTAATGAAATGATACCAGCGTGCAAGATTTTATCACGATCGGTTGAGTAGTTACAGCGTGAATGCGCATCGAGCAAACCAACTCACTTTACAATATTAGTGCTCGTAAGGATATATTTTCTCGGTGCAGTAAGCCACGAAAGTCTTTCCATTTTAGCTACGACATATTAAAATACAACATTTTTAAACTTTTCTTAACTACAAACTATAAAAACCAAAGTAAATAAAATTGGAGAATAACTAATTGAAAAATGGCAATGGAAAACACAGCAAAAGAAATAAAAAGGTTCAACTATTTTTAGTTGTTTTAAAACAAATACATTTTAGGATAATTTACTACTTACCGAAATTACCGAACTACATCAAAATTCCACAGGCCGAAATTTATGGGCTTACCCACATAACAGAAGTCATCGACGAATGTAAGACATGGAAATCATACGAAAGATTCCAGAACAGAAGCAGGCAAAACAGTTTATCTTTCCACCTACAAGAGAGTTATGTAGTGCTCTTAGAACCCAGATAGGAAGAGCTTACGTACTCTCACTGGGGTACAATGAGGGGCATTTTACTTTTATCTATCATTCCATTCGATAAGTGGAAACAAGGGTCTGTCGGTTTTGTGAGCTGGACGATAAAAAGCCAGAAAACATCCTTTGCGAATGTGCAGCTTTAGTAAAATTAGGACTTTAAAAAACTTTAGGAAACTTTGGACTCGTTAAACTAGGTTGTGCGACTCTACTTATAAGTTCATTTGTAAGGAAATTATCGAAGTACTAGACTGACGCTCCGCAAATAGCACTAATCCGCCGTTTTGATACCATTATAAGATCTTCGACGGGCAGTTATCTTTTGCCAACCAGAGCTGTTGATGCAACGGAAAAGGTTGATGAGATTTAGGTTGGAGCACTGCCCCAGGCAGTCGAAGAAAGAAGCAGCCAGTGAGCTTAATCGTCTGGCTGCCAATCCCGGACATTTACAGAGTGCATTCGTAATATGGAACAAACAACCAAGAGCAGGTGCTCCAATCATTCAAGCCACAATTATAAGCTCATAAGCAAACACGAAAGACCAGAAGTGGCATTTCACTGTGGCCCGAATATAATACTAATATTATTGATTTTAATTCATTTCTAATTTAAAAATTTAAGACTGAAAGTGTGTGTTTTTTTTTTTTTTGGTGTTTAAAAATCTCATAATCCCTATCTGCGTATCACTTTTTCACAGTTCAGTTTCGTCACGTATTACAACGATTTTGAGCAGCATGCAATCGATAACCAGATACGCATATTGCATTATATTTTACAAACACAATGCAATTATAATGGAAAATATACCTTAATGAAAAAACTAATCATAACAGCACTTCTAAACATATTTTTGCAATGTTGTCTTTGGGCGAAATCGGACACTAAAGGGATTAGTTCAATTTTTTCTAGCAAATGAAGTCATTTACTGCAAAAAAATGTGTGAATTATAAATTTTTTATAAACGATTCAATTTATACAGATATTTGCAGCGTAATGTATCTTGCAAGCAACACTGTATAACGAAAATATTTTAGTGCATGTTGCAGTAATACCGCGAAAGAGCATTTTTCTGTTTTGTGCGCTGTGTGAGGCACCCTAACGTGACGTACCTATGTTTTTGCAAATACGTGTGTGTGCATACTTGTGTGTATGTGTGTTGCACAGCGTGGGAAGTAGTTGTACTCAAATGCACAGGTAGTGATAGCACAGATTTTTATGATGTACCTGCATATACGTACATATTTATTGGGCGGCAAGTAATAAATGCAGAACACTCATACGCTCAGGTGTACCATTCACTCACACGTTGCATAAAGTGAAATTACACTTTAATGCGCTTGAGTTCAACATGAATGTGTAATCAAACGAATTTTATTTGAACAAAGTAGTGAATGAAATAAAGTAAATTTTAATATGCAATTTGATGGAATTTACAATATCGCGTGTATGCTTATTCTGCATGGCTATCAAATTTTCAATAACAGAGCACAGATAAAAATGAAAAGAAAAATACAAGTTGGCTTTTATGTGATAATAGAAATGGAAGTAAGAAAAATGGGCATAATCTACGAAAATAAGGTATAAAAAGTCTGGGCTAATTTAACGCAGAGGTGCGAGCGTGTTGCTCAATGGCGTGCGAGATGCTGAGAAGCTAGCGCCCAGTTAAGTACAAAAGTTAAAGCTACCATTATTAGACCATTATTTTCGCTTGGATCTTGAATACTGACGCGAATAAAATATTTTTTTATTTTTTGAAGTCGCTACAATTAAAGCCATGAGAAGTTTTAGTCAACATGAATATAATGTGACCGGATATGCTATCGAACCGACAAAATGGTATTATTAGAGGATGCTTTCCATTTCAATTCAACAATTGGACACATAAATGTTAAATTTGAGATTCAAAAATCCTAAAGAAGTTTTGAAGGCTATGAGAATTTAGCAAGCCTCTTTTACAACCTCAGCGTAAGATTAGGCCCAGACTTTTCAGATATTTTAATTTTTTTTTTTTTTAATTTTACAAAACTTCACAAATTTTTCTTTTTTTAACAACTAAAATTCGTAGCGCTATTTTTTAAATTAAAAAGTTTTTCTTGAGGCTATAAAATTAAAAATTAAAAACACCAGAACTTAAAAAATTTGTTTTGTGCTTATAAACTTTTTACAATAAATTTTTCTCGGAAGTATAAGGATTTAAAATTATTTTTTTTTTCTTTTAGTTTTAATTTTATAGCCACATAAAAATTGTTAAAGTTTTCTAATAACTAAAATTCTTAGCATAATTTTTAAAATTTTATTTCTTTTTTTCAGGTTATCAAATTAGTAATTATAAAAAAATTAAGAATTGATTTTTTTTGTTTTTTTTTAATTATTAGCCTTTTAAACTTTTCTCGAAAGTTTAAGTGCTTACAATTAATTTATTTTTATTTTTAGTTTCATAAACGCAAAAAATATTGAATTTTTGTAGTTTTTTTTAAGCAACGAAAGTTCTAATTTTAAAATTAAATTTTTTTTTTAATTTTAATTTATATTTTATTTTATAACCGCAAATGAATTGTTAATTTCTTTTCAGCAACTTAAATTATTAGAACACTTTCTAAAATATAATTATTTTTTTTATTTTTAAATTAAATTGGCTTTTTAAATTTTTTTCGAAAGCAAAAGTATTTCAAATTTAGTTTTTTTTAAATAGCATCTAAAACTCTTAAAACAAATTATAAAATTTAAATATATTTTTTATTATTATTTTAAATTAAAAATTAAAAATTTATAGCCTTTTCAAACTTTTTTTAGTTTTTTATTTATTTTTAAATTGTAATATTTATAATAATAATATAATTTAATATTCAAGAATCTAACTTTTTTAAAGTTTTTTTCAAATTTCAAAATTTTAAAATAAAATTTTTTCTTATCTTCAAATTTGTAACCGCAAAAATATGTTAAATTTTTTTTAATTCTTTTTTTTATTATTTTTCTTTTACTTTTTACTTTTACAATATTTATAACAATAGTTTTATAATTTTTTATTATTGAAAAATTCAACTTTTTTATAATTTTTTTTTTCAAATTTTACAATTAAAATTTTGTTGATCTTTAAATTTATAATCGCAAAAATATGTTTAATTTTCTTTTAGCGCCTAAAATTCTGAGCACAATTTATATATTTTAAAATTTTACTTTTTTGAGGTTATAACATTACAAAATTTAAAATTTAAATGAAGAAATAATGCGAAGAACATGTTTAATTTTGTTTTCAATTTTTTTAGCAACTAAAGTTCTTAAAACAATTAAAAATTTTGTTTTAGGTCATAAAGTTAAAAATTAGAAAAAAAATGTTAACTTTACTTTTAATTTTTTATTTCAAAATTTTAATATTCAATTTTAAACTAAACTACGACTAAACTTCTCAGCACAATTTTCGCAGATTTTTCTGTTTTTTTTTTTTTTTTGAGGTTATGAAAAATTTTAAATTTAAATTAAGAAAAAAAGCTAAAAAAAATCGATATTTTTTACTTTGTTTGTTTTGCAAGAATTAGCACATTTATCACAAAAATTTAATTTATTTTTCCAACAATTTTTCATATTGTAACATTTTATTAAAAATATAAAAATTTTCAAACATGAACTTAATTTTTACTAACTATTACGTTCCTAAAAAAATTTATATTTTTCAACTTATAGCCTTTTGGAGTTGTTGAAATTGAAGCTAAACATTACTCATTTTCTCCGATTTCATTATTTATAAAAAAGTTATTCACGAGTACTATAACAGCGCAAAAGGCAATCATCAGCATAAAAAAGAAATCCTACATTGCGACCAAACAAAAAGATCCAGCCATTCGAATACTGTTCGCGAAAATATATAAGTAAACAGGAATCCTTCATAAATAGTTCAATTTCGCTTTTTTTGTATCTATTTACATTTTTCATCCTGTATATACTCAACTCTAACTTAATTGGCACATCTTTCGACACTTCACGCGAACTTTCATCAAAACTCTGACACGACGAACAATTTTTGAAGCCGAATTCAAGCTATCAAACGTGTCCCATCACTCCCGGTTGATATCACACAAATTAAATTTTGCATAGTGTAATTAATTTCCAACAATTTTTTATGCATTTTTAGTACTTAATTTCTTTTTTTTTTACAAAACGCTTTCTCAGACAGGTTCTTGTACACCTGTCCACCAGATCAAATTCAATGCACAGTAAGCGAGCTGCTTTAACTCTCAATTCACTCAGACAGCAATTAAAATGAACTTACCCGCCGCCCTTACTGCTCCTCATCAAAGAAGCTACACTTCAAGTTGTGGTTTGTCCGCAGGCATCTTTCATCATTTTTTGTCGCTGTGGAAATTTATTTTCCATTTATATTCCGTTCTTCATAATTTGCATTTTTTCTCTGCCTTTCAACACTTAATTCGGGGCGTCTGAGTGTTGGGCGATACTCGTTGAATTTTGTTAGAATTTTTTACTCTTGTCATATTATTTGTGGAGTTTCTCTCTTCGTTTTGACTTCTTGGCGTCTAAAGGAGTTTGATATTCGTCTAATTGCAACGAGCTAATTTTCGCGGAAAAATAATTGAGAAATCATTATTAATACAAACTTAATTTTTTATGTGGTTTACAATGTTCAATTCAGAAAAATCAGTTTGGACAGTTAAACGTCTGAATTTAAGTAAAAACAAAAATATTTTTTCAAGAATACATCTGGTAAATCATTTATTTGCTACTTCGAATCTAATGCATGCGAATGGCGTCTGTCAAGCAGCGTCGTATGGATGCTCATGCAATCAGAGTGCTTGGCTGTTTTTCTATGTGCTTCACTAGTTTCGAAAGTTTATGCATTTTTGATTTCTTCCCTTTCCTGTTTTATTTTTTCTTTTCTTTTTTTTTCTTTCTTTCTTTCTTTTCTTATTTTGCATTTTTGTGTTTTAAAGTCAGCAATAAACGACTTTACTCACAGAAAATTCCTGTGATTTATTTGGCCGTTTTACATTTAACATCGCCATTTTTCATGTCAATTTTTCGAACTCAATCTCTCATTTAAAGCTGCTGTCAAAGAATTCCAATTATTTAGTGTCATGAGTATAGTTTAAACACTTTTCTATAATTAAAGTTTTATTGTTTCCAATGCGAAGAGTGACTTGTTCTAGAAGTCAGGAATTTAAAGTGTTTGTGTAAAAATATAGGGCGACCTTGGTAAATCTAACCAGCTCGGCTCTCGACTGCTCGCTTCGGCCCGCTATTAAGGTTAAACAGAGAGCTATTAAGGCTCTAACTGAGAGTTAACTATATACGAAACTTAAAGCAACCAACATTAGTATGGAGTGCGATTTGAATTTTTTCTAACATTCTGAGTATTTCTTGTTGTTTTTTTGTTTGTTTTTGTATTCCTGAAATTATTTGAAATGTCGCTTAAAAATTTCTGGCAGCGCAAAATTGATGAAGGTATGAGTATTGTGAGTCTCTGGCGCAGAAGTTTGGACGATAACAACATCCGTTGAGATGTCCCTTGAAATGTTTGAGAGAAAGATTATACAAAAAATGTTTGAACCTTTGAACGTTGACGACGTTCAACATCGCAGGCGATAATGAACAATGAGCTGCATGGACTTTACGACGACACATAATTAGTGCAGCGAATAAAAATCTAGCGGTTCCGATTCTGGTGTAGCAGAGGAAGATGAAGACCTCCTCTGACTTGGAAAGGTTAAATGGAGAAGAATTTGGCTTTACTTGGTGTATCGAAGCAACGCCGGTTAGTACGAGCAAGAAACGACTGAACGGAGGAGTTTTAATAATTTTTTTTTTTTTTTTTTTTTTTTTGAAAATTTCAGAAATTATTCTTTAAATATGTATCTACATATAAGACAGAAAAAAACTTGAATTAAATAAATAATTTTTTACATAGACAAAAAATATTGAAAATAGGCCTTTTTTTACCCGACGAAACCCCTTAAGCTTGTTAACCTCGGCCACTTAAGCGTAGTTGTCGCGGCAATCAAGGGGATATGAGTATTTGAGTGTCCGTTGCTACTGACCGGCTTTCTCGACTGCATAGAGTTTGTATGAAACTTCTTGCTTTGGAAGTCCGAGTACGCTATAACTACAAATCTAGAGGGCCAATCGAAATTTTGTACAATACTTTTCCACAAAATTCTCCAGGTATTACTGAAGATTTTGTATTCTCTTTTAATACCTTCGTCCTTCGGCTTCCGACACTCAGTGGAGATTTTTTGCGGGTCTGTGACAAGGTAAGTTACCTTGGTTTAACCCTTGATAAAAAACTTTCGTTGACAACTAGCCGCCAAAGAGGCGCTAAGATTTAGAGAATCATTGATGCTCAAGACAAAGAACCATGGACACTCGAGCATACTTGGAATGTTTGCTGTTATTCCTAACACCACTGACCTTTGTGAATCGGCGAATAGATACTTAGGCAGGCCTTATACAATTCATTTTCCAACGAGACAGGACCGGGAAAATGGTTTAATAAACAATGCAAACAGGCCAATAAATATCTAAACTCAAAACTCAATGATCAAGTGGGAGGTGGTGTATGCTCCGAAACTATTGACACCAACATATCCTTTCGCTTGTCTGATCATTGCTGCGTATTCCAAACCGAAATTTCGACAATCTCAAAACGCTTTTTAGTGCTAAATAAAAGCATAGTCAGAACTAAAGAAGTCTTTATTTACTCCAATATTCAAGCTCGCTTTAAATCGCTGCTATCATGTAAACACTGGCCTGAGACAGTTAAAGGGTGCTTAGAATTTCTTAAAAATACTTCCATAGTATTTTTCCATTAATCTACTCTGAGTGCCAGGACATAGTACAAGGTGAAGTCCAAAATAAGCTTGACTGAGCTAATATAGAAACGACAGGAACTTTGTTCCGATAACTTCGAGTTTATTTATTCAAATAGTCCCCTCTGGCCTATATACATTATTTTCTATGATCTAAAAGCTTTTCGAAAGAGTATTTCAAGTCATTGACCGGAATGCCCTCCAGGATGTCGGTACAAGCCTTTTGGATAGCCTCTACGGACGCAAGACATTTTCCTTTCATGGCCAAATGCAATTTTCCGAATAGATAGAAGTCACAGGGAGCCATATCAGATGAATACGATGAGTGATTGATGATTAAAATGCGATTTCTAGTCAAAAAATCAGTCACAATAGTGGATCGAAGAGATGGTGCATTATCATGCAATAAGCGCCAGATTCCGTCTTCGCGGTATTCAGGGCGAATTCGACGAATGCGTTGCAACAAACGCTTCAAAACGCCAAGATAGAAAATTGCATAGACAGTTTGGCCCGTTGCCTTGAACTACTTGTGTTCAATTTTCTTGTCATCGTAAAAACAAATGAGCAACGACTTGATTTTTGATTCCTCCAAACGCGAGTTTTTGGGTGGTGGCTCGTCTGGGGCCTCCCATTCGGCACTTTGACACTTAGTTTCAGCTTCATGTTGGAAACACCACGTTTCATCACCAGTTACAATGTTGTAAAGGAATTTGTCGTCTCGCCTCTTTAATAATATCTCTCGACTGTTGAATTCTGAGTGATTTTGGGACCTCAGTTAACTTATACGGAATGAAACGTGCACAGACCTTTCGTAAGCCCAAATGATCAGTTCAAATGCGATAAATCGATGTTTTGGAAATATGCAACTCCGATTCTATGAATTTCAACGATGATTTCGGTTAATTTTTGATAAATTTACGAACAATTTCGATGGAGTTTTCAGTGATTTCTGATTTTGTTCATTGTCACTTATGCCCTCACAGTCATCTCTGAAACGTGTAAATCACTCATGAACTCTGGCACGCGATAAACTTTTTTCATCAATTCAAATGTTTCGGTAAACGTTTTACCGATTTTAAAACAAAATTTGATATTAGCTCTTTGTGACTATTGTAATCGAACACCTTCTATGCGGGTGCATGGCCCTGCGTAGAAGATTGTTGAGATTGCTCAGTTTCGTTTTTCTGGACAATAATGCGGATGTTGCGAAGCTCAAACTAGCTGGTATAGCCAGCTTTTTAAAAGTCACACAATGGTTTAGAGAGGACCAAGTAGAGTAAGGATGAGATATTTTCGGTGGTATCACAAGGTGCCTCTGACTGGTGTGGGTGCATCGAAAGACAACTACTTCCCCTAACCTAACCTTATTATTCTATTAATCTAATCTAATACAAAAAATTGAAAAATATACAAAAAAATTATGAAAGTGATGCCTCGAGAAGCATCTTCTTCAACAATTGCATTTTGATTATCTTATTTCAGTTGTGATGTACAACGGAAAATAATTATTTTTTGAGGATCCTGCCTCCCGAGGCTTCGGAAGTTTCACTGTCATTGCAGAATTTTTAATATTTTTTTCTTTAATATTTAAAAAATTATTACTCAAATATTGAAGCATTATGAGTTATAAGTGATACCAAAAAAACATCATTAAGAAATTCGTTTTTTCAACGAATTTACGTTGGCCTCTTAATTACTCTGGAATATAAACCTAGGCTTGAAGACGGATAGCTCTATACTTTTTCAGCTATATAGACGGCAACATGAAAAATTAATACAAATTTCAATCATCAGTTCTTTCATTACTTTTCCTGCTCAAAAGTTGCCTGCCTGTCTTTATCATAGTGCTAAGTTGCCTCAACCGCCAAAGTGTGGGCAGAAATGCAGCTTCCAACGCGTGCGCTACAGAAATGAACGCACGGAGAACTAAAAATCGGTTAATTGTAAAAAGAAAATAGGAAAGACAGTAAAGTAGTGGCTTAGTACCGGTGGCAGAAATAAATTGTCATCAAAGAGTTTTTTTGTACTTTGATTGATCTAACGCCACTGAATTATTTAAATTAATTAAATGCTTGAATGATAAATTTACTCGTGATTGGCATGCACTTTCTGTTATAAAAACACCCTCTCACACTGCAATACCTTTTCAAGAGATTTATTTCTAATTTTCCATCATTTTGAATGCGATTTCCCTCTCTCAGGCTAAAATTAAACAAAACTCTCTCTTTGCTCTAATGAATTCTTAGAAATCTTATAAATAATTAATTTCAATTAATTCATAGCAATTCACGTATAAAAAGAGAAAACCAATGGAAATGAGAAATTCAATTTGCAGTGCAATTTGTGTATGTATTTATTGGGTGCAAAAATATTCGAAAGTTCCGAACAAACGAAAGCGTTTGTGTATTTAAAATTCAATTAAGAGAAATGTAAACAGCAGAGCTTCGAAAGGGGGTAAATAGGAGCTGAGTGTATCGGTAGATTAATTTCAAGCAATTTTAAAATTCCCAAGTGAGACGAGTAAAAGTGCAAATTGTATTTATTTCCAATATCCACATTTTCTGCCAAGTCAAACAAAGATGAGAGAAAATTAACTAAGAGAAGGTTAAAAAAAAACTGCTCTCCTTTGTAGAGTTAAAAAAAGAATTAGAATTTAAAATTGTATAGCAAAACATTAAGTCGCTACTATGCTTTAATCCCTCCTTAATACTTTTTAAATCACCAAGCACATGTCTTCCCAACCTCACAACTCTTTCTGTAGGAAGGCTTTCAAATTTTTGGAATATATCAACAAACAACTGATTCGTATAAGTGTGTTATTTTCATTTGGTTTGGTTATTTACAATTTATTAACACTATTTTTTTGAATACAACACCAATCAAGCGGCCACCTTTATTAGCAATCACAAACTGCGATCTTTTTTCTGCGTTTTTCATCACCTTCTCAGGCATTTCGGGTTTTATAGCATCGATTTCGGCACGAATGTTTGCCTTAAGCTGGTCAATAGTCTGCGGCTTGTTGGCGATAACCTTAATTTTCAGATAACCCCACAAAAGGAAGTCTGAGGTGATTAAGTCAGGTGATCTGGAGGGCCAGTCAATGTCGCCTCTTTTTGACACTAGACGTTCCGGGAATTTTCGTTGCAGAAATTCAATTGTTGCATTCGCAGTGTGGCATGGCGCACCGTCTTGTTGAAACGAGTAACAGTCTAAACCTTTTTCATGTATTTGCGGGCAGACATAATGAGCCAACATCCATCGATATCGGTTTCCATCGACCGTTTCGTTTTCTCGGTAAAAGTATGGTCCAAGGATGGTTTTTGCGCAAATGCCGGTCCAAACATTTACTTTCCGATCATGCAAAGGTGTTTTATAGATCTCGTGTGGATTCTCAATTCCCCGAATGCTGCTGCCAGAGAGGTTCAAATGTACCTTGTCAGTCATTAAAATTTGCTTCCAAAAATTGGGTTCAGTGTCAACCATTCGAGCGACTGTTTGGCCGTATTCCAAGCGACGTGAACGGTCTGTCGGCAATATTCTTGGTCTCAATTGCACTTTATACGGAAACAAATTTAAATCATCATTTAAAATGCGCCGCATTGTGATTTCACTGGCGCCATAATGCTGAGCGCGACGACGATATGACACTGTTGGCTCCTGGGCAACGCTCTCCCTCACTGCTTCAACAAGTTCATTGGAACGTCTTGGTCGTTGATGAACGGCATGTTGACGATCTCCTACTGTCCCGTGTTCAAAAAACTTCGAGACGAAACGACGAATAGTATAATTACACGGTACCTGTTTGCCGCGATACTTTTTGCGATATGCGCGTTGAGTTGAGCAATAGAACGACTATTTTCGATGTATAGCGTCACTATTTCAGCGCATTGTTTCGGTGTAAAGCGATCCATGATTGAAAGTGTACTGAATTGACGTATCGAAAACATGTATGTTAAAGTCGATCGGTTGGTAAATGACAAAGTTCTTCAGCGTTTACATACTGACATAAAAGATACCGCATCCTGTACTTTTCCGTATATTAAAAAGTGAAGTAAAAAAGATTTAAAAAAAATTCCATAATTGTGAGATTTTTTCAGAGAGAGGTGAGAAAATGCGAAATGGGTTGCCAAAGTAACCTTTCGCAACACCTTCTTTTCCTTTAAAATTTGTATAAATATTTTCTTGATTTCCTTTTTAAGATATAATGAACTTCAAAGAGAAAAAAATTTAGAAACAAATTTTTGAATATGTTTTTTTTAGGTTAGGTTAGGTTAGCCTGGTTGGCAAAAAGCCACGCATAGACCTTTTAGTCCTTTTGGACCTTTCGCGAGAGCGTAAGTACGAGTGGAGTCAGTTTTTTGTCGTTGGTTCTACACATAACTTTTGTTGCTTTGTATGTGGTCGGATGAGTCAACCGAGCTTCCACTCGCCTTTTCATGTAGTTGACCATTTCATTGTACATTGTATTTAACGGTTTTGGTATGTTGTTCTCTTGCACAAATGGTAGTCTAACAGCACTTTTTGCTATCCCATCTACTATTTCGTTCCCCATAATGTCTTTGTGACCAGGTACCCAATAGATATGCAGCCTACTGTTTGCGGCTAGCCTTTCTATGGCCTCCCTGCTCCGTTGAACAGTTTTGGACTTAATACAATATGAGCTTATTGCTTTTATTGCTGCTTGACTATCCACGTATATATTAATTGTTGAGTTCTTTCTTGTTCTAGAGTAGGCTAGCTCCGCGGCTTTCCCCACAGCAAAAATTTCCGCTTGGAAAATACTGCTGTGGTCTGACAGCTTGATATTCTGCATAATCCCTAGTTTTGAGCAGTAAATTCCCGCTCCCACTCCGTTTAAATCTTTAGAGCCGACTGTATAGATGTGAAAAGTTGTATGGCCAAGCTTCATGCCTTTGTGCCATCCCTCCTATTCAATTGTAGTGCGAAACCTTCTCTCCCAATTAAAGTACGGAGTCATGTAGTCTGTGCAACCTGATCTCCACTTTCCTATCGAGCTGTGTCCGAAGGTTCTACAGGTGAATACTCCAGCAGCTACTAACCTCCCCGCAGATTTCGCTGCCAGATTTTCCGCCATAGGGTCAATAGGTGGCATGCTAAGTATCATTTCCAGCGCCGCCGTTGGAATGGTTTTCATCGCTCCTGTTAAGCACAGAGCAGCGAGTCGTTGAATCCTTTCTAGTTGATTTAAGTATGTCAGTTTTCTCGTCGCAGTCCACCATACTAAGGCCCCAAACAGCAATATTGGTCTAACTACTAACTACTGCCGTTTAGCACCAACGGATCAGAGAGGGTGATAGACCCCAAGTAACGCCCAGCATTATGTTACATGCGTACAACGCATTACTGCCCTTTTTCACTCTTTCGTCAACATTGTGCTTCCACAGCAATTTACTGTCCGTTATTACTCCGAGGTACCTCGCATGATCTTTGAGAAGTAGTTCGTTGTTGCTTAGCTTCGGGAGGTTTCACGGCGGTACCTTATACTTCCTGGTAAAAAGTAGCAAAATAACGCTTAAAAATTATCGATACTTATTAAGAAAATGGTCGATCTTTAAGAACAAAATATGGCAAAATTCGTGAGTTTTTTGGTCGAAATAATAGTCCAACTCAAAGGTTGGTGATTAAATTTTAAGATACTGGTTCGGTCGAGCATAGAAAAAGGTCTGGCAGACCAAAAGCTGTAAGTTCTATTAAGAATTTTGCTGCTGTAGCGGAAAGTGCGGCTCAACAAACTTGAACATCGATACCTCTGCGTTCTCAGAAATTAGGCATTCATGCATCGACTGTTTGGCGGATCTTAACTGTAGTCGTGCGCTTGGTGGACATTTAAATGATGCCATTTTTCACATATATTTGTCAAGAGTCGTAATTTAAATAAAAACAGTGAGACCGGAACGAGTCAAAATTTTTATATTTTTTTATTTTAAAACAACAGTGCGTCCTTTAAGAAGCCCTTTAAACACATTTTTTGTTTACTAATTAAATTTATTTAAATTTATCGATGCGAACATTAATTTGCGCAAGAAACAAGTTACACAATACGAGCGAGGCTTAATGAACTCATGAATGTTACTTCACCCTGGAACTCATTGAAACATTTGCCTTTCATTATTTTCTGTATCCTTTGTTAGTAATTTTTTTCTTCATTATCCTTAATTCTATGCAGCCGCAATATTTACCTTCATTCTGCTGCAAACGCTTCTTTATATGTGTATGTGTATAGCTTATATTTTATAATCTTTCCTTTTTTGCGACTTTTTCAATTTCCAGCGCAACTTTGTCAAAAGTTTGAATAATTTGAGAACAAATGAAAAGAAAATAAAAAAAACATGGGCGTAAAAAATAAATTAAAATAACAAAGGGTAAACCAGGAAGGAAATGAGAAACAAAGGAAAATAAAGTGCTAAACAAATAAATTAAAGACGAACAACAAACGAACACTTCTTTCTGCTGCAACAGAAAGAAAAAATGTCCCTTTAATAGAGTAGTTGTTTTTGTATTTGTAGCAATTGTTACAATAGCTCTGTGCTACTGCCAGAGAGGCAGAGGAAAACGGGGCATGAAAATAATGAAAGGCAAAAGAAAGAAAAAACAAAAAATAATAGCAATTAAGTAAGGATAAATACGACGTAATGGGAGAATTTCAATGCTATCAGAAGTGTAAAAAATCTTTGCTTCTCAAGCTGTTCGCGGCGCTAAGCAGAATAGGTGGCAACGCGCATAATTTGCCTTAAAATGAAAACTTTATTGAAGTAAGCTGATTTCGTATTTGATTGGCGGTCAATCTGTTCATCTGTTTGCCTGATTTTCACGTCGGCCGCGCTTTATTCTTCCGCAGCTCATTACGACTTACAAGTGGCTTTAGTTATTAGATTTGAATCGAGGTTTGCAGAGCGCACACACCGCTTTGTCTGTAAGTTTTTTAACTATTTTTTTTTCATTTATTTTTTCTTGATAATTAGGCAAATGCAAATCCCTTAACGCAATGCAATGCGGTCACTGCTTCTATGGACTACGAGCATCTTATGATTTTTTGTTCTTTTTATTCTGCCAATCGTTTTGTTTGTTTTCTTTTCGTCTTAATTAGAGTTATCAAAAGACTTGATTAACGGGAAATGTGTGCAATGTTAGTAAGGAAAATAGCTAGTGAAAGGGATAAGAAGAAGTGTAAAACATTGCTTAGTGACAGTGCGAAAGTAGGCGAGCTAGCAAGGCGTCAGGGGTAACAGAGAACTTTCGTCTGAGAAAATTCGCGAACAATTACATTAGCAACTGAGCCTCTTTTAGTTCTAAGTTATGAGGTAAGCTATATTAGTTAAAAATTGTTATTTTTGTTATATAGAAGTAAATGTTTTTTAATTTTTTGATATCTAAAATATACTTAAAGGAACACCATGTATTTCCATTTTGTACTTATTTTTCAGTAGTCTGCAGTGCGTATTTGAATATACTTCGGAAGCTTAAGAGAATCCCACTATGAAAGTTGCAGGTTTTATTCAGCAAAGTCTCAGCTTTTAAGGAACAAAATATGAAAATTATATAATTTGGGTTGGTTTTCAAAAGCGAGAAGCTTAATTTTAATTAAGGAAATAAAATTTAATAATATACAATATATAAAAACAATATTTATATAAAATTTATTTTAGTTTAAATAATGTAAAACAAACATTTTCTAAAACTTTTTTTCTAAAATTAAAAAAAAAAAATAGAAAAAAAAAATTAAAAAAACATACTATCGCCGCTATCATGGTTACTTGTAGCAAATGAACTGCTCAAGAAATTTGACGGATGGGCACCAAAACTAGTGGCATATGCAGATGACATAGATAGCTATAGTAGTTACGGGAAAGTACCTGGACACCATCAGTAATGTGATGAATAACACACTTAAAACGATACACCAATGGGCAGGGCCAGGGATAAACGAGGGAAAAACGGAAATGGCGTGGAACCTCTCGAAGCTAAGCAACAACGAACTACTTCTCAAAGATGATGCGAGGTACCTCGGAGTAACACTGAACAGTAAATTGCTGTGGAAGCACAATGTTGGGGAAAGAGTAAAAACGGCCAGTAATGCGTTGTACGCATGTAAAAGAATGCTGGGCGTTACTTGGGGTATAACATCCTCTCTGATGCATTGGTGCTACACGGCAGTATTTGGACCGATATTACTGTTTGGGGCCTTAGTATAGTGGACTGCGACCAGGAAACTGGCATACTTAATGCCACTGGAAAGATTCAACGACTCACTGCTCTGCGCCTAACAGCAGCGATGAAAACCAATCCAACGGAGACGCTGGAAATGATTCTCAGCATGCCACCTATTGACCCTATGGCGGAAAATCTGGCAGCGAAATCTGCGGGGAGGTTAGTAGCTGCTGGAGTATTCACCTGTAGAACCTTCGGACACAGCTCAATAGAAAAGAGGATTTCAGGTTGCACAGACTACATAACGCCGTACTTTAATTGGGAGGGAAGGTTTCATACTACAATTGAATAGCAGGGGTGGAAAAAAAGTCATGAAGCCTGGCCATAGGACTTTTCACATTTATATACACAGACGGATCTAAAACTTTAGACGGAGTGGGAGCGGGCATTTACTGCTGAAACCCAGGGATAAGGAAGCCTATCAAGCTGCCAGACCACAGCAGTATTTTTCAAGCGGAAAGCCGCGGAGCTAGCCTACACAAGAACAAGAAAGAACTCAACAATAAATATATACGTGGACAGTGAAGCAGCAATAAAAGCAATAAGCTCATATTGTATTAAGTCCAAAAATGTTCAACAGAGCAGCACAAAATTAAGATTAAATAAGATCAAATTAGTTAAAATAAGTTAAGATAAAATAAGGTAATATGAGACAAGATAAGATAATGTAAAATGAAGTAACAAAATATAAAATAAAATAGGAAAATCTCGCGTAAAATATCTTGAAGTAAAATGCGGTTCAGTGAGACAAGGTAATATGACTTAACACAGGAAAGGATACGAGGAAATGTGGCAATATTGATATAAAATAAGGTAGAATAAGATCGTGAAAATAAGAATGTGAAATAAGATAAGATTTGAAAATATAAGATAAATAAGATCAGATAAAATAAATTAAGATGAAATAAATTAAGGCAATTGTTTAGAGTTTTCAGTGGCCATTACACAGAATAGTGGCCTGTAAAGTAACCAGTTAATAGTCTTACGACTACTCTGTCCAGCGTTATGAATTGTTTCACCTTCGCTGACCGATAGAATTTCACCAGTGGTCAACGAGTTGCTTCTCGTTGCTTCTCCTTCCATCTCCCTAGAAATTCGCTAATGGGGCTATTCGTATGTCCACAGAAAGGTTGCGGACCAATTAGAGGCATATTTGCCCCTTTTTACCTACTAGATGATCCCCTCTTTCATTTCCCTCATGTTCTTCGCGTCCAGGAAGCCACCCTAATAATAATGTGTTGAAGTTCCCTAACATGATGAGAAGGTTCAGGCAGTCATATACCATTTCTGGCCTGATTATAGCTGATAAAAGGGCTTTGAAAGCCGCCTGACTATCTGAAAGTTTCTAATTGTGAGTTCCTCTCATTTTTCTTCGAAGACATACTCTTACACATATCTCAATGGCATGCATTTCTGCGTGCAAGATTATTGGGTGAAGCCCCCTTCGAATCTATTTTGCGAATTTAGGCTCATTAATACCCGCTCATGTTCTAACATCCCCTAATTTGATTCATTAGTGTGCCATACCTGGGATTCAGGTGTGAAGTTGATGGAATTACTTTTCCAGGTCGTACGTTCATTAATAAGAACTTGAAAAATCCTGAAGACAATGGGCTTGGGAGACAATGTATCGACCCTATAAATAATAGGAGTTGGTCGGAATTCTTCTAAGATCTTTAAATGCTCTTTCATATCTCCACCTTTTAGACCAGAGATGCCATTTATTCTTAAAGCGCTCAAACGAACTTCTTTTTCAATTAAAATCGGAAGCCGTGGTAGGCATATCCTAATGTGTCAGCTGGGCATGTTTTCATTGCTCCTATTATAGCGAGCCAGGCGAGTATTTTTTGAGTTCATTTGACGCCTTTCTTTGACATAACTTTAGGCCAGCATGCCGGGGGAGCGTAAATGACAACTGTAACGAACGTCCAGTAAGTCATTCTGGGGCTCAGTCCTCATGTTTTTCCGAAAAGCCTTGTGCCGGCAAAGAACACTCTTGGGCTGTTGCGGTCACTTCCTCGAGATGAGAGTTCGAAGAGAGTTCGAAGAGAGCATTCTATCAAGATTGATCTCAAAATAGCTCACTTCTGTCTAGAGTTGAAGAGTTGATTTATTTATGGCAGGAAATTTAATGTTGATTTTCCTTTTCCTAATGAATGGCACTAGCCTAGTTCTCGATGAGTTAAAGGGAACCCTTTGTCGGTGCACTATTTGTTTGTTATGCTAAGGGCTTGTGGCATGCGACTATAAATGGTCTCCTCAGGCCAGCCTATGTACTGAATACTACCAAGTCGTCAGCATAAGTTTGAATGTGGAAGCATAGATTGTTCAGTTTGTGGAGAAGGTAATCTATTGCTAGCATCCACAGAACGAAGAGAGTACTCCGCCTGCGAGCAATGTCTTCAGTTCTTGATAGAGTTTATTCTCCCTTTTAATTGTGAGCTAATTTTTTTAGATTCCAGTATTGATACAATCAATTTTATGATGAGATAAGGTGCGTTCTTTTGATATTAAATAATGTAAAATAAAGTTAATATAAAATGAAAAAAAGATAAGACTAGGTGAGATAAGATAAAATCAGTTCAAATAAATTCAGATAGGGCAAGATAAGATTAGATAAAGGTACCAAATCTGCACAAACTGCCAAACACCACTGATTCCACTGACAAAGTGCAGGTGGTCATCGGGACTGCAAAAGCCGACAACACCAATAAACACGAATTCAGGCTGATGTTAAAAGATCCTGGCGCGGTGGGAACAAATTTCAGCACTGAGGTCATCAATTTGTTGCTCATAACTCTAGTTGTAGCAGAATTATAGAATGCCGGCACAGTTCTTGCACTACTGATGCCACTTGATTAACTTCTACATTGCGAAGCTTATAAAGGGTGGTTAAGTTTCAAGGGCCGGTATTGATTTTGAATAAAATACAACCTTTTTAGCAAATTATTGTCATTTCTCTTTGTTATGATAATATTGGTATGACTCAATTACGTATGGAATAAAATATTGGCCAAATTAACGCCACGGCCTCGACGTCACACCTCCATCCGATGGTCCAAATTTTCGATGACGCCGAGGCATAATTGAGGTTCTATGCCGTTAATGTGCCGAATAATCTCATCCTTTAGCTCTTAAATTGTTGCTGGCCTATCAACGTACACCTTTTCTTTCAAATAACCCCAAAGAAAGAAGTCCAACGGTGTCAAATCACATGACCTTGGCAGCCAATTGACATCGCCGCGACGTGAGATTATTCGCCCATCAAATTTTTCGCTCAAAAGAGCCATTGTTTCGTTAGCTGTGTGACAAGTGGCACTGTCCTGTTGAAACCACATATCGTCCACATCCATATCTTCCAATTCGGGCCATAAAAAGTTCGTTATCATCTCACGATAGCGAACACTATTCACAGTAACTGCCTGACCGGCCTCATTTTGGAAAAAATACGGTCCAATGATGCCGCCGGCCCATAAACCGCACCAAACAGTCACTCTTTGTGGATGCATTCGGTTTTCGGCAATCACTCTTGGATTATCATTCGCCCAAATGCGGCAAGCGGCAATTCTGCTTATTGACGAACCCACTGAGGTGAAAATGTGCCTCATCACTGAAGATGATTTTCTGCACGAAGTGCGCGATATGCATTTTGATTTGAACGCCCGTTTTCATAATAAGCCTGAATAACTTTAACGCATTGTTCGATTGTATATCTTTCAACGGTTCAAATTGAGTTAGTCTGGAATTGAAAAATGTTAATTAAATGCCGATTTGAGCTTGACGTTTAGGTGTGGTTTACATTCAACATCAGCCCTTAAATTTTAACCACCATTTACTACAGCCTGCGGTAGTTTCCTCGGTTTCATATGAATGAAAGAATAATTTAATGAAAGGATAAGCAAAGGAGGAATCTAAGAAAGATCTACTCGTCATAATACATTTTCCCGACCCAGTTTCACCAATAAGCCAGATTAGAGCTGTGTTGCGTTGAGCGATTGACCCTTTCTTCTGACTGTAGCTGAGCGAGATATCTACCCTCTTTGTTCGCGCTGATCCCTTATACTTATGACTGTACGGTGTTAGCATTCATGTCTTGCATTCGAATGAAAACATTTATCTGTCTGAGCTTTCTAGCTTCCTAACTAAGAAATAGAAGTATCAAACTCTCCCCCACAGGAACCACGAAAGAGTTGAAGTTACGCATGCATGCATGGCTACGATACAGGAATATCGATTGAAATTCGAAAATCTTAAGGTTATCTTCGACAACTTGCTCTCTTTCTCATCACATAAACTCTCAGCCCATGATGGAAAGAATAATGAGATGGCGCCTATCGTGGTCCCGTTACTTTGCTCTTAGCGAATTTGACAACTAGTTACGTGATTTTAGCTCCAGTATGGCCAGATTACCATTTTCGTAACTTGATTTTGCATTTTTTTTTGTTATTTAGTCTCAGAGTTTTAGTTGTTTCTTCATGACATTTTTCTAGCCTGTTCTAATTAAAATGTAATATTTATAATTTTGTAAAATATACATTTTTTAATAATTAGTTAAATAATTCACTCAGTTTTATTTAGCTTTATTTTTTTTAACATCTGGTGGCATTGCCCGCGATTGCAGGTGTTGTTGGTGTTCTTCTGCTTTCGGCAGTCAAATCTCTCTCTCGCTACTGCAGTGCTGCCTAGCTTTGGATATAAAAACGCACTAAATGCCCATTTAAAGAAAATAAAACACCAAATTTTTATTGAATCACTTAAAGAACTTTGTATGCGTGACAAATTATCTTTAGAATGTGCGTTTTTTTTTAATAAATGTGTTATGGTTATGTACAATTTAATTTATGATTTTTTTTGTTAAGCGAGACTATTTTGTTAAGAGAACGACTTATTTGCTAAATTTGAGGCTATGTAACTAGATAAGGTACTCTTTTTGTAAAAATGTCAGTATGGTTTCTTTAGTATTTTCTGGTATTTTGTGGCTTATTTTTACAATGAATACATCTCTCGATGCCCTATATCCCACTAAGGATTGACGGCCGGAAGAAACGATTACACCTCTGTGGTTTTAATCCGCATTCAGTAAATTCATACGCCTTTTCAAATTTGCAAAAAGGTGTTCAATCTTAAGAAGAGTTGAGAGAGGGACATTTAATATTCTTGTATAACCTTAAAAGGAGCAAAAAATTAAATTCACACTTTCAAAATATCAAATTTTATAAGAACCCACTAATTTTCATTAGCACTAAAATCTTCTCAGAGTGACCTTTTTTAACCTTCTTTTGTATAATAATACATTTTTTTTTAACTTAATGTTTCGGTAGCTTTAAATTAAAAAAAAAAAGAAACAAACACGAAACTTCAAAACTTTCGCATCTTCGGTATAAAAAAGCACTAGATTTATTGCGAAGAGCAAATGGTTGGCAATACTGCACAACTTGGAAAAACGTGACGTCACGTACTCTATGATGGGCGCAATCTTCTTTCTATCATTCTTGCTCTCAGCCGACATATGCCATTATCGAAATGAACAACAACCCGCAGCAGGCAAAGAGGTCCACTAACTTCTCTGTAGCCAATCAAAATTGAGTACCCTGATTCTTAATTTAGTTTGTAGACGAAAATGTCAACTATGAAATTAAAAAATAAAAATATGTTACATATACATATGTATATACATATGTATGTACCTACACAAACTAAGTTTTGCTTTTTACTGATTTGCAAATTTTCTTCTACTTCTCTCTTCAGGTCAATGTCAGCAATACTTGGACAATGCCGCAAGAAGGACTCAATGTTTTCTATCGCTTCTTCCGTGATCGAATATCCTGGTTCGAAGCAGATGCCGTTTGCCAATTCCATCATGCCAATCTGGTGACAGGTAAATAGCCGAATATGTAAAGGAGCGAGATTAAACGATTTCAATTTATATAGTATAAAAAGCCAAGAAAAAAACTCTCTCCTAAACAAAAGTCCAAGAAAAATGTAAAGTTATTGCCAAAGCACTTAAAATCAACTTGACCCTACTCAATATGGCAAACGACGTGTAATGGCGAAACTTAACTGGGCAGAGAAGCCCAACTGCTCAGCAGGCAACTGAGAAGAAAATCACTTTCAGACATTCTAAACTATGAACTGCAAATAAGAAATCGAAAGAATAGAGACAAAAAAATGTTCACGAAAAATTTGTGAAAAATAAAATTGTCAAATGCAAAACATTGGCGACGGCGGTGGCGACGCTGACATAAAAATGAAAAATGCAAATATGCAGGCAAGGAATGAAGAATATGAGAAAAAGTATAAAAACAAAATTTTATGACAAAACGACCAGCACAAATGCGAGGGACAGAAAATGTGCTGTAGAAATGCCCAGCCGCTGTTGGTTGTGTGTTTTGGAAAAATAAATAAACAAGAAATGCAAATGCTCCACAAAATGCGCAAACAGACAAGCACTCTGGGCGCATACAAATGCAAATTTCCACATAAACATATGTATATATATATATATATACATATATATATTAACAGCGCGCGAAAGAACTGTAGTACCACGACTGCTTGACCAGGAAATAAATTATCAAAAATCATCGAAAATTTTGAGTCATTTCATACTTCGACTTTATTGTATATTACTAAAATTTAAGGGGACAGCTACCTACCTATAAACGGCCATATTTTCCCTGATTTTCATTGAAATTATTTAAAATGAAGAAGTCAATGTATTTTTTCAAAATTGGCATACGGATTGCTTATTCATTAAAATAATACAAATTTTTTTCTTTTTTGAATCATTTAAAGTGGCGAATGTAGAGGTCTGATTGAAAAGTAATGAGCCTTATTTGTTTTAAGCAGTTTTATTAAACCGTTTGGCTTATACAACTAATATTCTTCAAAATAGGACCCTTGAGCGACAATACACCTCTGGTAGCGGTCCTTCCACTGCAGGAAACATTTTTTAAACTCATCAGCCGGAATCGCGTTCAATTCGGCTGACGCAGTTTTCTCGATCGCCTCGATGGAGTCGAAACGCCTCCCCTTCAGCTTTCTTTTCAGGCGCGGGAACAAGAAGAAGTTCGGCGGGGACAGGCCTGGGCTGTAGGGAAGGTGGGGAAGCACCGGAAACCCCATCTTGGCCAATGCAGAGGTGCAGAGGAAGGCGGTGTGCGCCGGCGCATTGTCGTGATGAGGGGTCCAATTGTTGACGAGGTCGGGCCAAACCCGGGCGACGCGGTTGTTCAGCCAAAGGAGCACTTCTTTGTAAAATGCCGCGTTTACAGTGCTTCCTGGAGGTACAAACTCCTTGTGAACTGTTTGCGTCGTCGAAGGCCTTCCAGATCGCTGTTCGTCTTTGATGTCCTCTCGGCCTTCCTTAAACGACTTGTGCCACCGTTTTACCTGGGCACTAGACAGAGATTAGTCCCCGTAAGCCTCCTTGAGTAGCCCAATGGTTTCGGTACTCGTTTTGTTTAGCTTTACGCAAAATTTGATCGAGTAACGTTGCTCCAACGATCACTGCATTTTCGCTACTGCAAAATCCTAACACACCAGGACCGGGGAAGGTTCAACGACCCTTTTCCCCCACCTGCCGATTCGGTTGATCACTTGGCAGACGCTCCGCCCGTGAAGGCTCATTATTTTCCAATCAAACCCTGTAAGGTCGATCGGTCGTTTGCGTTGGAGTCGGCCGGCTCGCATGACTTCTTGTGTAGGAAGTACATTTATTCCGTTGTTGCAGTGTGTTTCTATCGTTGCCTGATACTCTCTGCTGACCTTTGTTATTTCTTCTGGGATTGTCGTAATGTCCAGTTCTCTGTTTTTGAGATACATCGAGGTGCACCAGTTATTATTCTTAAAATTTTGGACTGCTGTCTTTGTATAATATTAGTGCTCGATTTTTTGGCTGTTCCCCATAGTTGTATTCCGTAAGTCCAGGTAGGTTTTATAATTGTTTTATAGATTAAAACTTTATTGTACAAGGACAAAGTTGAGTTTTTGTTTAGCAACCAGTAGAGTTATTTGAAACTATTTTTGATTTGGTCCTTCTTATTTTTAATGTTATGCTTCCAAAGTAGTTTGTTGTCCAGATGAATACGTAGGTATTTTGAAGCTAAGGCTGTAGGAATAGGAGTTCCATTTATGGTGACGTTTCTTGGTATGAAATTCCTTTTTGTTGTGTATATAACCTGCTGCGTTTTCAGAGCATTTATTTTAATATTACACGAGTCGAACCATTCTTTGGTTTTGTTAAATATTTGTTGCATCTTCTTTGTAGCTTTCTATGTCCATAGAGTAAAACTCTGTTTTCTGCGAATGTAGCCAACATTGCATTTACATCAGTGGGCACTGGTATGTCAGCAGTGGTCCGATAACGCTACCCTGTGGAATTCCTGCTGTAATTTTTCGGAGTGATGAGGTATTGTCGTTAAACTTAACGTATAAATGTCGATCCGTTATGTAACTTTCCAGTAGTTTGCATATATTGTTAGGAAGCACTAGTTTTAACTTAGTGATCAGTCATTTGCGCCAAATCTTGTCAAATGCTTTTTCTATGTCCAAATAAATGCGAACACAGAATTTCTTTGCGTCTAGCTGACTTAATATTTTATGTGATACTCAGTGTATTTGTTGTATTGTCGAGTGTTTTTGTCTGATACCAAATTGATGGTCAGGGATCACTTTGCGTTGATCAATAATTGGTCTTATTTTTACAATGAGCAGCTTTTCGAATATTTTACTCATAATAGGAAGTAGGCGAATTGGTCTATGTGATGATGATATTGCTGGATCCTTGCCAGGTTTGGGAATAGCAATTATTTCCGCTATTTTCCAAACCTTCGGAAAATATTTAAGCCTAACATAGCGTTAAACATGTTGCGTATGTAGATTATTGCGCGAGATGGTAATTGTTTTAATATTAGTCCTGTGATTTGGTCAAATCCAGGGGATTTTTTTGGTTTTATATCAGTTTTTATTATTTTTTGGATTTCTCTTGTAGTCACCGGTCTTAATATATAATTTTGAGTATGAGTTCGCTCTGATGCAAACGGGAAAGTATTGGGAGTTGTAGAGCTTGAAGATATTTCTGCGTTATTGTCTGCTAGTGTTGCTGCCTTTTCTGTATTCGTTCTTGCCCAGTTTCCGTTTTCCTTCCTTATAGGCGGTTGGTGAATTGTTTTGTGATAAGATGGAACGACAAGCTAGATCAACTGATAAAGGGGGAAAATGTTTTACGTTTCATCAAAGTGCAGCGGTTAAGATAGCTGGTCACATTACAAGAATGGACGGTACGAGGGCACAGAAGAAAATCGTAGAAGCCAGAGCGTTCAACACTAGAGCAAGAGGAAGGCCGAGAACAAGATGGACCGACGAACTAGAGGACGACATCAAGAAACTTAGAATAACGAACTGGCAAAAAGTCGCAAGCGTTCGAGACGTATGGAGGTCCCACGTGCAGCAGACCAAAGCTCACAAAGAGCTGTAGAGCCAAAAGGTGATGAAAAAAAAAATTTTTTTTTTCGAAATTTTACAGGTATCTGTCCCCTTAAAGGCATAAAAAACTGGGTATGCATTTTTTTAATTCTGATTAAAAAACGTTTAATGTTCATAAAAATTGGTCAAATTTTTATAAATTTTGTAAAAAGTTTGAAATTTATTTTTTATCAAAAAAATATGAAAATAAAAATTTAAAGAAGTATTCAGAACTGGTCAAAATGTGGTGCTATAGTTTCTTCACGCGCTGTATACAAGTGAATATTTGCCTGCTTACACACTCGTATGCTCGTAGCTATGCTTGCGTACATATGTACCTGTAGACATCTACACCAACACAAGTAGCTTGACTCAAATGCGGGGACAAAAATGTGCGAAAATATAAAATTCATGCGCCCTGTTGGCTACTGAGAGTACGCGTCAGTTGGCTGCAGGCAATCGTTATTTCCAGCTGGACGAGCGCAACAGTAGCACAGCGACAACACTAACAATGCTTTGAACAAGCGTTTGTCAAGCTGCGCCGTTTGCCACCAAAATCAAATAACAACAACAAAGTACGTGCATAGAGAATTTCGGTGAAAAATTGAAAAAGGCACAATAGTGGCTGATATCCGCCGCATCAATTCCTTTTGCTATTTTGGTGTGTATTTTTTCACCTTTTTTTATTTTTTTTTTTTTGTTTATTTTTTCGTGGGACATTTTATCAGTTATAATGTCAGCAAGCGCCGACAAAGTTCGACCTATCAGTAGTACAAATTCGCAGTTTGCCCTAAAGGCAATAATGCTTCCTGACAGCTTCCTTGTGCCGGCAGCGACATTTTTTGTCAGCGGCGATAAAGGACGCATACGTAAAAGGCAGGCAAATACATTGAAAAATTTAAAAATTCCGCCGGCAGCTTTCGATAATTTGAATATTTAGCAATGGGCGAACACAAAGTGATAGTGGGAAAGTGATTTTTTTTCAGCTTTATCTTCGCTATTCGTCTCCTCCAGCTAGTGTTCTCAGCGAGTTATCGCCACGTCTATCCCTTTTCTGCTTTTTTGTTTGGTTTTCTGCCATATACTCGTATGTACTATGGGAAGTTGGCATGTAGGCGATGAGATAGAAATGAAAACTTTATGACACAGCAATAAGCTGTGCGTGACAAGAGGAAGTCCTCGCAAAATGGGAAAGTGCCTTTGTAAAGTGACGGAGTGGCAGCACAAAAGAAGTAGTGCGTGAATAGGGAAGCTAAAACGGGGGTGATTTAGAGTGAATGCCAGTAAAAATGAACTGATAGCGATTTTAGTGTTTGCATTTCAGCGCTCCAAGTAGGCATCAAACAAACTTCCTTAATTATCACAGTACTCAAATTGGCAAAATGTACGAGTATACAGATTAACTCATATTTAGCCATCATTTGAGAAATTTCAATTCACCTGCCTTGCAGAATATCAATCCACCAGCTTAGCAGTAAATGTCGAAATGAACGAATTATACTTAACTGCAGTACATAGTCCTTCACATGGTGAAAAGTTTTTAGAGGTGTACTACCTAAACGACCGTTATTCGCCTCTGAGCGCATTTGATAGAGATACCGACGTGATTCGTTCTGTATTTCACTAAGCCAAAGCCAAATTTTGTGAAACTCTAAACGAATGACGTAAAATCCCCTCAAAAACTTTTTTTTATCAGTCCTAACAAGCAAACCCGGTATCTTTCATCCTTGAGTCCTCCACGACATAACATCAAGCAAGGGCAGTATAAACAACTACTTCAAACACATATGGGGAGACTCATAAAAGAAGGAGACTTCAATGTAAAACACGTTCATTGGGGCTCAAGACTCACAGCAACGAAAGTACGTGAACTCTACAAAGCTGCAAGAGAAGCAGGCTGTGAATTTATCTCCACCGGCAAGCCTCCTCATTGGTCAGCAGGTCAAAATAAAACTCCAGATTTGATTTCAGAATTGATTTTTTCATTCTCCAAAAAACTTTAAAAAAGAAGTTTCAAGTATATAAAGGGGCATACCTAAATTCAAACCATTCACCCTCAAACTAAGGGAAGGCATAGAAATTAAACAACAAGCTCCTACTCTGACCAAAAAATTTACTGATTGGGAGTTATTCAATAATTGGGTATGGAAATAAGTTTCCGTCCTCATAAAAGAGATGTCGGTGCTGATACTATTTTTTTATTCGCTCTAGTAATATACTGGTGATTTGAAGGTGTCCCTATGATCAGAAAGTACCGGGAATGTTTAAATAAAACAAAATAGAGTTAAATTTCAGCCAATTTATTTGATCTGCTTCAAAATATGACCCGTCTGAAGCACCACACACGTTCCAACGTTTAACCCAGTTATCCATGCACCGACGGAGGGATGGGCTTCAGCTCCTTCGTCGCATTCTCTTTGATCTTCTGTATCGACTGAAATCTCCTTCCACGAAGTGGTAACTTCAACTTGGGAAACAAAAAGAAATCACATGGAGCCATATCAGGTGAGTCCGGTGCTTGCACGATGGTATTTACTTGGGGTTTGGCCATATAATCCAGCACAATTTGGGCTCGGTGCGATTGTGCGTTATCATCATGCAAAATCCTAGAATTATTTGCCCACATTTCCGGCCGTTCGCGACGTACAGCATCTCTCAAACGATTCAAAATGGATAAATAATGTTCCTTATTGACTGTCTGGCCCGATGGAAGGTACTCATGGTGCACTACGTCTTGGCAATCGAAGAAAACAGTTAACATCACCTTTCCGCTACTTAAGAATATATGTCTAAATAAATTCACAACATTTGCAGAGAATACAAATAGACAAAATTTACGCAAACGGAGAAGGGTCGACCGGTGTAGGTAAACGCCGGACACAAACCGTGGCAACAACGCGCACTACTCCGAGCGTTTATCACCCGCACAAACGCGGCGATTCCAAGACCGCAGCAACGGCACAAACTACTGCAACGCAATACCAATAAATCCGACGCCGGAATGGAGAGCACTTTAGAGTACGCACAAGCACTAGCCAGAAATCGGAAATAAACGCCAAAAAGTAGGCAGTCTTGTTTCTGACGAGAAATTAGCAACCACAAGGAAAAACTCAGAAAAAATAGCCTAAAGAGAATCTAAGATATACGTAAGGTATAGCTCTCTCTCTCTCCTTTTCCTCTACGTTATATCTGCTTTCTCTCTCGCAGAACGAAAATGTCCAAAACGTTGCATGGCCTTAAAATTGTATTCTCCATTCTCGCTCGTCCTTGGACGCCTAAGAAGTTTCACTTCAAAAATTTCAAAAGTTATAAATTTTGACAAAATAAGAAATCACAACGCATAATTTCAGTAATTTTTCAACTAAATCCTTCCAACAAACCAAAATATAAGAATATTTAAAATATTTAAATCTCTTTTCACAATCAAATATGATTGAACTCTAGGCCGGGTCGATTTGTGGGAGGCAAAAAAATCGCCCCTTGCTCTATGAAAATCATATTCTAGGGATCAAAATAAGAAACTTTGCCGACGGAACCATATCTCTAAAACGAATTCTGATGTCCCCCAATTTGGGTCGAACTTTTTAGTTTCTTTTCTCATGTAAAGGCCAAAAATGGTGATATTTTGAAATGATTGTATGGGGAACCCCCCAGGAGAGTTCCAGGGGGTGTGCCATGGGTGAATCGGCCGACCAAAGTTAGTGGGGGTCGGTCATACACTTGGACTCGATTGGAGCACTCTAAATGGGTCAAAGTGGGATTTTTCGCTCGAGTCAAATTGGGGCACATCAGAATTCGTTTTAGAGATATGGTTTCTTCGGCAAAGTTTCTTATTTTGATCCCTAGAATACGATTTTCACAGAGCAATGAGCGATTTTTAAATCGACCCGCCCTAATGAACTCACTTTTATTTTCAAGTATTTCTATGAATCTACTTAAAAATTATATTTCTTTCCAGTTGATAATAGCTTCCAATTTGATGCAACAAGGGACCTTTTGCGCGAGCTGGATGTGAATGATATTGTTTGGATCGGTTTGATGAGGCCGCAGAGCTCAGAACGTTTTATGTGGTCGTAAGTATTCAAATTTCAATTAAAGTAAATCATTTCTTATTTGCTATTTCAATGCATATAATAAGTTGAAAATATAGAATATAGATAGCAGGATATTATTGCAAATATGTTCACCAGAAACTTCTTTTACATACAAAAATGAAATATTTTTCTTTTTTAATTTAAAAAATGGCGCTAAAGTTGACCCTCCCGAAAAATTGGACCTGGACGTGTTGTCCATTTTGGCTCTTCTATTTATCTGAAACACAAACACCAAAACCATTATTAATCAGCATAGGTGGGCACACTGCATTATAAATTTACTTCATTACAAATAGCAGTAAGCAGTAAAATTTTACTGATTACTGAAAAAAATTTGCATTACCAGTACACTTTTACTGATTACTGAAAAAAATTGCAGTAAAAATATTTTTTGACTGATTATTGAAAAAAAATTGCAGTAAAAATATTTTTTTACTGATTACTGAAAAAAATTACAGTAAAAATATTTTTTTACTGATTACTGAAAAAAATTTGCAGTAAAAATATTTTTTTACTGATTACTGAAAAAATTGCAGTAAAAATATTTTTTTACTGATTACTGAAAAAAATTTGCAGTAAAAATATTTTTTTACTGATTACTGAAAAAAATTTGCAGTAAAAATATTTTTTTACTGATTACTGAAAAAAATTGCAGTAAAAATACTAATAATATAATTTGATTTGCATTATCAGTATAATATTTACTGTTTATGGGAAGTCAAAATGTAATACACTCTCATCACGAGATTCAATCATTTATGTACTCAATAATTCTTTCTTTTTTTTTGTTTCTCTTATTTTCCTAAATAACAAAATAATAACCCCATAACTGTAACTGTCGTACAATCCAAACAAAAGAATTGGATGAAGATGCACTGAAAAAAATAGGCCAATAAATATTTATTGCACCCTACACATATCTATACAACATAGAAAGAGTAGAGGTTAAAGATATATTATTTTTACATAAATTATCAGCTTCTTTGTCAGAATCGATTAACCTACGTTCTTTCGTTTGTCAAATCAAGTTTACTTCAATATAATAATAAGTACTCTTTAAATTAAGAAGAATGAATAATTTGCAAATATTTTGCAGGGTATCAACAAGTCAGGTTCGCTAGACTATAAAGTCTTTTGTAATATTTTCCATGTGCGCAATCAATGAATAAAACAGGTGATTATTCTATTCGGTCATAAGTTTGCGAGCGTAATCGTAATAATTATTTTAAACGTTTAAAGTGCTATATTGGAAAAATTATTAAGTGAAATACTATAATATACATTAAAATGAATGCATTACAGTCCGATAGTGATAATGATTCAGATTTTGTTTGCGCACAAAATATTCCAAGTGGTTCAAACGGTCGGAGCATAGAAACAAGTCACGATATTGGATGTTAAAATTTAAGTGAAACCTCAAGTACACCAGATTCGATGACAAACAAAGAATTGGTTGGTGTCAGTAAAATTCTCTTTAGTGAAAAATTTTTCAAAATTGTGGAGACGGTAAGATTAAAAAGATACAAAAGAACAACACTGTATATGTTATACTCTTACTAAGGCTCAATTAATTTTGGAATAAAGTTTACAACAAAAAATAATGATAAAGACGAATTTTTGTTTTATAAAAGTTATAACTGTTGCAGTCCCATCTTAGATAATAAGATACTATTAGGGCTTAGCAAGAGTATATTATCTTCGGTGCGTCGGAGATCTTTTTTCTTGTTTTTTATTTAAAGCTTCACAATTTCATTAAAATGCAGATGAACAAAACTCCTCATCAAAGAAGAATGTGTGAATTGATTGGTGCTTGTCAAGTGTGTTGAAAAAAAGTAAAAGGTTCGCTTCGTATTAGCTCCAATTTTATCAAGCATTTGAAAAAAGAACATCCACAAAAATTTTGCGACTTCAAATCAATAAAAGAAGAAAGAAGGCAGAGCGTAGGCCGGAAATCTTCTTTTAACCGTGACATTTTGGACTTTCTTTGCAACACAACGTCTCCCTTGTCCATAGTCAGTGAACAAAGTTTCAAAAAATTATTTCCTGGTAAAAGTATTCCGAGCCGTCGCTCAATTACCAGGTTACTTTTGGAGAGCCACACTAAATATATTCAAAATATTGTTATTGAGCTGGATAAAATTGAATACGTGTGTGTAACTGCTGATGTGTGGTCAGGTGGAAAAAAATCATTTTTTGGTTACACTTGCCACTGGCTAGATTGTAACAATTTTGAGCGGATGTCTGTAGCACTGGCTTGTCGGAGGTTTAAGGGAACTCATTCCTTTGATCGTGTGACGAAGATGATATGCGACATAAATAAGCAATATAAACTGCCAGTTGAAAAAATAGTTTATACGATCACTGACAATGGATCCAACTTCGTTAAAGCATTTAAAGAATTTGGAGTTGAATTAAGTAAGTGATAAAGTATAGTATATCAGATACACGTATTTATTCCCAATCAATATATTCAATTAATGATTTACAATGATTTAGGATCTATAAATGAACATGACAGTGATGAGGAAACTTCCACTGACTCCGATTCAGATGACTCGACAATTGTTTCAGGTCCTCAATTTCGATCTGTAACTCCACGTCTGTCGAAACATTTTCCTTGTGCGAGCCACACTCTAAATCTTTTGGCTTCAACCGATTTCAACAAAATTATGAATTCTTCAAGTCAGGATATAAAAGATATTCACAAAAGATCTTTCCAAAGGCAAAAAATCCTTCAATTTAATTGAAATTTTTTATATTTACATATTTTCTTACTGCACAGATGCACACAACTTTGGAATAAATGCAATAGACCGAAATCTGCAGAAGTAGTTAATGGAGTGATAAATGCGAATTTAATAACTCCATGCATAACAAGGTGGAACTCGCTTTATGATTCCGTAAATAAGTTACTGGAGCACAAAACCAATTTAGCAGAATTGTGTTTCCGTTTAAAAATTCCTACCATTCTCAGTGGTGAGCTTGAGTACTTAGAGGAATACGTAAAGCTTATGAGACCTATTGCAGAAGCAATCGATTTCCTTCAGGGTGAAAAGACCATGTATTTTGGTTATTTCATACCCACTATAGTGTCCTTAAGTATAAAAATGCGTCGTTTGGAGCCTAAAAGTTTGAAGTATTTAACCGAAAGTAGCAAAAAAATGCATGAAGCTTTGCTTAAAAGATTTGAAAAGTACTTCCTGATTCAGCCTGACGCTTGGGATGCTGTTATTGCCGCTATTTCTGTCCCTGACATTAAGTTGCGATTTGTGAAAGCTCTTTTAGAAACAGCTAAAACGCAAACAGAAGAGGAAGTTAAAAAAATGTTCAACACTTATGTGGTCAAGTATGGAAAAGTAGCCTGTGCCAAAACTCGTATTCTACCTCAACCACCTCAAAAAACATTTTTTGACTTCGGGGATGAAAGTAATGGTAAACTGTTTACACTTGGTTTTCAATTAAATATTTGTTTTATGCATATATTTACTTAAATAGATATTAGCATACAATGTGGTTCCACTGACTCGGAAAATTATCTGCAAGAAACGCTATTATACCTGGCCGAACGAGAAGAAACAACAAGTTGCCTAAATAAATATCAGGCTATTAAAAACGTATTTTTAAAATATAATACCCCATTACCGTCATCTGCACCTGTAGAACGGTTGTTTTCATTCGCTGGAATTGTAAATCAGTCTAGAAGGCAAAAACTCAGCGATGCAAATTTTGAAATGCTTGTGTTAAGAAAGGCTAATAGCTAATAGCAAATAAAATTATATTAACAGTAATTTTACTGCAATTTTTTCAGTAATCAGTAAAAAAATATTTTTACTGCAATTTTTTTCAGTAATCAGTAAAAAAATATTTTTACTGCAAATTTTTTTCAGTAATCAGTAAAAAAATATTTTTACTGCAAATTTTTTTCAGTAATCAGTAAAAAAATATTTTTACTGCAATTTTTTCAGTAATCAGTAAAAAAATATTTTTACTGCAAATTTTTTTCAGTAATCAGTAAAAAAATATTTTTACTGCAATTTTTTTCAGTAATCAGTAAAAAAATATTTTTACTGCAAATTTTTTTCAGTAATCAGTAAAAGTGTACTGGTAATGCAAATTTTTTTCAGTAATCAGTAAAAGTGTACTGGTAATGCAAATTTTTTTCAGTAATCAGTAAAAGTTTACTGGTAATGAAAATTAAATTGCAATATCAGTAAAATATTATATTTACTGCATTCTTACTGTTACTGCAAAGTGCCCACCTATGTTAATCAGTATGACTGTGCTATGTCCCGTACTAGAATACAAAAAAATTGACAAAATGGCGCGGTTTGAATTTGACACTCAAAACATCGGGTTTTTTCAGTTTCTTAATAAAAAAAACGAATTTATTGAAATGATAATATGATTCTAGTACGGGCGATAGCCATTAATGTTGTGAACAACATATAACAATTTCAGACGATTTGGTTGAAATTTTTTTATGTTTTTGACAACACCAGGCCAAAAAACGAAGTTTTGAGATAATTTAGTTTAAAGTTTTGAGAGTGACCGCGTTACGAATCTCTCTCTACCTGCTAAAACGGCTGTAGGATCGAAAACACAGGAAATATCCTTCCAAAACTTTGGCAATTTATTCTTAAAAGCCAATACTTTCGAAAATCGATTTTTTTTTTAATCTAGACCATCAATTCCAATCGTTTTCTCAGTAATTTAAAAACGTGATATTTATGACATCGTCCCATTCTTCTTCACCTACTTAATATAATAGATTTTAAAAAATCCTTTTATAATTTTCAAGATATGAAGAGAAAAAGTTTCGAAGGCATATTTGTAAACCATATTTCGTTTTTAACTGCCGTAATATTCGATGCTGGAGGCTTTCATTCGCTTATTGCTGCAATTTGCTTTATGTTAACTACGCTTCTCAACTTTACTACCTCGCCTTGTGTTTACACACAAACAAAAACATTCCCATGCACGGAGAACACATAAGTGAGCTGTTTTAATCTTCTAAACTCAGTGCCAAACTGCATGACTTCGCGATTTTGCTTTGTTAGGCTTTCATGTACATAAATTTTGTTATCTGCACTGTGATCAACGTCCCGAAGTGTAAGCGGTCGTTTTTTGATTTTGCGAAACTATATAGTAGGTACAGAGCGATCACTCTCAGACACATAGCCGAGCAAAACAATCAGTCAATCTCTCATTTTTGGCGAGCGAAATTTCCCTGATCTGAATGAGATCTGATGGCACTGAAGCGTTTTCACATTCGTCAACTTTTATACTGAGTACTGCGACATCATTGCGTAGTTGTTGTACAAACGCGCGCATTCTTTCTCCACTCCTTCAAGTCGAACTTCAACGATTTTTACCAAGGCGAATTTATTACAGATGACAGCAAACACATATAAGTAAAACCCTACATGTATTTGTTGTTGCGTTTGGTCCTAGCATCACGTCAAAATCAGTAATCAAATGTAAAAATACGAATGTAAACATACCAATACATACAAACAAAGCATATCATTTTGACGTAAGCCATACCTACGGCGAAAAATTCAGCTGGGTGAATGCTGTCACCTTAATAAATCCACCTTGATTTTTACATACTTATTTAAGTTTGCTCACCCCGCCGTCAACTCACCAATCGTCTGCATAACGCAATATTCAGATTGAAACAAACGAGCTGTTTGCTCAGAGATGATGCTCTCCTTTTGCGCTTCAATCTTCGTTTCTAGCCGTGAGAGCCAGCTCAGTGTTGGTGGACTGTCACACTTTACGGATCTTATTCTGCTTGTTGAGATGAAACTGATTGGCGCAATGATTTAGTTTTGTAATCACGCAATAACTGTTCATTTTACGAAAACTTTTGTTAGATATTTAACATCTTCCTTTTATTTATGATTGTGGAGAATTATAAAAATTTTGGTAGAAAAAAAACTACAGAGAATTTTAAAAATACTGCAGCAATTAATCACACGTCAGCTTGCGAACACGAACTTTGAGTTATGATATTGTAGCTGAGTAAATTTGCGAAAAATTGTTGAGCTATCCATACGAATTCCTTTTTCTTTCTTTTTTTCTCTTTTCCTTTTTTTTTTTTTATTTTCATTAAGATTGAAATCGAACATTGCGTACTATGCACGTCAAACTTCTTAGTTCTTAGTAAGAACCAAATTTTACTCTGCAGCCAAATATGTCAGTTGTGTCTGGGTTCGAAACACCGGCCATCAAACACTAAGCTTCAAAAGTTAGAAAAAGGTTTTTTCGTTTAGTGTTCGCCCCTTGGCAGGCAATGGCAAACCTCCGAAAGTATGTATTTCTCCAATGAAAAAGTTTGTCATGGAAAACCATCCAACGATCGGGGGTGGCATAAAATTGTACGTTTTTGCCTTTTTGGAAAAATATTGAGATGCACAAAACAAATCGGAGAAGGAGCTCGCCAAGCGCAAAAAAGGGTGAAAGCGCTAATTATGTAATATATATAAAAAATTATTTTTAAAGCTTTTCATTCAAAGAATTTGAAAAGTTTTCAGTCATTCGCTTTAAGTGGGCAGCCTGGTTTATGAGGTCTAAAAATTGCATCTCTTTGCGATTTTTTGTTTTTAAGGAAAAAATTAATTTAGCACTGCAAAGTTTTTTCTATCTTTTAATGAACATTTAAAAAGTATAAAAAATTTGTGTACTGATTAAAATAAGTTGAAAAAAATGTTTAACATAGAAATTAGTAGAGCGCTGCAATGCAAGAGTTTCCAACTGGCGTACTAGATACAGCTCGTAATTATTATCTAAAGCAAAAAGTTCTAATGGATTTCTAATTATCATGATTTTTTATTCTAGATGAACTAAGAAAACTGAGAAAAAATTCCAAAATTTCAACTTTTTGGAGGTTTTAAAGAAAAAAAAAGTGTGTGCATCAGTTCTGACACGCGACTGGAGTTTACTCCTTAAGAACGATTACCGTGATATTTAAAAATATATTTAATATGCAAAAGGAGTAAATGAAGACCTTTTCTATATTACTGGAAAAATTTAAATTTATTTATTCTATTCGCTATAGTAAGCCACCTGGAATGAACAATTTTTTTGGGGTTTTTCTTTTTTAAGCTGTAGTTGCAATGTCCACTTATAATAGCACTACAAATATCAAATAGGTATTTTTGATCCGTACTTAAATCTTTTTCACTGGATATATCTGGTAGTGTGAATATAATTGGCTTATAATTGACGAAAGAAAGCTTCTCATAATCCTTCAATTTTTTCTCTATTTCACCGTTAAAGCTTTCAGACGTAGAGCCATCAATGTATTCAAACAAATGTCTAAGCGGTAGTTCATTGGCGTGTAATTGGCAGATGAACCATTGTAAGGGTTTTTGAAGACAATCTCCTCCAAAGGTTCAGACGATATCACTGGTATATGTATAGGGTTGTTCAATAGGTGCGCTTCAACTTTTTTCCGATAGGGAGGGCGAACGACACAATATTTTTTGTTTTTCGCTTGTCATTTGTAAACTTCATTAGTATACATTTCATCATGGAACGCTACACACTTGAGAAACGATTGCAAATCGTGCAAATTTTTTATGAAAATAATCGTTCTGTTGCTGCTACTTTAAGAGCATTACGGCCATTTTACGGTCCATTTAACAAGCCGTCCCATTTTGGGGTTATGTGAAGTCATTGGTCTACAGTAACAAGCCGGCGACGATTTGTGAGCTCAGAGCCAATATTGAACGCGAAATTGCTGGAATTTCGGCCGATTTATGCAAAAGAGTGGTCGAAAACTGGGTTCAACGATTGGACTTCGTAAAACGTGCACGCGGTGGTCATGCAAAAGAAATCGAATTTCATACTTAAATGTATATGTTCAAACTCGATAATAAAAAAAAAATTAGTTAAAAAAGTCAAACCGTTAGTGTTTTATTCAAAAAAGTTCAAAATTTGAAGCGCTCTTACTGAAAAACCCTATAGGTTCTCAACGAACGCACAAGCACTAGATAGGAAACGGAAATAAGCACCAAAATGTGGGCAGTGTTATTTCTCACTGGAAATTAGGAACCACAAGGAAATATATATTTCCTACAAGTTTGCACCAACAAACCAGCGCCACAAGGTAGGCAGTGCTTTTTCTCACTAGAATATAGAAAAAGGGCAACGCGTCAGTTCCGTCAGCGTACACTTCCGGTGATTCACACGATTTTACTACCCATATTTTTCATACCATGGGTCTTATATATCGTTTCTTAGGGAGTAAACTCCACAAATGCCTTTCTATAAAGAAAAAATTCACTTCAACTTGGTATAAAAATCTTGAAAAATTTTTTTTTATCTATTTTGTTAGTTCAAATAGAAGAGAATTTAATACTGAAGGGAACAAGCTATGATTCATTTCAAAAGGTTCATTAGTTTTTTTTCATTCATGTACGCCAATTCAAAGAAATCATAAAAATGAAAAGTCGAGAAAAGAAGATAAAGTTTGTACTATAGCTGTCTGGTCACAGCGTAACTACCTAACGCTCGCCTACCTTTGGCTTTGTATCTACGGAAATATTGAGAATTAGGCTCTGTAACTTTGTGTGAATATTCTGAAATATATTAGGAATCGCTTAAAACGAGAAAAAAAAATTGATTTTTTTGACCTTATAAACCAGGCTCCCCCCTTAATTTAAGTACTATTTGACATAACCCCACATATTATACTTTTCAGTCCGCATTAAACGATATTTCAAATTCACTTATCGACATACGAGTACACTGGGCACCTCATTTTCATGTTCCATTTGCTGCTCTGAAGAGTGAAAAACACAAAAACAAAAATTATTCCAAACACTCCTCGCATTGTACTCGTAGAATCAGCGCCATTCATTCATCTTCTAATAGACCAACTTGCACATCCACCTACACAGACGCCTCCAAGCTTAGGTGCATAAGTGCATCTCTTTGTGTGTGTGTGTGTGTGTGTGTGTATGAATTTATGTGTTTACCAGGTCATGTGCCCTCCATTAAAGCTTACGAATGAAATGCGCTGAATACGTCTAAAAGCATTGCATTTTCTAATCGCTGTTGCTGCAAAGAGATTTCAATGGGATGTCCGCCTAAAACTAGACCTCAATTTATGTGTTTTCTAATAGCAAGCAAGCACAAACACATACACCTCAACTTTTCCCTACACTTAATTGTTCAATATTTCTTGCTCCACCTTTACCCTTCTCTAGCAATTCTCGCCCACTGGTCACCGACACTGGCTACTGGGCCGAATCGTTGCCACTAATGGATGCACCACTCTGCGCCGTCATCGACCCCATACGCGATTATCGTTGGCATGCGCTGCGCTGCGGCGGCCCCGAGACTGCATCGTTCCTCTGCGAAATGCCGGGTAAGTGTTCGCATTTGCTGATGCACCAGGGAGTGACACACTTAGAAATACGCCTATGTATATGTTTTCTCATTTTACTTGTCTTGTTCATTTTGCTTTTCATTTATTGCCACTTTAGTGCCTTCCTGGGCTGACGCTTGCATACTCAAGGATATGCCCAATCTGACTATGCAATATATGGCTGATACGGCAAGCATTGAATTGATACGGAATTGTGCAGAGGAGGGCCTGTTAAAGCAGTCGTGCAAAGGAAAGCAGGTGAGTGGGGTGTAAATGTTTTTTGAACCTGTAAATTCAAGGATTTTGCATTTTAAAGACTATTTAGAAATAGTTTCCCTAAATACAGGAAGGGTCACAAAAATTGTAGGTTGATTAAGGCCATGTGGCTCTCTTGTCAGACTTATGCGAGGCGAATGTAGGGAATATTAGATCAGTTGCAAGTACTTAAGGAATAACAGTATTCTAGGGCATGAAAAAAGGCCTAGAATTAGTTTTTACGTGATTTATATAAAAAAAATTCTTACCATTCGGATGGCAAATGCAGGCGGCAGATGCAATCTTCGAAATAGCTTTTCAGCTTTATTTTCCTTCAAAAGTGGATAAATTTGTCGTAAATTGTAAGACTTATTTTTGTATTATACGCCCTATTTCTTGTGATAATAACAATTCAGTTTTTATTTGTAAGTATAAACGCAAATAGATTTGCAGTGCCTGCTTACAAGTAGAAGCTTGAAAAAAGACTGTAGAAGTGCATTTTGACTGAAGATCTAAATAAACAAAATAAAGTTGCCAAGTAACTAAAGCATAAAAATTAATTCAACACTTACAAAAGTAAACCAAAAATTGCATAACGAATTGTACTCATTGTACTTTATTTCATCGAAAATAAATGGCATATTTTTAACTCACTTTTCTTCTTCTTCGTTTCCTTCCGTCTACACAGGATCGCGATCGAGCTTTGCGTGACCTGATCTGTCCTCGCGAACGTCTCGAAGCTCAACGCATCAACGACATAACCAATTCTCACTTCAAATCACTCCAAATCATCAATAGTATTCGCACGGACAACAACGAAAACAACGATATCGAACTTCTACCGCTAGGGGAAACCTCTTATGGCTCGGCCAGCAGCAGTGACCTCTCTGAGCAGGTACAGACTGAAAAGAATACTGTACAACGACTCATCGAGCAATTCAATGTGGACGAACTGATGCAGGCTGATGAGGCGCCAATTCCCATGAGCAATTACCATATACCAGGCGAGATACCGAAACCGGTGAAGAAGGCAGCCAAGAAGGTGATTGTGACTAGCGACGGTGATTACCAGAAAAAGAATCGAGCACAGAAATATGATGAAACCATTCAATTACCACCACCAACGCCAAAACCAAAGAAGCAACAACAGTTATTGGCTTTGGAAGATATGATGCTAGGCGATCAACCACAACAAAGCGGTGAACCGGAAATGATGGAGCCCGTTGGCCCCGAAGATGATGAGGTGTCTAATGAAATAACAGAACCATTGCCGCACAAGAAAAAAGTGCTCCCGCAAGATCTAAAGACAATGGCGCCCTTAACCGAGAAGTCGTCGGAGGAGACAGTGAGCGAAGAAAAGCAAGCGCAGAGAATGAAAGAGGAGATGCAGAAAAGAGTACTTTTTGATGCCACTTTGGCAACCACTAGCACAACAAGCAGCAATACAGTAGTACCCATAGCTAGAACAACAACAACTACTACCACCACTACTACCACAACCGCAGCACCGACAACAGTCGCGCCCAGCAGCACTGGAATACCAACATTGGCCCCGTCTTCAAGCATCACCCAAAGTGCAAATGTAAATCAAGCTAAAATAACAACTCAGAAGGATGGAGTCAGTTCAAGCACTGAAACAGCGTCCACTATTACGCCTCCAGTTCATCCAGCACCTGTTACAACTACAAGCGCGCACTCTTCAACCGAGTCGGAATCGCACGTATATTCCTCTTCAATGCCCAGCAGCTCATCAGCTCCTCACACGTCTCCTAAATCAATTGATTTCGATGAATTTGCTACTGAGTTACCCGCAACCATAGGCCATCCAATGCATCCACAACAACAGCAACAGCGAGGCAATATTATGAGCGAGGAGTCGCAGCATCCACATGTAAAGGAATCTGCGGACAATTCGCATTTCATACCACCCATGTTGTTGGTGAAGTCGCATTATGTGCCACCGCTGAAGCATAATGAGCATTCGGGTGCTGAGCACCATGGCAATGGGATGCATGAGGGAGCGGTTATGCATGCTGGGCATGGGGAGCTCACAGTGGGTGCGGGTAAGTCAACAAATTCGTACTAAAATATTTCAGTTCAGAAGCAGAATTCTCTGACTGCTGGATCAAAGCTAATTTTCTTGCCTGTCATGTTGTTCCATTCCCCAAGCGCGTTCCCAGCGCCTGCAATAGCGATAGTGGCTATCAAATTCCTCTCAAATATTATTTTAGCAATAACCAATTTCCGCAAGGCGGGGTTGATGCGTGACTACCATACGGAATTCGGAGAGAACGTAGGTTCGAATCTCGGTGAAACACCAAATTAAGAAAAACATTTTTCTAATAGCGGTCACCTCTCGGCAGGCAATGGCAAACCATGAAAAAGATCCTCATAAAAATATCTGCCTTTCGGAGTCGGCTTAGAACTGTAGGTCCCTGAATTTGTGGAACAACATCAAGACGCACACCACAAATAGGAGGAGGAGCTCGGCTAAATACCCAAAAAAGGGTGTACGCGCCCATTATACATACATACAATTTCCGCAAGGCCCATTAATTGTTGCACCAAAGAGAACCACATCTAATTTAATTAAAAACTTTATCTTTAAGGTAAATCAAGGTGGGTCAGTCTTACCCTTTCAGTTGAAAAAAAAATTGTATGAATATACCGCCAAGAAACGGCCAAACATCCACGAACTCGAAATTTTTAATCGAACCTTTAATTACTCTAAAACTGATGTGAGTATAAGCACATGGCAGTTGCACAAGCTTTCGAAGAAAGGAGCATTCAGTGACCTTAATCGTCTAGCTGCCATTTACGAAGAAAGTGCTCAACAGTTTCCTTCTCTGAAACGTCACCAAAGTTTCTTAATTAAACCTAGCTGTTTTGCGTGTGTGCCGATCATCGACTCAGCAACGAGTTTGGAAATTGAATCGCGAGGAGTGCCCAGGACTTAGTGCGCCAATAAGTCTATACGACAAAACAAACTTGTAGGTTCGGCATTAAGTGAAACCAGTTGCTAGTGATAGTTTTAGGTGTCGGTAATACCAGGGTGATGGCTTTTTTCGAGTGTAGCTCAAATAAGGAAGAAATCCTTAAATGAATCCAGACACATTACTAATTGACACTATTACAGAAAAGGCTCATATGAGGGTTTCTTGGTAGGAGGAATTTAATTCCAAACTAGAGAAGGGATTCTTGTTAGGCGAAATTAATTACCAAGCTCACACTATCACCTACAACTTCCTTCTTTAAATATCGATTTAAGCTGTAGCGCTGTGCAATTTTTTAAAAACTGTGTTTCGACTCCAAAAGAAAAACTACACAAATATGTACTGCTTTTAATGGTATGTACAGGGTGGGCCATATAGCGTTTGCTTTTTGAACCACCTATTTTTTTGAGAAAGGTAACACAAATGACATGTCAAATGTGTGCATAATTTACTTAAAGGTTTGACATTTACGAAATAGGACGCTATACGCTTGAAAAAATTGGGAAATATTGAAAACCTATTTCCAAAGTGGGAGTCTTCTTCTTCTTTTCTGGTTTTCACATCGGTGGCTACGTCAATAAGCAAAATTATCGGATTTGGGGCTCAGAAAATCCACACGCTACTGTAGAGAAGCAAATGCATCCACAAGGAGTCACTGTTTGGTGCGGTTTTTGGTCTGGCGGCATCATCGGGTCATTTTTTTCGAAAATGAGCGAGGAGCCGCGGTTACAGTAAATGGTGAGCGTTACCGTGACATGCTCAACGAGTTGTTTCCGAAAATTGAAGAGGATGACATGGACGACATTTGGTTTCAACAGGACGGTGCAACTTGTCACACTGCCAAAGTTACACTCGAGCTTTTGGCTACCGAACCATCCAGAGACGATTGATGCTTTAAAACACGAAATCGAAGTTGCCATTCATGAAATTGGAGCCCAAACAATCGAAAATGTGCTTAAATATTGGGTTGATCTAATGGCCTACTGTAAAGCCAGTCGTGGCAGTCATTTGAACGATATTATTTTTTATTCATAAATGATAATGTTCAATCTTCAAAATTAAAAAGAATGTTTGAAAAAATTATGATTAGTTTTTTCTTATAGCCGATTCAAGAAGCAAATTTTACATGGCCCAGCCTATAGTTATGTAAAAGAAAAAGTTGTCTGACTATCTTTTGGGTTTTCAGTCGCTAGTCAATGTAATTGTTTTATGAAAATAATATACAATATTTAAACTTCTTAAGAAAAAAACATGTCAACCTCCTCACAACTTCACTCATCCAACACAAATTCTTATAATGAGTTATCTACCTAATCTTCTTATTTGCTTGTCATTCTCAAGGTAAACCCAGTGAAGGTGTATCCCACCACAGCACTCCAACCAACCACACACACCCTGTATCAACGCCAAGTCATGCGACAACTGTGAAAGCTGATAAATCTGATCTTGAAGCGCAGACTACAATAACGCTGACCACCACAATGGCAGCAATAAAACCAGCAGCAGCAGCAGTAGCAACAACAATACCCACAAAAGCTGATGTTGACGTTTTGACAAAGCAGCCGACCGATGAATTGTCAGTAAAAGAACAACAGCAGCCAACTGCGAAGTTAATTGACGGCACGACTGTGACAGCAAAACCACAACAACAGCAACAAAGCGGCGAACAAACTAGTATTAAAGCTCAGCCACAAGCTGAAAGTATTACAGAGAAAATACGAAAAAATAACGAAGAAGTTATTGCAACTACAACAACAACAGCAACACCAACAACAACAACAACGACAGGCTCACATACGCCTACAACGCCATTAGCCACGGTCGCATCCGCTGCTAACAAGCACCATTCAACAACATCGCCGTCAACAATAACAGCAACAACAACAATAAAAACGCAGACGACAGTAAAAACAACAGAATCGGCAACCACAATGAGAACTGCTGACGCCGTCGTGACACATGAAATTGAGAAGTCAGTTAAGCGGAACTCGCAGACAAAGGACTCTGAGGAGCTTACAAAAGAAATGACAGTGAAGACAACTAATATAGCAGCGGAAACCCCGGTCACCACAGCAATAGCAACAGCAGGGGCAGATGAATTGCAAACAATGAAGGGCCCAAGCACAGCACATAAGCTACTACTCGACGAGCAAACAAAAGCAACGACAACAACAACAGCAGCAGCAGCCGCAGCAATACCAGGCGGAAGCGCAGCTATGGTGACCGGAGTGCCATCAACGCCAACCTTGGCTACAGTGACTACAACTACTGCTGCCGCTACCGCTTCGGCAGCAACAGCCACACATACAATAACAACAACTACAGCATGCAACAGTGACACAGATATGGAGTCGACAACTGCCAGCGGCGCTACAGACGAGAGTTCTGCAACCGAAGGCGCCGATGGCAAGAAGCTGACGCGTGTACACCGCACTTGCCAGCCACGCATCGAGAAAAGCAGAGGCAAGCATAAGAATCATCATGCCGCAACTACCGAACAGCCAACGCCGACACGGAACTTCTTAAAAGAAACCACAGAAACGCCACCCTACAAGCCAAATCGTCATCGCGTGCTGACCCAGCCGGAAACTGTCAGCTATTTTAAGAAAATATTAGGTTAAGCGGAAAATGGCGAGCGATAGACGGATAGGCAGGACGGAAGAAAGGAAGGTAAATGGACGAAAGTGAGCAATGTGGTGGAAGGTAGTGATGCAGAGATAAAAGAAGCGAAGGGGCAAGCGAAAAGGCTTAGAAATGATTTACTTGGCATCACATACGAGCAAGGAGAGGTAAAATAAAATTGTACGTAGGTATAAAGCAGCTAAGTTTTTTAGGTATGAATACATATAAGAGGCATAGTAGCAGCCGTAGAAGTAGTCGAGATGACGCGCAGTGAAAAGAGTAGCTGGAAAAGTACAGCTTAAGCTAAAACATACAAGAAAAAGTGCAGCAGTAGCAGATCAAAGTGTTGCGAGCAGCATTTCTTTGTTTTCAAACCGGGAAACCAATGAAAAACAAAAAAAAGAATCTATGGGTTATGAATGAAATATTAAGGTAGCATGTCAATTTTGAGAGCTAAGATAGATATGGATTGGAAAGGGTTTAGAAAATGCATCTAAGCAACATAAATTCATTTCGCAAATTTCGATGGAGTCTTTGAATTGTGCACCGGTTTTATAATATACTAAATAAATACTGCGAAAGAAGAAGCAGACAATTTAAGTGCAAAAATAGCTAAGGCTCAGGATGTAAGAAAAGAGAGAGAGAGAGAAATGGTTAGATAAATACTGGTAGGTTTTTGAAAAACAAAAACAAAAATCAACAAGAAATATAAGGCCAAAGGAAATTTTAGTATCATCGTTTAGATTTACACACACCAACACTTACACAAGTCTACAAGTCTACTTATACTTACAAATAAGCAAACACCAAATATGACTTAACATACAAAATGACGTTATACATTTTTAGTGTATTACAACAAAAACAAAAGAAGAGGAAGTTACCGCGTTTAATGATTCATTCTATCATACAAACAATTTAATCTGTCAATATCACTGTCGAGTTCTCTACTAAGAATGACGCAATAAAAGATTGTATCCATCAGCTAGGAATTATTTGTGAGAGAAATATGACTTATATATGTATATTGTGACGTCACGCTGGTGCAAAAATGTACAAACGCGAACGGAATGCAAGGGAAAAAGAAAATACACAGATAAAATTGCTGTGTGTGGTGGGCGCCACCTCTGTGCTCCGTACCTGAGTGATTGCGTTAGAACCCAATAAGTGGAGATGAAGCTGAAATATTACGGAAAAGCTGCTTCTATGCTCCGCTACAGCGTCTATACATATGACGGGGACCTACACACCCCCAAGAGCTTGAAAAATTATAGCAGATATCACTTCGAATTCAATATATTATTTTCGAGGAATCACATTTTACGACCTACGATTGCAAAGGCATTGCGTCATTATTTTCTATAAAAATTTCACAATCCTAGCAGGAAAAAAAGCGTTCTGGAGAGTTTTCTTAGAATGGAATGGCCTGAAATTTTCCAAGTACTCAAGCAATACTGACCATTGCACATAAGGTCTAGAGGGAGACTTTAACGAGCAGAGAGACTGGTAGGCTGAGGATCCATTAGATTAGGTTAGGCAAGCCAGATTGCTTGTCTAAGACCTAAAGCCCACTGTGATACCTGCATTTAATTTCCATCTGCAAATTGCGTTGCCTAAACCACTTACAGATTTTCATGAAGGTAACTAGTCTCTGCAGTGAGACATTTTTCGAAAATTGTCCAGGTCCTCAAAGAAATAATCGCCAAGATATTTGTCACAACTTCTTTGAAGTGCAGGACATGCACAGAGTAGGTGTTGCACCGGCTCAATTTCTCCTTCATCCCCACAACTCCTGCAGCAGTCATTGTTAGGTCCACCCATTCTGCTCTCTAGGGTGCCAATAGTGCAATGACCCGTTATATCACCTGTGAAGATACTGGTAGTTTATCTGTTGAATCCAAGCAAACATTTCGTCCTTTTACGATTCAGTTTTGGCCAGAGCGCTTTGGAAACCCTGCAGTTAGTATCAGAGACCAACTTCTACTGGTTTCTGCGATTGCGCTCAAATCAGTCGCTGTGTGCAGTTCATTTAGAGGAATGCTTATGTCCTCTACCCCTCGTTAAAGTTTAAGTTCAGAGCCTTTCCTTGCACACTTATCCGCTCTTTCATTTCCCTCTAATCCAGACTTGTCGGTGATCCAACAAAGTGCGGTGTTGTGTTGTTGGATAAGCGAGAGCGACCTCTTGCACTCTTTAACACATCTTGAATTGATATGCGCTGACCGCCTTGATCGATGCTTGACTATCAACAAAAATTGTAAGGTTTGTTGTCCATTGGCCTTATCGTATTTTCTGCTTTGTCTGTAGCACAGATCTCAGCTTAGAAGACGCTACGCCGGTCTGGGGGTCTAAAGGAGCAATTTAAGGATAGTTTTTCCGAGTACACTCCCGATTCAGTGCCATTGTCCATTTTTGAACTGCCAGTATAAATATTACTGATCTGCCAATCCTTTCTATGGGGTATTCGTATTTTATGGCCTTTGTTCAGATCTATCTTGGGAACCAGTTAGTTTTTTTCGATGAGGATCCACTGCGAAGTGTCAAAGGTTATTCGCAATTTGCCGGGGGAAGTATAATATACCTCGTCTATTCTCAATGCATCGGATCTAAAAATGTTTCATCATCAAAGGCTGGCGAATGCCAAAAACCAACAGATATAATACGCTGCACTATCCTCCTCCTCCAAATAATATGTAAACAGTTGATTGCTGATGATGCCTTTGGTGAGCATCAATTTTTGCCATTGGTGGTGCCTCTTAATTCATTTTATCATGACTCGTAGCTCAATCCTCCCCTATCTGAGAAGGAGTTTTGCCACCCTGACCGGACTTTCCAGGAAAACTTTGGTTGTTTTGCAGGTGTAAGTCCTATATCAATGGTTTTTAAATCCGCTCTGCTCAGCTCCAAAATTGGCTATGGTCCGATTATACGCTCCCAAGAACCGCAATTCGCCAATTCAACAGCCAGTTCATTACCTTGAACCACGCAGTGTCCGAGCACAAGTTAAGTGCAAGCTCATTACACCTTTCAATAGAGTTTAGGCTCAACCTACATTCCTAGATTACTTTTGAAGAGGTGCGAACAGTTTCTACGGCGGTTTCTTAGTAACTGTTTTAGCCAATTTAGAAAGTACTACTGTGCTACCACTATTTCGATCATCGAGTAAATTTCAACAAAAAACAGAGTGCAGTCTTCTCCAACCTATAGAGCTGCTCTCAAGGAAACCAGGGATTGGTCGCAGAAACAACAAGAGTCAGTGCTGAGTAATCTGGGAGAATTCCAGCGAGCAGTAGCACAGTCAAACGCTCTGACAACAAGGGAACTGCACAGAGAAAGAGTTGTATCCCCTCTACTGTGGTTATTAGTTGTCAATAATATCCTTTCCAAGTTCGACCGAAAGGGAGTTAAGGCTGTGGCATTTGCGGGTGGCATAGTGATCAGAGTTTCTGACTGAGATGACGGAAGGAGCGCTGGGATTACTCAGAAATTAAACACAAGATAGTGGGTTCAGTGTAGACCCTAGTAAAACTGAACTGATGCTATTCACTAAGAAAGCCAAGATATCAAATTTTAATCTCCCAAAATTAAACGGCGTTAGTCTTCCGCTAGCACAACAAACAAAATATGTAGGTGGTATTCTAGATCCCAAACTCAGCTGGTGGCTCAATGTACAATACAGAGTGACGAAAGCTAATATAGAACTTTACACGTGTAAGGGAATGTTGGATAAAAATGGGGTATTGAACCAAAGCTATCCAATTGGTCCTACACAGCCATTGTAAGATCGTTAATAACATATGCGGCACTAGTCGGGTGGCCCGCTATTGAAAATAAATACATGCAAGCCAACCTGAACAAGGTAATAAGATAAGAATGGATCCTAACCACAGGAGCACTTAGCAACAATCCCACCGAACCGCTTATCGTACTAACGCATCTATTACCATTGGACATTCACATAAAAGCAATCGCTAGATGCAACGCAGTGAGACTCAGAGACATACGAAGCTGGACAACAAGTTCGTACGGTCACAGCAAGAACCTCCTACAGGCACCCGCACTGCTCAAAAACAAATCAGACTACAAAGTCCTCAATGTTACCTTAACTTCAAGAAAGATTTTAGCCGAATATAAGAAAGGGAAGGTGGTTGGCAGATTCGTCATTGAAATCTACATTGACGATTCTAAGTTGATCTATGGTGTGGGAGCTGGCCTCTTTTCGAAGCCGCTCAAATTATCCAAATCCATTTGACTTCCTGACTATGCTTGCGTGTTCCAGACAGTACTATTAGCACTCAGAGCAGCAAGCAAATCACTAAAACACTACAAAGAAATTGGAGCAAGAGTAGCTATCTTTTCAGACAGTCAAACAGCTATCAAGGCCTTAGATTTCCATTCCATTTCATCCAAACTAGTTTTACAGTGTAGAGAGGAACCAAAATTGCTTTGTCAATGGCTTCAAATTACTCTAATATGGGCTCGCAGTCATACGAATATAGAGGATAAGGAGAAAGTGGATGAGCTAGCAAGAAGAGGTTCGATATAAAGCATAAGATAACAGAACGAAAGTGGAAGCTATTAACTATTATTCATGCACAACAACAAAAAAGGCATGGCCGACGCACAACATCCAGAGGTCGAACTTCCTGTTAGGACGCTCTCGTCCAAGCAACTCACGTTTCACTGCAATCTTTGCGGGTCACTGGAAGGCAGGGAATCATGCAGTCATTCTCAACCATTCAAATCTGCAGAAGCTGTCAGGGGGAGGGGTTGAAAGAAAGATCTTTCCACCAGTTATGCCAATATCCAGTTCTAGGTTGAATAAAACTGTGCTCTTTCGGTAAGCCTTTCTCACGGAAAATTAATGAAATCTTAAACGTAGAGATAAAAAGTTTGCTGCTATACTTTGATCCCACAAAATGGATCTGACTCAAATAAAAGAAGAAAAAAAGTGGTAGTAAGCGCTAATCGCTGATTAGGATTATTTTATTCGTAATACTCCACCACTTCAACAAAAACAACAGCAAAATTGGGTAAGGAATTGCAAAACTAGACACAAATTTGTATCCCAAAGTGGAACTGTTCGAAATTAAAGCCACAAAATGTTTCACAAATTTAAAGCATTAGTAGATAACTTTGTCTGATATTGGCAGGCACATGCACACAAGCATACGTACATACGTACATACATACATACATACATACATACACACATACGTTCGAGTTGCATTTCTAACAGCAATTAAATGTTTAACAGATTGAAATATTAAATAGTTTTTAATTTCTAAGCTTAATATGAATTTATGTAATGAATGGTGAAAAACTTAAAAACAAATAATGAAACAACAAAAAAACAACAAAGAAAAAACCCAAAAAAACATAATAAGCAAATGCAGAAGTTAGCAAACAATTTTGTGCAATACCAAAAGCGCACAACCGAAAAGTGAATACAAACAAGCAAACATACACACTGACACACATGAATGTGAACAAAAACAACACATTTTATTACTCATTATGTACAATGCAAAACAAAAATTACCGTAAAATCGTTTTTAAATTGAACAACCAGAGAACTGCGTTCATGTGCGCATTTATGTGCTTATGTGCTTACATGCAACAACAACAACAAGCAGGCACAAAAAATTTAAAACAATTTAAAGTATTGTAATAATTAAAACAAACTAAATAACTATTAATAAAGAGATTAATTAATAAATAATAAATGATTATGAAAATTTATTGAGTCAACTTTGTAATGTGCGCAAGTGTGTGTGCGTGTGGTATGTGAGTGTATGGCTGTGTGTGCCCATAACTGCGTATTATGCATTAATTCAATAATTATTGAAAGCATATTGTAGACACAGGGCATGAACAAACACACACACACATACAAAAAAAGGCACACACACAAACATCCAAACAAACAGTCATGCACACACAACAACCGCCAAGTTCAATAAACAGTATTTTTTTTTTGGATTTTCATCAAACGAATTAAATTATTTGTTTGCGCATGTATTGGTGAGGTGAATTGCGAACAATGCTGTCGCAAAACAAACCGAAAACAAAATAATTAAAATTTTCACTAATGAATATTTGTTGTGCGATTGTGAAAAGGCAACAACAACAACAAGCCCCTTATAAAAACCCATACATTTTGTGAAACGGTATTGCAAACAATGAGTAAAAGGAAATATACAACACAATTAAACGGAATTTAATAAAATTAAAATAAATAAAAATCACTGAAAATTCGTTTTTATTGTCACCACTCACACTTGGTGCACTCGGTTTGCCTGGTAAGTAAGCTGTTGGAAATAGGTCAGTTGGAAATCAAATCAACCGATGGCGAGTTTTGGAAGAGGACTCACTTTCTGATCATCGTCTTATCGAATTCCGACTAGGAATTGACACAATATCAATACCTTCCGGTAGGAATCCTCGAAATGTGGACTGGGGCAGGTATGGTGAGCGATTACCAAACCTAAAAAAACTCAAATCCATAGAAATGACTGAAGATGCTACTGAGAAATTAGAAAGTACTTTAATTTCAGCTGCTTTGAGGAACTGTCGAAGCTTCGTGTACGGTCCAGAGAACTTCTTAGTAAGACCTTAAAGAGCCAAACAGAGGAGGACTGGGCTAATCATCAACTTGCACAGAGAGAATATTAGAAAAAAGTACGGAAAGCCAAACTTGAATGCTATACAAATTTCTGCAGTAAGATCGAAGAAATGAGGAAACCGGGAGACTTTGTAAGGTCCTTCATCTACACAGAGAGCTCAGTATGGCTGGATTCCATTCGTAAACCTAATGGTTCATACACCATTTCCAAATCGCTCTACTCTAAACCTATTTTCCGAGTAGGACAGGGTTGTTAATATTCGACGGACGCATCTGGCAACCCTGTATCTTTTGACAGAGATGTCAGATCGCTTAATGGCATACCGCGTTGGAACCATCAGTCTAAGCAGATTTTTATCATGGAACAGTACACGCCACGCGAGCGCTCCCAAATTGTTGAAATTTACATTCAACAAAGGAAGTAAATTGTGAAAACTCAACGTGCCTATAAAAAATTAAATAATGTGAAAAATACGCCTTCTAAGAACACCATTAATCGTTTGTACGAAAAGTTTTCGACTGCTGATGCTCTTTCTAATCCAATTGCTCTTGTACGGGCCAGTGTTGAGACGTCGCCAAGGACATCCCAAAATCGCCGTTCTTAGCAGTTGAGCATTGCTCGGACCACTTTACAACGAATTATCCGCATTGATTTGCATTTCTTCGCGTATAAGATTCAATTGAAGCAAAGATTGTTGCCTGCGGACAAGCCTCGACGATTAGAATGGGCCCAAAAAACACATGGGTCCGTCGAATATGGGCAACCCTGTACTTAGAACTCTCTCTGAGCAATAACGGTAGCCACGGTGGAACCTCTAGTTACAGCTGATATTTTGCTAGTCGGATAGTGACAAAAGAATCGATAAGGTTTTTCTTGTCTTCCCTTGAGAACTTTAAGTCCCCTGGATCTGACAGAATATATCCAGCAATGCTTAAAAAAGGAGGAGACAGGCTGATTAAGGCCCTAAAAAGGATCTTCACAGCCTGTCTTGCATTTGGTTATATATCATCCCAATGGCGACGCGTAAGGGTATTTTTTATTCTGAAACCAGGAAAATACGACAATTTCCCTAACAAAAAGTTTTAGACCAATCAGTTTGGCATCGTTCGTATTGAAAAGTCTAGAACGAGTGGTGGAGAAACATATTCGAGTGAGAGTATTGCCGAGAAGTCCACTTAGTAGAAATCAACACGCTTACCAGAGTGGCAAATCATGTCAATCAGCCTTACACGATCTTGTTAGCAAGATTGGATCCGGGCTGGAAGCTGATGAATACACAATGGGCGTGTTCGTGGACCTTGAGGGGGCTTTTGATAATGCCACTTTCGGCTCGATATGTTCTTCTGCCGAACGACACGGAGTTAATCAAACCATTGTAAAGTAGATATATTCCATGCTCTCTGAGAGGCTGTTAACCGCTAGTGAGAACACTGAGGAACTAATCACCGTCAGGGCCAAGCAAGGATGTCCCCAAGGGGGTGTTCTTTCTCCGCTACTGTGGTGCTTAGTCGTAGACTCTCTACTAGCGGAGATGCGGACGATGTCAGTGCGCTAACATTGGATAAATCCCTAAAGAGGCTTTGCATAAAAGTGCAGAGAATTCTGGACAAAATCGATGACTGGTGCATGAGGCAAGGTCTTTCCGTTAATCCGAACAAAACAACCAAGTCTTGTTTACGAGAAAACGGAAATTGGATGGACTTAGTCTTCCAACACTGAAAGGTGTGACACTTGGTCAGAGAGTATGGTGGATGCGGCACTGGCTCCCATCCGAGCTCGTGAACAAAAGTGAAATTATGGGTAAAATAGGCACGAACTTATGAACTGACCTGATAGTAGGATCCTTGTCTCTTTTGGATATTACGATGGCTTTCGCCTTTTTATATTATATATACATTTTTAGAACAATTTTAGTTACGAGGCGTGTTTTTGACATAAAAAACAAAAAGTAAAATTTTTCCAAAAATAATTTATCGTATCCTGGGACCAGCTTTTATATACCATCGTCAAAGGAGATTGCCGCCTAATTAGACAACCACGGCTTCACAGTCGTTTTCACATTGTCATCATCGAAATGGCGCTGCCACGTCAGATGCTTCTTCAAGTGCATAAACAAATGGTAATCGCTCGGCGCTAGATCGGGACTGCATGGAGACATCCAGCGTGAAGACAATTTCCGACAATTAAAACTTTTCGACGCAATTTCGTAAAGAAAACACTTCTTGAGACAGCAGTAAACTTTTCAGCTAAGGACGAAATGGTGAATCGTCTGTTCGCTTTCACTTTAAGTCCACTTTTGAATCAGTTCATCGGTAATGACTGAAGGACTCCCACTTCGTTCCTCATCATGAATGTTTGTGCGGTCATCTTCAAAGACCTTACCCCATTTCCACCCCACTCCATCACTCATTATGTTTTCACCATACATTTCACTGATTTGGTGATGAATGTCAAATGATTTGAAGCCGTGAGTACACTCAGCGGGATTCTCAATAGGTGGAAGCATTTTAAAGTCACGCAAACAGATGTAGACTCGATTGGATGGTTCCGTAATAGCGTCTGCGGCTTCCCAACAGATGTAGCTACATGTAGCTAAACGGCGTCCGCAGCGCTGCGGCGGAGTAATTTAAAAACGGTACTTACTTTAAAAACACACCTCGTATATTAACCATACCATACCACGTTCAATTTTTTCAGTTCGATATTTCGCAGTGACTCATCGATAGAATCTCTAAGAGCAATAATGTGACTTAAGTGGTAGTTTTTGGAAGTTCAATTTAGTAAGCCTTATAACGTTTGGATTCAGGGGATGTATTAGAGCCGCAGAGTTTAGATGAAACCACATTACCGAAATTTGGCAGGCGTAGCTCTTTAACTTCAAACTGTTTCATACCAAACGGGCTGATTTTCTGTCGTGTGACTTCAGAATTGTGTGAGCCGCAGAACTTAATCGCTCAGAAACTATTTTCTATTAGAGAGTAATATTAATGCCGTATTCCGAGCTGTTCCGCCTTTTTCAAACTGGATAAAGAGGTAAAGCGAAAGGGTCTGGTGGTGAGCGAGGACAAAACGAAGTACCTCCTGTCATCAAACAAACAGTGGGCGCACTCGCGTATCGGCACCCACGTCACTGTTGACAGTTATGATTTAGAGGTTATACGAGACTTCGTATATCTAGGAACCAGCATTAACACCAATAACAATGTCAGCCTTGAAATCCAACAAAGAATCTTTCTTGCCAACAAGTGCTACTTTGGACAAAGTGATCTCTCGACGAACAAAACTAACACTCTACAAGGCTCTCATCATACCCGTCCTAACGTATGGCGCAGAAACGTGGACGATGACAACATCCGATAAAGCGACGCTTGGAGTGTGTAAGGAAAAGATTATGCGCAACGTTTTTGGACCTTTGCACGTTGGCGAGGGCGAGTATCGTAGGTGATGGAGCAATGAGCTGTATGAGCTTTACGACGAGATAGACATAACGCAGCGAATAAAGTTCCAGCGGCTTCGTTGCTTGCGTCATGTCGCTTGAATGGATACAAGCGCATTGGATCCAAAAGTATTCCGTGCGGTACGAGTACCAGCTGGTGGTAACAGAGGAAGATGAATACCTCCTGTGTATTGGAAACATTAACTGGAGAAGAACCTGGCTTCACTTAATGTGCCCGACTGGCGTCGTTTAGCACGTTTATAGAGAAACGACTGGTTCTACTCGGCCAAAAGTGCTTCAGCGCTTATCGCGCCAATCCCTGTAAAGAACTTAGAAAGGCACATTTATTAAAGGTGGTGGCACTAGATCAACAACAATGTTTTGTACGTTTGATTGTCACGGCAAAGTATTGGAAAAGTAAGAAAGAAAAAAATACTATTTCGCCTTGCTTTATTCTGTGCTGAGAGCTCAATGGACACAGCGAAAGAAAAAAAAAACAAATCAACTGATTTACTCACACCACCTTTAATAGATTCGTCTTGGAACCGAGCAAACAGCATTTGGTATGCCGGCCGCCGTAGCCGAATGGGTTAGTGGGTGATTACCATTCGCAATTCACAGAGAGAACGTTGGTTCGAATCTCGGTGAAACACCAAAATTAAGAAAAACATTTTTCTAATATCGGTCGTCCCTCGGCAGGCAAACCTCCGAGTGTATTTCTGCCATGAAAAAGCTCTTCATAAAAATATCTTTCGTTCGGAGTCGGCTTGAAGCTGTAGGTCCCTCCATTTGTGGAACAACATCAAGACGCACACCACAAATACGAGGAGGAGCTCGGCCAAACACCCAAAAAGAGTGTACGCGTCAATTATATATGTATATATGTATATATGCGGCCGCCGTAGCCGAATGGGTTGGTGCGTGATTACCATTCGGAATTCACAGAGAGGTCGTTGGTTCGAATCTCGGTGAAAGCAAAATTTATAAAAACATTTTTCTAATAGCGGTCGCCCCTCGGCAGGCAATGGCAAACCTCCGAGTGTATTCCTGCCATGAAAAAGCTCCTCATAAAAATATTTGCCGTTCGGAATCGGCTTGAAACTGTAGGTCCCTCCATTTGTGGAACAACATCAAAACGCACACCACAAATAGGAGGAGGAGCTCGGCCAAACACCTAACAGAAGTGTACGCGCCAATTATTTATTTTTTATTTTTTTTATATGTATATGTGTCCATCCAAAAAAATATGTTTAACTTCATTTTTCAATATCAACAATAATATTTTGATTTTGACAGCACCTTTAATAAGTATAAGAAAATGTTATTTAGCTTTACTTAGCTTTTGAAGTTTTATTAAAAAAAAACACAATTGGATTTGCGTCCTACTGCGCCTCTCTGAATGCTCCCGGCATTTTGGATTTTATAACTGACTTACCGCATACAATGTTGTTGTAATTATGTGCGACAATAATAACAGTAAAACACAATTATAGAAAAACGAGTCAACCTCGTAATTAGCTTAGTTTCGGATGGGCACTTCAGAGGACACGCCTAAGGCAAACACCCCCTAACTGCCCACCAAAGCCAGCACTAACTTTCAAACACCTTCCAGATATGCTTCGTTTACCCAGACATACATACATACATACATACCTCATCATTGAGCCCCTACACTCGTTCGCTCGCTCGCTCGTTCGACATCCGCTTTAAAATTCAATTATTTCAATATTTCGATGCTTCTGCCCCCCTCCATCTCGCTGCCGTTGCTTTCGTTTGTGATCACTGGCGCTTGGTCAATAAATGAAATTGAATTGAAATTGGTTTTGAAATTGCATTAAATATGCGAACAAAGGGTCATTGATGACCGTCCGAAAAAGAATGAATAAGGAAAGGCAGGCGAAACAACAGAAAGCTACAAGATAAACAAAGGGTAATTGTCATTTGCTACAATCATAAATAAACAAACGAATTCAAAAGGTGACATCTATGTTGAGTTGATTATTTCGTAAACAACAAAAATAAGAACAAAACAAGTTAAATAAAAAGTAATCCGCATACTAATGAGCAAAACCAGACAATGCAGCAATTGTTTACGGCTTCAGCACAAATAGCAAGCAAATAACAAGCAACGAAGTGTATGAAATTAAATATTAAAAAAAGCTCTATTTTAATTATTATCATTTTTTAAAGCATAGAAAGTTTTGTGGTAGAGCAAACCACTTGGCATCCTCAAATAAATAGTCACGGCTTACTTGAAATAAAAGTTAATCTGTCCTTGACGTCGCACCTGACATTCGCTCGAATTTAGAGTTAATAAATTGTATGGCAGTAAAGGAAGTGTATCATAAAATATGTCGTCGTTACATAGCATTTGCAGTGTCCCTGAGTCCAGAGTGCGGTGTGGGAAAAATCGGTAAAAAGTAGATGACGACGTTGTAAGAAAAGGAAGGTGTACATGCAAAATAGACTCAACAATACGAATCTTGTGAAGATTACATTTTTAAACATTTTTTAAATTAAGTCAATGTATGGACCATTACAGCCAATTCAAACTGAATGAGAGACAATTTCTTGTTGGTTTTCTTACAAATCAATATATGGAAAAAGAAAACATTCGAGCATATAATTTGCGTGGAGGCAAAGGCATGATATGTTACCTTTGTAAAAATTCAATAGTATTTTATAGGCTTTTGAAGCGTGGACTTTCTAATACAAAAATTAAAAAAAAATTGCATATGCAATAAACCACTGAAAATCCTGTTATAAAAAAAGGATTTTTTATTTTTTTTTTAATTATACGATTTTTCTTGTAGTATGACCTAAATTTTTATAAAAAAAATTGTGGTGTGCTTGCAATGGGGTATACAGGGTGAGCCATATGAAGTGTTACCTATTCAAAACACCATAACTTTTTTGTGTGAAAATAGTTTTTATTAATTTCAAAGACAGAATTGTTCAAAAATGATTACAATTTTAACATATATTCACTTTAGCTCGATATGACCACCTTTTGACTTGACTATAGCCTTCAAACCGTCAAAAAATGAGTTGCACGAATGTGATCTTGAGGTATTTTGTCCCATTCTCGCATAATAGCTTTTTTCAGCGCATCCATACTGGCATATTTTTCCTCTCCTTACTCTCCAAAAAGGACCAGATGGAATAGTCCATCGGATTTGCGTCTGGCGAATTGGAAAGCCATTGTGTGGACGAAATGAAGTGTGGAACATGATTTTTTAACCATTCTTGGTTCACATGAGCTTTATGAGACGGTGCCGAGTCCTGTTGGAACGTCCATGGTCTACGACCGAAATGTTTGCGTGTCCACGGCTCTAAAGCAGCTTCTAAAACATTTTCCTGATAATAAGTCGCATTCACTTTGACACCAGGCTCGATAAATACGATTGGAGAGCGTCCATCAGCGGTCACTGCGGCCTAAACCATTACTTGCGATGGGAAATTGCTTCGAGTGGCCAAACGTAGGCTCAAACGGGCAAGTAAACACGATCATTTTGAGTGTTTATGAACTGCTCAATTGGGAAATCTTTTTCATCAGAAAACACAATGTTAGGAAATTGCCCACGTTCGTGCAAGCGCACGAGTGTCCTTTGCTCTTTCGCACCGAACTTTTTTTTGCTGGGGTGAAAGATCGTGTGATTTTTGGAACTTGTAAGCGTTGACCTTGAGCTCATTTTTTAATATGCGTCGAATGCTGTATTGCGATATTTTCAGTTCTTTGGCCATTTTTTTTCACTTCGTTCAAGTCGAGCCTTCACTTTCCGAACTATTGTATTTCTGGCGTTGTTGCGGTTTTTTTTTTTTGGTCCACCTCCAGAGCGTTTTGCAATGCTACCAGTATCATTGTAACTTTTTATAGTGCGATTCACAAACATTTTATTCACTTTGAGGTGACTGAGCTCACGAACAATGGTTGGTTGTGATTTTCCAGTCAAATATAACGCAATCACACTATTACGTTTGAATTCCATCACAGGAAAAAAAATTCAACAAAACTGAGACGCAAATGCTTTTGATGGCTTATAAACAATATATTGAACTGTTATTAGAACAATTTTGACGTTGATGTCATGAGCTGTTTTACAAATACAAGCAGTGTGAAGTTGGTAACACTTCATATCGTTCACCCTGTATATGAGAGAAAATCATTGGGGTACGAATTAGTAGTGGTTAGAGCAAATATTGGGTTGGGGAATAGGTTAGGTTAGGTTGACCTGGCTGACTGAAAGCCATCACATAGACCAATTAATCCTTAGTGTTACCAGATGGAGCTAGACCCTTACGTTTCTTTGTAGTAGACATCTTGTAACACGTCTGCGCCTTTTGCGAATCTAAGTAAACTTTGGAGCTCTATCCCTGAGAGGTTTTCTAACTTCTCATATCGTAAAGCTCCTAAGCATTTTAATCTGGTTCTAGCTAATGCAGGACAGGAACATGGAAGGTATTCTAGCGTTTCCCTCTCTGCTAGTTCATTGCAAAATCTGCAGCTATCGTTGTTTGTGATTCCCATCTTGTATGCGTGCGCCGCTAGCAAATTGTGGCCTGTCAGCATACCTACGATAGATCTGCTCTCTTTTCTAGACAGAGCTAGTACGAATCGGACGTATTTATCTGCACTCTGTGTAGTCATGATTTTCATGGTTTTGCAAGTGGCTAGATTATTCTACCTCCTATCTGTCCGTATTTTCATGTCCGAAGCGATGTATTTGTATACCGTATTTAAAGATTTCAGTAATCCGTTTTCTTGTACGAATTGTCTGTAAACAGCGCTTTTGGCAATCTCATCTGTAATTTCGTTTCCTTCAATGTCCTTATGTCCGGGTACCCAATAGATATGCAACTGTCTGTCTGCGGCTAATCTCTCTATGGCTTCCCTGCTTTTTAGAACATTTTCAGATGAAAATTCATATGAGTTTATTGCCTTTATCGCAGCTGTTAACGTATATATTTACTTTGGAGTTGCTTGATGTCTTGGCGATTGCTATTTCTACAGCCTTTCCTACCGCAAAGACTTCTGCTTGAAAGATAGAAGCTTAAATGGCTGCCTGATGTCTAGCTCTGGGCAATAGATCCCTGCCCCTACTCCGTCTACCATTTTGGGGGATAAGTCCGTAGCCTTTTTCTTTTTTTTTAACTTTTATATTTATTTTAACAAAAAAAAAGCAATTATGAAAGTTAATCAATTAAATATTCGCCATTGCCGTTTATAACCTCTGGACAATTTGTTGATGCCGTTCCGCCGAAATTCGCCTCGTGAGGTGTCAAAAAAGTTCCTGAGCCAGTTTTTAAGGGCCTCCTTGTTATTGACATGGAACGGAAAAGATGGTAATCGGTCGGTGCAACTACCGCAGAATACGACGGATGATGAAGGACCACCCATTCAAACGCTTAGAGTGTGGCTTTCACGACTTGTGCAACATGGGGCTTGGCGTTTTCGTGAAGGAGTATGATTTGACCATGTCGATCAGGTCTTTTCAGTCGAACAGCCTCATTCACCATGCGCTACCAGTCCCATCACAATCACGATCTCCTTTAGGTGAAGATCCGGCTTGACTCTCAGCTTTGGCGTATGTCCTGGTCACCCACTCCTTTCTTTGCTTCATATTGATGTACGAGTACAGGCACCATTTCTTATCTCCCGTGATGATTCGGTACGAAAGGCACTGTTTATGTCCGCGTATTGCTCGATGGCAGATGAGCTGCTGAGAAACAATCCGAACGCGATTTTGTTTTCGTCGTTGAGCTCGTGAGGCATTCTCAATTTTTCGGTAAATCCCGTTGAATGAAGGTGATTGAGAATCGTTTGAAGACCGCAGCTCATTTTTTCCGCCAATTCAAGACTGGTTTGACGAACGTGATTTGAGGTATTCTTCATCGAATTCAGTAGGCTTTCCATTACGGGTCGTGCCATAGACGTTAAAATCACCCTTTTCGAATTTTGCAGGCCATTTCCGTGCTGTAGACTCGCCTATGACAACATCTCCATACACGTCGCAAAGGTTCCGGACTGCTTCGGCAGCTTTTTGACCTCGATGAAAAGCAAAGAAGAGCAGGAGTCGAAGGTGTTGATTTTTGCCTCCTGGGTATTACATTTCTAAACCTTAAAACTAATAAAAAATTAAATTAAAACTAACACTCTACAAGGCTCCCATTATGCCCGTTCTAGCGTGTGGCGCAGAAGCTTGGATGACGACAACATCCGATGAGGCGTCACTCTTGAAGTGTTTGAGAGAAATATTCTGTGCAAGATTTTTTGTAGCATCACTATAGACAATTTGTACTCCAACTCCACATTTGAGTTCATAGAGTGACGTACCAAATGCACCACCCAAAGATTTGAGTCACAACCAATAGAAACGAATAGTTATAAAGCGAGAAGACATTCATTCATTAGAGTGAATAGAAGCACTACCTGAGGAAAGTTCTTTACCCGTTGCGCTAGCAAACGTGCCTCAACTGATACTCCCTACCACTTGACCTTGGAACTTTTCTATGCCACGGCTCACCAAAGGCATGTAATAAGAAGGAGGGTGAACACTAAATGAGAAATTTGTCAAGTACACCATTCAACGCAATATAAATGAGCAACACTCTTTTACGCATAAATACTTAAATCATGCACATTTACCAGCAGTTTTCCAGCTGAATTGAAAGCAATAAAAGCGGGTGGTGTAAAAACGAACACACCTCCAAAACACAGTTTCGTTAATACACCGCAGCAACTGATGACATAAATCGCTGGCAAGTTTAGGCTGGCATTTTGCCCCACTTTGTTGCTTTTAAGTTTTAAGTTGTCAGTAATGGACTCGGTGCTCTCCGTTTTCCTTTTTATGATGACTAACCTTCGGACTACCGGGCCGCACTACAATACGCCACCCACACATTCGTACTCCATTAGGGGACTCCGCCAGTATATTTTAAGTAAATGACATAAACAAGAGTGTAAATGTGTCACGCCCCTACTGTGGCACACAACACAAAAACCGCCATAAATTCACTTAAGTTCAATTAATTTGTTATAATTGGCACTAAGCTGGGCAATTATTTATAGTATTGACAATACATTTAATGGAATGTCGAATGCAGGAATCGAAATGGCGGAAAATAAGAAGAAAAAGAAGAAGAAAAGAAAAATAAAAATAAAAAGAAAAAAAGCAAGTAAAGGCAAAAAAAAGGAAAATAAATTACGCATCATTCAGATTCGTAGGAAAACGGCAGATATTTTTAACTTTGATTTGAAATTCGATATAATTTGAAACGCTCCAATGACACCTTAGCAGTAAAGACATCATTATGACGTAAATTTTTTGTTTCCTAAAGGGTGGTTAAGTTTTAAGGGCCGGTGTTGATTTAATAAAGTACAACTTTTTTAAGAAATTACTTTCATTTCTCTTTTTTATGATAATATTGGTATGACTCAACTACGCATGAAACAAAATATTGGCCAAATGGCCACCGCGGCCTCGGCGGCACACCTCCATCTGATGGTCCAAATTTTCGATGACGCTGAGGCATAATTGAGGTTCTATGCCGTTAATGTGCCGAATTATCTCATCCTTTAGCTCTTAAAATGTTGCTAGCTTATCGATGTATACCTTTTCTTTCAAATAACCCCAAAGAAAGAAGTCCAACAGTGTCGTTGACGTTTAGGCGTGGTTCACATTCAACATCTTCTTCTTCTTAATTGGCGCGATAACCGCTTACGCGATTTTGGCCGAGTTTAACAAAGCGCGCCAGTCGTTTCTTTCTCGTGCTAACCGGCGCCAATTGGACACACCAAGTGAAGCCAAGTCCATCTCCACCTGATCTTTCCAACGCAGAGGAGGCCTTCCTCTTCCTCTACTACCACCAGCTGGTACCGCATCGAATACTTTCAAAGCCGGAGCGTTTGTATCCATTCGGACGACATGACCCAGCCAACGAAGCCGCTGGATCTTTATTCGCTGCGCTATGTCTATGTCGTCGTAAAGCTCATACAGCTCATCGTTCCATCGTATGCGATATTCGCCGTTGCCAACGTGCAAAGGTCCAAAAATCTTACGCAGAATCTTCCTCTCGAACACTCCAACCGTCGCTTCATCGGATGTTGTCATCGTCCAAACTTCTGCGCCATACGTTAGGACGGGCATGATGAGAGTCTTGTAGAGTGTTAGTTTTGTTCGTCGAGAGAGGACTTTACTGCTCAGTTGCCTACTTAGTCCAAAGTAGCACTTGTTGGCAAGAGAGATTCTACGTTGGATTTCAAGGCTGACATTGTTATCGGTGTTAATGCTGGTTCCTAAATAAACGAAGTCTTTTACAACCTCAAAATTAGAACTGTCAACAGTGACGTGAGTGCCGATACGCGAGTGCGCCGACTGTTTGTTTGAAGACAGGAGGTACTTCGTTTTGTCCTCGTTCACCACCAAACCCATTCGCTTTGCCTCTTTATCCAGTTTGGAGAAGGCAGAACTCACAGCGCGGTTGTTAAGGCCGACGATGTCAATATCATCGGCATACGCCAACAATTGTACGCTCTTATAAAATATTGTGCCTGAGCGATTAAGTTCTGCGGCTCGTACGATGCTCTCCAACATCAGGTTAAAGAAGTCACACGACAGCGAGTCACCCTGTCTGAAACCTCGTTTGGTATCAAACGGCTCGGAGAGGTCCTTCCCAATTCTGACGGTGCTGCTGGTATTAAGCAACGTCATCTTACACAGCCGTATTAGTTTTGCGGGGATACCAAATTCAGACATAGCGGCATACAGGTAACTCCTTTCCGTACTGTCGAATGCAGCTTTGAAGTCGACGAAAAGATGGTGTGTGTCGATTCTCCTTTCAAGGGTCTTTTCCAAGATTTGGCGTATTGTGAATATTTGGTCGATGGTAGGCTTTCCAGGTCTGAAGCCACACTGATAAGGTCCAATCAGTTGGTTGACGGTGAGCTTCAGCCTTTCACACAATACGCTCGCTAGGACCTTATAGGCGATATTTAGAAGACTAATCCCGCGGTAATTGGCACAAATTGCAGGATCGCCCTTCTTATGGATTGGGCAGAGCACACTTAAATTCCAATCGGCAGGCATGCTTTCATCCGACCATATTTTGCATAGGAGCTGATGCATGCACCTTACCAGCTCCTCGCCGCCATGTTTGAATAGCGGGTCCCAAACCCAGCGCACAACCAGCTATCCTGGAATGTTTCGCCTTCTCACGTTAGCTCACTCCCGAACGGGTGTTCGGAAGCTACCCAGAGGATACGTGGGCTAATCCCGGCCGTTGTGAGCTGCTTGAACCATATGTAGAAGAATCGTCCTGGCCACTCCCAAGTGAATGGCGATCAGTAACTTTCCCCACTTGCGTGGACTTCTACACATGGAACCATCCAAGAACATTCAACATCGGCCCTTGAAATTTAACCAGATAGGTAGGTACAGCCAGTAAAATGCTTACTAGTAGTTGTATTGAATGGATATAACTGCACTCGTAGCTATGATACAATCCATACTAAATTCTTTTATATGTAGAAAATGCGCAGCGCTGTAAAGGGAGAAAATTATAAAAAAATTAACTCGGTGTTTCAGCAGCTTCAAACTTATGCTTTAGGTGAGGTTGAACTGGTTGGCTTTTGGTCACGCAAAAACCGGACCTATGGACCTAGCGATGCCAGATGTAGCTCATTAGCTATGCGTTTTGAATTAGTCACTCGCATGCTGCCTGTTTCTATAGCGAATTTAAAGAGGCATTCCCAACCCAATGCTGAAATGTCGGTAAAGCCGTGAAACTAAGCACAGTTAAATATTTTAAGCATGTTTTGAATAACATAGGACATCCACAAAGGAGATGCTTCACAGTTTTCCTTGAGCCCTGTTCTCTACGTTTCCTGCACTCCTGGCTGTCCAAGATTCTACGCTGCTACTGCGCTATGGCCCGTCAGCACGCCCTTCATAGCCTTGCAATCGCCTCGTATTAGTTGTAGTACAAATCGACTACGACTGTGATCATCTGGTTTACAAATAATCTTTGCTTTCCTGCAAATGGACGGACCACCCATCTTTGGTGGGGTGGGCCATATAGGGTTTGCTTTTTGAACCAAATATTTTTTTGAGAAAGGTAACACAAATGACATGTCAAATGTGTTCATAATTTACTTAAAGGTTTGACATTTACGAAATGGGACGCTATACGCTTGAACAAAATTGGGAAATATTGAAAACCTATTTCCAACGTGGTGAGTCTTCTTCTTCTTTTCTGATGAAGCTCATTTTCACATCGGTGGCTACGTCAATAAGCAAAATTATCGGATTTGGGACTCAGAAAATCCACACGTTACAGTAGAAAAGCAAATGCATCCACAACGAGTCACTATTTGGTGCGGTTTTTGGTCTGGCGGCATCATCGGGCCATTTTTTTTCGAAAATGAGCGAGGAGCCGCGGTTACAGTAAATGGCGAACACACTCGAACACACACATACACTCGAACTTTTGGCTACCGTTTTTGAAAACCGAATAATCAGCCGAAATTCCGATATCAATTGGCCGCCTCGGAGCTATAATTTAAGCCCGTTGGACTATTTTTTGTGGGGAGCCGTTAAGGACAAATGCCATGCGAACTATCTAGAGACGATTGATGCTTTAAAACACGAAATCGAAGTTGCCATTCATGAAATTGGAGCCCAAACAATCGAAAACGTGCTTAAAAATTGGGTAGATCGAATGGCCTAATGTAAAGCCAGTCGTGGCTTATTATTTTCTATTCAATCTTCAAAATAAAAAAAAAAGTTTGAAAAAATATTGATTAATTTTTTTTTTATAGCCGATTCAAAACGCAAATTTTACATGGTCCACTATATATCATCCACTATCTCGTTCCTTCAATGCCCCTATGGCCTCAAACCCACTTAAAACGTAGCTTACAATTCGCTGTCAATCTTTCTGCTGCCTCTCAGCTCTGAATAACGGTCTTGGACATTATACTAAACTATGCGATTGCTTTAATGGCTGCCTGACTATCCATGAAAAAGTTAACCTTGGAGTTGGTCCCAGTAGTAACACAAGCTAGGCCTGCTGCCTTTTCAACTGGGAAAACCTGAGCCTGGAATACACCGCAGTGATCTGGAACCTTATATGACTTCCTTAGGTTTGACTATGGGCAGTATATCCCAGCGCCTACTCCACTACTCATTTAGAACTGTCGGTAGAGAAGTTAAATATATTACGTTTGGAGCTAAAGCCCTTACGCCATCCTCCTTAACTTTACTTTTGTTCATACCAGCAATTTTTTTAAATTTGTTTTTAAATTCCAATTAAAAAAACGTGAAATTGTAACGACACATCTCACATTTGAAATAATTCATTCAAACGGCAGTAGCCGATATAGCGAACCCAAATTTCCAGCACATTTTGGCCTATAACGGAGAGCTGTATTTGACCGATTGCTACACCAATTTCGTCCTTGAGAGCCCAACCGTTGCTGTATGATTCGCGTGACATTAACCTTTAATGGCTTTTTACAAATATTAATCTGACGTAGCTAAATCGCAGCTGCAGGGTGGCCAGCGGGTATCACTAAAACGATTACAGGGTGATAGTCGATGCATTCTACCAACCACAAGTGCCACTTTTTCTTTCAACGTGCTCAAATCCAATAACTTATAATGCAAACTTCATGGTCTAGCACTAAGATGCTTTGTAATTTTATTAAAATATACTGCACGAATTTTTCTGAATAAAACTTGAAAGTTTCATGCGAAGAACTGTTAAAACTTATTGGTACACGAAATATATTCTGACCATTATACAGCGTTTGAGGAAGCAAATTTGTCGAAAAGCCGAGATTTGTTAAAAAACAAAGCTCATGCACTTTGCACCACAATAACGCACCATTCTCACCATTTTAAAAAACCAGGTACGAATTTCTATATCTATTTGAGGCTTAGAAAACTCAAATTACTAATATACTTCGAAGTATCCGTTTTCAGTCGATAGAGAAGAGAACTGAAGGCCCTTTCATAAAATGCTTTGATATTGGAACATCGTATATTATTTCGAGTGGTCATGCATTGAGGGTGATACAATAAATTTGTAGAATATGGATTATAAAATATGAAATTTAGAATGTAAAATATAAAGTATAAAATATAAAATATAAAATATAAAATATAAGATATAAAATAAAAACGTAAAATATAAAATATAAAATAAAAAACATAAAATATAAAATATAAAATATAAAATATAAAATATAAAATATAAAATATAAAATATAAAATATAAAATATAAAATATAAAATATAAAATATAAAATATAAAATATAATTAACATAAAAAACATAAAATATAAAATATAAAATATAAGATATAAAATATAAAATATAAAATATAAGATATAAAATATAAAATAAAAACATAAAATAAAAAACATAAAATATAAAATATAAAATATAACATAAAAAACATAAAATATAAAATATAAAATAAAAACATGAAATAAAAAACATAAAATATAAAATATAAGATATAAAATATAAAATATAAAACATAAAATATAAAATATAAAATATAAAATATAAAATATAAAATATAAAATATAAAATATAAAATATAAAATATAAAATATAATATAAAATATGAAATATGACCTTTGCGCGTACCATTTGTAGTCTGTGTACTGCAGCTGTTTAGTTCATAAGTGCAAAAAAATTATAAATCTTCCGATAGTCTGCTTAATTTCGTGCCGCCTTGTACTACAATGAAAACCACCCAACTCAAAGTTTCAACCTTAGAAATTTCAACGTTTTAGTCAGAAATTAAAAAAAAATCTGTTAGACTCGAGACTTACTTTGATGGTGATACAATAAAATTTAATAATAATGTTAGCCCGCTGCATTTTTCTAAAATACTGTACATGGAGAGCTATCGGATATCAAATTGTTGAAAAATGTATTGCCTGCTGGGTCGACCTAATCGCAAATGCATGTATATGCCACATACACACTCACACTCCCACGCACACCCTTACAAGCATTAAAATTTACTTACTTTTTACTACTTGCTCCAGGTCCCAAATACCCGAAAATCGGATGGGAAAAAAACATTTCACACGCAATTACACTAAGAAGGTTGAATAACAGCAACAATGATGCATGTGCTCGTACATATGTTAAGTAAGATAAATGTAATACCCCTACTAGAATTCTCAGCTGAGTGACACGCGTTCTCTTATCTACAGGCGTTTATGCCTTTCTCCAGTTTATTTTTTCTGCCTGATTTTTCATTTTATGTCCCCGAGTTTCATTCTGGTGTGTGCGCGAATGTGCGTTTGTGTAAGCGCTGAATGTGGTTTTGACGATTTCATGATTGCACAGTGGGATTTACCGCGACAAATTTAATTTTCATGTCACACACACCCACGCACAAAAATGCAACCATATACATTCCACAATACTCAGCCGCTGTAGGAATGTTGTCAAAGACAACCGAGCTCAGCAGGATCTTTACTCACAGACAAACAAACAACCGTTAAAAGAGCTAACAAAGGAAATGGCAAGAACATTAAAGTGAAAGCACAATAATGAACCCGCATGGCGCGAGGGGTAGATAGAAAGGAAAGAACGGCAAGCAAAACGGCAGTAAAAGGATTGTGGCCTTCGATTTTAATTATACGGGTGTGAAAAGCGGGTGCCTTGACGCAGTCCCTTGTGTTGATTGCGCACATAACGAATGTGTGCGTAAATTTCATTAGCGTTTGTGGTTGAATCCAAGTATGCACGTAAATACGAGTGGTGAGGGCAAACATGCAGGAAAAACACAAATGAGAGAAGGAAAATACAACAATTTAGTAGAAGCCTTCAAGTCAGTCACAGAAATTGAAACCGTTAAAAGGCTGTGGCTGCGATTTAACTGCCAAATGGGATAATCACTTCGCATTCGATGCTAGTAGGCCCCGGAGTGTTAATTCGGCTTGAAACTTGTACACTTTTGTACAACTTTCGTGCGCACCCCTCTCCCAATATTACTTTTTAATAGCTTTGTTTGCTGGTCGCACTATGAGTTATATAAAAGTCAATAAATCACACAGCTGAACGAATGTCCTCGGGCCTTAGCAAAGATAACTGTGGTTGCGACAAATGAATTCATTAGAATGGCAAACAATTTTAGATAAGCACTCCAATAGCAGAACTTAAATGTTGGCACGCAATGTTTAATTAAGTTTTAGTTTGAAGTTTCTCTGCAACTTTTACTCGACACTCATTTTCCAGGCTGCTCAGACATTACTGGGCATGACATGAAAGATACAGTACGCTGTCGTGAAGTTAGAATAGACACTACCATATATCTGAGGATCGGCTCTTATGGGTGATTGAAAGTTTCAAACCTTTTGAATCACCGGGTCCAGATGGTATTTATCCAGTGGAACTGCAAAAGGCCGCCGGATATCTAGCGCACTGGCTACTAGCAATCTTCAAAGGTTGCTCTCTTTACGGTCATATACAGTTAGTAACATAAATAAGTATATAAGAGCCTGATTTATGGAATTGTTTGACGCTAACGCTTTCCTTAATATGTAATCAAAATATTTTACACATCGTAATTGTGTGCTGGGACAAGCTTTCAAATTCGCCTTAATTTAGCTGTAAATTTTAGGTACCGTTATCTACGCTTTGCTTTGTCTTTGATACCAGCGAAATTTATGTCACAAAAGTTAGTATACAGCAAACGATTGTTCAGTTAGCATACCATTTATTTTTACGTATTGATTAAAAAAGTTAAAACTATTAAAAGGAAATAATTAAAGTGAGTATAAAAATTTAGGGAAGTACGTTTTGTATTAATTTTTGCGACATTTTTAGTAATGGCACCAAGAAGAAAAGAGCTTTATGTTAATTTAAAAAAAACTGATTATAAAATAGGAACAAGGAACATAAATCATTGCGAGAAATCGATCGTTTGATACAAAAGAGTTTAGCCACTGGTCAAAAGATTGTGAATAAATATAAAAGTGCGGGAACCACCACTAATAAAGAGCGTTGTGGGCGTCCGCCGCTTTTAAGTCCCAAAGAAAAAAGCTTAGTCGTACGGAAAATCAGGACAAACCCCAAAATAAGTGCCCCCAAATTGAAATCTGAAGTAGAAAATGAAACTGGAAAACAATTTAGCCTATTCGCCGCGTTTTGCATAGTGCTGGTTATCATGGGTGCAGTGTTAGGAAAAAGTTGTTTGTGAGTAGTGTCAATCGGAGTAAACGGATTTCATTTGCAAAAGATCATGAAAAATATGACCAAACGTTTTGGAACCAAGTCATATTTACTTAAAAGTGTAAGTTCAGTATCTGTGGATCTGATGGCCGTGAAAAAGTTTGGAGAAAAGTTAACGCGGAATTGGATCCAAACAATATGTCGGCATGTGAAGCATGGAGGGGGCTCTGTGATGGTTTGGGCTGCGAACAGGGTTGGAAACTTGGTATTTGTCGAAAATATTATGGACCGATATGGTTATTTAAATATTTTGAAAAATAATTTAAAAGAAAGCGCTACGAAATTGGGCCTTGGAGGAGCCTTTATCTTCCAGCAGGATAATGACTCCAAGAACACATCCAACATTGTATGAAAGTGGCTGTTATACAATATGCGAAAACAGCTGAAAACACCGCCACAGTCCGCGGATGCCAACCCAATCGAACATTTATGGGAACATTTAAAGTGGCAAATACGTAAAAATCCGATTAGAAATAAAGAACAACTGAAAAACGTCCTTCAAGAGGAATGGAATAAAATATCACCAGCTGTAACTGAAAACTTGGTGTAATCAATGCCATCACGACTTAAAGCGATTGTAAAGTCTAATGGTTATCCTACCAAATACTAGGATTTGATTTTAATTATATTATGTTTTTGATTTCACAAATTAATAAATGTGATGAACTGTATACTTATTTTGAGACATGAATATTTATAAAGTTTAATATAAAAAGCTATAATTTTGTTCCTTTTTAAAATTTTGTCATTATTTGGATTAAATATGATTTTTGTATTTCATTCATGTAAATAAAACACAATTTTGTTATAACTTAGGTTGTTTGGAGGAATCGATTGGCGGAAAATTGGGAACGTGTCCGGTGTATACTTACTTCTGTTACTAACTGTACCTCTTAAGTGGAGACAAGTCAAAATTGTTTTCATTCCAAAAGCTGGTAGAAATTCACATACCCATCCAAAAGACTTAAGACCGATATCTCTCTCCTCCTTCCTATTGAAAACTTTGGAGAGGTTGATAGAATTTCACTTAAGCCTAACTATAGATAGAAACCTTATCTCTACGTTACAACATGCCTACACGAAAGGGAAATCGGTAGAGACAGCTCTACATAACCTTATTTACACGGCAGAGAGTTCACTGCACAAACAGGAATTTACTTTAGCCGCTTTTCTTGATATTGAAGGGGCCTATAACAATGTTGAAGGGGGGCGAATCACTGCAGCACTCACTGATCTTGGGGTAGAACCGGGCTTGGTAGGCTTCATTAGCAAAATGCTAAATAGCAGAATCATTGAAGCGAAACTAGGAGAATCGGTGCTCAGGAGATTGGTAAGTAGAGGTACACCGAAAGGTGGAGTCCTCTCACCGTTTTTATGGAACGCAGTTGTAAATAAACTTCTGTTAATACTGGAATCGGTGGGCTGTAAGGTGATAGCTTACGCCGATAATGTTGTTATTGCTGTCTCTGGTAAATTTGTATCTACATTAAGAGACCTAATACAAAATGAGCTAGATATACTTGCTCGGCAGGCAATGGCAAACCTCCGAGTGTATTTCTGCCATGAAAAAGCTCCTCATAAAAATATCTGCCGTTCGGAGTCGGCTTGAAGCTGTAGGTCCCTCCATTTGTGGAACAACATCAAGACGCACACCACAAATACGAGGAGGAGCTCGGCCAAACACCCAAAAAAGGTGTACGCGCCAATTATATATATATTATATTGTATTATATATTTTATATATATATACTTTCTAGGTGGGCAGAAAAGTGTGGTCTAGGAGTTAACCCAGACAAAACACAACTCATATTATTCACTAGGAAACACAGAATCTCTCAGCTAAGTCCAATTAAGCTCAAGGGAGAAGCTCTTGTGATTTCGGAAGAAACCAAGTACCTGCGACTAAACGTAGATAAGAAACTGACTTGGAAGTCAAACATCTTAGAAAGAGTCAGAAAAGCGAACCTAGCTTTTTATGCCTTTAAGTGACCTTTAGGTAAGACCTGCTGAATTAAACCTAAGGTTGCTCATTGGCTTTACACTGCTGTCGTCAGACCCATTCTTCTATATGGAAATGTTGTCTGGTGGTGTGCTATGCAGAAAAAAACCTATTCTAATATATTAAATAAGGTGCAGAGCTCAGCGGAACTATCAATATGTGGTGTCACGAAAACCACGCCATCCATGGCTTTGGACATCATGCTACATCTGCCCCCCCTAGATCTCTTCTGCAAATACTCATCGGCCTGCTCCTTTTTCAGGTTCAAAGCGAGCTCACAATGGAGGACTGTCACACATGAACATTCAACCATCTTAGACTCCTACACGGATATACCCAGTGAGTGTGATTATCAACATCCCATTCTTTGCTTCGAATGGAATTTCCTAGTGAAAATCCCTTCTAGACTGGAATGGCTTGAAGAAGATCCCACACCCAACACACCCATTAAGATCTACACGGATGGATCTAAAATGGACACCGGTGTAGGATCAGAGTTATTTTGCGATGAGCTTTCTATTAGTGAATCCTTTAAACTACCGGATCACTGTAGTGTTCTTCAAGCGGAAATAAACGCTATTCATGAAGCCTTAAAATGGTTAAAGATAAACAAAATATTATCAATGAATATCTGCATGCTATCAGACAGCCAAGCTGCCCTACGAGCCCTGGATGCATTCCAAACAACAACACTATCGTGTAATCTTATGCTGGGTTCCAGGCCACAGGAGATCTACTCGTACTTGAGAACAGCCTCTTTTGAAGGCGCATCTGTTGGATGTTCTAGCTCGGTCTCATTCGCTTTGCGTCTACTTTGCGCTCTCCTTCTATGCTTCGTAGTCTTATTACGATCCTTGACCGCCAGATTACTAGCGGAAATAAACTATGAAGGTGGTTGACGAGTCTCACCATGCTGTGGATTGCGAGCGAGGTGAATGCGAAAAAGTAGTGAAGAAATCTTCATCTCACCATTAAATCTGTACAAAACCTATGCTGAGCACAATAAGACATCAGCAGCAGTAGATCTCAGAAGTGCAAATTACATATTTTTCTAAAAGATAACTGCGCTTTTCACAGCATATCAACCGGATGAACAGAGGGAGACATCACCCCAAATGAGCCACTGCAAATTGCCATTTCGTAGCCTTAAATAAATGCTAATGTTTAAAGTGTTTAAAGTTCATCTCATATCACTCGAGTGGATGCCTCAGAATATCTAATGCGGTCATAAATACTTAGCTTCTAGTTATACAAATATATAAAAACTCGACTGCTTCAGTCCGAAAGCTGCTGATATTACAAGAATCAGTCAAGTTGTGGCAGTCTGCAGCAACATAAATGCTTACTTACACATACATACAACCACTGTGACAAGGAGTAGAAGGACAACTGGCTGATAGTGCCACAGTACACACAATGACAGCCGCCTGAACAACCAAAGCAACGACAACTACAAACCATAGTAAACATAATTTCAAATGACGCCGGGAAAGGCGCGCATTGTGCAAAGCTAGTCATCACTCGTGACAGCGACACTTACACATCGTCGCGTCAAGGAAACGGTGGCACTATCAACGTCAAATGAAATAACCACAACTCACACCGCCCATGGGCAAAAATGCAAAAAGTACCAATAGCTGCAAAGCCAATAAGGAAATCTGCGGCCAGCAGCACTACCAACCACAACAGCTTCCCTGGTAGTAACAGAGCCCATACCAACTGGTTGACAGCAACTGCATATATAAGTATGTAAATATGTGTGTGTATAACAACGGCAGTTTAGGCCATCTCTCTGCCATGGGGTCTTCAGCGCAAACTAAGCAGCTTCATTAAGTCACAGCTACAACGACTGTCTTTGTAATATATGTATTTACCTATGTACAAGTACATGCCCCGGAGGACAACCGTTACGTGCAACACTATGTTCTGCTGTATATTTTAACTAGGCCAACACTTGTTCGTACAAGTGATAGTTGTGGCAGTTGTGGCGCTCTATGACGATAACAGTATTGTGAGTCATTCCAAATAAAAGTTGCACACTTATTGTTGTTGTGTTTTTAAACCCTGCTTACTATTATAGCACGAGGAGCTATGGCTTCTACTGAAAGTGAAATCGCAAAGTTATTTTGTACTTTACTTTATTTTTTTACCTAAGAAGCTTAAGAAGTAGAAAAAATGTAACCCAAATGCACAACACTTCCTGCAAAACATCCATGCTTTATTGCATCTTTATAGAAATTAAAAAACAAAATCTATAATGGTTGACGTGGACACCCGTGGAATTTGTCGAAAGATTCTACTACCTCGGCTGTACTATCACGACAGACCGCGGAGTAGATGAAGATATCAACTGCAGGTTAAACAAAGCAGGGGCGGCGTTCGGGCAAACGCAAACGGTATGGACGAGTTCGCAAATCTCCAGGCGCACTAAACTGCGAATATTCAGCTCATGTCCCAAGTCTGCATTGTTTTACAGAAGTTAAACATGGCTGGTATCGAACACCATCACACAGAGGCTACAAACTTTGAAGATGAAGATGAATTGCCTCCGCAGCATCTGTTAAATATTCTGGCCGAACACCATCAGCAAGGACGCGCTGTGGAGCTCAACAGATGACGAACCCATCCTATTGCAAACAAAACGCAAAAAAGCCGATGGATAGGTCACTTGGTTAAAAAAACACCAGATAACATCACGAGAATGACACTGGACCGGAACCGGCAAGAGCGCCGAGGTCGCGGTCGACCAAGGAACACTTGGGGAAGGTCGATGTTGCGCGAGCTAGCAGATGACGACATCACATGAGATGGAAAAACAGTCTACAATTGTGTACGATTGAAAAGTCTTGTCGAGGCCGCACGCTTTCGAGCGAAGTGAACACGGAAACAAAAACGAAAACGTCACAGAGGGCTAAGTCCGATGGATACCGTGGTTGTTCGATGATATTTGTTGAGTTTTTTGACAATAAAGTTTTCACTATTAGAGCTTTATGAGATGTTGCGTTATCGTGGCGCAAGATCCATGAGTTTTCTTTCCACAAGTTGGGCCTTTTCCTACGCACATTCTCTCTCGAACGTCGTATAAATTCCATATAATATGCTCTACTTACCGCAAAACCATTTGGAATGAATTCCGAGTGCACAACAGCATGATAATCAAAGAAAACGAGTATCATGGCTTTCCCTTCTGACCGACTTTGAAGTGGTTTTTTGGGTTTCGGCTCATTTGGATAGCGCTATTCAGCCACATCAGCCACCTATTGACTGGTTTGCATGTCAAACTCATATACCCACATCTCATTACCTGTTATGATGCGCTGGAGAAACGTTGGATCCGAATGCACTTGCTCAAGCATGTCTTCAGCCACCTTCTTTCGATGAATTTTTTTAAAGAAATGCAACTCTCTTGGGGTGAGTCGGGCAGCCACGCGTCTCCAACGCAATTGATTCGTGAGACAAGCTAAGGTCACGAGCTACCTCCCTAAAACTTAAATGATGGCTTTCCAGAACCATTTCCTTTGTCGACGTTTTAATCCGTTGAAGACGTTGGTGGACGACCAGATCGGGGAAATCTTCTATGACTTCTCGGCACTCTACAAAAGCCTTATGCCACTCATAGTCCCATGTTTTTGATAAAACACACTCGCCATAGGCTTTCTGCAAATTTTCAACGATTCGGCATACGAAATCCCGTTGAAAACACAAAATTTAAGACAAATTCTTTGTTCGATATTTTCATCCATACTTTGGACCAAAGCAACATTTATCGATGGTACAAAATGTTCTCAGAAGGCCGAGTAGATGTGAACGACGAAAAGCGTGCCGGACGCCCGAGCACTTCAACAACAGACGAAACAATTGATGAAGTGAAGAAAATGGTATTGGCCAACAGTCGAATAACCGTTAGAGAAGTTTCTGAGGACCTAGACATATCGATTGGCTGGTGCCATTCGATTTTTTTTAATGATTTGGGCATGAGACGGGTCGCCGCAAAATCTGTACCGAAACTGCTCAATTTCTGTCCACGACGACCCAAATTTGCTCCAGAGGGTCATAACTGGTGACGAATCGTGGGTTTATGGTTATGACGTGGAAACCAAAGCTCAATCATCTCAATAGAAGCTGCCGCACGATCCAAGACCGAAAAAAGCGCACCAAGTTCGGTCGAATCTAAAAGCTTTGCTTACCGTTTTCTTCGATTGCAGGGGCGTTGTGCATCATGAGTTCTTGCCACAGGGTAAAACCGTCAATAAGGAATATTACTTGCAAGTTATGCGCAATTTGCGCCAAGCAATCCGCCGGATTTGTGGAAAAACAAAAATTGGATAACGCCCCTGCTCACACATCGTTGCTTGTGCGCGACTCTTTGGTCAAAAACAACACACTAATGATGCCACAGCCACCGCATTCCCCAGGTCTGGCCTTGTTCCCGAAATTGAAGAGGCCCGTGAAAGGACGACGCAACGCTACGATTGACGAGATAAAGACGGCATCGAAGGAGGAGCTGAACGAGTTAAAAAAATTATTGTTTGAAGTGCTTCGAAGAGTGGAAGAAACATTAGAACAAGTGCATAATGACTCATAGGGACTACTTTGAAGGGGACAAAATAGATATTAATGAATAAATAAATAATTTTTGAAGAAACACAAAATTCGCTATACTTTTTGAACACACCTCGTAAAGGCAAAGATAATTTTCCCCATTGAGAATCTAATTCAGTTGTGAATCACTTAACGTAAATTTTCCGAAAAATCTTTTCTATATTTCCTTGATTAGCTTGCGCGCCAGGAAATTGGTCAAGCTCGCCTACACGGAACCAAACAGTCTGTACCAATGGGTAGTTCTCCAAGCGTCGTCTAAGTGGAGATGTTTGCCAACTGTCTATGTGCAGAGAGAAACGTAGAAATGTCCGGAATGAGTGAACCGCCATTCTTAGTGACAGTCAGGCAGCACTCATGGCCCTATCGTTCTGTGAGATTAAATCCTCACTGATACTTGAGTGCATCGATAAATTTAATATACTAGGAATGCACAATTGTAGGGGGTGCAGGAGTATAACTGGGAACGTAGTAGCGGATGAATTGGCGAGAGATACTGTGGCCTCGCCCTCAATAGAACCCAAGCCCTTCCTTGCCATGGGACAAAACACCACCAAGGAGAAGCACAGGAGAGAAGAGCTAGGGCTAAGGGAGGTTTGCTGGCACCAAACTATGGGGCTACGCCAGGCAAAATTCTTACTGGGAGGGTATAACCAAAACAGGTTTTAAACAACTCATAACCCTCCCCAAGGGTAATATGCGAATGCTCACGGGCATCCTCACAGACCACTGCAGACTGCGAGGTCATTGCCACATGATCGGGATTTGGTCTACGGACTCTTGCCGTTTCTGCGATCAATCCCAGGAGACTGCGAAGCTCGTCCTCCTGGAATGCAGTGCTATAGCGTGGAGCAGGTTGAGACATCTTGGCCAACTGCAGCCGAAGGAAAGGCACATACGCTCAATCCAACTCAGCTCTATCGTGAGCTTAATAAGAGAACGGAGCTTGCATGAATTACTGTGATGAGTAGAGGGCACAAAAGACCGTCAGGTCGAAGTGCAAACCTCATTCATACAAGCTCGCCAAAATTTCATAGAACAAAATATATATTTTTAACTAAACCACGAATTTGGACTAGTCTAATTCCTTATATATCCCACAGGGTCCGGCACACGAGGTATAACCAATTAAAAAAGCCGTAAATTTAGTTTGGAAAATTACTTTTATTCAATTCAAAGTGAAAAATGTGTGAAAATAGTACAAAATTAAGAATCAACTAACTTTTGCTCGATATGACTACCCTTTGCCATGACCATAGCCTTGAGATGGTCCAGAAACGAGTCACAAGCTGCCCGAATATGACTTGCAGGTCGAACCTTGATCTTTTAGTTCGAACCTTGATCGAGTCTGATGAATTTGAGAGCCATTGTGTGGACGTTATGAAGTTCGGAACGTTGTTTTTTAGCCATTCTTTGTTCACTCGAGCTGTGTGAGACGGTGCTGAGACTGATAATGTCCATGCATCAGCTGCGCAAGCGGTCTCAAGTGGGTTACACTTCGAGTGTCGGACCCTGTAAAATACATAAATAACATTTTTCGCTCGATTGTAAGTCTGATCCCAGTGGTGCGATTTAAAATGCCATTAAATCGATGACAGACGACGACTAATTATTTAATGATTAAAAATTTAACTTTCGAAAAATGCAAAAAATATTTTACTCAAAGTAAAGACGCCATAGATGCAGTTCGAAAATGTGCACATGCCATCTTATTATTATTATTATTAGAAGGCCATTACGCATTGCGACCAGAGCTGATCTATTGTGAAAGGCCTATTTTGTAACCCTAGAGTTTTAGGCTTTTTAGAAAATTTAGCACAGTTTTGGGTTTGTTGTTCCAAAGATTGCATGAAGATACTACGATACAACCAAGGTGGTGAAGTCTTTGTCTGCCCAACGCAGGACATTCACAAAGCACATGTTCTGAGCTTTCTATGTCCATTTCGCAAAAGCGGCAGACATTGGTCTCGGATAGACCAATATTATTTAGATGGTACCTCAGGCTGCAGTGACCTGTAAGGTATCCGGTTAAAAGACGCAGATCTACTCTGTTTAGTGAGAGAAGTTTGTCAGATATTCCTTTGTTGGGACTTAGGAATAGTTTGGCTTGACGCTGACCGGCACAGTTTAGCCAGTGTGCGGCAAGTTTTCTTTCTTCCCATTTCCTAAGGAATTCATTAATGTGGCCTTTTGTCAGTCCGCAGAAAGGCTCAGGACCAGTAAGTTGCATATTTGCTCCTTGTTTTGCAAGGTCATCAGCCATTTCATTTCCCTCATGTCCTTCATGTCCCGGAATCCAGTATAGTGTTATTATGTTGAGGTTCCCGTGTTGAGAAGGTTTAGGCAATCATTTACCAATTTAGAGGTGATAGTTATTGATAGAAGGGCTTTTAGAGCCGCTAGGCTATCTGAAAGTATGTAGATGTGAGTACCTCTCATTTTCCTGCTAAGGCATTCTCTCACACATATTTCAATGGCATGTATTTCTGCCTGGAATATTGTTGGGTAAAGTCCCATCGGAATCGATTTTTTGAATTTAGGCCCATTGATTCCTGCCCCTGTTCTACCATTTTCCAATTTGGACCCATCAGTAAACCATAGCTGGGAGCCAGGTTTGAAGGTGATAGAGTTAGTTCTCCAGTCTGTTCTTTCATTGATTATAACTTGGAAGTTCCTGAAGAGTATTGGTTTGGGTATCATCCCTATGAAGAATGGGACTATGTAGGAAGTCTTCTAAGATCTTTAAATGTCCTTTCATATCCCCACTTTTAAGTTCAGATATACCTTTTAGTCTTAAGGCACTCGAGCGAGCTTCCCTTTCAATTAGAATTGGAAGCGGTGGTATGTTCAGGAGCACACCCAATGCATCCGTGGGACATGTTTTCATAGCCCCTGTAATACCAACACATACCAGGCGATGCAGTTTGCTTAATTCGTTTGCTGCCTTTCTTTGCTTGACCTTGGGCCACCATGCTAAGGATGCATAAGTGACTATGGGTTTCACAACTGTGGTGAATGTCCAGAAGGTCGTTCTAGGGTTTAGTCCCCATGTCTTACCAAAAAGCCTTGTACAGGCAAAGAATGCCCTTGTGGCTTTTGAAGTAACTCTTTCAATATGGGAATTCCACGTAAGCGTTTTGTCAAGACTGACGCCAAGATAGTTCGCTTCTGTCGAGAGTTCAAGTGTTGTTCTATTAAGGGTCGGGCATTTGAGATTTATGTTCCTTCTCCTAGTAAACGGTACAAGTGTTGTTTTGGATGGGTTGATGGAGAGCCCTTTTTCCGTGCACCATTTGTTTATTATTGTAAGGGCTTGCTGCATGCGATCCGAAATGGTTTCCTCATGCCAGCCTAATACATAAACTACTAGGTCATCAGCGTAACCCTGAGTGTGAACTCCTAGGTTATTCAGTTTGTGGAGAAGTTCATCTATGACTAGAGTCTACAAAAGCGTAGAAAGTACGCCATCTACTCGTATATGAGAATCTCAATAGATCCAATTTCTTCAATGGGATACTAAAATGCATAAAACCAGAAGCATAAGAAGGTGCACTCGAAGCACTACATCAAAAGATCAATGGCTTTGACTCCGCTAATGGCATGGCATACACATTGGTTGGGGCTATGGTGCAATTGCCTAAAGTCAATTCTATTGCAGAGAATTTCAAAATAAATTCCAGGCAAACCAACAAATCTGGCAACTGAAATCAGCAAGAATTATTACTGCCTGTGTGTCATTTGGTTGGACATCCATCTCCAAGCACTAAAAAGCCATCAAAGAAGCGAATGGCATTTTTTATAGCGGCACATGTGTGGCGAATGTTTGTAATAAAAACAAAAAGGACAACAAATTACTAAACGGAACTGTCAATAGAACTAATGCCAAGCGGCACATAAAATGGCAATTTCGGGCAACGAAAACAAAAACTAAAACAAACGAATGAAATGTAATAAAAATGTGTAATAATGGAAGAAAATGTCGCCGCTTAATTAAAGAAGGCGTGAGTGTGGCCCAGAAGGTAAATAAAAGTACGTACTAGGGTGACCGGACTTACAAGAATATAGCTTCAATTACATTAGCGCGCTACTCAAATCGTGTTGCTTCCAAGCAGGAGTTCCAAAGTTTAGGACTAACCACGTAAACCAATTATAAGCGAGTCAGAAACAGCGCTTTTCTCTTGACACATAAAATTAATGGACGAAAAGGCACTGAAGGAAAGAACTTGTAAAAACAAGAAGATGCAGTTTGCGGCCCGTTTCGCCAAAAATATCGACTACGAAATTTACGCCCCAAAAACTCATTGGAAATAATAAGGATCAGCTTAGATTTCAATAGGGCTTTGAGTGGTGAATTTCTTATCCAAATTTTTTTAGAGGAAAGAACTTGGAACTGCACCTGTAACTAGTTCAATCTTCATTATCCAGTTGTTAGGTTGTTTAATAAGTTATGCGTTCCGACAAGGAAAATACAGTTTTATGGTTTGAAACACACTTTAATATACCGTACAGTCTCCCTGAACATCAGTACGCTTGTTCAAAGAGATTCCAATTTATGAATCCCGTCCCTGAAGCGAGAGTCTGGAAAGGCTGCACAGCTGCTATAACCTCACCATTTGATGAAAAACGCGCCGCACCCATGAATTTCTTTAGGTCTGGCTGATGGAAGTCGCTAGCGGCTGCGGTGGAAGCTTCCACAATTTCAACTATTTATAATTCATGGATTTTAACCATAGTCAAAATGCTCTTGTGAAACCTTGAATTGTCCTGATGGAAAAGAATATTTTTCTTTCTCCAACCGGGTCTTTGTTCACGATTTTTTTCCTTCGGCTGGTATAAAGGTTACAATAATATTTAGAATTTATTGTTTTACGAGTTTGCAAGTAAACCACAAACAAAACTCCTTTCCCATTCCAAAAAATGATGTCAACACCTTCTTGACCGATTTCTGGACACGAATTCGTTTCGGAGCTGAAGAACTATGTTTACAACTCTCTTTAGTCTCTTAGTTTGACTTAGGATCATGGTGACAGACCCAAGTTACATCCAAAGTGATGAGTCGACGCACAAAACCCAACTTTATCCCTTCGAAAACGCTCTAAATGTTGCAGAGAAAGTCGCACTCGAAGTCGCATTCCATTGCTAGCGAATGCGGCACCCATTGTGCACACAGCTTGCACATCTTCCTGAAGTCCAATTTAGCTTACACTGCCCAATGAGATGCCTAGGACTACTACTAAATCTCTTTCAGTCACTCGATGACTTTCCGATACGATATCCTGCATTTCTTCTAGGATTTCTGGTGGTGTTGCTGTGTTGCTGTTTTTGGACTTCCTTAAAGTTCAAGGCTTGTACGACCACGTTTAAATTCAGCAATCCATCACCGTACTAACTGATTGCGAAAAGTCTTTATACACTTTCAGCATTCGTTCATAAATTTCCTTTGCTTTTAAGCCTTCCAAAAATAAAAATTCAATCACTGCACGATACTTGATTTTTTTCATTGTAGAAAAATACTCTCACAAGTCGATACTAAACGGTTTTTAAACAAAGAATGAATTGACCAAGGCGAATTTATTACAGGTGACAGCAAACACATATAAGTAAAACCCTACATGTATTTGTTGTTGCGTTTGGTCCAACCATCACGTCAAAATCAGCAAGCGAATGTAAACATACGAATGTAAGCATACCAATGCATACAAACAAAGCATATCATTTTGACGTAAGCCATACCTACGGTGAAAAATTCAGCTGGGTGAATGCTATCACCTTAATAAATCCACCTTGGAATTGACAGATCGAAATGAAACTTCACATACGTTCATATTAACAACTAAAAAAACGTGCGTGTAGCATAGTACACATAACAGAAGAGAAACTTTGAAGGCAGACAAAAAAAGAGAGAGAAACCCAAAAGAGAACGAGAGAGAGAGATAGAGAAAGAATATATAGGTATCTACATAAATGCACAACATTTGCAGATAATACAAAGAGGCAAAATTTACAAAAAACGGAGAAGGGTCGACCGGTGTAGGTAAACGCCGGACCCAAACCGTGGCAACAACTCGCACTACTCCGAGCGTTTATTACCCGCACAAACGCAGCGATTCCAGGACCGCAGCAACGGCCTAAATTACCGTAAGGCAATACCAATAAATCTGACGTCGGAATGGATAGCACTTTATATGGTAGTACGCACAATCTCTAGCCAGGAAACGGAAATAAGCGCCAAAAAGTAGGCACCAAAAAAAACGCCAAAAAAATTGGGAACAAAAAACGCCCCACACAGTAGGCTCCAAGGAAACATAATGCCAAAAAGTAGGCACCGAAAATATATTTCCTACAAGTTTACACCAACAAACAAGCGCCAAAAAGTAGGCAGTGTTACTCACTCTCACTAGAAATTAACAACCACAAGGAAAAACTCAGGAAAAATAGCCTAAAGTGTATCTAAGACATATACATATAAGGTATAGCTCTCTCTCTCCTTTTCCTCTACGTTATATCTTTTTTCTCTCTCGCGGAACGAAAATGCTCAAAACGTTGCATGGTCTTGAAATATTACTCTCCATTCTCGCTACTCCATCGACTTCTAAGAAGTTTCACTTCAAAAACGTTTAGGCTAATAGCAACGCCCTCTCTATCGAACCGCAAAACTTATTGAACAAACTAGTAAATGTCCTACTTACTAGGAAAATTTTACCTCATAGAATATGTACACGAAGTCAATTTCTAATTCAGGTCCGACCGACATTAAAAGATATTCGGTGGCTCACTAAGTCCGGCTATTTTTAATTCAAAAAATGTAATGGGCGCTAATGTGAAGCTGCTCACCATCTCAATTTAACTATAATATATTTAATTAGAGCGCTTTACAATTCACAGATATGGGTACCCATTTGTGGGTATCAGTTTATTCTAGATTAACTACAATTGAACCAGTTGATGGCCTGTTACAGTTGAATACGAAACAAATATTATTTTACTACCACCATTAAGAACATTTCAAACGTTAAGAATAGTCAAAGTAAGCGGATAATTTGCTTTTTGGCCCAAAATGAGCAAAGTCGTTAAGTAGTATTACATAAAGGAAGAAATTTGACACTTCGTAGAGCACCCTCATGTTGAAAATACCAGTTGCTATCATTGAGTCCACGATTTGCGACAACCAGACTCAATTTGACCGCACTATCAGAAGATCCGATAAGACCAGAAAACTTAGTTGACATCATGACGCCTTCAAGGTATGCTTGGGATACGATTTCTTTAACCATCATCAATGATAGCAACAAGCTTTAGAGCACGCTGAATTGAGTGAAGCAGCCGTCTGCGAGGTGAATGACAGCGGAATAGGCGGTACTAGACAAAGAAATGGACTCTTGAAGACGTCATGAGGCAAGTATAGTGGGAAAGGGACCAACCCCAACTCGACTGGTTTTTGAGAATAAACAAAACAATGGGTAGATTGCAGTGCGTGTAACTTATAACGACTGCATATAAACAGTAGCTGATGTGGAGCCTAGTGCTTAAACCGCCTTCCAGCAACTTACTTAACGGTAGTTCTAGCAGACGATCGGAAGAGAAAAAGGAGGCTTAGTTCGGGTTAATACCCACACTGAGGGAAAACTTTGCTAACGTTGAAAAAATATTCGAATAAGTCGAGGCACTTCTGCTACAAAGTATCATAGCTGGTGATAAGGGAGGTCGGCGTTAGAAAGTTTGACTGGTGGATTGCTGAACTTGCATTGCTTTGAAAGAACCTCTAATGGCCAGTAATTTGATCTGCCATTTGATAGTGCTCAATTGAATTCTATCTTAGCAAAAACCAACAAAAAGCTGAGATCGATAGTTTCTTTGGCTACCCTAAATGCACGCCTCGTTATTGTTTCACAAATTGAGTAACCTGCAGTTCTATGCCATATCCGAATGGCTGGATGATGAACTTTTTAATGGCAGACATTCACTCGAAGGTTGGCCATTGCCTGCCAAGGCGGACCTCCATTAGTCAAAACCTTTTCCATTATTTTCTTGTTTCGCGCTCACAGCGCAACTTGAACCTGGACACAACCGAATGGTACTCACGCTCAAAACCTACACGGCTATAGCAGACGACGTCTATAGATAATCTTATATAATAACTGCGAAATTAAAACGTCGACACATGTGAGCAATGGCAGGCTCTATAAGTTATCACCTAACTCAATTCCTATCAGAGTACGCGATCTTTCGAAAATTCTTTCATAGATTTGGCCACAACAGCTCCTTTCGCTTTCGAAATCTTTAAACCTTTAAATGGAGAAAATGTTGTTTATTTTATACTGCCGTCAGCTGATAACTGGACTAAGATCTGTGCGGATGTCAAACATTTAAGGCATGTGGAGCTTTAGTGGACACCGACAATAACTAGCAGCCTATAAGGTAACCAGCCCTGTGTTTAGCAGTGCCGCTGAGAGAGTTAACGGACATGTATAACGGACAGTGATAGATAACGGAGAGTGATAGATAGTGAAGAGTTGTTTGCTACATAAATGTAGCTGAAAGGCTGGAAGTTGTGCATACTTCTGTACCGGTTTAGCACTTCTCATGAGTATTTCCTTTTCACGGGCGTCATCTCAGAAAAATAAATACTCTATGCTTGTTTAGAATATATTTCACGGTTATTGTCTCATCCATTCAACTGCTCATTGACAAAAGTATCATTGCGATACCTATGGCCACTAGTAAACTAATAATAAAGACAAAAAATTATCCATAAGGTCAATAGGTCATGAAGAAATGCATATGTAACAGCTCGCTACTATGGCCGCAAATAAAAAAGAAAAATACACAGGAATTGCGTAGCCTCTCAAGAGATGATATCTCTAAGGTCGTGGCTTGTGGCCCCGGTCATTGGCTATTTGGCAGGCATTCCTTGAGACTAGGAGTTTTCTCCCATGAATATTGTAGAAGTAGTAGAGATGAGGAAGAGGAAGAAACAGTTGAGCACTTACTTTTCAATTGTCCAGCCTTAGCTAAAATCAGAGCAGGTTGTCTGTATAAACACTTTTTCAATTCTCGTACAGAACTGTCTGGCATAGGGATTAGACAAATTCTGTGCTTAATAAGAGCCACAAAATATTTCCACGAAGGGAAGTAAACGGGGTTCCCGTGCATCAGAGTGGTATCACAACGGATCTGTAAGGTCTAAGTGAGTTGGTCGTACGGACCGACTCCACCATAACCCAACCCAACCTGCCTTATCCATTGAAAAATTCTCGGGAGTTTTATTAGTTTGCATAGCGAAGCTGTCATTTCATATGGCGGAAACTGATAACTTTGTTTTTTTGTTTTTTGGAGGAGGGGAAGCATCAAACGCCTATGGCCGAGGCCATAGGGACTTTAACCCAACTAAACCCCCCCTCATATCCTACGGTATGTCCTCCTGGAACATCACCGATAAGTAGTACGTCAGGAGGCCGTTGTGAGTGTATTATTACTCAATCATCTGTTATTGTCATTGTGCTAAGGAGCTCTTTCTAGGGGCCTACGTGCATATTCCACGTATTGAAGGTTCTTCATGATATTTGCGGCCACTACACATGTAGTTTTCCAGTTCTCTCCGATTTCGCTCATATGTGAGATAAGATTTGTCTTACTTATGTTTTCACCAAACGCTCCCTCAAGCATATTTCGCTCATTAATGAACCACGGGCATTGGAACAAGATATGCCTCGCCGTTTCTTGTTCTTCGGGGCACTGCGGGTAGTATGGGTCGTTCTCAGGATCGTACCTGTGTAGGTATCCTTTGAAGCAACCTTGTTCAGTCAGCAACTGTGTGATACAAAAATCAATTTCTCCGTGTTTTTGCTCAATCCACCTCGCAATGTTTGAAATCAGTTCAACGGTCCACCTACCTTTCTCGGATTGCTCCCATCGTATCTGCCATTATTCACTTGTTCGCAGGCTTTCTTCTTTTTTAGCCACGTTCGACGGTTTCTGCCCAATGGTGTTATGTAACCTATACATCTCAACCGCGAGAAGGTCGATAGGCACCATTCCCGTTATCACATGGATTGCGTCATCTGAGACAGTGCGATAGGCACTGGCTACTCGCAGGGTGCCACGTCTGTTTGTGGCTCGTATGTGTTGGAGGTACGATGGCTTCGTGTTTGCCCAGATTGGCGCTGCGTACAGAATCACTCATCTCGTGACTGTTAACAGGAGTCTCCGTATACATGCGCGAGGGCTGCCAATATTACGCATCAGTCTAGTCAACACGTTATTTATTTTTACGGCTTTTTCACTGATTGACTGTAAATTATACTTAAAGGTCATTTGCGAGTCAATGAGTACTCCCAGATATTTGATATAATATGGTTGCGACCTTATATCATGGTCAGCTACCGTTATCACTAACTCTTCACGTACCCGTCGTGTTGTCAGTAATACGACTACACTTTCTTGAGCTGCAAGTTCTAACTTCTCGTTTTTAAGCCATCTTCTAATTCTTACTCTTGCAACACGTCCAGATGCTTTCCCATTACCACCAACGCAATCCCGTCTGCGTATCCCATGAGGGTAGCATCTTCAGGAAGCTCAAGCTTGAGGATACTCGTACCGTCATACATAACATACAAGAAACTGATAACTCACTCGACAAGGTTTATGGACTGTATCGTTTCGTGTTTCGTCCAAGGTGTGGTTCTAGGGTGTGCAGGTAAAAATTCTCTGATCAAGGTTCCTGGACATAAGAACCTAAATGACAGTGCTGATGAGTCGACTGAATTGGTCTCCTACCCCGGTCACTGGCATCCTCCTGACTGTTGTTAAGGGGGAATCTCACAACTCATTTCTCAGAAAAGCGTAAAACAGATGGAGCTCCATTCCTTCGTGTGCTATTTCGATAACTCTTTGGCCACGATACTATAGATCCATGCAGGAAGTTATAGGAACTCCCCGACATTCAATTCCCAAGCTCGTAGCTATGTTTATCGGTCATTGGAGGATTGGCACACACGCAGAAAAACTAGGTTAACCATTTCATTTCCTTTGCAGAAGCTGTGGGGACCTTTCAAGTTTTAAAGTTGGAGTTATAAGTTTTCAGTATGGTCTGAAATATATATTATTAATAAATAATAAAAATATTAAATGAGAAATAAATAACTACTCAAGATCTTTCAATATCCTCGCTCTGCTATTATTGTGCACACAGTTCACTGTTCACTTGTTCACTGCCTTCACTGCCATCCCTTGGCTCTTGATCCTACAGTTAATTATTCTCGAATTTAATGTTCACATATTTTATTTACTTAATTCTTGTAATTTATTGTTAATTATCTCAGCTATTGCTGTAACAACTGAAACATTTACAAACTTGCGCATGTATGCGTGCATATGTATGTATGTATGCGTGTGTCGCATGAGCGAATGTTGTGCGCATTAATGGTAATAAATGTTCTCATTCTCTCAGCTAGGAAAGGGTAATGCACAGGCATTAAAAAGCACTTTACTTGGTCATACTTTATGTAGAATAATTTTGAGTGCCATAAAATCATTTTAATCTTTAATTACTCGCCTAGAAGCTATCTTAATTGACTGAGTAATTTAATATACTACGTTCTCGAAATTCGAAAACCACAAAATGTTCATGCTTTGGAAGTGTAGATAGCGTTGGAGATTATTGCTACTAACCATCTCTTCATCACGGGATGGGATTGAGATATATTTGGCTTGTGGAATTTTATGGTGCGTTGTGCTAATCTCTGCTTTTAAAATATGGGCTAAAGTAATGCGACACGGTTAAAAGAAATCAAATTAGAAAATATACAGAAATAGACTCGAATGCAAACAGAGGCAGCTCTTACTTTTGAAATTTCCTTAAGAAATATTTAACGGGATCTCTCACCGAAAATCTCTGTTTGCTAGTCGTAGAGGATAACAGAGCCTGTCGCAGTTGTTGCGAAGGTAATAGCAGGCGAAATTTGTAACATTTCTGCTATAAGCAATATCTGGAAAATCTCCCAGATGCAGTACGCTGGGAAGATATTTGGTGAAGCAACTAACGGTCTTATAGGACGTCTTAGAGAGCGAAGAGCTATATAAGAGGAAAGGAGTTTGAGGTTGGAAAAAGAGAAGACAACAAAATGGTGACTCAATTCACAGGAAAGAAACTGCTTAAGTTAGATTAGACGGGCAGCTTTTAAAAAAGAGTTCACCCTGTAGCCGCAATGTCTTATCTGAAGTCAAGTCATGAATTGGATCAGCGATTATGTAGGCAATCTACATAAAGAGCGATGGTCCAGTCTAGAACGCTGCAGAACTGCAAACTGTTTTGGACAAGCCGAACAGAAAACTGGCGAACTTTATTCTATTTGGTAGAAAATAAATTCGACTGCTGATCGGTATTATTCCAGCACACAACCCATGCGGTCAGCATATCACCACCATTGAAATCATTCAATTTGCTTGTCTTAATTGGAGTAGGTGGATAGCACAGCGCATTTTCTCTGTGAGTGGCCTGCCTTTGCTAGAGCAAGGCAACGAATTTTAGGTTCCGATGTCATGAGAATGAATAAAATTCATTCTTTTAAACTGAAGGATATTTTTAGATTTGCCAAAGAATCTGTAAAATTCTCACAAAATCCTTTCCCTGTCTCTATTCTGTCCTAACTCCTGCCTCTCTCCTGTCTTTCCTTGACTTCCTACCCCTTTAGTTGCCAGAGCTGCAAATACAATGGGCTTTTAGCCTGAGTATTTTAGGAATAGGTTGAGCACTGCCATAGGCTGTCGAAGAAAGAAGCACTCAGTGATCTTATTCGTCTGGCTGCTGAAGCCGGACATTTACAGAGGGAGTGCTCAATAGTCTCCTTCCCTGAAAAGCCCCCACGCTTCTGCAGTAGAGGTTAAATGGTTCAATGACAGGTAAACAAAGCTACGATTGTGGAAATTGAATGCCGAGGAGTCGACAAAATTATCGGCGTCCTGCGTCTATTGTATTGGGCCAAAGGGTTTTCGAAATAGCACACGAAGCACTGTAGCTCCATCTGTTCTACGCTTCCTGGCAAGATCATCAACAATTTCGTTTCTCTCTATGCTCAGAGAAATGGTACTTGCATACTCAAGATATTTGAGCTCCTTCTTACAGGAACTGACCAGTTTGAATCCTTAAACGGCCCGCATGTTTTGGCGAACTTAACTTCTAGCAAGATGGCGCTAACTGTTCATATCCTCGAAGTAGTAGTTCCATAAAAATTTGAAGTTTTTAAACCGAAGTGTTGAACAGCGTTGCTATTTTCTGATATCTGCAGCTCTACCAGAAATCGTTATGCAAAGATCCAAACTTCCCAGTTACACAGTCAATAGTGCATTGCTATGTATTCCAATAAGAGGCCGTATATTCGAACTTGAGAGTCCCAGCCAGTTTCCCGTTCTTGGTATATTGAGGGTTGGCCAGAGTGATGACGATACTCTGTAGGTGTGAAGGTTAGTCTCCACACAGCTAGTAACTACTCTGGTTCTCTCAAAAACAGGAAGCCCAGCAGAGCTATTGAGAAAGTATTGCAATTAGCCTACCAACCGTTGGAAGATTACGAAGGAGTCTACAACAACCAAAAAAAAAATTTAGTAACTAACAATTTTTCATAACTTGTAGACAATATATTTCAAATATCCCCATCTATTTAATAAGCATTAGATTAGGATAGCTTGTAACGGTTGTTCACTGCCGGACACATTCAGGCATATAGCCCACTGTGATGCGGCGTGTCAAAGTTGAGCTTATCTCTCGTAAAACCAATGTAAACTACTCACGAGCTATAAAAGTTGTCATATTTTCACCGAGCTGAGATCTTTTAGCTCATTGAAAAATTGTCTACCTAAAATGATAAACTGTGTCTTGCTAAAACTGGACTTATATATATAATTGGCGCTTTCAGCCTTTTTGGATGTTTGGTTGAGCTTCTCCTCCTATTTGTGGTATGCAATTTGATGTTGTTCCACAAATGGAGGGATCTACAGTTTTAAGCCGACTCCGAACGGCAGATATTTTATTATTTTTATGAGGAGCTTTTTCATGGCAGAAATACACTGGGGCGTTTGCCATTGTCTGCCGAGGGACGATTTCAAGGAGATTTAAACCAACGTTCTCCGAATGGTACACGATTTTAAACAATCACAGATTGCACGGAGCAAAGCAGGAAAAGAGGACATTTATATATAGAAGGTGATACTAGAAGGAAGGACCTCTCCGAGCCATTTGATACCAAACGTGGCCTAGGTGATGTTGGAGAGGATCGTACGACCCGCAGAACTTAATCGCTCAGGCACAATTTTTTATAAGATACTGGATAAAGAGGCAAAGCGAATAAGTCTGGTGGTGAGCGAAGGCAATACGAAATACCTCCTATCATCAGACAAACAGTCGGCGCACCCGCGTGTCGGCATCCACGTCACTGTTGACAGTTATGATTTAGAGGTTGTAAAAGACTTCGTTTATCTAGGAACCAGCATTAACACCAATACCAATGTCAGCCTGGAAATCCAACAAAGAATCTTTCTTACCAGCAAATGCTACTTTGGACTAAGTAGCCAACTGAGTAGTAAAGACCTCTCTCGACGAACAAAACTAACACTCTACAAGACTCTCATCATGCCCGTCCTAACGTATGGCGCACACTTGGAGTGTTTGAGAGAAATATTCTGAGGAAGATTTTTGGACCTTTGCACGTTGGCAACGGCGAATTTCGCAGGCGATGGAACGATGAGCTGTATGAGCTTTACGACGACATAGACATTGAGCAGCAAATAAAGATTCAGCGGCTACGTTGGCTGGGTCATGTCGTCCGAATGGATACAAATGCTCCGACTCTGAGAGTATTCGATGCGGTAGCAGTTCGTGGTAGCAGAGGAAAAAGGGGAGGCCACCTCTGCGTTGGAAAGATCAAGTGGAGAAGGACTTGGCTTCACTTGGTGTGTCCAACTGGCGCCGGTTAGCACGAGAAAGAAACGACTGGCGTACTCTGTTAAACTCGGACAAAAAGCGGTTATCGCGCCAATTAAGAAGAAGAAGATACTAAATCACTATGAATGCGATAAAAAAAATTATTTTTAATAGTCACATCATATTTGTCGAGAATTCTGGGTTGTAGGAAGAACTTCTTTTCTAGTATCCTCATTGCTTTTCGTAATTAAAAATATTCTAGTTGGTGCTATTGTACTGTAGATATCATAAAAAGATATCGATTATTATTTTGCGATCATAAAAAAATATATTTTAAACTAACTACAATCGCGTACCAACATATTTCACAACTTTAGAGAGAGTGGGTGATCGAGTACAGAAAGAAGAACGAAAGCATTAACTAAACTTCGAGGTGAGCCCATTTGCTATTTTATTTGTTTGAGTCATGTAACCTCGAGGCGCTGTTAGCGCACATAAATTTGATGCGGCGAACTATGTTACCATTTCTGAAATGGTTTATAATTTTGCTGAAACGAATGCTCGGCAATTGTTTTTATATGGAGAAAATGCACAACATCGCCAGAAAAACAGAAATTAATAAACTATAAAGCTGCCTACCAGAAACTTTCTGGAGATTATAATTAAGAACTGTGAAATTGAGATGAAAAATTTGTGGATTTTTTTCTAGTTTCGGCATACAATTTTTAAATTGGATTTAAATGGCTTTTGCTATTCCAAAAAAAAGCAAAATACTCACAATGGGTCGAAACATTGATTTGCTGTCATTTTGCCACGGTGTGTATCTTTAAAGGGCAGCTCACTTAACAACTATTTCCTACTCCAAACTGCATAGCCCACTTGTCTGCAACTCGTGTATGCCTCAAAAATTCTCTTTATTGGTATTGGAAAATCAAATTAAAACGAAAACTATTTTCTGCCAGCTATTGAATATTACATAAACTCTAAAACTGATTTCACCTTTTACAAATGCACAATTCCCTGCTAAGGAAAAGCACATTTGAGCTCTGGTATTAGTTAATACCATCCCGTATGAGCTTCGCACGTGCTGCTGTCGCAAATAGGTAAGCTTCAAGGCGCTTTGACATTCACACATTTACGGTAAATATTACACGAACATGTCACACGCTGAACTTAAGACATTTTATGCGGTTTTATGATATTTTGTTGTGGTGTCTCATACGGAAATTAAAGCCGAAAAGCCTTCGCTGAGTCGCTACACGTGCGCTTGTCAGATCCCATTTTCAACTCTGCCTTTTGCTGCTTTTGCTGCGTGACACTCCGGCTTTAATGCTGGCTAGCTTAACTATTGCAAATCGCTCTTAATGCTTGGCCTATTTAAGCTGCAAACAAACGCAAAACGACAATTCAGTGTTCATCCCTGTTCAATAGGGTGTCGTAGGGTAGATTCTTATTTTGTACTCATTTCGATCATCTGTGCTATGTAGTTGTGATTTTTTTTTTCTTTTTTGGCTCTTCTGTTTCTTTTTTCTCTTGTTGTCACAATGAGTAATTTATATAAAGGGTGTTTTTTAGCTGCATAAGAACTGCCGATATCGATAGCTATGGTTTAACTCCTGAGAGTAGTAAGCTGTGTGGTCACTTATGTTCAGTTAGGTTTGGCAAAAGTCACAATGAATCATTTAACGCTTTTGAAAAAATTATTACTTAAACAAAAAAAAAAAAGAAATCTGCTTCACGTGCCGTTTACACGCTGGCGGCATGATCTGTTCTCACTTCCTTTCGTAAATGAGAAAAGAGCTGCCGTTACGGTGAATGGCGAGCACTATCGACCCATGTTGACTGAAGTTTCCTTTCCAAAAATTAATCAGCTAAACATCGGCGGCATTAGATTCCACCAGGACGGTGCCACTTGCCGTACAGCGCGCTGAATAATCGATTTATTGGAATGACCAAATCGACACGAACTCATAACCGTGGCGAACATATACCGGATATCATACAAGGTCGAGCAGTCGAAGTGTAACCAATTAAAAGGACCATAAATTTAGTTTGGAAAATTTCTTTTATTCAATTCAAAGTAAAAAATGTGTAAAGATAATACAAAATTAAGAAGCAATTTACTTTTGCTCTAAATGACCACCTTTTGCCTTGACTATGGCCTTGACATGGTCCAGAAGCGAATCACAACCTGCCCGAATGTGAGTTGCAGGTATTTTGGCTCACTTGCGGACAATGGCTTTTTTCAGCGCTTCGAGACTGATGAATCTTTTAGTTGGGACTTTGCTTCCCAAAATGGCCCTACGAGAATAATCCATCGGATTCGCGTCTGGTGAATTTGAGAGCCATTGTGTGGGCGTTATGAAGTTCGGAACGTTGCTTTTTAGCCATTCTTGGTTAACTCGGGCTTTGTGAGACGGGGACGAGATCTGTTGACGTCCATAGTCTGCCAACGAAATGTTTGTCGGCCCAGGGCTGCAAAGCAACCTCCACAATACTTTCCCGATATTATTTCGCATTTACTTTGTCGCCAGACTCGATGAAAACGATTGGCGGGTGCTACCTCCTGGTGGCCTATCAATGACTCAAATTCTCGTATCAACGATCGGTCAAAAAACCCTCGAATTGCTCAATTCGAAAAACTTTCTCGTCAGAAAAGATAAAATTCGGAAATGGACCGTTTTCGGCCAAGCGAAGCAACTCTTCTATCTCTGAAGTCTGACTAGTTGCTGCTTTGGTGTGAGATCATGCGCCTCTTGAATCTTGTAAGGCTTCACTTTGAGATAATTTTTCAGTATGTGGCGGATGCTATGGTCAGATATTTTCAGTTCTTTTGCCGTTTGATTGGCACTTCGTTGGGGATTTCGCTCAAGTCGCTTCTTCACTTCTTGAACCATTTCGCGTGACGTTGCAGTCCTTTGATGACCACCTCCATGACGTTTCGCTATGCTACCAATATCATTGTAACGATTAACGGTGCGATAATCAAAAAATGTATTTACTTTAAGGGGCTGGAGCTCATGAACAATCGCTGGTTATGATTTTCCACCCAAATATAATGCCATAACTTTTTTACGTTTGAAATCCATTAATGATTTTCTTTTTTCGCTTTACTCTCAAGAAAATGCTTCCGCGCGGTTGTAAACAATACTCTCGACTGTCATTTAGCCAACTAACAGACATTCCCGTGCATCAGCTGCGCGAGCAGTCTGAAGTTGGTTACATTTTGAGTGCCGGACCCTGTAGCTTGCACTAATACGTTCGAATTTACAATAATAGTTTTGATGTTTCAAAGCAGTTTAAGAAATTGCAATTTAAGATTTTTTTTTTTAATAAATAATATTTTTTTGTATCAGGGCAGTTAATTCTCATATTCGTTGCCTGCAGTAAATATTTCACCGACAAAACTATCCAATAAGCACATCAGCTGCTCACTAATCAGCTGTTCAAAACCGTCTGCTACACTACAATTTTAATCAGAATCAGCTACGCCGGTTATCCCGATTAACGCCAGGGTCTGTCTGGGCTACTCGTATTAGACGTTTCCTTCAAAGACAGAGGACATGACGATCGAGAAAACAAGCAAGGAGGGCAATGAGGGTAGCTTCCTCGAAAGCTAATAAATCAAGTCTGAAAAAATCGTGTTATCTGTTCAACTGTTCGGCACAGTCAATGAGTGCATTAATTTCTCATCGATACCAGTTAAGAAGTGGGAAATTTATTTCCTGCAACTTTATGAAAGTACAGCAACAGAAGACTTAGAAACCGGAGCAACGAATACACAGAACATAAGTGGTACAAGGTGAAGTCCAAAATAAACAAGACTGAGCTAAAATAGTCAGGACAGCAGTTTTACTCTGATAATTTCGACTTTATTTATTCAAAATAGTCCCCTCTAGCGTCTGTTTGTTTGGACACTGTTTTGCGCCATCCAAAAGCTTTTCGAAATGGTGTTTCAGGTCATTGACTGGAATGTCCTTCAGGATACTCAGTACAAGTCTTTTGGATGGCCTCTATGGACGCAAGACGTCCTTTCATGGCCAAGTGTGATTTTTCGAATAGGTAGAAGTCACAGGGAGCCATATCAAATGAATCAGTGAATGATTGATGGTTGAAATGCGCTTTCTAGTCAAAAAATCAGCCAGAAGAGTTCTTTGTTGTTTTTTTTTATGAGGAGGAAGCATCGAAAACCTCACTCCGTCAGTGTGGGACTTTAACCCGAACTAAACCTGCTACCGTCAAAGTACCGATCCCCCCGGTACTACCGTCAAGTATTTAGTCGGGAGGTGGTTTGAGCGTTGCAAACAACGTCAGTTACTATTCTGATGCAAAATGTCACAAGCTGTAACCGCCTATTACCACCACTGCTAGGTCATATCTGAAAGGACCCCCCCCCCCCCCCTTCCCCCCCTGTCGGATCTATACGCCCCTCTACGCTTTAAAGCAACCATTACCACTTAGGATTTGGCTCCGTGCTTTCTCTGGAGCCAAGCTTCAACGTTGGGGATGAGACGGTGGGTCCACCTGCCTTTATTTGCACTGTCCCATCGCGTCTGCCAACGGTCCATGCAGCGGAGATTTACTGATTTTTTCAGTGCCAGCTGGTCGAATTGGGTTTGGTTGTTCCTCATAAGTCTCATTTCGCACATCTCCTGCGCTATCAAGTTGAGTAGGCATAGACCAGCTATGATGAGTGTCGCATCTTCTGAGACTGTCCTGAAGGCAGAGCAGACTCTAAGGGCACACAAGCGGTACGTGGAATTACTGCTTCGTACATATGAAGCGTGTTGGAATGCATCGCGCCAAACTGTCGCCAATATAAGTGGATAGACCTCACTACTCCAGCCAGGACCTGTCTTACCTGCCGTCTTGGTTCTCCAATGTTCGTCATTATTCTAGCCAGGGCCAGCTTTGTTGCTAGCGTACTAATCGAGCTAGCGTACTATCGAGGAGATTATGCATTATCATCCATTAAGCGCCAACTTCCGCCTTCAGGGTATTCAAGGCGAATTCGACGAATGCGATGCAGCAACGCTTCAAAACGCCAAGATAGAAAATTACATTGACGGTTTGGCCCATGCCACGAACTCCTTGTGGACAATTTCCTTGGTATCGTAAAAACAAATGAGCTTCGACTAGATTTTTGACTTCTCCAAACGCGATTTTTTGTGTAGTTACTCGTCTGGGGCCTTCTATTCGGCACTTTAACGCTTGGTTTCACGTTGATGTTGAAAACACCACGTTTCATCACCAATTACAATTTAACAGTTATATAGGAAGTTCTCGTCTTTTCTCACCTCTTTAATGAGGTCTTTCGAATGTTTATTTGTACGGAATGAAACGTGCACAGACCTTTAGTAGCCCAAATGATCAGTTAAAATGCAATAAATCGATGTTTTGGAGATATTCAACTCCGAGTCCATGAATTTCAACGATGATTTCGGCTCATTTTTGATAAATTTATGGATGAATTTCGATGAGTTTTCGGTGATTACTGATTTTGGGCTGGCTTGGGTGCTCATTGTCATTTACGACCTCATAACCATCTCTGAGACGTGTAAACCACTCATCATCAGAAACTTTTTTCATTAATTCAGATGTTTTGGTAAACGTTTTACCGATTTTAAAACAAAATTTGATATTAGCTCTTTGTCCGAAACTCATTTTTGTACCGATGACACAAACATACTGACACTTTAGACGCAATAACTTCGCTTCCCCTGAATAGAACGCCACCAAGCTCTCACTGGAAGTCAGCTATGGATGTAACTTCCTACGCATTAACTCATTAAAATGATGGCGCCGTCAAAAACATTTCTATGGCGCCGGTCTTGTTTATTTTGGACTTCACCTTGTATGTATACTTTTTGGCAAAGCGTGTACAGATTTCATCAGCTTTTTGCTAGGTTGTGTGGCAAAAAATATGCAGGAATATAGCTTAGATTGCCTTGACTATAACTGTTGCTTATTTTATATACAATTCATACATTTTTTGGTTCAAATATTTTGGCTGCGTCCCTATCATATACCTCTTCCCTCCTTTCGGTTTTTGATTGGTTTTTCCTCGGTATAGCTTCACAATAGACGAGCGTGATTCTTTGTCCAAGTGACCGGCCAAAATCGCGTAAGCGTTATCGCGCCAATTAAGAAGAAGAGAGAGCCCTCGTTACGGCAGCCATTTAGCCTAACCTAACTTTTGATTAATTTTACACGAAAAAAGTGTTGACTTAACTTACCGTGAACTGGCTCAGAGACGCGTACTCTAAGTTCTTCCAACTGCACCCTAAGTGTACCAATTACACACTGCTGCCAATAGGGTACACATATCAGCGTATGTAAGAGTATTTTACATACATATATTTATTAGACACGCATCCAGCCCCTGCCTCACTCACTAACTCACAGAAGCGCGTCACTGTATACCCGTAACTAGTTCGTTACGTGCTGCCAGCTGCTACGAGTACTCAAGTCACTAACATCGCACCGCTCCCACTTTCCAGCAGCATTTTTGTTGTGCCTGAACGCGTTTTAGACAATTGCATTAGCTTCCGTTTCCGTTTAATGTTTACTTTTCATGTCTCCGTTTTTCTGTATTTGTAAATGTCACACATCTTTGCGTCCTTACAGCTGAAACAATAAATATGTACGTAACTGTAGTATGGGTGGCAAGAGTAAGTTGGGCAAATTGTTTTTGCAATCGTGCTGCTGCTGTTGCTGCTACGTTTAGCGTAATGTGTCACGGCTCTCGAGCTCTAGTGAAACTTATACACACTATCACTGTATCTAATAGTGAGTAGTGTTGATAGAGCTGTTGATTCTGTGAAGTGGAAGTACTCATACACCTCGTCGCCCAAGTGCTACGCCTTCAACACACCGAATTTATTAGAAAGCAGTGCACACACAAGCACACAAGCGCACTATCACTGCTGTCAATAAGCTTATTTTGTTGTTGTGGTTGTGTGAGCTCTGGCGTGAAAATGGAAGTCAAGAGTAAGTCTTAGAATTTTATTACACCCACTCCGCCTGCGCTTCCCCCTTCACCTTGCTCGTTTGATTTCATTTCTTCAATAGCAAAATGTGCGAAAATAAAATCAAATAACTTACTTTACACTTGCACACTCATTCGAACACGTTTGTTCACGTCTTAAATGGTATACTTTCATAGCTATCCACTTACTTCGTCACCCCTGCCAATTCACTCACTCATTTCCTCATCTTCAAGTGTACACTCTAGCGTACTTAATAAATTTCGTTGCATACTTTTAGGTTATTAACACCATAACTTCGCGTTAAGTGTACAGAAGTAGACTCATCTGCTTGATACTTGCTGATATCAAACGGAAATTAAGCGTCATATTTTCCATGCTTTTAAGTTTAAAATTAGCTTTCGCGTGCCTTTATTGCCTGTCTTCAAGAAAATTCGCAAGTTTTGTCTATTCACTGGCATCAACGGCAGGTAGAACTTTAAGGTAGACACCTTTTGTTTTACTAAAATTCAAGTCAAGAAATATTCTTCTAGGTATGTAATCATGAGTTATGCAAATCTCGTAAAATAAAGCAACAGCTTCTAAGAAAGTAAAATTAATTAAAAATATTTGCGTATTTACTGGCTCTCCAAGCAGCAGAATAGAGGCAAATGACCCGCGCGATACCAGTGATGGGATAAGGGTAAATACCCAACCGATAAATTGCGTTACCCAAATATATATATATAAGAAAATATATATATAATTGGCGCGTAAACCCGTTTTGGGTGTTTGGCCGAGCTCCTCCTACTATTTGTGGTGTGCGTCTTGATTTTGTTCCACAAATGGAGGGACCTACAGTTTCAAGCCGACTCCGAATGGCAGATATTTTTATGAGGAGCTTCTTCGTGGCAGAAATACACTCGGAGGTTTGACATTGCCTGCCGAGGGGCGGCAATTAATTTTGGTGTTTCACCGAGATTCGAACCGACGTTCTCTCTGTAAATTCCGAATGGTAGTCACGCACCAACCCATTCGGCTACGGCGGCCGCCCAAATATTTGGGTACTTTCCCAAACTTTGGTTGTAAACTATGAACAGGAGTATTTCAACTCATTTAATACCGGCATTCAGTACGCAGTCTCTAGTCACAAAGACAGACTTTCAGCGCTAAAATCTCATTTTTGGAACATTCTGGTCACTTGTCTCAAGAAGATAGTCTCTATGGATCTTCTTCTTGTTAACTGGCGCGATAACCACTTACGCGATTGTGAACGAGTTTAACGAAGCGTGACAGTTGATTCTTTCTCGTACAAACCAGCGCCAGTTGAACACACCAAGTGAAGCCAAGTTCTTCTCCACCAGATCTTTTCAACGCAGAGAAGGTCTTCCTTTTGCTCTGCTACCACCAGCTGGTACCGCATCGAATACTTTGAGAGCCGGAGCGTTTGTATCCATTCGGATGACATGACTCAGCCATCGTAGCCACTGGATCGTTACTCGCTGCTCTATGTCTATGTCGTCGTAAAGCTCCTCGTTTCATCGCCTGTGATATTCGCCGTCGCCAACATGCAAAGGTCCAAAAATCTTCCACAGAATCTTTCTCTCAAGCACTCCAAGCGTCGTTTCATCGGATGTTGTTGTTGTTGTTGTAGCAGCATAAACATCCCCCATATTAACATACGGGGAATGCTGCTGGAGTGAGAGTCCTTGGTCGGATATAAATCCGGGTCGTTTCGGTAACGTAGAACCAACTGTCGTGGAAACGATCGGATGTTGTCATCGTCCACGCTTCTGCGCCATACGTTAGGAAGGACATAACGAGAGCTTTGTAGAGTGTTAGGTTTGTTCGTCGAGAGAGGACCTAACCACTCAATTGCCTACTTGGTCCAAAGTAGCACTTGTAGCAAAAGAGACTCTTCGTTGGATTTCCAGGCTGATATTATTATTGGTGTCAATGCTGGTTCTTAAATAAACGAGGTCTCTTACAACCTCGAAATCATAACTGGCAACAGTGACGTGGGTGTTGAGATATGCGATTGCGCCGACTGTTTGCTTGATGACAAGAGGTACTTCGTTTTGTCCTCGCTCACTACCAAACCCAATCGCTTTGCCCCTTTATCCAGGTTGGAGAAGGCAGAACTAACAGGCGGTTGTTAAAGCCGATGACGTCAATATCATCGGCATACTCCAATAATCGTACGCTCTTATAGAAAATTGTGCCTCAGCGGTTAAGTTCTGCGGCTTGCACGAACTTTTCTAACATCAGGTTAAAGAAGTCAGACTACAGTGATTCACCCTGGCTGAAATCTCGTTTGGTATTAAACGGCTTAGTGACGTCCTTCGCAATTCTGACGGTGCTGCTGGTATTGAGCAACGTCATCTTGCATAGCCGTATTAGTTTTGCGGGGATACCAAATTCAGGCATCGCGGCAAACAAGTAACTCCTTTTCATACTGTCGAATGCAGCTTTGAAATCGACGAGAAGATGGTGTGTGTCGATCCTCCTTTAATGCGCCTTTCCCAAGAATTGGCTTATTGTAAATATCTGGTCGATAGAGGACCTTCCAGTTGCACTTTTTGTAGATCTCAAAAGTAAAATTTGAAGGAAAATTTGTTTGCTTTTTATTTAATTAATGCTTTCTCTAATACAATTTTTGATGAATTTGCTTATCTCCTAAAAATTCATGTAGGAAAATTCTGGTAACTATACGAAGTATGGAAAAAAATACTTTTTTTACGGTTTTTTTTTTTTGATTTTCAAATGGTGGGACAATATCCAGCATAATAACTACATTCAACTACGTTCATACTTCTGTTGAACTTTGAGTTACTTTAGTTAAATACTTATACACATAAAGTTACCTGCCACTAAATATTTCGGCCGTGTAAGTCTATTTCAGTACTGCACTTTTTCCCCAAAGAGTTCATACAAAAAAATACAGTTTGCTTGCATTTAGTTAACTTATTCAGCCATTTGAATGTTTAATTGGTGACTCAAAGAAAAGTTTTTTCAGTAATCATATTCCTTAAAAATTTAATGAACAATCATGCTACCGAAATGTTAAAAAAGATATATATTACTATTTTAATGATCCCCTATACGAGGGCTGCCATTTCTACAAGTTAGCGTAAAATTAATCACCCTATCAGAAGATTTATAATTTTTACAAATGGCGTCGTATGTCAATTATATTTGACCTTGCGAATTAGCTGCGGTGTACAAATAAGAATTCCATCACTCAAAATGAATTTTTGTTTAGTAAAAAAGTTATTGCAAAACCTTGTTATTTTGCGTCACCTTGAGTTTTGCGTCCAATAATGAAGACATAGTAAAATAATAATATAATAAAAAGGGGTTTATTCTCTTTCCAAACATTCTTCTTGGCAGTCAATATATTTTTACATTCGCTTTAACCAATTTTCAAAGCACTTTTGCCACTCAGAAATGGATATCTCCGCTGTTTCGAGGCTCCGGCAGCTTCTTCAGACATTGAAAAATGTTGAATTCGCATTTTATTTTTGATGCTCGGGAATAAAAAGAAATTATTGGGTGAAAAATCAGTGCTGTAAGGTGGATGACTCATTAATTCATTCTTTTGAGTGCTCAAAAACTCTCTTGGGTGAGCCGATGCGTGAGAGGTCGCATTATCTTGGTCACGGATGATTCGCCCTCGGCGGTTGATTTTCCTTACATCTCCGCAAATCTCTGCCAAACGAGTGGTTGTGTGCCACTCAGAATAGACTGTTTTAAGTTTCATTTGCGATAAGAGATTTTCTGAAAAACAGGCGACCATTTGGCTTGAGTTACTTTGTCAACGAAGGAATATTATTTCTGCTTGATGCTAATTCCATCTTTTGGGAGAGATGAATTTTTCAACTCACTGAAAAGGGAGCAACTAAAGTTCGTAAGCGTAAACGTATATGTAAGTTTATGCTAAAAAATACCAAACTTTTTGTTAAAATCATCGAATTACAGCTATTACCTGCGATGAGCTGCAAAGCCACAAATAATAAAAGGCAACTCCACTATACATACATATATCTCTCACTCGGACACACCATCACTTGACCGTCGCTACTGGTTTTCACCACCAAATTTGATGAATAAGCAGTTCAATACCCGAATCGTCTCAAGTCTCGAACGTATAATCTCAAAGTTAGTGACTTTTGACTTCTATGAATTAGTAAATACCAGCATCAAATACATTTATTTCAGATAAAAAATAAAAAGCCTAAGTTCCTGGAATAAAATGACAAATGCGATAAAGCATAAATTTAGTCAAAGTACTGTACAGGACGTGCAATATCTAAGGACCAACCAACCTGTTGTTAAGAGATTCAGTCACAAATAAATAAATTAATAAAAAATTAGTTTTTTGGAAACTTTGTAAATATATTTGAAGCCGTGATATATCCATAAAAAGTAAAACCCCAACAAAATATAGCAAGTTTAATTACTTTTAATTTGATATATTTTCGACCGGTTAACGTATTCACCAGATATTAGAAATTTGTATGCCTATCGTATTTTCTCCAATCCAAACCCGTTACTTGGCTTTATCTCTAAAACTCCATGGCAGAAAAAAATTAGCAGTGCGATATAAAATTGCATACCCGAAATATTTCGAAAAACTCAAAATATTAAGTTTGAAATTTTCAAGAAAATTTGTTAAGGTTTTTTTTGTACTTTGCACAAAGTTTTCATAAACAAATATTAAAATTGAAAATATTAAACTCACTGCATATTCCTAGAATGCCCTCTATGTATGTATGTATTTTTCCCGCATTTAATCGCTCACTTACTCCAACGCCCATCAGGAATTCTTTCTACTCTTCTCTTCCCTGTCACAGGTAAGTGAGAATAACTTGTCAGTTTGTGGAAGAGCTGAAGAAAATTGGCTGATGCATCAAGTTGTCGCATTACATACATACACTCACACAAACATATGTACATACATAGAACCTAGATATTCACGTTGCTTCCTTTCAACCATCCAAAGCAATAAAAATTGGTACGGAAGATGGAAAGCCAATAAAGAAAAGGATGTGGTTGCTTTCAAAGAAACTTAGAAACTGTGGCGGGAAATGAAGTGAATGTTTAGTGATCAGTTGAAGATGGCAAATCAAATAAATTGCGGAACTATCACATAGCAAATAAATCAAGCTGCCATCCGGGAAAAAAGTAGTGGATGGGTAAAACAAATATCGAAAGAGTGCAAGGCTCTTGAAAATGTTAAAAAGGGGAAAAATGCGCCGAAGTGACATTTTAAAGTATAGTTCGAATAGAAGTGAAAAAAGAATAAACTTTTGATAAATGGCTGCCAGCGATACAGCTGTAGGAGGGGGCGCGCGCGGTGCCAAAGTGATTAACTTAGATTGGTATAACATCTACTTGTAAATATAACGTAAATGATACTCAGCGCTCGTGTTTTCATTTTCTTGTTCTTCTTTTTTCCTCCCCATATTATTTATTGGGGCAAACCTGTGATTGCGTGTATCGTTAAGGAATTCGGACCAGTTCATAAGCAATTAGATCCAGCTTTGAAATCCAACGGAGGATCTCTCTTGCCCACAAGTGCTACTTTGGACTAAGTAGGCAGTTGAATAACTAGTAAAGGCCTCTCCCGACGAACAAAACTAACACTCTACAAGGCTCTCATCATACACGTCCTAACGTATAGCGCAGAAGCTTGAACGATGACAACATCGGATGAGGCGTCCCTTAGAGTGTTTGAGAGAAATATTCTGTGGAAGATTTTTAGGCCTTTGCACGTTAGCGAGCTGTGTGAGACATAGAGCAGCGAGCAACAATCCAGCGCCTATGTTGGCTGGGTCATGTCGTTCGACAAGTGCTCCGGCTCCGGTACCAGCTGGTTGTGGTAGAGCAAGAGGAAGACCTCCTCTGCGTTGGAAAGATCAGTTGGAGAAGGACTTAGTGTTTCCAACTGGTGACTGACCCGCTTCGCATCAATCAAGAAGAAGAAGAATTAGATCCAAATACATTCCTTTCTTCCCAATTCCTGTCATCTCCGATGGGACCTCAAGATTTCAATTGTCGAACCAATTCCATTTCCTTTTGAACAAGAATTTTCTACCTTCTAATCCAATGTGCATAGTGACGAATCATTTAAGGCGAAGTACTTCGTTCAGTTACAAGCCTAAGAAAGATCTGGTAAGCTCCAACTACGAGATAATCCACCAGATAATCTGCCACAAGAGACCACCTCTAACTTCAGCGAAAATGTAACGCTAAAGCTATAGTTTCAATGCTTAAGAAATATATTTAGAATAACATAATATTACGTTCCCATAAATTCGGTGGACCAGCTTGCATTTACTCCAATCAGTTTCTTCTTTAATCTATTTTTTGTTTTCTTTTTGTGTAAATATTTCTATTTATTTTTTTGCTTTGGAAAATCTTTTATTTTTATCTAAAAATCGAATAGCCATCACTGTTTTGATGTTGGCTGTCAAATTTTACGAAATTTAATTTTTCCAATATTCAATGCAATATATTTGTGAGTTAATGGGATTATTGCATGCATACAGATTCGATTAACTGCCGGCCATGCCAGTTTTTTAAATGAATAAAATGTTCAAAATATTGGGTAATCCGAAAAACACTTCGCTTCACACTGAGTATTTTATATTGCTGTGCTATTTGTGGCTTTTCGCGCGCTCGTATGGTAAATAGATTTATTCTTTAATTTTGTTCGTCTATGTCAGATAGCTGGATTAAAATGATGCTACTGAAGTCAAATAAAACATAGGACTGAAATTTGTGGTAGAGAAAAAAAAAGATTTGTGTGTGCATTTGTTTTTTATATATTTCGTTTTCGAATTGAAATTGAAAATATTTTTTTTTAGTTTGTTTTGTGTACGAATTTATTTAAAAATTTCATCTGAACTACATATGTCCGGATGATATTTTAACAATAGTATTAAGTGCAAAAACAAAAACAAGAAAGAAAAAATGAATGAAATTATCATAAATATTTTCCTAAGCAGGTTTATAGTTTTAAATTTTTTAACAACTAGACCTCACAATATCTCTAGAGCCGCAAACCTATAGAGAGTACTAACGATATATTGATTTATGAGTGTTTATTGGTATTTTTTTAACTAAATATGTAATTGCTTATAAAATTTCCCTACATATATTTTTTTAAACCGCGCTATACACATCAGTTGCACACAAAAGTAATATTTTACTGTATTGTTTGTGAAAATTATGTGATTTTTTTAAATTTCCCATTAAGGGAAATTTTTGGGAAATTATTCATAGTGTCTTATTTTTGGTAACCAACTTAGTTTCTATCAAATTTGTAAGAGAGTTTACTTTAAAAAAAATTTCCTAAAATAAAAATTTTATTATTATTATTATATTATTAATTAATTGTGTTTTATTATAACCTATTTGGTTTACATTACAAAAAAAATAATAATTTTGTAAACTTCACTTTATAAAGTATTTCCTTTACAATTTTAATTTCTAATAAAAAAATTGCGTTTTATCAATTTTATAAAAGAATTTGCTTTTTGACATTAAAGTAATTTGAAATGAAAATTCCTGGAACGTCACAAGTTATTTTCAGTAAGATGTAGGTAACAAAATTCCCAAATATCGTTTGATAGTGTAACAAATATTTTTATTTGAAGAAAACAGTTTCTGCGATAATTATTTGGGGAAATATGTAATTGCTTAGAAAATTTCCAAACATATATTTTTTTAAACCACGCTATGCACATCAGTTGCGCACAAAAATAATGTTGTACTGTATTTTTTGCGAAAGTTATATGATTTTCTTAAATTTCCCTTCAAGGGAAATTTTTGGGAAATTATTCATAGTCACCTATTTTTAATAAAAAAACTTACTATCTAACAAATTTTTTAAAAATATTTGCTCTAAATAAAATTTCCTAAAGTAAAACTTATGTTTTATTGCATTAAGCTGTATTTTATTATTTATTTGATTTCAAAAACAAAAAAAAACAATAATTTTGTGAACTTCACTTTATAAATTATTTCCATTGCAATTTAATTTCTAATAAAAAAAGCTTTCTATCAAATTTATAAAACAACTTATAAGAGAAATGATTCGTTAAATAAAAAAATTATTATTTTCAGCAGGTAACGAAATTTCCGAATATCGTTTGATAGTACAACGAATATCTTTAATTTTACTTTAATTTAAATAAAACAGTTTCCACAATATTTATGCAAATATATATATATAAATATATAATTGTTTATAAAATTTCCCAAAACATATTTTTTTAAACTGCTCTATACACATCAGCAGAGCTCAAAAATAATGTTGTACTGTATTGTTTCTGAAAATTCTATGATTTTTTCAAATTTCCCTTTAAGGGAAATTTCTAGGAAATTATTCATAGTGAGCTATTTTTAGCAAAAAACTTGCTATCTAACAAATTTATAAAACTATTTGCTCTAAATAAAATTTCCTAAAGTCAAAATTATATTTTATTGCACTAAGGTGTGTTTTATTATTTATTTGATTTAAAGTACAAAACACAGTAATTTTGTGAGCTTCACTTATTAAAATATTATTAATGCAATTTTAGTTTTTACTGAAAAATAGCTTTCTATCAAATTTATAAAAGAATTTCATTTGTGAAATAAACTAACTTGAAATGAAAATTCCTGGAACGTCACTAGTTATTTTCAGTAAGAAGTAGGTAACAAAATTCCCAAATTTCGTTTGATAGTGCAACGAATGTCTTTAATGTTACTTTAATTTGAATAAAAAAGTTTCCGGTGTACTTGTTTGGGAAAATATGTAATTGTTAAGAAAATTTCCCAACATATATTTTTTTAAACCGCGCTATGCACATCAGTTGCGCACAAAAATAATGTTGTACTGTATTGTTTGTGAAAATTATATGATTTTCTTAAATTTCCCTTTAAGGGGAATTTTTGGGAAATTATTCATAGTGACCTATTTTTAGTAAAAAACTTGCTATCTAACAAATTTTTAAAAGAATTTGCTTTAAATAAAATCTCCCAAAGTAAAAATTATGTTTTATTGTATTGTTGTATTTTATTATTTATTTGATTTCAAGAACAAAAAAAAAAAACAATAATTTTGTGAACTTCACTTTATAAATTATTTGCATTGCAATTTACTTTGGAATAAAAAAAAGCTTTCTATCAAACTTATAAAATAATTTATAAAAGAAATGATTTGTTAAATAATAAATATATTATTTTCAGCAGGTAACGAAATTCCCAAATATCGTTTGATAGTACAACGAATATCATTAATTTTGCTTTAATTTGAATAAAACAGTTTCCGCAATATTTATACAAATATATAATTGTTTATAAAATTTCCTAGAACATATTTTTTTAAACTGCGCTGTACACATTAGCAGAACACAAAAATAAGTTGTACTGCATTGTTTGTGAAAATTATATTATATGATTTTTTTAAATTTCCCTTTAAGGGAAATTTTCGGGAAATTATTCATAGTGACATATTTTTAGTAAGAAACGTGCTATCTAACTAATTTATAAAAGAATTTGCTTTAATTAAAATCTCCTAAAGTAAAAATTATGTTTATTGCACTAAATTATGTTTTATTATTTGATTTAAAGTAAAACAAAACAGTAATTTTGTGAGCTAAAATTCCAATTTTCACTACAATTTTTATTACTGAAGTTTTAATACAAATTGTCGGGTCATTCTAAACACATATATGTACATGACTCAACTACTTTCATTAAATAAATTAATTGCCTAATATATTCACTCAAATCCTTAATTTTCCTTTAACCACAAAACGATTTCTCCTCCTACCCAGTGAGTGAGTAACTTTTATTTCATTGAATACTTGCATTACAAGTGATTTAGCAAACATTCATTTTATTGCGATTTGCAAACATTCAGCCTTCACTGCGCTCCAGTAGGCAAGTATTTCATGTATGCATGTACTTATACATTCGGCCCGACACTAAATTAAACAAAATAACATACCAAAAGCCACCATAAGACTCATTAGAGCATTGCCATTGTAGGGGCAACTGGGCTGGCGAATGAATTACACCGAAAAAGGGAAAATTAAATGAAAGGCAGCTCCAACGGCAGTCGCATGCAAATAGAGTAAGGGCAATTTGGCAAATTTCAGACACATTTAGTAAGTGTATTTAAATACATGGAACCACTAATGAGGCAAACTTTGCTCAGCTCAGTTGGTTATGCACACACGAGCATGTACGTACGAGTATGTGTGTATGCAGGTCGAGATATGAAATGATGTATGAGGAAAATAACTATTTGCATACATACGAAAATATGTGCTTGTTTACTGCTATGCATTTCTAAGTATGCATGTATGTGTATATAAATGTGGCTATACGAGTATGCACGCACACATGCACTCTTGCTTGCCTCCTGCCTCTTTGACCGCCACATGACGAAAGTGATTAAAAGGCATAAAAATTGCTCAGCAATGCAAATAAATGCGCATAATTAATGCAACATAGTAACGATAATACACAGGACTGCACAATTACGTAGTAGAAATTGAAAAATAGTGAGCGCCAGAAAAATATTTTCAGCTTGAATGTGTACGTACATGTGTGTGGGTGTGTGAATGCGAAAAGTGGTTAAGTGGTTTAGGTTTTCAATGCTAAAAAGTCAATTAGGATTTATTATTAAATATAAAAATTTGTTTCAAAAGAGTGGTGAGGTCAAACGTCCTCCAAGAGCGGATCTACGGGGGTTAGTACGGAGCCTAAGGTCTCTATGCGAGAGCCATTGGCTGGAATTCCAATTTTAAAAATTGTCCAATTAGAAAAATAAGTTAATGAGCACAGCAAATGTTGTAGGGAGTATAATTTTATGCCCTGTAACTGAATGAACTTATTAGAGAAAATACTGTCATGGACAGCTACCATCTAAAGGAATGCAAATTTTGTGGTAATTTGATGGGAATCCTGTTTATTCAAGTAATATTATATATGTAAAACTTTAGAGCCGATAAACAAATTTTCATTACCTGAAAAGTGTATTACATTCTGAAGCCAGATTGTTCAAAGGTTAGTTCATGCGCGCTTTAAAGTCTCCATAATAATAGGAAATTTTGCTCACCTACTTATCGACTTAGCAAAAACTTCACGCTAAAATAATAGATTTTATTTTCACCATTGAGCTGATGGCCTCTGCAGCCAATGCTCAAACATAATTTTAGTACTGGTATTCATACCAGTCACTAAATAATAATAATATTTTCACCATTGATTTTTTAGCTATTATCTTTTTAAACAGTTGGTTTAAACAGCTGACGCTTCGTGTTTTGTTTCACTGCCAAACATCTTCAGTTTGGTCTATAATTCAACCATGAATCGTCTTACAAACGAACAACGCTTGCAAATCATTGAATTTTATTATAAAAATGCGTGTTCTGTTAAGAAAGTTTATCGCGCGCTTCTTCCATTTTATGGTCAGTTAAATCGACCCACTGAAGCGGTTATTCGAGCGATTGTGACTAAATTTTGAACCAAATTTACATTATTGGACATCAAACCACCAATTCGCTTACGTAGAAAATATCGCAGCTGTATGGGCCAGTATTAATGATGACCATCAATTATCGATTCGTCGCCGTTCGCAGCAATTGGGCCTCTGTTACTCAACAACGTGGAAAATTTTGCGAAAGGATTTAGGTGGGCAGGCTTTCAAAATACAGCTGGTGCAAGAATTGAAGCCGAAGATCTACTTTTTTATCGAAAAGTTGTGTTCAGTGACGAAGCCCATTTTTGGATCAATGGGTACGTAAATAAGCAGAATTGTGATTTTGGAGTGAAGATCAGCCACAAGAATTGCAAGAGCTACCAATGTATCCAAAAAAGGTCACAATTTGGTGCGGTTTATGGACTGGAGGTATCATTGGACCGTACTTCTTCAAAGACGCCGCGAATCGTAACGTAACTGTGAATGGTGAGCGCTACCGTGAAATGATATTCAACTTTTTTTTGCCCAAAATGCAAGAGCTTGACGGCGCCACATGCCACACAGCACGCGTAACAATGGACTTGTTGAGAGGCGAGTTCGGTGAACATTTTATTTCACGTTCGGGGCCTGTCAATTGGCCACCCAGATCGTGCGATATAACGTATTTAGATTATTTTTTGGTGGGCTATGTTAAAGCTCATGTCTACTCAGACAAGCCTGCTTCAATTAACGCATTGGAAGAATACATTAAAGCATTTATATGTGATATACCGGCCGAATCATTGGAAAAAGTATACTAAAATTGGACTAAGCGGATGGACCATTTGAAGCGCAGTCGCGGTCAACATTTGCATGAAATAATCTTCAAACATTAAATTATATTGACTGTACTATGGCTTGGATAAAAATGTCATGCATTTTTCTGAATTTTACGTGTGTTTTTTTAAAAAACTTTCCTATAGCTCTTAAAAAATCACCCTTTACTATAAAATAAGAAGAAGTTTCGCAGCACAAAACTTAGGTAGTGGGGTGCACAAATGTAGACCAGAAAACCAAAATCCTGTCACATGGCACATGCACCCAACTTAAGAGTGTTTAAGGGCGTTTTATGCCGCTTCCGAATGACGAATGGTTTTCGTAAGAAACTTTTTCATGGCGAAAAAACGACAGTTTCCCTTGCTTGTATTTCTTCTCCTATCCACAGTATAATCGCACATCTTGAGCTAGGCAACCCTCCTGAGTCAGTTTCTGGATACGCCAATGCAGTCACATATGAGTGTTTGTATGTATATGATTGTATGTATATAAGCACATACTTCAATTTTTATTATATGTACTTAGAAATGTACAAACACATTGCCACATTAAACACTTATTTCGCTCTATTAAGCATTTCCCTTTAATTCAACTTTAATTGCGTTGAATCTTAAATGTTTGAAAAATGTTTCTGAGCCTGATTTCAAATGTGTGGCGGTTGATTATTTGATTTAAAATCATTTCCCTTCTTAAAGGTTATATAATACACATATTAGAGGTGGAAAAATATCGACGATTCTATCGATATATCGATGGTTGCTTTTGCAAAATTTACTATCGTATACTATCGGAACTAAAGGGTTTTCCAATAACAGCTGTTATTGGTGAATGGATTGCGCTATCGAGAGATGATTCACGATTTTTTATGGCCGGAATTGGATGGTATTGATCTGGACAAAGTTAATTTTCAACAAGACGGCGCTACGTGCCACACAAGCAACGAAACCATTGATCTTTTACGGCAAAAGTTTCCGGGCCGTGTTATCTCTCGAAGAGGTGATCACAATTGGCCACCGAGATCTTGTGATTTAACACCTTGAGACTTTTTTCTTTGGGGCCACGCAAAAGAGAAGGTCTACGCCAAAAGCCCAGGGGCGATTCAAGACCTCAAAGATGGAATTCCAGAGGCTATCGAGGACATAGGGCAGCCACTTTGCAATTCAGTTATGGAAAGTTTCATGTGAAAGGATATTGTCCTGTAAGCGTGGTCGTGGGGGTCATTCGCCTGATGTTATTTTCCACTATTAACGGCATACCTTGCTCTTTATAATGAAATAAACAACCGATCATTTATATTAAAAATAGCATTTTTCTTTGGATATCAAAATAACACCTCTGTTTGGAAAACCCTATACTTTAACTATGTAGCATTTTACAAGACATTTTACAGACATCAAAAAAATGTAATGCTTTGATTTATTGTTTGAGATCATTAAGAAATATAGGAGATGCAGCTTTTTCGCTGATGGGTGTTAAAGATCTACAATCATTCAGTATAGTGAATGAGGAAGGTTTCACACGCTTAATTAATGTTTTGGATCCTCGATATCGCAGTAGAATACATTGCAGTTAGTTGCGATTAATGAAGCTTGATGACTATGGGATCCTATTTGATTTCTACACGTCATTTTGTTGTCAGCGAACTTAATTTAAAATGTAAGCCCGGCATGACCAAACAAACCATTCAGCTAAAAAAATTTTGAATTGATCGAAGACTACGGCTTAAGAGAAGAAGTATGATAATTCATATTGTCCCCGATAATGCATCTTCACTGCTGGAGACTTGTGAGTCTTCAAAAAGCGGCATCTGCCACGTGTTGCACAATCAGTCCACTTAGTTGCACAAAATCGTTTAAGGGGTTACATACAGGGTTGCCCATATTCGACGGACCCGTGTGTTTTTTTGGGCCCATTCCAATCGACAAGGCTTGTCCGCAGGCAAAAATGTTTGCGTCAATTGAATCTTATACGGGAATAAATGCAAATCAATGCGGATAATTCGTTGTAAAGTGGTCCGAGCAATGCCCAACTGCTGAGAACGGCAATTTTGCGATGTCCTTGGCGACGTCTCAACACTGGCCCGTACAAGAGCAATATTCTCAACCGATCGCTTTGGTCATACAAACCTTGGCCGTACCTTTCGTACAAACGTTTAACGGTGTTCTTAGAAGGCACACTTTTCACATTATTTAATTTTTTATACGCACGTTGAGTTTTCACAATTGACTTCTTTTATTGAATGTAAATTTCAACAATTTGGGAGCGCTCGCGTGGCGTTTACTGTTCCATGGTAAAAATCTGCTTGGACTGACGCTTCCAACGCGGTATGTAATTAAGCGATCTGACGTCTCTGTCAAAAGCTACAGAGTTGCCAGATGGGTCTGTCGAATATTGGCTACCTTGTACGTCCAAAATTTTCAAAAAAACAATTTTTTTTACAGATTATTATTCTTTATAGTATATCTGTGGAAGTCGATTGTAAAAATTCTCCATAGATACAAAGTTATGGTAGAAAACGTAACTGCCCGACGAGAGTTTCATGCGCACAGGGAGATCTCCTTCGTGTGAGGCAGCTGGCCTTGAGCGAAATCCACTTGAAAATTTAAACTCGTTTTTCTCGAAACTACTTTTCCGGCATGGTCCGCATGATAACTTTTACATAGTCGAAGGTGTTTTCTCTATAGTCTGTCGAACCGAATTTTTGATATTTTTATTAAAAAACTAGCGGACCCGACAGACTTCGTTCTGTCAAATAGATTTTGAATGTGACAGTTTATATTTCAACCTTAAGACGTTTTAACTCTGCTAATCCTCACACACCACCCTATCATCATGGTGACGGTTCTGTTCAGGAGAATTAAAGAAAAAAGTCAGTTCGGGTGACTTAAGTATCTTCGATTCCACGAACTTTGGCCACCTTTTTGGGACCCACTAAAAACCCCGACTGGGATGACTGCGAGAGGGCTTCAAACTAAGAGGGGAGCTTAAGGTTCAAACCTGATTGAAAAATAATCTAAAGGGATAGTGGGAGCCTAAAGGTGACAAATATTTAAAATGTGGAACGCACTAGATCCTCCCACGCGAATATGCACACACACGAACGCGCAATATTTGTATGGGAAAAATAAAAGGGCTGTTTTAGGGTTTTCCCGGAAATTATTCGAATTTTTCTCGCCGTACAAACCATCCTTGGACTTCAAGGAACATTTCAAAAAAATTGTTAAGATTGGTCCATGCGTTGTTGAGTTATGCGCTTACCAACACATTTTGCGATTCATTTTTATATTATAGATTTTATAAACATAATTTAAGTGTGACATTTACGACGCAAAACGCATATTGTTTTTAAAATGCCGTAAATTGCAAAATTTTTCGAAATTCAAAAATTTGGCTCGACAGACTATAACTACAACTTTATTTTACAAGAATTTTTTACCTTTTACAGATCCATCAAGATTTCGAGGAGAAATGATGCAGACCGTGGGGCAACTTTTTTTCATTGTACTTTGGGTCAAGTGATTTTTTACATACTAATTTGTGTAAACAAAAATAAAAATAAATTTTTTTATAAAGTTTAAGTTCTAATAACCAATGTATAAAATGTTGTTTTTTATCTCTATTGTTGTCCCTTCTAAAAATAGGTTTTCCTTTTAGCATATTTTTGGCCCTGCTGGACGTATGTACCCCTTAAACAACAAGCAATTCTAATAACATCTTAATCAAAAGAAAAGTTGATAGACATTCAATTCATGCGATCGACTACAAGTAGGCAGAATCTGATAATGGAAAGAGCGAATGGTACTCCATACACACATTTTTTAACTGCGCACTAGAATCTCAAAGAGCTTGGGAGAGAGATTCCATTGTATCCACCATCATATAGTCCGGCTCTGGCACTAAGCGCACATCACTTTTCAAGCATTTGCAAAACCTTCGTAATGGTTGAAAACTCGCCTTAAGAGCGGCTGGGGAAAACGAGCTGGGAAAATTTTGTACCAACAGAAACAAGGACTTCTTCAAAAACAGAATTATGTAATTGCCTTCAAAATCGATACAAGTTATCGCAAAAATGTCGCATATTTCAGGTAAAACGTATATTATCAACACAAACAGCAGAATAAGGCGTAACATACACACAAATGCATAAACTCACATACTCTCAAAAGGAGATTAAAATATAACCAATTGGAGCATTTTTCACATTGTACAAATAAAGATGAGAAACTGATTAAAAGTAAAGCAGCGCTCTCGATGCTACTACTGTTACGAGTAGAGCTATGCTGTATCTCTCTTTAGATAAGTGTTGTTGCGTAAGCACTGGAAACTGTTAATTAATGCCTACGAACTAGTACTTTGAGATACCCATCCACACTAAAACAACAACTTAATGCATAACCATTAAAATAGCAATAACATCGTCTGTAATGAAACAAACTGCTTGTCTCTGCTTTGATTCGAAATGAACCTTTTCCAAAAGAATTTCATATCGCCCCAAAAATCTACTTAAATTAAAACTATTTTGCGAAAATTGCCTTTCTCTCTGCTATGGAATGCCATAACCGGTATTGTAGTAACCCAATATTGCCTTTTTGTTAACCCGCAAACGATGTTCACCTGGCCAAACTTTAAATGCATTCATAAATTTCTCCATTAACAAATTAAGCCGGAATTAATTAAGAGTAGCAAAGTGGCAAAAGAAAAGGATTCGAAATAAAACATGCGCGTATTTGTTCTAGCGGAAAATTGTTTGAAGATGAGATTCGGCGCAATATTTTCTTGGCAATATGCCGCTACAGCAAAGGTAGGCAGCAACAGAAATAAATGATGTAGAACGGAGCTAACTGCAGATAAGTCGAGAGTACGAGTAATAGCTTTTATAAAATATTTATATCGAGCCAGAAGCCAAGATGATTAGGTTGTACGTACATATGTATAACACCAACAAATGCAGTAATATTAAAAAAGCGTACAGGGTGGAGAAAAAAATTTGGAAAAGAAAAGAAAAGAAAAGAAAAGAAAAGAAAAGAAAAGAAAAGAAAAGAAAAGAAAAGAAAAGAAAAGAAAAGAAAAGAAAAGAAAAGAAAAGAAAAGAAAAGAAAAGAAAAGAAAAGAAAAGAAAAAAAAAAAAAAAAAATTGAAGCCATATCCAGGTGAAAAATGAGAAATGGAAGCCATATCTAAATATTCTCACATGAAATTAGCATTCTGTTGCTACCCAGACGATGACCACTGTAAAGGTGAAACCACAAATACTGAAACATCTTTTGAGAAAACAGCTTGCTTCTAATAGCCAAAGCGCACGAAAAGCATTGGCAAACCCTGGAGTATTTCTGTTTTAAAAAGATTTTCACTGGTAGGTAGCGGATTCTTCAGGATTTATCCAAGGTGTGCCCCATAGAGTTTAGGAAAAGAAAAAATGTTATTGCTGTCGGATTTACAATTTATTTGTATTCACACAACCCACCAATTCCCGGGTCGCTTTTGTTCGAAGAAAAGAAGAAAAATTACTTTGTGACGCCGATCGGCATATTCTGGGCGTTTTCGATGTATAGCGCTGTTCAAATCGGCCAATTGTCGTTGGTAGCGTGCACCGCCAACTGTTTCACCTGGTTTTAGTAGCTCGTACCAAATCATACCATGCTGATCCCAGAAAACAAGCAGCATTGCCTTGCGGCCGAAGCGATTTGGTTTGGCCGAAGCGACGATCGTTTACGCTTGGGATTGGAGAAATACACCAATTTTTCATCACCCGTAACGATTCGAGGCAAAAAATACTTTCTTTTGACAAGACATTTGGGAAGATTTAAAAATAATCCTGACGACATCTATGGACTAATTTCGTAGGTATATACCTACAGTCGTGCATAGCCGTTTTTAAAATTTCCAAAAATTAATATTTTTTCAAGCCTTTCGAAAACAAAAAAAAGGGTGAAAACACAAACTCATTTTTCAAACCTGCACCATTTTCTCAAAAAAAAATAAAAAAAACCGCCACGTACGACGTAAGCCATTGATGTATAGATGAAGATTTTTCTTGGTTTTTTGCTTTCAGAAAATAAAATATATTACTAATAAAAAAATTTGTTTTTGTTTCTCATCGTTTAGAAATCGTAAGGATTTTTTTTTTTACTTTATTGCCAAATACGAATTTTTTCATGTTGCATATGTCAATATTCGGCAAATTCTTGCATTCTAAAAAATCCTTCGCGAAACACAGGCTAATTCTCGAAAATTGTTTCATTATTTCTTTTTTATTTATTATATATATTTTTTCCTTGTTCGCTCCTCTCGGTAGCATAGGTCCTCGACAAGACTTGTCTTGCGTTGGTTTCGTTAATCTATTTGATTTCTAACAGGGTTGGTGATTAGCCTGCCGCTATTAGTCGTAAGTAGTGGGAATGCGCACCTGTCGTTGCTTAGGTACAACGTCTTCTTACTACTTAGAGCGCCATCTGTGTTTCACATTTTTCTGCCAGAAGGATCGCACAGATGGTTGAGGACTTCGCTAAAGTGGTGTGTCTGCACTATTACCCCGGCAGCCCGCTTCGTCTTACTGGCGCCACTTGATGCAATGTGTAACTGTGTGCTTTTCTTTGTTTTTGCTTGTTTTTAGTAGCCATTCGCTGACTATTGTGCAGGAGTAAGGATGGAAAGAATGGAAAGCATAAGTTTTTGGGTTTGAGGAATAAGAATTTATTTTCTTTGGCTTCGAACCCACACCCTCTGGGACGGTAGGCCAGTGCACTTATGCTAAACTATCGTGGCCGCTTATTATTATTATATACAGGGTTGGCCATATTAAACTGACCCATTGAGTAACCCTATAACTTTTTACTGTAATTTCAGATCAGCTAATGACATACCGCGTTGGAAGCGTCAGTCGAAGGAGATTTATACCATGAAACAGTACACCCCAATAGAACACGCTGAAATTGTTCAGCTGTACATTCAAAATTCCTTCTCGATTGTAAAAACGCAACGCCATCAAATCATTATGAGTGATGAGGCCCATTTCTCCTTGAACGGAACCGTAAATAAGCAAAATTGCCGTTTCTACGCCACTGAAAACCCTCAAATTATTGAAGAGGTACCTCTCCACGACCAAAAAGTTACAGTCTGGTGTGGCATTTGCGCTGATATGGTCATTGGGCCGTTCTTCTTTGAAAATGGTCAACACCAACCATTGACCGTCAATCAAGAGCGTTATCGGGCCATGATAACCGATTTTGTGATGCCGATTGTTCGTGAAAATGGTATGGAGCACTTCTGGTTTCAGCAAGATGGCGCACCACCACACACAGCACGAGCCACCGTCAACTTATTGAAGACTTTGTTCCCTGGCCGTTTGATATCAAAAAGCGGCGATTTTGACTGGCCGCCACGATCACCAGATTTGACGCCACCGGACTTTTTTCTTTGGGGCTATTTGAAATCTAAGGTTTACGTCAACAAGCCAAAGACACTAGGCGCACTTAAGGCCAATATCCGACGGGAAATAGCCGCCATATCGGCCGAGACGCTGGCCAAAACTATGGAAAACGCCGAAAAACGGGCACATTACGCTATACGAGCTAAGGGCGACCACTTGCGCGATATCATATTCAAAAAGTGATGTAAACGAATCTCCTTGAACTAAATTAAATGTTTTTCACAATGAAACACAAAAAAATTTTTCTTTTTCCATATTTTTTTAATAATCACATGGGTCAGTTTAATATGGCCAACCCTGTATTTAAATATACTATTACTATTAACAGAAAAAAATTAACAGTTCGGCATAGCCACTTTCTTTTATTTTTATTAGCTTTGTTGCCAGGTAAGAATTGTTTTTCTTCAGAGATATCAGTATTTCATTTATTTATTATTTATTTTATACATTATACATTATACATTTATAATATATTTTATTTTTATTATTTCTTTTATATGGAATTTTTTGACCAGCCCTCAATTTTAGGTCCTCCCATTTAGGGCTTTTGTCATTTGTTGCATATTGCCTATATTTTGCTGATACACTATTTGCCGTCCGCTGATTTTCCCCCAATGCGTCGCAATTAACGTTCAGCATCGTTTTTACCGCAGTTTATTTTTCTTCAGTCACTTACCCCTAATTGGACGCAAATGCTTCCGCACGTTTGCCAGCTGTCATTAGGTGAAACTTGGCCAAAGCGCTGCTAGGCAGTTTTACGTTCGCTGCAATTAAAGTTGGCTACCCTGTAAATATTTGCCAACAGCTCAACTCTTCACTTTATCCATCACCGTTAGTGTGGTTGTAACTCCGCATGCCTCTCAATCCATCGACGGAAGGGTCTACCATTAGCATTTTGCATCGCAGTCACTCTCCGTATTAATTATTTTGCCAACTTTAAAAATACTTAATTGACAATTTTTGTGGCTGATTCTTTTCACGCATAAGTGCTGCTTAATTAAGTTACTAGGTCGCGCGGACAAATGGCTACCAAACCGAGGTGATTGGGTTATGGCAATCGCAGTCGCAGTCGTCGTGGAATCTTCGCTAAAAATATAGAATCCCAAATGCGTTTTCTCTCATGATGCCAAAGTGCCGATGGGGGTAAACATGTTGTTGTTGTACAACGTAAAACCTTTATTTACCTCTCACTATTTCCCACCAAACATGCGATGGGCAGGTGATTCAAAAAGAGCTACACCGATTGCCAGCGCTTGAGGATGGTAAGTAAAGAGCGGATTGGATAATGGCACAACAAATTACACCAATTCAGTTACGCCTGCGCATCCGCTGAAATGCCGACAAGCCTTACTTTTACTTCCTGCCCTTCCGCAACCATCGCCGCTGCTGCACCAAATTTGTGGGCATCCTTCGTTATACGTTTAAATAAAATTTGTTATTTTCTACTGATATTTTCTGTGCACATTTTATAGGCCGTTCTACACCGTATGGTTGTTGTCATTATCATTGTTGTTGTTGGTGTAGTTGTAACATCACTCCAGTCGCACGTTGATGACCTGAGGCACTCAATTATGCCGCTCAATGACAAACGGGGCTTGTTGCCACAGCGGTGGCATGTAACTACAACGCGTTAACAGCGGCAATGATGGCATATAAATTGTGTATGTATGTATATGTGTGTGTGTGCTTGTACAGAAAAGCAGCAACAACAAGTATTTGCCAAATATTATGCAAAATAACAGTTATGTTGCGTGGCAGTGTGTGTGTGTGTGCGTGTTGGTGAGCTGGCTGGGCCTGCGGCGGTTTGTGGACAGTCGAGATGGTTAAAAGTCAGCATTTATATTTCATGTCGCAAATTTTTATTTAGTTCGCTCGCCTCTTCATCGCTGGGCACAGCCTTTGCTGGGAAGGTAGTAAAATTGTTGTTGATTTTGTTATTGGTTTCACGCTTGAAATAGCTGTAAAATAGGCTTATAACTTCTTGTTGAGGCGCTGTTGTTATTGTAACGCCGGCGGGTAACACAGTTAGTAACTGGTGTTGCCAAATTTTCAAAATGTCCCAACATTAAAATGAATGACACTTAGCGGCAACTGATGGATGTCAGGTTCTATGGATGCTTTAGCTCGTTCATTTTTACGGAAGTGAAAGTAGCTTTCTAATCTTTTTTTTTAGGCTAGGTTCATCAACTGAAATCCAATTTTGTCCAGATACTTTCCTAACCCCGGATTATAGCAAACTGAGCATCTCTCATTGATGGCAAGCACTGATATGAAGCTCTGGCTACGAAAATATGAGTTAGTGCTAGTCTACATTGCTTGGCATATTTTCAAAATTTGTATTAGCTCTCGTTTAAACGGGTTGCCAACGACTTGCCACCATGGACTATGGATTATGGGATGTTTTATATTATACTACAGGTATATATCAGGGTTATCAGATAGGTGAATGCTATAGATGGCGTAAAGTCTCCATACGCAATCAGGAGCGAAACCTGGACGCAGGAACCTGTTGCGTCAATAGACATAAGTGCAGCTCCACCTTGAAAAAATGCTAACGTGGTTCCAGGATGGAAACCAGCCGAGGAGGAGGAGGTGTGTTATAGTGTTAGGGGAAATATGTCCCACATATCATTGGCGCAACGGCACCTTTGATAATATTTCTGTCAATTTGATTTCAACCTCCTTACAAAAAACAAAAATACAAAAAATGCAAATAAAAAATGTATACAATTCCTTGTTGAAATGGCAAGTAAAGGGTGCTCAGATGGGACGCACTTTTTCCAACAGGGTTTTTTAACAGATCACACGTTACTACTGTCAAGCTCAATACATCATTATTTTCAGTATTCATTGACATTTCATCATGGAAAGACTTACACCTCAACATCGTTTACAAATCGTACAGTCCTATTACGAAAACCGACACTCTGTGAAAAGTGTGCACCGCGCGCTCAGGCCAACTTAGCGATGTGCTCAGCGATGAGGTTAATTTTTGGCTTAATGCCTACGCCAATAGACAAATTTCTCGTATTTGGGCTGAAGATCAACTTGAAGCCATTCAAGAACAGCCATAACATCTATTGAAAACCATCGACCATGGGCTCGAGGAATCATCGGCCCATATTTCTTTTAAGACAAGGCTGGCGACAATCTAACACTGAATGGCGAAAACTATCGTGCCATGATAAACGACTTTTGAATGCAGATGACGAAAATTGAAGTCCATGATTTCCACAATATTTGTTTCCAACAAGATGACGCTACTTGCCATACAGCGCGTGAAACAATGGATTTACTGCGTCGTCGTTCCGGTGGGCAATTTATCTCTCATTCTCGTCTCGGACCAGTGGGTTGGCCTCCAAGATCGAGTGATATCACACCTTTTCACTTTTATTTGTGAGGGTATGTAAAGTCGAAATGCTTTGCGGATAAACCAGCTTTGAAGGAGACATTGGAAGCCAACGTTACTAGAGTTATTCCCGAGTTATCGACCGAAGTCCTCCAGCGAGTCATTCATAATTGGAGTTTACATTTCAAAGGGATTATCTTTATCTTGTCGTGAATGGTTCTATACAAAAAAAAATAAAGATTACTCAATCAATTTCAGTTTTTCTTGATTGATTTGAATTTAAAATATGATAGCTCTAAACTAATCACCCTTTATATTTGCCGTCTAATGCTATCTTCGTCAAGCATGTCTTTCTTTGAGTTCGGACCCATCTCGTTATTTTTGCTTTTTGCAAATGTTTCTTATTTCTGCATTTGTCTTTCGGTCGTACAAGGTGTATCCAGCTATGACGCGTAGTGCTTTCATTTCAACATTTGTCATGTCTTCTTGCGTTACAGCATTTGAGTCTTGATCGAATGCATGTCTCATAGACTCGTAATATGCTTTCGACCCTCTCGTCCTTGTTCCTCCATGCAGAAGTTCTCTGGCTACCAAATAGCGATGCTGCTTTGTTTGCCGCTTGCTTTACTTCTATTCTTAGATCACCATTGCTGGTGATTCTTGATTGGAGATAAATTCAAGAATTCTATCGGCTTGTTGCTGACTGCCAATTTGTAACTTATGATTGTTTTGGACACAACCAAGTATTTGGTTTTTCCTGCAGTTGTACACTTCGACAAATTGCTCACATTTGACTACAAGTCTCTGTAGGTCGTCTTCATTCCCTGCATCGTCTGCGTAACTAATAATCTTGAATTCGCCAGTTGTCATTTGGAACCCAAAGAGAAAATTCGGTACATTTTACAGTCTATCTTTGATAAAGGCAAAAAAAAAGCCAGGCCGCTGAAATTGTGACTGCTTCGAAATTGTAACAGCTGTGAGCAATTACGTGCAATTTTGGTTTCGTCGAATCCCTGCATGCATTTTTAATGTTAAGGAAAATGTCGATAAAGTCACAGAAATAATCGATGTTGACGAGGATAATAGTAGTCGTAGCATCGCCAAGGAGCTAGGTTAGGTTAGGTTAGCCTGGTTGGCAACAAGCCACGCATAGAAATTTGGTCCCTAGCGATACCAGATGGAGACCGACCTCTATGAATACCTAAAGTAGACATGATGTAGGATGTCAGCGCTTTGGTGAATCTAAGCAGCGCTGGGAGACCCGCTTTTGAGACGTCCTCCAGACCCTCAAACAGTGGGACTCCCAAGCATTTTAAACGCATTTTTAATAATGCCGGACAAACGCACAGAAGGTGTTCTAAAGTTTCCCCAACATCCTCTCTGCATTTTCTGCATTTGCGGGAGCTAGCAATCCCTATCTTGTACGCATGTGCAGCCAATAGATTATGACCTGTTAGCATACCTATAGTAGTTCTGCAGTCCTTTCGCGAGAGCTTTAGTACGAATGGAGTCAGTTTTTTGCCGTTAGTTCTACACATAACTTTTGATGTTTTGCATGTGGTCAGATTATTCCACCGAGGTTCCACTCGCCTTTTCATGTAGTTGTCCATTTCACTGCATATTGTATTAAGTGGTTTTGGCATGTCGTTCTCTTGCTCAAAAGGTAGTCTAACAGCACTTTTTGCTATCTCATCTACTATTTCGTTTTCCATAATGCCTTTGGGACCAGGTACCTAATAGATATGCAGCTTATGTTTGCGGTTAGCCTTTCTATGGACTCCCTGCTCCGTCGAAGGAGACTGACCGTAAAATAGTTAAAACCATTTGGATTTCTTTTTTTTTTTCAAAATGATGATAAATTTTTACTTTGAGTGAAGAAATGAGATGTCTCTGAAAAAACCAATATAGCATTAAAATACTAGTGCCAAATAGATTTCTGCATTCTCGGGTGAAATTATTTTCTTACTTCAATTAATTTTTAAATGATGTTCCGCATTTCGAAAAAAGCGAAAAACCGGTTAAAATACTTATTTGTGCAAAATACTTAGTTTGAAAATAAATTTTAAAAGTGCACGTGAAATATATTTATAAAATATTTTAACCCATTATCTTTCTCAGAACTTGGCGCTTTTGGAAGAGTTTGAAAAATAAGCGTATGTAGGGTCGCTAGAGGGTTATAATGTCCTAGAAAACTGCTCCTCAGAAAATTTCACTGGAGGTCTTATTAAAATAAATCTCCATAAAAAATAAACGTTTACAGTAACTAAAATAGCAAATAGTTTCCCAGTCCCCTTGAATATCTTAACATTTTTTCTGCCTTCATTCATTGGAATTTATGTTGCATATGCACAAATTGTTTTATTTTTTAGTGCTTTAAAAGAGATACTCACTAAATGCAGTAACTTTCGTTTATTGAGATGAACCGTGCAAACAAGGGATAGACAGAATTGCTTATATTGGAATACTGGAGTAAAGGCATGACACTCTTCACATTTTAATAGCCTTGTGGGGGGCTTGTTCGCGAAGAAATTGGAAGCAAACTCAAGGGAACTTTCAAATGTGTTCGATCTAATACATAATATTTGCCAACCAAATCACAAAAATAATTTTCGTTTTATCCCTAGAGTACCTCCTTGCCTCAACAAATCGTAACAATTATTAGGTGCGCCACTAAGTTCTCGCTGTTTTTTTGATGAAAATACAACTTTTTTCTGAAAAAATGGTTACAAGTGACTCATTGAAAGTATTGCCCATCGCTGGCTACTACCTTTTCCTATCTTTCTGCTAGATCTCGTATACCGTCGCGGTAAAACTGTTCATCTTTTGAGGCTATCCACGGATCAAGCCATTTTTTGATGTCTTCATGTGAATGGAACTGCTAGTCAGTTAGACCCCGTACCATCGTTCGGAACAGGTGATAAACGGACGACGCAATATCTGGAGAATATCGCGGGTGGGGCAGGATTTCCCATTTCAGTGTTTCCAGGTAGCTTTTAACGGGCTTGGCAACGTGAGGTTGAGCGTTGTCATGCTGTAGAATCACTTTTTCATGCCTCTCCGCATATTGTGGCCGCTTCTCGCGCAGTGCTCGGCTCAATCGCATCAATTGCAGTCGATACCGATTCCCAGTGATGATTTCGCTTGGTTTTAACAGTTCATAATAAATAACACCAACTTGGTCCCACCAAATACATAGCATAACCTTCGCAGCGTGAATATTCGGCCGAGGCGACGACGTAGAAACATGACCGGGCAGTCCCCATGGCTTTCTGATTGAATCCATTTTTCATCAGCCGTCAGGATGCGATGAAGAAAACTCTGCCTTTTTTGCCGCTGGAGCAGTTGTTCCCAAGCGAAAAAACGACGTTCAGAATCCCTTGGTTTAACCCATAAGGAACCCAAGTCCCCTGTTTCTGAATCATTCCCAAAGCATGCAATCGCTTGGAAACGGATTGACGGGTAACTCTTAATACTAAAGCAAGCTCTTCTCGCGTTTGACACGGGTCCTCATTGAGCAATGCCTCGAATTCAGCGTCTTCGTCGCCTTCCTTCACGCGGACGATCGTCAACATTAAAATCACCGTCTTTGAAGCGACGGAACCAGTCTCGGCACGTTGTTTCACTTAAAGCATCTTCGCCATAAACTTTTGATGCGCTTCAGCCGCTGTTTTTTTTTTCGAATGAAAGAAGAAAATCAACACTTCCCGCAAATGACGATTATTCGGCACAAAATCAGACAATTTCGTAAAACCAAAAGTATGATACCTATAGAAAATCACTAATGTGTCGAAACAGTTCGTTCACCAGATGTCTAAGGTAGGTTTATGACATTTAGGTTATGTTAGAATCGACTAGCACAAACTCCTGGCGGCATCTATTGACAAAACAGCGGGAACTTAGTTGCACACCTAATATAAAATTACATGATATATAAATAAACTGCTAAACCTTGTCAATAAGTCCCAGTGCTGCAGACATTTAACGCGGTGTATCCTCAACATTGCCAATTCTTGGCTGATCAAAGAGGAACTTACTACAAATTTATTATCTAAAAGTTGGAATGATGAATCGGACAAGCTTTAAAAACAACGAAAGCAATCTATTTGCACTGCTTGAATAACTGGTGCAACATCGCAAAGCAGTGGCGGCAGCTAACGAAGGTTTTTAGTATCGGGCTAAACCAATAAATGAACCACTTAAGAAGTTGAAAGAGTTGAAAAGTAGAAATAAGAGCAAGGCACAGTTCATTTAAAAATATTTTTGGTTGAGAGTGAAATTCATTGACTCTAGAAATTTGATGCTTGCTGATGCATGCTACGTGGCAACATTTGCTTTCAACACTACTAAGGTCATTCATTCCAAAAACCTAGTTGAACAGCGCAAAGGAAATCTACTCTTAGTATCCAAAAGAAAAACCACAGCCTTAGCTATACTACGCAACAAGGCAGTGAAAGAGGCAGAGACAAGGCTTATCTTCTAGCTGGGCAAGCTGCTGATTCTTTTGCTTACACTTGCTAAAGTAGTCACATGCCGCCGGCAATGCGATACGGAGCGATAAAGTGGCAGCTGCAAATAGCAGAATAAACACTTTGAGAAAGAGATCACTTTGTGGTAAACGAAACGAAACAGTGTCAATGGCTGTTTTGCGTACGGAAAGCCGCAAGGCAAGGCGCTTTGGAAAAGCATTAGAAGTGCGCGGAGCAATTTTTTGGCTAGGTTTAGAAATGTGACTCGAAAACTCTTTAGCAGCAGTAACGATACCTATAAGAAAAAAGTGTGAAGATGGCAAGGAAAAACATAACAAAAAGCTAAAAAAACGAAAACAAAACTGCTTTAGCCCTTTGGCAGTACTTGCAGCAACATCAAAATGTGCGCCTTAGAAAGTAGGCGCCTCCATGAATTGCTACGGATTGCTACTTTGACTTTAGCCTTATTCGTGCCAGCGTTGATAAAGTGCTTTTTCTATTTGCTGTTGTTGTTGATGATAGCTATAGGCTACTTACCACAGAGTCTACCCTATCTAAATGCGCAGAAATAGATACTTAGGCTGAATTGAAGCGGCCATAAAAAGTAATGCGGCAGCTGTCTTGGCAGCTGTTATAAGAAATTAAACTGTTTGGCCACAAAATCTCTTTGAGAGCGGGGTGAGAGAAAATTTAAGAAAGCGTAAATGTACGTAAGTTCTAAAAGCTTTATTAGTATTTAGGCAAATAGCTGGGAGCTAATAAAAAAAATAATGCTCTACTTAAAAAAGTAATACGAGTCCCAACTCTCTTGTCATAAAACTTGTTTCACTACATTTCCACGCGCTGTAAAAAAATTAAATTTTCCCACCAAAGTGTTACATATTGCGAACTAAAATGAACGCCACATATTGATATATTTAAAAATACATACATACCTACAAATTTATTATTTATAACTCTTTCCCAATCTATTTTCTATGCTGTCGTAAACATCAAATGCTGGAGGCCTGTCAGCTACGAATACACAACATCAATGATTCATAATCGAAAATACATATTGGCTTTACGAAATATATTGTATTTTGATTTGCATTAGCATTGTAATTTTAGTTGTTGCCATTTTTATTGCTTTGCATTTGCAATATAATTTATTCAATTGTTGACTCATTCGTTGCATACATTAAGGCAGCCCTACGAATGTCAGCGTGGTTTCTATGCCAATCGTTTGTATGTTGGCTTGATGATTTTATGGCTTGACGACTGTTCGGTGTACCACATCCACTTATTTACATATTCATTTTATTTGGTTTGATTTTTGTGGGCAATTTTTGTTGTGCGCAAATCACTCATACGCCCCGTCATCAAACACCATGCTGCATTACTCATTTACATATCTCTTGTATCAACAACAACAACAATGTTGCGCATGAGTTATTAAAATTTGATTTCCGGCAGTGGTGGCGGTGATGAGCTGTCGAAATTTTCTATTGGCGCTGTTGACAAATTTGAGTGGAATATTAAAAAGGCAGCAAGCATGTGTGCGGGGGAAAGGCAGCTAGGCGGGCAAGCAAATAGGGCTGGGGCTAAGTGAATTAAATGCCACAAAAACGGAGATTGCTTCAGAAATAAAGTTTAAAATTTTACAGTGGAAATGGTGAAATGTGTTTTATGTGTGTGGCTTATGGATATTTATGTACGTATATCCTACATAAATATTCACTTCTTCTAAAATTTAGATTTTGTATTCCACATTAGAACCGAGCACACAAAATTCTGGGCACGCAGTATGATTTTTCATTCAATTTCAGTGCAGCAAAGTGCAAGTTTTAAGAGGCTTAAAATTTGAGCAGAACTGAAGCAGTTTTTTTTCTTTCCTTTTTGCTGAGGCTTAAACATTTTTTTAATAAAAAGAATGCACTTCCATATAACAGAAAATGCATAGCAGTCAGGAAAAAAAATAAACGTATTAAAAATTAAACCGAATTTCAAGAGATCTGAAATTGAGCTTTATTGTTATACTAAAATTTAAATTTACTTATTTTACATAGAAACACAAGGTGTGATAGAATATTAAGGTTGGTGGCATTAAGGGTCCGCAGGTCTAGAGCTTGAAAATTTAGGGTATTTTGAGGAATTTTTTTGTGTTTTTTTTGTTACAGTAAAACTAATGAAAAACAATATTTAAATTTTTTAGGCTTTTTATTTTACATACAAACACGAAAAAAAAAAATTAATTTTAATAACTTTAAAAATTGCGCTTTCCTAAAAACATGTCAAAAAAATGTAATAAATGAAATATCGATAAAACTTTACCCGATGTCGATAAATGTGCTGCAAAGCTAAATTCTTTGCTAGATATGAATTTTCTTACAGTATGAACTATATTTTTATAACAATTAAAAAAATTTTAAAAATCTTGTTAATACACATGTAGTATACAATTTCTTTTGACAGTCACAGTATGAGACATGTGTGGTGCATGCACGCTTACCAAGGTTTTTAATCAAATGGTGATCGGACGAGTGCTAATTTTCAGCAGATGGTTTTTATAAGGAGCTTTTTCGTTGCTGCAAAAACCTTTGCATATTTTACATTACTTGTGCTATTTGATATTTTCAAACTTTTTTTATTAGACCCCTTTCGTTCTTGGATATGCCGCACAAATGTTGCAGTGGATTTTGAATTAACTTTCATGCTTGGGTAGCCGAATTTGAGCTTGATGAGGAGTTTCTTGCCTCTCACTGTGATTGCAGCACCTGCAGCTATGCCGCGGGTATCACATTCCCAGTTAAGCACTAGAGTAGGTATTGAGGGCATGAACAAGAATTTAATCGACCTAAACGTCGATTAAATTTATTTTTCTTCACCACCCTACTCACCACACAGTAATGAAACGGACTGTGGCACGCGCCAAGCAGTTTTGCTAAGAATTTGCATTTAAATCAGTCGTCGTCGTCGTTGGACACAGCAGGTGAGCAAAGTTAATCGCCGCCGCAGAGAACGCGTTAAATAAATATTTATTTTTTACTTTTAAGAGAGAGATTTTTTTTTAAATACAATATCTATGTGAAATCATTAAAGATAACAAATAAATACTTGGGTATGTGAAGTAATAACATCTTTGCTGAATTGATTAATACATAAAAACGGAAATTAGCAATCTTGAATATTGTACAGTAGGTAATATCCGAAACTGTCCACTGATTCGAATGAACAGAACCCTTGGCGCTATCTACAGATTCTTAACCCAATTCGTACGCTCCAACGCCGGCCATCAAACGAGGACTTCATGCCAATGAATTGGCTTTATATCTAATACTACAATAGAACCAGAATTGACCCCAAGCAAGAGACTTCATCTCTTGTCAATGGCGCCATTCCAGTGAAATAAGGCAACCGTTGCCTACCTAATTATTTCCTCATTATTAGAGGAAGCCTAAGCTTTGCTTTATGTTGCAATTTGGGAGAGTATACATTGAAAAATAATATATAATATATGAAACTGTATTTTGCATTCATTAATTACCTAGTGAACTTATCAGCTGCCACTCGTATGTATCTGACCTCAACAACCCGGAGATGAAGCAATTTAATTGGTTTAATTGTGGAGTGTGTATGCTTGAAAGTGGGCTTCCATGACAAAGCTCCCATATTTGGACAATCTCATTTCAGCACACACATTTTCATATCAGTTTCCATTTTTTCCATTTTATTTTCTAAGAAATCAAATTTGAATCGCTTACCAACCCGCTTTCATCGAAGTTAAGTATCTTGGTATAATAGTTGACCCCAAACTCCATTTAAAATCCGATAAAGAAGGTCAGCCTAGCTTTCTACTCCTGCAAGTCTTTGTTCGGAAAAAAATGGTGACTCAAGCCACAAGTCATTCTTGGGATATTCAACTTAGTAGTTCTGCCAATTTTAACGCACGGATGCCTGTTTTTTTGGGAATCTCTTCGGTGCGGCTGTAATATCACTAAACTGGAGAGAGTGCAAAGAACTGCATGTATTAGCATCACCGGAGCATGCAGAACCTGTCGCTTTGCGCTTACTTCCCATTGACTTTTGAGTTATTTCCATCGCTCAAAGTTGTATTAGTTTAAAGGAGGTTGATATCTGGAGGCAATCTCTCAAGGGACATGATGACATTTTTAGGCAGTTAATACCGCATTTCTCTAAACTTCCGCAAACTAAAGTATGAGAGTCACCCAGGGCAATCTTTCCAAGTTTCTGTCTTCACTGATGGTTCCAAGATGAAATCGAGAATTGGAGCAGGAATTTTCTCTAAATCAACCAATTTATCTATTTTCTTAAAACTGCTGAATACTGCTAATGTTTTTCAAGCAGAAGTCGTTGCGAATGCTTAAGAAGCATGAAAGCCAGAGAGATATTAACATTTCTTTCCGATAGTCACGCTGCGATGAAAGCTATAACGCCGCCATGGTGCAGAACCAAACTGGACAACTCCTGTACGAAGGAGATCAAATCTCTTGGGTGTGCAGGTAACAATTCCCTGATCTGAGTTTCATGATATACGAACATAGAGGGAAATACAAATGCTGATGAACCTGCCAGAAACAGGTCGACTGAATTGTTCTTGAACGTCTCCTACCCGATCATCGGCATCCCGCCGACTGTTGTTAAGGGCGAAATTCACAACTTATTTCTCAGAAAAGCAGAGAAGAAATAGAGGTCCATTTCTGTGCAATAGATGCAAAACGCAAACAGTCCTGGGGACTCTTCTCCATTAAATTTTCACACTCGTAGTTGTTTTTACCGGTCATTGAACGATCGGATCACCCGCAGAAATGCTCAGGTTGCCATTTAATCCTCACTGCAGAAGCCCCCACTGGGAGCCTTTCAAAGAAGGAGACTGCTGAGCACTTCCTCTGTAGATGTCCTGACTTAGCTGCTAGACGATTAGGGTCACTGGGTGCTCCTTTCTTCGACAGCCTGAGGCAGTGCGCCAACATAAATCGCATTAACCTTCTCCGTTACATCAACAGCTCTGGTTGGCTGTAGATAACTGTCCGATGGAAGTCGCAAAATGGTATCAAAATGCCGCTTTAGTGTAACTGGGCGAGGGCCAGAGTGGCACTTCAACCATTTCACTTGCCTACCAATCCTAAAACCCACTCTCCTTACATTACAATTAAAAACAAACAAATTTAATATTCGAAAATGTATAATTAAATAGCGCCTTGACTACATTTGGGCTACATTTTTCTGTAATATATTTGCCCCGCCAAAAGGCGAAAACGAGCTAATTACGAAACTAATTAAGGTGCTCAATTCATGCAAAGCAACAGCATTAGAATATAGAAAAAAAGGTAATGAAAAAATGGCAGCTATACAAATTATTCGAATGCTTAGTTGCTTTCGCCACACCAACAAAAATAATAAGACCAGCAATGGAAAGTGAGAAAAATTACTTCAGGCTTTTTGTGGAAGGTCGAAATTTTTAGTTGAGGGAAAGCGCAAACTACAAGAAACTACAGGATTTAAGTGAACTTTTTGAGTACTTTTAAATTTTTCAGATTTTCCTATTGCTTTTTTTTTGCTTTTGATTTGTGCACCCTTTCCGAAGTGGTCTTGCCAGTTTCATTGGAATTTCATTTGCTTTCTATAGCACGTGCTCAGCATTCATTCCAAGAGCTTCTATGCTGCGCTTATGAGTGAAAAATCTTTATGCACTGGAGAGCTGCCCTCCCTTGAGCCAACAGCATTAGCTTTGTGTTACTACTCTCCCGTCAAGTTTTTTAGCATTTTTATTTGCCATTTTATTTAGTTTGTTCGGTTTTGTTGTTTTTGCAGTTGCTTACTGTTTTTTTAATTTATTTTTTGCTTCTACCTTCCTTTGCCATTTCCTTTTTCGCACGTTCATTTCGGTTGCTTTTTGAAATTTAATTAATAAGCATTCGTTAGCGCTTTTCCATTTCAGAAATTAAGAAGAAATGCACAGCTGAGAACTTTTTTCACCAGCCACTACAATAATAATAATAAAAAACAATAAAATAAAAGAAAAAAAAATAAAGAAATATGCGGGCTATAAGCGCTTGTAGATTTGAAATGCTCGCTCTTCGACAGCTGTCACACAGCCGGAAAGAGGCAGCCTCAGCTCAGCAAGGCAACACAGCTGCTGTGAATGGTGGACGGGGGTAATTATATATACATATTTATATATTATATGTATGTGTGTATGTGTGTGTGTATTGGGTGCTCCGCATACTAATCACCAACGCTGATTTTATTTCAACTGCAGACTCGCTCCGACATTATGAGTGCCCCACTAAAGCATGAGAAGCGAGAACGAATGGTGAAGCGTGTATTTGTTGGGATCTCACGTGCGCGCTGAGGCGTTAACATTGTTTGCATCGCTATCATTTCCCGTTTTTGTTCTTCTTTTTTTTTTTTTTGTATTTAATTTTTTCGCTTTTCTGCAAAATTTCGGTTCAGCAGTAAACGTGGCTATGGCGCAGAGAAGTTTCAATCACTGCCATTCATATTTCATTTGCATTTCGATAATTCTATAAGTGTTTTCCTTCCAACAAAAGCATATTTGCACAAGTTTGAATTAATTTCGTAAATTTTATTTTCAAATTTTCATTTTCTGCTGGGTTAAAGTTTCCCGCATTGAAAGCAGGCAGCATACGCGGGAATAAAGGATGCCCCAAATAGGCTTATGCTACGTTCACCTTAATTGCGGCAATTCAGTTTTTAATTGAGTTATCGAATTTGGTGTTCACACACACAACTAAACTAATTTGATTAGCATTTGATTGCTGAAAATGTTTGGGTTTTTTGTTTTTGTGAAAACAGAGAATTGGAGTGCAAAAATACTAAATAAATATGTTTTTTCACAATTAAATTCACATTTTATTCTTGTTTTCGTTACATATTAATTGAAAATTAAGTCATACGATGGTTTTATTTAAAAAAATCAGTCATCTTTTTTTCATCTGTACATCTGTTTTTCTAAAACTTGAAGCACGGCTTTCTCCCTTAACCGTCTTAGCACACTCATATCATTTTGATCGACGTCCTCTGACTCCATGACCGCCTTGTTGATAATTTCAACTGCTTCAGTCGGCTTAATTTTCTCCAGTTGCTCTGATACGCTGTCATCATCGGATTCATCCCCTTCGCTGTGTGATTTTTATTGCATTCTGATTCATCGGTTGAATGAGGGAAGTAACGTTTGGTGGCATAAACATTGCCGAAATTTGCCCATTCTCCGTTGTCAGTTCAGCTTCATTCGATTGAGAAGGAGCGTTGTCGATTAGTAGGATAGCATTAATTGGTAAGGCTTTCTCCTTTAAAAACGATGTAACCTTAAAGAACAACCAGTTAACCTTAAAATTCGGACCAAACTTAAAAGGAAGATTCACCTGTGGAACAAATGACTCATGAAACCATTGCTTGAAAATAGCCGACGTCATCCAGGCGGATTTCGAGCTCTTATAGTCGGTGGGGTACTGAAAGTTTTTAAAGCAGCGTGGATTCTTCGCCTTTCCAATTACCAAAAGCTTAGGCTTGTGGGATCCAGTGGCGTTTGAAAAGCATAAAAACGTTATTCGCTGCTTCCCGGACTTTACCGCTGCGGCTCTCTTCTCCAAACTTGACGCGTACGTTTTCTCTGGCAAAAGTCTCCAGAATAACCCCGACTCATCAGCACTACTCGTTGCACAACTCGCATTCGGCCATTTTAGCTTTAATTTTTTCTTTAAACGGATCCACTAGCTGAGGGTGCGAAGGCAGTTTTTCGCCTGATATTTTAAGAAAACGAATCCCGTATCTCTTCTTGAATCCTTGGAGCCATCCATCACTAGCGAAGAAGTTTGCTTCATTTTCTTTAAATTTTGCATGCAGTGTGTTTGCCTTTTCTTTCAACATTAGAGCACTTACTGGCCAGTTTTTATCTCGCTTTCGGAAAAACCAACGATAAAGAGCGCTCTCCATTTTGGGCAACTCTGAAGAACACAGTGTTTTTCTATTTCCAGGTCCACAATACGTGTTGTTTACGCATTTTAAAATTACTTGCTTTTTCGCTTTAATGTTACAAATTGTTGATTTAGCACCATTATATTTCTATGTTAAAATCTTCACAGATGAGCCTTTTTTAAAAAGCCGAGAATTTTAGCCTTTTGTTTTAATGTCGAGCACGCGGGTTTTTTAGAACTCACTTTCACCAGAAAACATAGGAAGAAACACTCTTTGCAAAACCAAAACCGCGACTGAAATATTTTACTCCTTACATGCAATTACGAATAAAATGCCCATTTTACAATTAGGGGATTCCTCAATTTCAGAATTACTTGAGATCAATGTAATTCAAAATTCATTCAATTGTAAAACTCATTCAATTGTAATTCAAATAATTGTAAGGTTTATTGTTCATGTTATAGAGCTTTTTGGGTTTGTTCATGTTTTAGAGTAGTCAATGCACAAAAATGTCTGTTCACGTTTTGGGGTGTTCACGTTATCGAGCGTGCGCTGTAATTCGAAAATTTAAAAGTAATTTTTTTTTTGTTTTTTAGTTTTTACACTTTATTAGTAATTGGCATTTGCACTTTATTTTTTATTTGAAATTTGATATTCCATTCAATCCATTATTTTCTCGGTAGATGGCTGCAGAGATCAATATTCCATAAAGTATCAATCAAACAGTTTAAAGTTTACGCTTGTTTTCAAGGTGACATTTCACACTAAAAAATTCTTTTGCTATTGTTTGTTTGCTCCATTAAGTTGTGAATTACAGGGAGTTCATAGTGGAACTTAACAAAGAGGAAATTCGGTACATTCTACAGTTTATCTTTGAGAAAGGCGAAAATACAAGCCAGACCGCTGATATTCTGAATGCTGTTTAGGGTGCCGATACTCAGCTGTTCATGGTGCCGAAACAGCTATGAGCTAATTGCGTGCAATTTTGGTTTCGTCAAATCCATTCAGGCGTTTTTGATAATAGTAGTCGTAGCATCGCCCTGGAGCTAAACATCGGCCAGAAATCAGTTTTAAGCCATTTGCGCAAAATAAAAAATAAAAATGATGGAAATATAATTCGCGCATACACCCTTTTGGTATTTTGGCCGAGCTCCTCCTCCTATTTATGGCGGGCGTCTTGATTTTGTGCCACAAATAAAGAGACCTACAGTTTCTAGTCGACTCCGAACGGCAGATATTTTTTTCATGAGACGCTTTCTCATGGCAGCAATACACTCGAAGGTTTGCTATTGCCTGCCGAGGGGCGTACACTATTAGAAAAACCGTTTCCTTAATTTTGGTGTTTCACCGAGGCTCAAACCTACGTTCTCTCTGAATTCCGAAAGGTAGTCACGCAACAACCCATTCGGCTAAGGCGGCCGATTTATAATAAAAACAGGAAATTGTGAAAAGCCTTTCCGTCGCTTTTAACTCGAATATTTACTTACATATTTCAGTTAGCACTTTCAGAAATCATAAACGGGTCGTTTTAGTGCCTTTTAGGAAAATAAAAATCAAAAGGCATACACATTATACCTTCTTTAAAAAAACAAACAGAAATGCTTGTCACAAAATTTCGCTACACATCTCTAATAGATCTGTTACAAATTAGTTTAAGGAGTTTTCTCGCACAGCACAAATAGTTTATGACTTAAAAAGGGGTAAATTTCACGCATTTATACTAAAAAGGTTAAGCCAATAAATACAAGCTTACTACCTGTCTACAGTTTTATGTGCCCAACTGTATGTATCTGTAAGCATTTATGGTTCTGCACGTAAAGGTTTAAGTGAAATTCATCAGCACACGCACACACGTTCTCGTAGGCAAAAAGTGAAGAAGAAAGTGTCATGCAATAGTATTCTTTTTAACGAGACGTTAATTAAATTCAGGCATGAACTAAATGAGCCTCAACGAAGTGTGATTGACGGCGAGGCGAACACACACAAATATATGTAAACTTATATAAACCGCGAAAAGCCTATCTCTTAGATAGCGGGTGGGAAGGCAAGTGTTTGCGTGCCTGCTCATTCGACGTAATTAAATGCGGGTACATACTTATAGAGCACTCATACGCCATGGCACGCTCAATGTAGCACATTTTGGGAATTACATTCGGACAAACATGCATGCATACATAGCAAGAAAATTAAATTAAATTAAGTCATAAAAGCAGCCAGCGCAGAGTATCTGAAGCAATTTCGTGCACTCGAAGCGGTAAATATGCTTTTATATTCCCTGCAAGGAATTGAGTCAGTAGTTCAAAGTGTATTAAGAAAGATTAATGGCTCAGCTTTCCATTTTTTTTTTCAATACAATGGATTGCCGGTTGAAAATGTATATATTGGTAATTTAAAAATTATAATATAGCTTTATTTGAAAAAATTTATTCGAGATTGCTATATTTCCTATTCTTCTTGTTTTTTTAAGGGGTTACATGGGTTTCCTCGGGTAAAAAAAGGCCTATTTTCAATATTTTTTTTTTTCTATGTAAAAAATTATTTATTTAATTCAAACTTTTTTCTGTCTTAGAGGTACATATTTAAAGAATAATTTCTGAAATTTTCAAAAAAAAAAACTTAAAACTCCTCCATTGTGACGTCATTTCCGGTGACCCCTCGAAAAAAAGGTGCATCCGTGTTGTCAGCATAACTCCTGATAGGCTCATCAACAATGAAAAAACAAAAATAAGTGTTTTAGTTACGACCATTTTCCAAAAAAATGAAAATTTCGGTCAAATTTCCTTGACACTTTGTTTTTTTTTAAATAGTTGTAATTGAAAAAAAAACAAAATCCTTCGTGCAAGGACGAGTAAATTGTATTTCGAACACCTGTGTATCTCCGAATTTATTATTCGGATCGCCTTGAAAATTTAGGATAATATTCCTGAGATATTGTAGAAATTAATAAGCCAAAGAAAAAAATAAATCGATTTTTTGAACCAACGAAACCCATGTAACCCCTTAAATGGTCGAAAACAATCATCAATCAACTTGCTGAAAGTCGGTTTTTCTGAGAGATGAGCTCCTAAATATTGTAAAACATTTTGCTAATTTATTTGCTGAGACTATAAAAGTGGCCCCGTAGCCGAATGGATTGGTGCGTCACTACCATTCGGAATACGGAGAGAATGTAGGTTCGAATCTCTGTGAAACAGCAAAGTGGAACAACATCAAGACACACGCGGCAAATAGGAGCTCGGCCAAACATCCAAAAAGGGAGTACGCGCCAATATATGAATATATATATAAACGTTAATATAGTAAAAGAATTTAAATAAAATCTAATTAAAAAACTAAAATAAAAATAAAAAAATGTAAATAAAATCTAATGAAATAACTGAAATAAAAATAAGAAAATTTAGATAAAATCTTGGGAAACTACTCATGAAATCTTAAACAACTCAATTTTAGTCAATGCTGCAATTGTTTGAAAATTTTCCATTCATAGTCATTTGGCTTCACGGCACACATTTTCCCGTGACCTGTTCCCTTACTTTCTTTCTTCCAAGTTTTCATTTGCCGAATTCGTTTAACTACTCAATCACTTACCCCCTTTTTTCGAACCTACAGATGTATTTCCGCCATGAAAAAGCTCCTCATAAACAACCATTCGCCGTTTGGAATCAGAATAATACTATAGGTCCCTCCATTTGTGGAACAACATCAAGACACACCCCATAAATAGAAGGAGAAGCTCGGCCAAACACCTAACAGAAGTGTACGCGCGAATCATTTATTTATTTATTTAATATATGGAAAATAACAATAAATTATTATTTTACAATAAAAAAAAAAAAAAAAAAAAAAGGAGCACTAGCTGCCAGGGCTTACGGCTCAAATCATTTATTTATTTTCTTTTATATATAGAGGCTTCATTAATCCAAAAACCAGGTTCTCTAAGACTCTACCGATGCACTAACGAACACTTCTTTAGCAGTTACGTGAAACAAAAGTAGATCAAAGATCTCATTTAGAGTGATGGCCAATCTCTGTACTTACTTTCCCAATGGCCTACTTAGAGACGAGTTTGCTTCTTTTTACATTTTTATTTATACCGAACTTCTGATTCGTCAGCTATGATCGGCCACAAAAGTTTGTTCAGTTCCATTTCAGCCAATAATCATGAACCATTTCCTAATTTTTTATTTTTTTCTTTTTGATTCGGAAATTGCATTAATTTTTAGCTAAGGTGAAAACCGAGTTTGTGAAAGTTACTGCGACTGCCCCGTCACCGCGAACTTAGCAACAGAGTTCTGCCAATGATTTCAAGGATGATAGATTTTAAGATTTGCTTGATAGCTATGGTGAAAAAAAAATATTTGAGGGGATCTTTAGCTGTCACGTCACTTGCGATATTTAGCTTGTGTTAGTGATATTCGAAAAAAATCTACGCAGCCAATGCTCATCCCATGGCATTCGTATATCACTAATATAAGCTAAAATTTAATATGTTTGTTTTGTGCCGTTAGCGCATCAGCCGATTCTGCCAAATTCGCTGCGAGTCGAATAACGTTCTACTACACAGACCACCTCTAAAAATTTTCTCACCATGCAATGATGTTACATTTACCAGGTTTGCTCTTTAACTATAGTGAAAAAGAAAATTGTGAGTGGAAGCTCGGCTGCCACGTCACACACTCGTCCAATCAATCGTTGTTCAGGCGACACCGAAGTAACTTGTGTGACGGCTGCTTTGACTATATCACCATATCACCAAAACAGACTCAGTTTTTTCGTAACCAAATCTCAGTTACGACCCCGGTTGCGTCAGCTAATTCCTACCAAATCGCTGAGAGTCGGTTAACGGGCTGATGCTGGGCACACTTCTGAATTATATTCATTTTTCTTTTATATTAAATTCCAAGCCAAATTCACCACTGATCCCAACTATTAACTATTTCGAATAAAATACTTAGAATTAAATTTATGAAATAATGGAGTTTTCATTTTCTTAGAATACAGCAATAATTATTACTTCAGTTCAGTTTCAGCCAATTATTGATATTATTAGCCGAAATTTTGTGCTTTTTCAGATTCGCTTTTTGGAAAGTAAAAGTCTGTCGATCTGTATTTAGTACTTAATTTAATTAATTTTAGGGCAAACCTTAATCTTCAATCTTGCACATTTAAATTTTTCTTCTGCCCAAAACATGTTGCACTGGTCTTATGGTTACCGCCTTATTGGTAACGTTGAGAAAAATTCCGCGCTTGTGGAAAATGTCGTTTAACTATTTGTGTTGTTTTTGTATTTACATTCAATGCGTTTTGCGTTCATGATTCTTAGAAGCATTCATTTGGTGCGGTCATTTGTCTGCACATAAATTTGTGCTCGTATAGGGTGCTGTTTTAAAAGCTTGCAAGCTTAAAATGATAATATAAACCGGAAATACTGTTGGAATGCATTTTTTTTTTATTATAATCTGGTAGTTCCTTTCATGGCATTTACTTTTTGATTATGGCATGTTGCGACTATGAGTTGCATGATCCAATTCTTGACGACTTTTTTCAATAAATCTGGCCGAAGGGTGTCTGGTGTCAATGGTGGCTTGAATATTGCAATAAACCGATTCTTAAGCGCGCTGTATGGCAAGTTGCGCGTCGTTTTGTTGCAAGCCAAATATTCCTCGTTCCTCACTCCTCTTCCTTATTTCGAAAGAAATAAGAACCGATGATGCCGCCAGTGCTTTTTAAACTTCGCGAATAGATTTACTTATTTATTTTTATTTTTTTTTTTCATAGTAAATGTTCACAGTTTGAAAGCATTGTTCTGGAGCTAAATGATTCATGATGGCTTGTCAAGCCTTACTGAACAGATATGTTGACACAGTTTGCCATGCTTAGCTGTCACACCATTAAATTATTAGATTATATTAAATTCGTGCGGGGTTGGACAAGTCCAAGCGCTCAGTCAGGAAGACACTTGAACTACACCCGGATAGATTACTGTGGAAAGAATAGAGGGGCAGGTTAAATACAGCATGGATAGTGAAACTGAAAATTTGGTTAGAGGTCACTCTTCCGCGCATATTTTGGATTCATTGGAGAATCTTAAGCGGTCCGTAAGAGGAGCGGTCCATACTTCGTGCATCGCAACCCAACAGCCTAAGTATGATTCTAGAAAACGCCGGACAGTAACTTTTTTTTTAATTGGGGCAACTAGCAAGTACAGCACTCAGACATTAATTAAGTCCATTGCACTACACTTGGATTCCCTTTTAATTTTATTTAAATCTACCCGATCTCCGAAGAAATCCGAGTAGATCTTGTGGTGCCAAGGAGCCAAGATGGTCGCTTCTTAACACATCAGTGCCAAAGACCTCTAGCCTGATGCGAGCGAAGGCGGGGCAGATGCACAGGAAGTGGTCCGTCGTCTCATCTTCCACTTCATAAGCTGGCTAGAGTACACTTGTCTGAGATGCCTACCTTTCCCATGTGCTTCGCCCACAGAAAGTGACCCGTCATCAGTCCAACCAGCTGTCTGCACTCCTTTTGCTTAATAACAGGAGGATTTGCGACAGTCGATCGGACCTTACAGGTAATACCAGTTTTGTCCATCTGCAGCCTCTCTCAGCCTGCCGAGCTCGCTTGGGGTTGGAGTTACCCATTTGCTAACCGTGGCTTTGATAGCCGCAGAAGCGAGTGGCAAAACGGGCTCTGGGCCAAAGAAGTTGGCCTCAGAGCCCATCTAAGCTAAGGAGTCAGAGGTCTCGTTACCCACGTGTCCCGGGACCCATGTTAGCATCAGGCTATTATGTCTACCGACGTAGTTCAGCCTGGATTAACAGGACTCGACTACCCCTGATGTGGTTGGAGGGCTGACTAAGACCATAAGCGCAGTTTGGCTGTCGCTACAGAACATATACTACTGTGGGCAAAAAGTAAGGTGAATTTGGTTGTAAATTGAAAAATCTTTATTTATTCTTGTAAATCAATTTCACCCCCTTCAAAATAATCCCCTCTCTTGTTGGCCCATAATTCTGGTCTTTTTAGACGAAACGCTCAACTAATATTCCATATTAACAGTTTGGCCAGGTGGAAGGAATTCATAGTGCACCACACCACAAAATCGAAAAAAACTGTCATCATGACCTTTATTTTTGAACGACTTTGACGTGCTCTTTTCGGTCTGGCCTCGCCTTTAGCACGATATTCGCTTGATTGGTCGGTTGTTTCAGGGTAAGCGTAAATCTAAGTCTCATCTCCCGTAATGAAGCATTTGAGCTTGTCCTGATAGTCTGAAAGCATTGTGTCACACACATCAACGCGACGACTTTTTTCCAAGAAATTGAGAGTTTTCGGTACCAAACGAGATTTGTCTTTTCGTAGGCCCATATGGTCTTTCAAAATGGTTTTCACAGATCCTTCTGATATTCCGATCATATCAGTAAGGTCTTTAACAGTCAACCAACGATTTTTGAGCACTAACTTCTTCACTTTATTGACGTGTTGGTCATCTGTTGACGTCGATGGTCGTCCGGAGCGCTCCAAGTCATCAACACGTTCTCGACCCTCTTGGAAGTCTTTGTACCATTTATAAACATTTTTCTGGGACATGGTCGAGTCACCAAATGCCTTCTGCAACATGCTAAACGTTTCCGCAGCCGAAATTTCATTCCGCAAACAAAATTTGATGGCACTTCTCTGCTCAATCAAATCAGACATTGTAAAAATCGAAAAATGCGACTTGGTCGTTTGGTAAACACAAGCGTAAATATATTACTGATAATGACATTCACATGAAAGTTGGCCCAGATGTTATTAACAGTGCTGCCAACTCATGAAAAAATAACTAGAGCGAAATTTTAATCCCGCGAAGTTTGACAAATAAATTCCCCTTACTTTTTGCCCACAGTAGTATGTCTTCCTCTCCATCGGTTTCTCACAACAAACTTCATCGCTTCTTGAACCGGATACACCTCCGCTTGAAACACAGATGCATGCATCCCTAGAGCAAAGTGCAGATTTGTCTTGCTGGATTCCACGTAGACCCCAGAGCCGGAGCCATGCTCGGTCCTGGAGCCATTCGTGAAAATGCGAAAACAGTGTTTGCTAGTCACTTAGAAATAGCCCTATAGTGTCTTCCTTCTCAAGACAAGATAGGCATGTTGGATCGTCAATAAATCCTTTAGTGGCCATATACAGACCACAGACGTTGTGACCTGTAATAATTACACCCACCAGTACTCTCAGGTGCTTCCTGCTAAGTTTTAGGAGAAAGGTCACACCATAGCTGTCGATATCGATAGTTCTCTTGCAGCTAAGCAAACACCCGATACATACATACTGAAGCACCTGCGCGTAGTCTGTTACTCCTCTGTTACCGTACTGACTTCTCACAGTTTCACATCTTCCGCTCACGTACGCATATTGTTATTAAATTCGCATCGCAAATTACCTGAAAAGGTACGCTGCTGTACAGCAATATTGTCGCAGGTCACGTGTTTACTAGCAACGCGCTTTTGCAGCTGACTGTTGCACTATTTTCGCTCCATTACAGCCACGGTGATTATGCACAGCGACAACAATTTTCCAAACGCGTGCCAGAAAAGGGGAGTTGAACACGTGACCAACGAACTATAGAAGTTGATTTACTGTACGGTAGAAATGCAGGCGTTTTATTAAATGTAAGGAGTCCTTATAAATTTTAGGGATGTTAAATTATGTAGTTATTTAAGTTTTCGTTCGGAGGGGTTCAAAATTCATATTTAGCCAATTTAGAAGAAGTTTTAATATACTTGCCTGTATATTTAATTTATTATATACAAAGGAGTGTTTAGTCGCATGCTTGCCTGTCCGAAAAGTATTGGATTGTGGAATAAGTTCGTTGCATTTTTACTGAAGACTTTTATTTAAACAAACAACAATAAGTATATCAATAAGTTAATCAATTATATGTATATTCGGCTTTACTGTTTATAACCCTTCCCATCTCTAGACCAATTTTTTGATGCCGTTCCCTCAAAAATCACCTGGCTAGGTGTCAAAGAAGTTGCTAAGTCAGTTTTTAAGCACCACTTTATTATCGAAGGAAGGAAGTGAAAAAGATGGTAATCGGTCGACGCAAAGTCCGGAGAATACGGCGGAATCTGAAGGACCTCACATTCAAGCTTTTGGAGAGCATGAGGCTTGACGTTGGGGTGGAGGAGTATGGTATGACCATGTCGAATAGGTCGTTTTAGTCGAATAGGCCAAATAGCCTTACTCGCGCGGTATTGCTGGGCAATGTAGAGCTCCTTGTTGACCGTGGCATTCTTTTCGAGCATTTCCAAGTGCACAATGCCCTCCTAGTCCCTTCAAACATATATCATAATCTTCTTTCGATGAAGATCCGGCTTGACGCTATTTGCATCTATTTTTCAAGTTTTTATAAAACAGCAAGAAAATATTTTGTGTTTTCAGTAGGTAATTTCAACTTTGTTTCAGGATATATTTCACAAAGGATGTTATTGTACTCTATTTTCTCTGGCGATAAGTAAGAAATCTATTTTCCTTAATAACTGGGTGCATTCCCTGCCGTATATCCATATTAATATCATAGAGCGGTTGCCGAACGTGGACAAAATTGGAAAAATCAAATCTTGAAACTTGAATTTTTTGGTATCACTTGAAAGCTAAAACTCCAATTCAGAAAAGTTTCTAACCTATTTTGTAATAAAATAGGCCTTAAGCCTTGTACAATTTCCCAAATCATAAGTAATTTGTAGGCACCATTTCATTTCCCCCTTGGCAATAAAAGTAGTTGTGGTAAAAAATTTGTTAAAATTACTTTTTGACCCTTAACAAAATGTACTGTTGTACGTTTCTAAAGATAATTTTAATAAACCCAAAAGAGCATGTTTTTATAACTATTAAGTAAGTACATACATGTTTGATATAACCCCCAAATTTGTAAAATTTATAGCCATAAACACAAAACCTCCTAAAACTTTCAAGAATTTGCTTATGGCAATTCGAACCCTCCAACATATTTGTAGGCTCGAGTGTATCAAAAAGTAAACTGACAATATTTTCAAATTTTTTTATTTAAAGCGAAATACATTCGACAAATTTTTACATTTTTGGAAATTTTTTGGTACAACATATAATCTTTAAAAATTATATCGGAAATTTTTGAGCGCAAAAAACATAAAAAAAACATTGTTTGGGAAATTTTTAAGAAAAAATTTTTTTCAAATTTTTGAGAAAAAAAGTTTTGGGAAGTTTTTGAGAAAAAAAAATTTGGGGAAGTTTTTGAGAAAATTAATTTTTGGAAATGTTTGAGAAAAATTGTTTTTTTTTTAAACTTTTGGAATTAAACAAAATTCTTTACTGTAAAACAATTTGCGAAATTTTGGAGAAAATTTTGTTTTTTGCTTTAAACTTTTGGAATACAAAAACAGTATTTTTGCTTTAAAAAAATTTTTCCGAAATTTTAGAGAAAAAAACTTTTTTTGATTTAAGACAAATTTTTGCGAAATTTTTGAGAAGAAAAAACATTTTTTTCATTTTTGGTAAATTATTGAGAAAAAAATTTTTTTTTGGCTTAAAATCTTTAAAATTTGGGAATTGTTAAGAAAAAATTTGTTTTTACGCGAAAAGTATGCTTTCTATAATCGCTGTTATAGGAAGATTATTAATTTTATTTTCATAGCATTTATTTATATAAAAACAAAATATATTCGATTCATTTTTACATTTTTGGAAATTTTTTGGTACAACATATAATCTTTAAAAAACATTTCTGGGAAAATTTTTATAAAAAAAAATTAAAATAAAAATATTTTTGGAAAATTTTTGAGAAAAAAAATTGTTTGGAAAATTTTTGAGAAAAAGCAAATTATGGGAAATTTTTGAGAAAAAAAATGTTGGACCTTTTGAAAAAAAATGTTTTTGAAAATTTTTCAGAAAAAAAAATTTGAGAAATTTTTGAGAAAACAAATTTTGGAAGTTTTTGAGAAAAAATTTCTTTTTTTGTTTTGAATTAAAAAACAAAGTATTTTTGCTTAAAACAAATTTTTGCGAAATTTTGGAGAAAAAATTCTTTTGAATTGAAAATTGTATGTTTTGTTTTTGGGAAATTATTGGAAAAAACAAATTTTTTTTGTTCGAACCTTTAAAATTTCGGAAATTTTTAAGAAAAAAACATTTTTTAAGCGAGAAGTATGTTTTCTATAATCGATGTTTGAGGAAGATTAATAATTTTTTTATAGCATTTATTTATTTTTAAAAGAAATACAGTCGATTCATTTTTACATTTTTGGAAATTTTTTGGTGCAACATATAATCTTTTAAAAAAAATTTCTGGGAAATTTTTGATACAAAAAAATAAAAATAAAAATATTTTTCGGAAATTTTTGAGAAAAACAGTTTTTAGAAATTTTTGAGGAAAATAATTTTTTGGAAATTTTTGAGCAAAATTGTTGTTTTTCCTTAAACTTTTGGAATTCAAAAAACGATTTTCTGCTCTAAAAAAAATTTTGCGAAATTTTGGAGAAATTTTTTCTTTTTTTTGAGAAGAAAAATAGCATATTTTGTTTTTGGGGAATTATTGGGAAAAAAATTTTTTTTGGTTTAAATCTTTAAAATTTCGGAAATTTGAGAAAAACAAAAATTTGGGAAGTTTTTGAGAATAAATTTCTTTTTTTGCTTTAAACTTTTGGAATAAAAAAACGTACTTTTGTTTTAAAAAATTTTTTGTCAAATTTTAGAGAAATTGTTTGTTTTTGATTTACGACAAACTTTGCGAAATTTTTGAGAAGAAAAATTGTGTTTTTTTTTTTGGGAAATTAATGGGAAAATAATTTTTTTGCCTTAAATCATTAAAATTTCGGCGATTTTTAAGAAAAACAAATTTTTTTAAGCAAGAAGTATGTTTTCTATATTATAATCGATGTTTGAGGAAGATTATTAATTTTATTTTCATAGCATTTATTTATTTTTAATTTGTTTGGTGAATTAATCCTAAAAGTTTTATTTGTAGCGCAAGGCGGGGAAAAGAGAATGAAACGGTTTGCCTTTTTTCGTAAAACAAAGAGCCAGCAATTGCGCTTTCTCACCATTCGGCCACTGTTGTTGTGTGCAAGTTCAGGGCAATTAACTACTTACTATTCTGAAATTTAAGCGACTGTATATAGGCTCGCAAGCTTAAAATTTAGGCTTGATTTTTATTTTTTCCAGAGTATTTCGCCATTTCTGTATTTCAAATTCCCATTAGAGTGGCCTAATTTGCTTCTCACGCTTATCCGCACACTACTACTGAGCTTTTGTTTCAAACCGAAATGCTTACATGTAAGTGTGGGGCGATGCATGCATGTGAGTGTGGACCCTTCTATGCGCATTGCTATTCATTTATTTAATTCTCTTGTGATAATTTAAGCCACAATTGCGCTTACAATTTGTAATTGTGTCTCTTGTGTCGCATTGCAAACTTTACAAATTACTTAAAATGTTAAAGAAATACACACACACACACACACGTACACATAACTCAGTATTAGCATCACCATTTCAATAATCGCTCCTATACCACCGTCATCAGCTAGAACATCAGTATCTTCATGTTAATCAAATGCGCCACCACTACAACCCGAACATTACCACTTTTGGCGCCCTCTCACTACTCAATCACTTTGCTTCATTTGCATTCAAATGTTGCACTGAATGGCCCAAAGCGCAAGTTTTCCATTGCAGACACAAGTTTTCAATTAATTTGTACCGCCTTCAACGCCAGCATAAACGCCAACCGTACACCCAGCACACAGGGTTGCATAATAGCGCAAGCAATTGCACACATTGTCTTTGTGCTGTTGCCAACTCACCAACCACCATAGCATTCCACCTCTCTGCTCACCACGTACCGCAGCCAGCTTGCTTTGCTTATGGGAGATTTAATGCCTTGCCTGCAAGTTCGCGTTGCCGCCCACCAAACACCAACCGGCAACGGTCGACCGGCATTCGACAATCGACTGTCAACCGCCTTTTAGACGTCGTTGTCGATATAGCGCAGCAGCCTTCATCCGTTATTGAGGCTACAACAACAAGCGTATAATTCCATTGACGCTGCTGTCGATTCTTTCGTTCATTATCCAATGTAGTTCTCTTTTGCAATTTTCTCATTCACAAGCCATTGTTGCGGCACAACAGCTACCTATGTATGTGTGTATTTTGTAGTGCATATTTAGGGGCAACAGAAGAAGTTGGCACGGTTGGCATGCTTCCACTGGAGACATCTTTCAACAAATGAATGTCAGCGTAAATTCATTACTGCCATTCAGGATGAAATGAATAATTTATAGAGTACAAAGCATAGTAAGCATCCGCTCATAGTTGGTTTGCACACCGCATTTTGACATGGAGTAGTAACCTGGTCAGGGGAATGGATTATTAAACTGGATGAAAAAGGGTGAACAATTGAATGATAGGAGGATTCTTGTAAAAAACAAAAATGTGTGGAGAAAAAATTAAGAAGATTTTTTTATGGCGCAAGCTTAAATTTGCAGGCAGCTGATTTTAATGAGACATTTGAGGTAATTCAATATTTGATGTCACTGTCGTTTATATGGTAACGAATTTCCAAGGTACTTCTAAGGCAATACAGCCGTTGAAAAATGCTTAAGAATGACACATTTGCAGCCATATATGTGAATCTATTATCGAGTACGGTGCCGTAACGGTACTTGAATAATATACTTGCTGCGATCAAATTAATTGAAATGGGTCCATTTATAGGGGATTTTTTTTTTCTTTTTGGTTGGTGATAAATATAATTAGAACAATTCGGTCTTAGTACAAAGTTTGGGAATTGTTTTATGTTCTACATTAAGTAAGTAAAAATCAAGTATCAGGAGTATTCCGCTGTAACTTAAGCTGAAAAGATTCAATAATGTCGAACAGGAAAAATGGCACCACAGCTCTTTCAAAGCAGTTAAAGAGTTGCAAAAGACCTGATTATCCCGCAACGCAACACACAACATTTCAACACAATTCAACGTTTCAAAAATGATGTTTTTTAATACTTTGAAATATTTTTCTGAGTATAAAACAGCTGAAAACGTTCCCAGCAAAAAGAAAGCCCAAAATACTATTAGCCGGATTTATGCCATGATCGTTAGATTGTCAAAACAGAATCCCAGGAACGGTGTCGCCGACATCCATCGAGAAATTGTTGTTCACCTGAAAAAGCCAATAACGAAAAGAACAATTGCGCTTCGATCAGCAAAAGCAGGGCTTCACGGCCAACTGGCACAGATGAAGCCATTGGTAAGAACATCGCAACGACAAAGCCGAATAGAATTTGCTCGAGCGCACATATCCTGGGCTTAAAATCAGTGGCGTTATATTTTACTCAACGATGAAACGAAAATAAGTAGATCTGGTGCAGATGGTAGGAAGTGCATGCGGCGACCAAAACGTGCAGTATTCGTCCCCTGTGCTTTTCTCACCAGCCATAAAACACGAGGAATGCTCTATGGTGGTGTGGGGCCACATTTCGCTCCTTTCGTAGAAGCTAAAAAAACACCCAATATTTCTGGCAAAAAGTGATGCTCATAAAAATCATTCGCCATTCGCTGGCATCGTCAAACTGTACAAGTAGATTCCTCCTTTTGTAGAACAACATCAATACCACAGATTTTCCGAGAGAATGGCTAGCAAAGACTGTAGTCGTCAGTTTGTAACTTTCTTTTCCTCTTCTCTTATACTCGTATTGCATCCACATACATACATTCCGAATATGTAGAGCCCACACACTAAAAATTCCTTTCAAAATTCTTAAGTGCACTCTTCACACTATAACAAGTGAGGTGTCTGCTTTTGAGCGTAAATATCCGCAAACAGCTGCTGCGGAACCCAGGAGTGTGCACATTCTGATTCAAACAAGGGCTCGCCAATATCGCTTTGTGCTGCAGCACTGCACTTCACCGACAAAGTACGCGCTCACGATGCTGAACTACTGATGAATGTGCGTACCCTGCAGGGAAAGCTGGATGCAATGAAACAACTACTGCTTCAGAACTAGTACGATTACGTATATTACGAACTACTTAGCTACTCAGGTTGCCAGAAGCGACATCTATACGGGCCGCTAGCAACATACAGGGTCCAGCACTCGAAGTGAAACCAATTAAAAAGGTCATAAATTTAGTTTGGAAAACTACTTTTATTCAATTCAGAGTAAAAAATTTGTGGAAAAAAACAAAATTAAGAATTAATTTACTTTTGCTCGATATGACCACCTTTTGCCTTGACTATGGCTTTGAGACGGTCCAGAAACGAAACGCTTGCTGCCCAAATGTGACTTGCGGGTTTTTTGGCTCACTCGCGTATAATGGCTTTTTTTAGCGCCTCGAGACTGGTGAATCTTTCAGTTCGAGCCTTTCTCTCCAAAATGGTCCAAAGAATATAATCCATTCGAACTGCGTCTGGTGAATTTGAGAGCCATTGTGTGGACGTTATGAAGCTCGGAACGTTGTTTTTAGCCATTCTTGGCTCACTCGAGCTTTGAGAGATGGTGTCGAGTCCTGTTGAAATAATATTTCATATTAATCTTGACGCCAGGCTCGATGTAAACAATTGCCAAACTATTACCTGTGGCAAATGCTGCTTCCTGATGGCCAATCGATGACTCGAATTCGCGTATGCACTATCGCTCGAATAAACCCGATCATTTTGGGAGTTTACGAATTGCCCAGATGGGAAAATTTTCTCGTCAGAAAACATAATATTCGGAAATTGGCTGCTTTCGGCCAAGCGAAGCAACTCTTTCTTGCTTGTTGGACTTGTTGCTGCTTTGGTGTGAGATCACACGCCTTTTGGCTCTTGTAAGGCTTGACTTTTATATCATTTTTCAGTATGCGGCGGTTGCTACGGTCAGATATTTTCAGTTCTTTCGCCATTTGATTGGTAGTTTGTCGTGGATTCCGCTCAAGTTGCTTATTCACTTTTTGAACTATTTCACGTGATTATCAGTCTTTTGATAACCACCTCCATGACGTTTCACGATGGTACCAGTATCATTGTATCACGAGTATTGGTGCGATAAACAAATACTTTATTTGCTTTAAGGTGCGCGACCTCACAAACAATCATTGGTTGTGATTTTCCAGCCAAATATAATGCAATCACAATATTACGTTTGAAATCCATTTTTTGATCCACTATTCTGGACTGTCATTTAGTCAACTAACAGAGCGCGAATGGTCTGAAGATGGTTACACTTCGAGTGCCGGACCCTGTACTATCGACCAATCTGACAACTGCCGACTCTCTCAAAGATTTTGAAAAGCTTCCGTTTGGCCGCATTGAGCCTTTGCAGACCTCTGCGCCAGTTTGGGTTTAGACGTACCCATTCGACGGTAGAACAAACTCCACAGAGTTTCACACAAAATAAACAACAGCAACAAAAGCGTATATATCCTAATGTTTCAAAAGCCTTTGACGAAGTTTGGCCTACACGAGCATGCTGTACAAGTTGAAAACCTGGATGCCAAATGATTACTACCAAATGTTGAAAAACTATATAGAAGGCAGAAGTGTCTATGTAAAATACAAAAATGCATGCGCTGGCATACAACTAATGAACGCGGGAGTTCCTCCAGGGAGCATTTTGGGTCCAATGTTATATCTCATATACATAAGCGATGGATATACCCATTCTGAAAAAAAGAAACAGCCTGATTGCTACATTCGCTGACGATACAGTGCTTTTGGTATCGGGCAGCACTGGAGGACACACCACTAAAAAAATAAGATATCACCAAATTACATGACGGGTTTAAAAAGTGGAGAAATTATATAAGTGGTGCCCAAATTATCTATAGCAATGAAAAAAAACGTATAACATCTACTATAGCCGTAAAGTTAAAGTTGTTAAACCGATTTATTAAAGAACAAAATTCAACGAAAACGCATTTCAGATAGCTTAACTGACTTCTCGGAAGGCAATCAAAATAATACCAAAAAAACACCAAATATTTTTTTTTCTCAGTTTCTTCTTCTTTTTGATTGGCGCGATCTTAAGCAATTTTGGTAGAGCTTAACCAAGCGTACCAATTGTTTCTTTCTCGAGCTATCCGGCGCCAGTTGGAAACACCAAGGGAAACTAAGCCCTTCTCTACTTGATATTTCCAACGATGAGGCCTCTTCTTCTGCCAAGACCAGCTAGTCGCGCACCGAGTTCTTGTATCCATTCGGACAACATGACCCATGGCCGCTATATCTTTATTCGCTGCACAATGTCTATGTCGCCGTAAAGCCCAGAGAGCTCATTGCTCCATCGCCTACGATATCCGCCGTCGCCAAAGTACAAAGGTCCGAGAATCCGCAGAATCTTTCTCTCAAACACTGCAAGGGGCATTCGGATAATGTTATCGTGTAAGCTTATGCGCCATAGGTTACGACGGGCATGATGAGAATCTTATAGAGTGTTAGATTTTTTTTATTTTTTGCAGATGAAGAGGTTTAAAACCATCAAAGCTGTCGCCGTAGATTAAAAGCGACCTCTCGTTTAGAACCGTGGGCCACCCTGGCACCGCTTTCTTATTACTTCAAAGTCGCGTTCCATCTCTATGCGTGCCTGCGTTCAGAATCCCCTTTTTCATCCGTTGAGTTCTTCCGCGAAACCACTGATGATTTCCCACGTTTCATCCCGCTTAGCATCAGCTGCGTTCGACGTTCTTGTTCCCAACGCATGCATTGGAAAAAGTTGTGTCCCGCGTCATCTTCGGTTGATTGTATATGCATGTGAGGTGTTCGCATTTTCCTATTTTGAACAGGTAATTCTGGAATTACCGTATCGCGACAGCATTTGGGTTGTGTAAAAATTGACTTCACCGCAGTTCCTATTGTATCATGGAGTGACGTCTTTTATTAGCCTAGCCGTCCATCTGCCACGTACTTTGTTTCTCCAGTGGTCTCGCCATAGCCTTAAAGTTTCCTTAAAGTCCTTTATTTCGCGCGCCGCAGGTTTGTCAATTCCTTCTTCCATCCACTCGTTTTCTAATGCCCACTGTTTCTTGATACTGGCCCTGATACTGTGCAGTAGACAGACACAACTCTCAGACCTACCGTTCGTTGTACCGATGGTATGCGCTTATATCGGTGGTTTGCCTTTAGCGTATTTGCACACAGTTCAGCTCTGTCTCAGTAAACAATGAACTCCTAATTTAAAGGGTGTTTTTTTAGAGGTTAGGTTTTCAAGTTGGCACTACTTTTTTCGTAGATGGTCTTTTAGACAGCTGTCACTTGATTTATGCTCAGTTTGGTTTGCCATTTCATAATGAATAGACTTACACCTGATCAAGCGCGTCGCACATTCGGTGAATGGGCCCAAAACGAGATGGCCACCGATCCCGATTTTCACAAGAAAATTTTCTTCAACGATGAAGCTCACTTTAGGTTGAATGGGTATGTCAATAAGCAAAATTGTCGCATTTGGAGTGAACATAATCCACAAGCCATTGCTGAGACGCCGTTACATCCTCAAAAAGTCACTGTTTGGTGTGCTCTATGGGCAGAGGGAATCATTTCTTTAAAAATGAAGCCGGCCATAATGTTACAGTCAATGGAGAGCGCTATAGAGCCATGATTAATGACTTTTTCGTGCCTGAATTGGACGATGTTGATGTGGACGACCTTTGGTTCCAACAAGACGGCGCTACATGCCATACAGCCAACGCAACAATCGATTTATTGAAAGAAACTTTTGGTGAGCGCATTATCTCGCGCCGTGGACCTGTGGCGGGGCCTCCAAGATCGTGCGATATAACACTGCTGGACTATTTCTTGTGGGGCTATGTGAAGTCGATTGTCTACGCAGATAAGCCCGAGACGATTGACGTCTTGGAAGAGAATATTCGGCGCGTTATTGCTGACATACGGCCCCAATTGCTGCAAAAAGTGGTCGAAAATTGGGCCTCTCGTCTGGAATTTATTCGAGCCAGTCGCGGCGGCCACTTGCCTGAAATAGTTTTTTAAAACATAATGGCAAACCCTTATCTTTATAATAAAGCTAAATTCCGGGCCATAACATTAAATTATATACGTTTTATTTCATCTTGAAAACCTAACCTCTAAAAAAAACACCCTTTATAAGGCTAAAATAGTGGCAAGCACAAAAGGCATCAATAGACGACTGTCACACGCAAACCCCTTGGAGAGGTTGCTTACAAAAATTAAACCTTACAGGAAAACCAAAATCACCGAAGGCTGAAACGCAAAGTCTCATCGCAGTGCACAACTGACATTTCCTAAGAAATCGCCATTCAAAATTCACCATTCAGTTATTGCATTGCTGGCAATTAGTTATTTTTCTAAAATCACTAGAAATGAATCAGTTTGCCACTAGTGAATTTCCCTACAGGGTATGTCAAGAATACACTTTTAGGAGTGCATCCTTAACAGCATTTAGCAGCACTGCAACAATAGCATCGACAGCTTTTAATTTCGTCAATGACGTCATTAACACGGTCATCAGCAGCTCAACAAAAACAGCAACAGATGTGCGAGTGGCTGCGTTGAGTTTGGTAACAAAAGCAAAGGCACTTCAATATGTTTGGCAATTTTCGCCTCTCAACCATTTAGTTGCTGGCATAGAAATTTTATGTGTGAGCGCTCTTTGTGCCAATGTACCATACCATCTAAAAAGAAAGCGGCAAGGGCGTTGAAGAGGTACTGTTACGGGTACAAGAGCTGTGGCCGTCGAATGCACATCAATTGTAGCACAAAGTACGTGAAAGATGTCGCACGTACTGTCGGCATTTATGAGCCAAGTAACAAAAAACTTACGCGGTGTTCATATGTGAACGTCTTATGCAATACTAAAGTGAGTGATATAATTATAAAACCGCCATATATCGAAAGTTTTCCATATATATATTTTATTACATTAAATTTAATTTTTTTTAAATAAATTTTAATCATTATTTTTATGTAAATATATGCTGTTATATAATATAATAAAAACCAAAAAAATCAGGTTTTAAATTTTGCGCAAAATTTTTAAAAATTCCGTCAAAATATCATAATTTATAACTTTCTCTCTGGATGCTGTTGTGCGTTTCCTTCATACAATCAATGCGAGAACTTTTTTTTTGAAGCGGCCTTTGTTTTATAACTAGGTGAGCAAACTCTACCACCAGCTCTTTTTTCTCTGACAGCGTTTATGTGGTCAGTACAAGAGGATCCTATTTGGAAACCAACTTGGAATCAGTCGATTGTGGAATGGAAGTGATCCTTTAGCTGATCGAGGATGACCTTGCCACAATCTTAGATACCGCGAGCAACACGCGAATACCTCGCCAATTATCTTTGTTCAGGATTTTGATAATAATATCATCAGTCCTTTCAGTTGGAAAACTTTCGTTATCACAAACTTCGCTGATCAGAGCGTGAAGCGAATCTGCAGCAAAAGCGGGGGGCGCCGTGAAGAATTCAGCAGGAATGCCATCAAACCCTGTTGCTTTGTTGTTCGGTACTTTGATAGCGGAGTTTACTTCGTTGATACTGGGAGCATCGATCGGCTCTTATTCGACTGGTTCTGTTAAGCGGACCTAAACCGTCAGCAAATGTGCGGCGTCGTCGACCAAGATATGATGTAATGCCGACGCAAAGTGTCTCTTCCATTTTGCGAGTTGGTCTTCCTCTATAAGCAACAGACGACCACCCCGTCCTCGTACAGCGATTTGAACGGCTGTTGATCAGTTGTTTGGTGATTTCATACATTGTAACGTTGTCGTCACGAGAGTCGGCCTCCTCAGCTTCACAAACAAGATTATCGATTCTATTTATTTACTGCTGCGCACGCTACTTGTGGTCGCCTCGGCTTCGATCTATATTGAGCATCCAGCTCTTTGCGTTTCTCAGCGGTTTTTGCTGCTACTAGTTGTGTCTTAAGTGCGGCACGCTCCAAAATGAGCTGAAACCCTTTCGGAGCTCTGTAAAAGGGGGTTGTCACCGACTGAGCAGAAAACAGCCGTACCTTTTCCCCCTTATAGCTCCACTATGCTGTCCGTTGGGCTGGAGAGCTCGGACATCCGCAGTTCTACTTGGTTACCGAAGTTGGTCAAAGCTCAAGGTTCCTTAAATCGATCTGTATAATAGCGAGGTGCTCGCTTATTTAAGGGGTTAGAACTAACATTTACTGCCACTGTACACATCCGGAGATGTGGGCAGCCATGAGATGGTGGTCGCGGGCATAACCAATATCGGCCCCTCCTCTGTTTCTTACGTCTAAGAGGCAACTTCTGAAGTGACGTGTGACAGAAAGGTGATCAATTTCGTTGACAGTTTTTTCTCCGGGAGAAATCAAACTCACTTTATGGCACAGCTTATGTTGGAACAGAGTGTCACCGATCTAGGTGATTGTCTTGAAATCTTTCGCCGTTATCGTTTCATTGTCCTACTTCGTGTCTATCCATAATACGCTCTAACTGACTGTTGCCCCTGGCCGATCTTAGCATTTAGAATATATATATATATATTATATAATTGGCGCGTACACCCTTTTTGGGTGTTTGGCCGAGCTCCTCCTCCTATTTTTGGTGTGCGTCTTGATGGTTTTTCAAAAATGGAGGGACCTACAGTTTCAAGCCGACTCCGAACAGCAGATATATTTTTTTATGAGGAGCTTTTTCATGGCAGAAATACACTCGGAGGTTTTGCCATTGCCTACCGAGGGGCGACCGCTATTAGAAAAAACGTTTTCTTAATTTTTGATCTTACACCGAGATTCGAACCGACGTTCTCTCTTTGAATTCCGAATCGTACTCACGCACCAACCCAATACAGAGTTCTGACACTGGTTTCCACGAAATCAAATTGCTGTAGGGTGACGCTGTCATTAGGAATCCAACACCGGCCTCATGGTTACAACCAGCATTCCTTCTGGAAATGTGGAATAAAGTATGCCCAGTTGGAGAGTTGTAAATTCCATTACTGAGCCATCGCCCTTCGCTTACTCCGAGGATATCGATTTTTTAACGTAAGAAGACATGTTCCACCTGAAGATGTTTGGCATTGTGGCGAACGTGAAGAAAAGTCATAACATGCCAAAATCCAATCATTGTCCTTTTTCAATAGCCAAAAGTCGTCGACGAATGATCAGTCTTTATCCGAGGCGTTGTTGATGTTTCTTTGGCAATAAATTTAATCAGAAGGTCAGAACGCCGACCTCACCTCCCTACCATGGGGATTAAGCATCCATCTTTGAAGGATCCGGGCGCGCCAACAGGTACCCTAAACGGGCTAAAGGCTAATACTGTTGTCTCGAGGTGGGTTCCTCCCCCATCAACCACTACATTCAAGAACCCAGCCCAGTCTCAAAAGCCAATCCAGCCCAGCTACCTATAGGCAGTAGCACCCCAAGATTGACACCCATAAAAAGATCGAAGTCCTCCTCCACCAGATTTGCCTTACCAGTCCATCTGGCCTTCGCCGTTGGGGCTCACGGCACTATGTTTGGGTTGTATATCATGCACCCCTCTCATTAGCGACTACTTCTGGGTACAACACGTTGCTTCCCTGCTCTCGCAAGATACAGGAGGTGCGCCCACACCATTTGATGTTCGCTACTAGGAGGTAGAGAGGAATTTTTTGCACCCCACCGTAACCACTATTTTTGTTTGCTCCCCTTGATCAAAATCCGTTGTCGAATCACGTGGTTTACCATGTCAATTTACCATAAGAATGAAAAAGATCTGCGAACTTTAACTCCTCTAATCTCCTGGTGCTCCTTGGCTCGACCTTTTCAACTCCTCCAAGAACAAAATCCACGCGTACACTATCAAATCGCCGATTCTCGTATATATTTTTTTGTCCTTTCTATTGGAACACCTTTTCGTCATTTTATAATGTTTGTTATATTGTACAGTGAAATCACTTCATTTCATTTCATGGCTCTATAATTTTTGAACTTCCAGAGTAAAAAAAATAGCACATTGGCAATATCTGCTAGCTAAAAATAACTTCAGTTTAATTACTCGCTGTGGCTGCTATATTAAATTACGCCACATTTTACAATTCTGCGTGCGTATATAAATATGTACATATACGAAATACTGACCACCATACAACAACTGCCTAATATCCTTTATTGGTCTCTATTGCAAAGCAGAGCTAAATTTCTGCAGCCAGTCGCCCCGGTAAATGTTGTTATGTACGTAGTAGTGAATGCAATGAAGGTGCCAAGGAGACAGCCACCACAATTGAACACAACAGCCACTACATCTTCATCAAAGGGACAGCAGCGGGCAGCCATACATGTAATTACATATAAACATTTAGCTGCAAGGGCGGACAAAAGCCAAATGCATGTCTGCATGTGTGTGTGGGGTGTATAAATAAGGCATGGCAGACTATGATTGCGCTCCATAGGTATTATCTTGGTAATTGAAATTTAAATTGAGCACCACTGCAGTGTGTGCAGCCACAGATATACATACAACGGGCATGTGTATGTGTAAGTGCGTATGCGGTTCTAAGTAGCCTGGAGAATGTAAAGTATGCACGTTTGTATGTCAGCAATGCAGGCATCATAATTAGTCGCAATTTAGTTGCATCGTTGGGACTTGGGGAATGCCACAGCAACGAATGTCCTTAAATTATTGTGAATGTGAGCGAATGTACTCGTATGTTCAAGAGGGAAGACAGAAGCGTATATTTGTAGTATATGTATGTGTGTAACGGGTGTTTTTGTTAAGCATACACATTTTTTGATAAGTCTACAAGTAGGTACATATTTCGCGATTTCTGTTCACTTTTGATGACGCAATGGAATTTTGCTAAACTATAGGAAATCTTCTAGACTCTCAAAACCATAAAAGCGCTTGTCACTCACTACAGAGTTCACGTGTTCTTTTTCTTCTTTAAGGTACTTGACCACCTTATCAGTTTCAAAAAATTAATTTTTTTTTTTTTACATTTTTTCAATCCTTATACTTTTAAAAATCATCACCTGAAACTGTTTTTTTAAATTCGAATTCTAACAAAGTGAAATCAGTGAAAATGTGCAGGCGCATCCTGCACTCATTACTTGCTGACTCAGCTGAAAGAAAATAGCAAGTTTTAACTTTAAACGCGTTTTTCCAGAAATTACTTTTTTTCGAATGGCGGACACTTTATCTCCGAAACTGCTTAGCCGATTTTAATGATTTTGGTCTTGTTTTATTTGTTAAGATGTTTTGTATGCCAATTTACCACATTTTGCAAAAAAAAAGTTAATAAAGTATTGCTTTTTAAGCATAACATTGTGAAAAACAGGGGTGTTTTCTTAACTTTTTTTCAAACATCCGCCATTTTTTTATTTTTTTTTTTTTTTGTCAGTTTGTGGTAAATTCTCACGCAAGGAACCTTCCTTTTGAAAATTTTGTTTCTCTCTTTTGTTTTAGAATTACCATTTCTAAGATTAACTGTCCGCCGCAAGACATGATTTTCTTCAGGCCTCGACTTTGGCGCCTCCTGGATATATGTTAAAAAAAGAAATTTTAATAAATCAATTGTTTTTTGTATTATATAAGCTCTAAATAAAAATTTAAAAAAAAATTTATTTTAATATATTATACAGAACATGAAAAAAAAATTATTGAATATGTTGTACTTTTTAGCTTTCCAAGGTGGTCAAGTACCTTAAAATGTTTCAGTATTCTATAGATTGAGTTAGTTTTGCTTAAAATTATGCAGTTAAAAATTTCGGTATCATTTTCAACTGTAAACCAGTGTAGCCAGGAAAATGTCGAAAATATGCAAAATGATGAAAAAACAGTTTTTTATTTTTCACTATTTTTTTATATTTTAGGTAACAAATATTTTAATTTAATTTTAATACTAAATATTTTTTTTATTTTTTATTGTTTCTTTAACTTGTTTCTTAATATTTTTTTATTTTTTAGGTACTCATTATTTGAAGTTTTTTCATTTTTTTATGTTTTTAAATACTAAATATTTTTTTTTTATTTTTCATATTTTTTTGTATTTTTTAAACACTTATAATTATTTGTTTTTACTTTTTAAATAATAATTTCTTTTTTCTATTTCTTTATTTTTTATTTCTTAATATTTTTTTATTTTTCAGGTACTCAATATTTTTAAATTTTTCATATTTTTCTATTTTTTTTAATACTAAATATTTTATTTCAAATTTTTTTTTATTTTTTAAACACTAATAATAGTTTTTTTTACTCTTCAAGTAATAATTCTTTTTTTTTATTTATTAATATTTTTTTTAATTTTTTAGGTAATCAATATTTTTAATTTTTTTCTTATTTTCTAATTTTTTAAATACTAAATATTTCTTTTATTTTTTAAATAAAAATTTCTCTTTTTTATTCCTTAATATTTTTTTATTTTTTAGGCAATGAATACTTTTTATTTTTTCATATATTTTAATTTTTAAATATTAAGTATTTTTTTATTTTTTTTATTTTCCTTATTTTCTAAATAATAATAATATAATATTTTTTTATGTTTTATTTCTTAATATTTTTTTATTTTTTAGGTATTCAGTATTTGTAATATCTTCATATTTTTTTATTTTTTAAATACTAAATATTTTTTTTTATTTTTTTTATTTTTTAAACACTTATAATATTTTGTTTCTACTTTTTACATAATAATTTCTCTTTTTTATTTCTTAGTTTTTTTATTCTTAACCATTTTTTTATAGTTTAGATACTCACCATTTTTAATTTTCATTCATATTTTTCTATTTTTTTTAACACTAAATATTTTTTTTTTTTAACACCATTAGTATTTTTTTTTTACTTTTTAAATAATAATTCCTTTTTTTATTTCTTAATATTTTTTTTATTTATTAGGTACTCAATGTTTTTAATTTTTTCTCATTTTTTATTTTTTAAATACTAAATCGTTTTTGTTATTATTTAAATAAAAACTTCTTTTTTTTATTTCTTAATATTTTATTATTTTTCTAGTAATCAATATTTTAAATTTTTTCATATTTTTTTATTTTTTAAACACTAAAAATGTTTTTTTACTGTTTAACTAATAATTTTTTTTTATTTCTTTATTTTTTATTTCATATTTTTTTTTTATTTTTAGATACTAAATATTTTTTTATTTTTTCATATCTTTTTATTTTTTATATTTTTTGAACTTTTAAAATAATAAATATTTTTTTATTTTTTATTTCTTGGTTGGTTGGTTGGTTTAAGGGTGACCCCGCATCGGAGTACCACATAGACCGCAAGTTGGGTCCGTTGTGTTGCCCTAGAGCTCATTATTTTGAATGATTTCCCCACCTAACCGAGATTTTTATTGTAGATTTTGATCAAAGATATTAATTCGTTTCGAAAATTTGATGAGAGATTCGATTTTCAGGTCCGAGAGTACTGAAAGATTGTCAATTGTTGGAGAGCCTAGAAGAGCGAGTCGACTTCTGGCTAGACCCGGACAACTGCACAGCAAATGTCTGCTCGATACTTCCTCATCTTCGTCCACGCAGTATCTGCACAGGTCGTTTTGAGGAACCCCGAGCCGACGTGCGTGAGTGCCCAAAAGGCAGTGGCCGGTGATAAGAGATGTTATATGCCTTAGTTCGTGTTTCGAAAGACTTATAAGGGTTTTTGTCTGTTTCAGATTGTAGGATGGCCAGATTTGTCTGGTCGTAACGCAAGTAGTTTCCACTCGCCACCTCCGATCAGCAATGCTGTGAAATTCTCGATCGATGAGCATTTTACATGTTGAGAGCGGAATGTGGATTGTGGGTAAGTCACTAACATTTGATTGCGCAGCTCCAGCTCTTGCGAGCTCATCAGCTTTGCAGTTACCTTCGAATCCACTGTGACCCGGTATCCAGATAACTTGGACAGAATTCTGAACACTTATCTCGTTAAGAGATAAGAGACAGGATCGAACCACATCTGAGTGGGTATAAGAGGAGCTGAGTGCTCGAACGGCCGCTTGACTGTCGGTGAAAAAGCGGATATCCTCTAGTGATATTCTATTTTCTAAGAGAGTTTTCGCAGCATACCAGATAGCGCATACTTCCGCTTGGAATACGCTACAGTAGTCGGGTAATCTAAATGATAGATTGATGTGAGGGGATTTGGAAAAGATTCCAAATCCCACTTTGCCGTCTTGTTTTGAACCATCTGTATATATAATCAGCGGGCCATCGGTTTCGGTTAGATTTGTCTTCCATTCTTCCCTAGTTGGGAGTGAACAGGAGAATAGCAAGGGTGGTGATGGAAGACTTACATGATAGTCTATGTCGGGAGAGATAACAGTGTTCCTGTTCAGTATGGCTGAATGGCCAAGATACTTATTCCATTTTGATATAGCATTCATGCGTGTCGCTGCTTTCGCTGCAATCGCTTTGCCAGCCAGATCGATAGGGAGCAAGTGAAGTAACGTATTTAGAGCCTTAGTAGGTGTTGTACTTAAGCATCCTGTTATCAGGAGGCAGGCTGTTCTTTGGACTCGATCAATTGTGGCTACTCTGCATCGTTTTCCGAGTGCTGTCCACCATACAACCACACCGTAGAAGAGTATCGGTTTGATGATCGAGGTGTATATCCAATAAATGATCCGAGGTGAAAAACCCCAGGTTTTGCCTATAGCTTTCTTACAAGTATAGAGAGCTATGAAAGCTTTTTTACATCTGTTTTCGATGTTCAATTTCCAACTCAACTTCCTATCTAGAATAACTCCTAGATATTTAGCTGAATCAGATAGGAGTAATGATTCCCCTTTTAAAGTTATTGTTTGCAGTGGAGGAGATTGTTGTTTCCTATTGAAGAGAACAAGATCTGTCTTTGCTGGATTCGCATTTAGTCCGCATTCGGTGCACCATTTTGACAGAATATTGATTGAGCGTTGCATGAGCTCAGTGAGGGTATTCAGGTGTTTGCCTGACACGCAGAGTGCAATATCATCTGCATAGGCTACAACCTTGCAGCCTGCTTTTTCGAGATTTCGAAGCAAACTGTTTACAGCGAGATTCCAGAGAAGGGGTGAAAGTACTCCGCCTTGAGGGGTGCCTTTGACGGCGTACATTCTCATGCGGCTTAACCCAAGCTCTGAAGTGATTATTCTATTTTGGAGCATTTGTTCGATCATCTTTCGGATGGAGCAATTAATACCCAATTTGGCAATTTCAGACAAAATAGCGTTGGGTTCAATATTATTGAAAGCACCTTCTATGTCCATAAATGCGACAAGAGAGTACTCCTTATTGTGAAGGGAAGTTTCCACTGTTTGCACCAGTGAACGAAGTGCCGTTTCAGTCGATTTCCCTTTAGTGTAGGCATGTTGTGCCTCAGAGATCAACTTAGTATCAAGTTGGGTTTTGATTTGCTCATCTAAGACTTTTTCAAAAGCCTTTAAGCAAAAAGAGGTTAGGCTAATGGGCCTGAAGTCGTTTGGTTTGCAGTGTGAAGGCTTCCCCGTTTTCGGAATGAATACTACCTTCGATTTCTTCCAAATTGTCGGGAGGTAAGAGAGATTTAAACACTTGTTAAAGATCCTTGTTAACCAAGGCAGTAGAACTTCCAGTCCTTCTTGAAGTTCTGCTGGAATGATGTTGTCAGGACCTGGTGATTTAAATTTTTTAAAGCTTAGTATTGCTGTAGAGATGCTATTAGAGCTGATTAGATCTGATCTATTCCCATAATTACTCTGAAGAGTACTGGGAAGTGCAGGTAGGTTGGCAACACAGCCTGGAAAGTGAGATTCTAGAAGTATTCTAAGAGTGTGGTCAGTTGAAGTAGTCCAAGTTCCATCTTGAGTCATGATAAAACTGGGAGAGACTGGGTTTGATGCAAGAATCTTGCGTAGCCTGCTTACTTCTGAAGTGTTCTCTAATTCTTGAGTGTATGATCCCCAGGATGTGCGTTTTGCACTTCTGACGGCTTTCTTAAAGTCTTTGAGACATTGTCGATATTCTTCCCATTCGTCTGTTATTTTAGATTGGTTAAAGAGTTTCCGAGTTCGATTGCGAAGTTCTGAGATTTCTGGAGTCCACCAAAAAGGTTTATGCTTACCTCCTGTTTTCGTCAGGGGGCAAGATTGTCGTGCTGCGCTTTGACACGTCTTCGTTATCATGTTGACAGCGTTTTCGATTTCGTTTTTATTTTCCATTTCAAACTGCCTGATGTCAGGAAGTCCATTGGCAAGATGTTCTTTATATTTGATCCAATTCATACGTTTTTTGTTAAGGTACTTCATGGGTTTTGCCGTTTCGGCTTTTAAAGTGAATGTTATATATTGGTGGTCGGAAAAAGAGTGCTGTTTATCAACGCTCCAGTCCTGCACCAGTTGTGTACATGATTCGCTAGCAAGAGTAATATCGAGTACCTCTCTTCTAGACGAGTTAAGAAACGTAGGGACATCACCTCTATTACATATATCAAGCTTATTCGCTAGAATGTAGTCAAAGAGTTGCTCACCTCGTGTGTTGTTGTTTGTACTACCCCAAACGATATGATGGGCATTAGCGTCTGCTCCAATGATGATGCGTTTCTGCTTCAGATGCGCCGTATTGACGAGCCTTCTCACTGCTTCAGGAGGAGGCGCCTCCGCTGCGTCGTAAGGCATGTAAGCCGACACAATCCAGATCGGGCCGTGGACAGCTTCAACCTCTATGGCAGTGGTGTCAGCGTTGCTAAAGGGAAGAAGAAAAGCATTAATATGTTTTCGAATGAGAATACAAGAGCGCGATCTAACGTTAGCCTCACCTTGAAACAAGGTGTAGTGCCTATCTTTCAGGCCGCATATCTTGTTGTTTGATATCCAAGGTTCTTGGATGAGAATGATGTCTTCTCTGAGGTCAGAGAGACGAAGAATGAGGGCTGCCGAGGCAGCCTTAGAGTGGTGCAGATTAATCTGCAGCACTTTTAGACGCACATTCAATGACTGTGTCGTTCGCGTCATCACTGCTATCTAGAAGTCTATCCTCGTCCCCGAGTTGAATGTTAAATAAGTGTCCCATAAGTTCGCTGTTCGATTCCGAGTCGGACTCAATCGTCGAAGCTTGTGAGAGAGGCTTATCGACATCCATCTTGGGGGCCGCCGTACTCTCTTCGCTGGGTGCGAGGAGGTTTTTCGGCTGATAGGTCCAAATGGTAGTGGTGATGAACCCGAACGCCACAATCCCCTTGCGGTCGTCCAGTGCTTTAACGCTTTCCTGGTCCAGGAGCAGCGTGATGTGCCTGGAGTTTCCTGAAGGCTCTTCCACCTTAACTACCCTCCAGTTTTCGGTGGGTAGGTTCGGGTTTCCGATCTTCAGTAGCTCCAGAATAGTTTCCGGATCGGATGGCTCTAGAGGTATTCTGGCTCTGCCGCGTGGTTGGTTTGGAATTTCGCTCTTATTGACGAGCTAAAGATTCGCCCCGGGCCATACCTCGCCGAGTCGGTCGAGGGCCATGCCGTAAAGGTTGACAGAACGTTGATCCGAGCACGCGATCAACTTGACCCTTGCCTGGAACCATCCCGCGTCAGAGCAGAAAGGAGGAGGCCCTGGGTTCTGTTTCAGAACGTCCAGGTATCCCAACTGAAGTTTTCTCTCCACAATCTTCCAGTTTGATGGAGAGATGAAACCGTCAGGGTGGCTCTTATCTACCACCGCCATGACCAGACTATCTCTGGCAACTTCGCAGAACTTGCGTATTTTGACCTCAGAGGAAGCTTTGTGCTTCTTGGGGTCGTTGGAGCTATGAGGATCCTCTGAAGACCGCTGCCGCTTAGCTGCACTCGGTTTTTCTTTGGACGCCTCATACTTCCGAAGGAATTCCCGGGCCCAATCGAGAGTTGCCTTTTGTTGGTCGGACAGCTCCTCCTCAGGGGTTTTGCCGAGCTTTTCCATAAGGAAAGTGGCGCGTCTTTTGTCTCTATATCGACGGAGATGAGGAGGGACAGGTTTTTTGGAGACTTCTGTCCGATTAGTTTTCCCAGTTTCTGGCAAAACAGTTTTGATTATTGATTGTTTCTCCGCAGCCGAATCGGTTTTGGAGGAAGAAGCCACAAGAGAGTGCGGTGGTGTCTCTTTGACGGTTTTGCTCTTAGTGAGCACTTTCGACACCGAAGGGGTGGTTTTTGACCCCGCCATAAGTTTGGTGGAGCCAACAGGTCTTCCGCGTCGGGAAGGAATTTTTTGTTGTGTTGTTTGTTTTGTATTAGTTTTATTCATTTTTTGCGGGGCGGTCACTCAGCTGACGAGTCAGCAGTCGTAACCAGAGATGTTAGTAGGGAAATAATGGGGTTCGCCACGCCAGAGCCCTATGCCGTGGTAAGTCGAGTTTAAACTGGGGTGCGACAGGTGCCCCAGAGTCCGCATACTAGCGACTTAGCTCACCCTAAGCCATGCATCCCTCGGCGTGTGCTGTTCCACCTTGGATTGGTGGCCTTTGATATAAGGAAGTGGCCTTCTCCCCGTGAGTCCATGTTTATTCCATTCGTATTAGCAGAGACATGACCTACTAATACGAGTGGCTTCTCGCCATCCACCGAAGTGGATATGGGTCACTGCCAGCAATTATGGCAGTTACGGCACGCGTGCAGTAACACTGCACTACATGTTGTTCCCCCTACCATAGTTGTTGGTTGACGAGAACTAGGCTGGTTCGCGAGTAGGCTTTTACCGAGGCTATGGCCTACTTAACCACAGAAGATAACTGTGGCGTACCCTATCCACCACCTGGGACGCGCCGCAATAGGTGCCCAACCAAAGGGTTTTTATTTCTTAATAATATATTTTTTTTATTTTCTAAATAATAAATATTTTTATTTTTGAATAGGTGCCCAACCAAAGGGTTTTTATTTCTTAATAATATATTTTTTTATTTTCTAAATAATAAATATTTTTATTTTTGAATAGAATATATTTTTAATATTTTTTGTTATGTTTTTAGTTTTTCTGTTAAGTTTTGATTTTTTTGTTATTTAGGACTTTGTCTTCACTTCTCGTATTGCGACCTTTTCCTGGCACTGGATTCACTGTAAATTTTTTTTTTTTTTTTTTTTTTTCATATTTTATGTGGCAACGCCATTATTCATTTTTGTTTGTTTGTGTTTGTTTGTTCATTTTGTTCATTCTTTTGAACGCATTTTATGTGCTTGATATATACGAACCCCTAATTAAATTTGAAGAAAAATTTTAAATTTTTTTAGATGGCAACGCCTTTCAAAAATATTATTGAGTTAAGGCTACATTTTTCTTTACATTCATACATGTATGTACATATTTTTTATTAAAACTAATATATTTTGATAATAAATTTCTTCACTGCCGAAAAAAATAGGTGGTAGCACCACCTAAAAATATTTGTTTACTAAATTTCGTTAAATACCTTTCATTTGATACGCATATCTTAATATACGCTGAAATATGTGATAAATTGTTATTCTTGTAATAAAATGCAGGTGGCAACTCTATCAAAAAATTGTTTTTGAAATAGATTTTTCCATTTTTTTTGGATAAACTATAACACCTATGCATGTATATTTTAAGTAAATTACTTTTTTTAATACAAATAGGTGGCAGCACCCAGCTGGAATGGGTATCACACCTACAACCAGCAATGGCTTTCCAACGGTGTGAAAAAGTTAAAAGCGAAGCACTACTTTTAGAATAAGGATCTATTGAAAAAAATGTCTACATATTTAGATATGTACAGTTGTGTTCATATTAATAGCAGTGCTTTTCCTAAAGTCAGAAGACTGAACTTCATGAAAATTAAACTGACTACTATTTTTAAAAACTCTCACTGTTTGATAACATGATGAAAGCAAATATACTTAAAACAAAAGGTTCTATCTTTCATTGCACTTTCTTCCAATAAATCGAAAAAAATCAAAAGTACGGAGGCAAGTTCACCCCGAACTGTGATGATGAAGTGAAGTCAAGTCCTTCTCCAGCTGATCTTTCCAACGCAGAGGATGCCTTTCTCTTCCTCTACTACCACCAGCTGGTACCGCATCGAATACTTTCAGAGCCGGAGCGTTTGTATCCATTCGAACGACATGACCCAGCCAACAAAGCTGCTGGGACTTTATTCGCTGCGTTATGCCTATCTCGTCGTAAAGCTCATACAGCTCATCGTTTCATCACCTACGATATTCGCCGTTGCCAACGTGCAAAGCTCCAAAAATCTTACACAGAATCTTTTTCTCAAACACTCCAAGCGTCGCTTCATCGGATGTTGTCATCGTCCAAGCTTCTGCGCCATACGTTAGGACGGGCATGATGAGAGCCTTGTAGAGTGTTAGTTTTGTTCGTCGAGAGAGGAAACATTCGTCTGGAAAATTATGTTTGCATAATTTATTCATGAAGTATAAAATATATGTTTATAATTTTTTTTTATATGAAAGTATGTTCAAAACTACGAGTCGCAATTACTCAATAAGCCGTGTAGTATTCATCGTCGTCGAGTATAGCCTGGCATTTTCTTCATGCCTTGAACCAGCTTTTCTGCGTAGCTCGTCGACAAGGACGGCCAGATTTTGCAAACTTGACGCACGAGTTGCTTTAAATCGCGGACCGGCTTTCCAGCAAGACGCGTTTTCATAAATTCCCACACATTTTCAATGGGATTGGCGCCGGGGGACTGTGAAGGCCAGTCCAATACTGTGACGCCATTTTCTTGTTTGTCGTTTCTTAACGTATTTTTCTGAAAGCAGTGGTTTTGATGAAGGCACAATATTTTATAAGAGCGTACAATTGCGTATGCCGATGATATCGATATCATCGGCCTTAACAACCGCGCTGTTAGTTCTGCCTTCTCCAAACTGGATAAAGAGGCAAAGCGAATGGGTTTGGTGGTGAACGAGGACAAAACGAAGTACCTCCTGTCTTCAAACAAACAGTCGGCGCACTCGCGTATCGGCACCCACGTCACTGTAGACAGTTATAATTTCGAGGTTGTAAAAGACTTCGTCTATTTAGGAACCAGCATTAACACCGATAACAATGTCAACAATGTCAGCCTTGAAATCCAACGTAGAATCTCTCTTGCCAACAAGTGCTACTTTGGACTAAGTAGGCAACTGAGCAGTAAAGTCCTCTCTCGACGAACAAAACTAACACTCTACAAGACTCTCATCATGCCCGTCCTGACGTATGGCGCAGAAGCTTGGACGATGACAACATCCGATGAAGCGACGCTTGGAGTGTTCGAGAGAAAGATTCTGCGTAAGACTTTTGGACCTTTGCATGTTGGCAACGGCGAATATCGCAGACGATGGAACGATGAGCTGTATGAGCTTTACGACGACATAGACATTGAGCAGCGAATAAAGATCCAGCGGCTTCGTTGGCTGGGTCATGTCGTCCGAATGGATACAAACGCTCCGGCTTTTAAAGTATTCGATGCGGTACCAGCTGGTGGCAGCAGAGGAAGAGGAAGGCCTCCTCTGCGTTGGAAGGATCAGGTGGAGAAGGACTTGGCTTCACTTGGTGTGTCCAATTGGCGCCGGTTAGCACGAGAAAGAAACGACTGGCGCGCTTTGTTAAGCTCGGCCAAAATCGCGTAAGCGGTTATCGCGCCAATTAAGAAGAAGAAGTGGTTTTGATGATGTGGCTCGGTAGGATATGTTCGCCTCCTTCAATCGACGTTCGATGATACTCACATTTATTACCTTTTTAGCAAGAACTGATCGTGCTTGGCGTAGTCACAAAGAAGAGTCCCGCTTAAAATGTTGGACGATCACTTTATGCTCCGTTTTTGACGTCAGCATTTTGTACACTTTATACCGCTGATTCCACATCACAACAAACTTTTTTGACCTTTTAATCACTTTTGCAGTAAGATAATTTCGCCACTCCGAATGCGTGCATAAAAATACCGCCTCAAAACGCTTCGCGTACTTCTCACTCATTTTTTTTTTTTGGTTGCGTTTACGGGAAAGTTTCGAAGGGCACTAGGCTGAGTTAGCACTAGCCTCGAACCCCTTGAGTGGGACTATTATGCAGCAAAAAGCAGAACAAAATATATCTTGAAGTTACAAGAAAAAAACCGGTGCTTTTCATTTGGCACAGACTGTATTTCAGCCTATAATGAGTTCACGTCCGCTTAACAGAGGTTTTAATTTGATTTGTTATAAAAAGAAGTTTTCGCGTCCGGCCAAGAGAATGTTTAGAATTTAGAGAATGCTTAAAGGAGAGTAATTTGTACCGAAATGTATAATTAAAACTTAGTAGTAACTTAGTAGTAAATACTTACTTGGGAAAAAATGTTCGACCAAGAGAGATGCCCGTTACGAGAAGTTTCACTGTATATACTTTGTAACTTGTCACACTGAATAGTATGGAAATGTTTTAACAAATAGCCTCCCATATTTTTCTCATTTAAAGCTGCACAATGGAGTGGATTTTTCGGCAAACCAAATCAATTCAACACACTTAGACAGTAAATAATTGAGGAAAATATGAAATTTGTATGCCAACTTTGAGAACAGTCCTCAAATGCTGGCTAGTACCTTCATTGTGAAGACTTTTCTGTGTGGATTTTTTATTTTGTTTGTTTTGATATCTTCATTTTTTAATATCTTCTGATTATTTTTTAAAAAGTTTTTAATTTTGAAGATAAATCCAAGCTTCTGGCAATATTGCGACAAACTAACATGTTCATAATATTTTAGGGTCCGTAATGTGATCATTTAAACAACAACTCTTTAGTAAAGACACAGCAAAGTTAGCGCTTCGTTAGGTTTAAGTTAACTTGGCCGATCACCAATGATATCGTATGGACCATAACCAAATAAACAAGGCAAAATTGATATCAAAACGGCGCTTTAGTGCTACTTGGGTAGTGCCAGTCTTTTACTTCAACCATTTCACTTAAAGTCAAAATAATTTCCTCTGCCTTAATTTTCTTATTTTTTTGAGGAAAAAATCTTCACCCTTTACTTACATAAATAGGTATATATCGCTTATTAAACTTATCTTACGCTATAATTGTAACAGTAATATTCGCAAATTACGTTCACGAAGACTGGGCATTGTGTAGGAATATGCTGATTAGATAATAAACGTAGATACGTATTTGCCCTCATCCTCGCACATAAACTGGATAAGCTAAGCGAGGCTAAATATATGCCCACTTACACACACATACATATTAATTGTAGTGTATGACAACAATTACGAGTTTTGGCACACCATAACAGCTGTGAAGTCGTACGCTCGAGTGACTTCTACCAGGTCTCGGGTCAGTTGCTCGACCAACAGTTCAGTTATTTGGTGTTAATTAACTACTACAATTTTCTACACGCATACATACACACCAACACGCATGCATACATATTCACACTAATAAGGACTCAAGTGCACACATACAATTACAATTACTGGAGCATATTTACTCAAGAGTACGCAACCTAAGCGAGCACAGCAACAAAGATGCCACTCAAATGCCGCAGCGGTAGGTGGCAAGCTCCTGCGAGTGTTTCGTACAAGTGAACTATTTGAGTATAGATATGCACGCATATGCTTAAAGGGTCATTTTACAAAAAGTGCATTGTGCCACAGTTTCTCTAACTCTACTCTAGTGAAAAGAGGAGTTGCCTTACAAACGCAACTGCCCTCTATTAAAGAACTATCAAAGGTATTACAGTCGTAGTCTAAGACGTTTTTTGTTTTTTTTTTTTTTTTTGCTGGGTGAGGTAGGGTTCAAACTGCGTTCGTCGTCTACTGCACCGTGTGGTGTGGCCACTAAAACGATCCCCCCTTTCCTTCTAGGGAGACGCCCTTCCTGGAACTGCTTTCTATATTACTTCGAGAGGGTTCAGAACGGCATTCATAAAGGACCAAGTCACCCACGTCTAGGTCAACCATATTTGTAGCCAGCTTTCATGCTATAGGCTCGTCTTCTTGTGTTTGTATCTGTGCGGCTTCGTTTTGTTGTGCTGTGTCGAGGTCAATCTTTTATTTTTCGTGGTACGTTCTCGATGTATTTCTTTACCGCGTTCCAGCTGTCCTCGCGTTCGAGCATTTTGCTGATTATATTGCTCGGCGCGATGTCAGCAATTTGCTCCCTGAGGGTATTTCTTTCCGTAAGCCATCTGTTACAACTAAAAAAGTGTGTTCAGCCTCATCGACTAATAGCGTCATCGTGTAATAGACCAATAGACGCACTCAGCGAGGTGTACAGATACTGATTGTTGCTCTAAACACGAGCCATAACTAGTCAGGGCCAACAAAGTGTCTCAAAGGTGTAACAATTTGGGATATTCGGCAGAAGTGGGATTGAGACTCAACATGAGTTTGTAAGATGCGGGACAAAAACAGGACACTCGATACACTTTTCAAATCGTAATCGTAGCAATAAAAAACTTTTTTATACTTTTGATTTATTTTCATGCCCCGTTACTAAAATTCCCAAGAGACGAGCAGCACTTCAGCTCAGATCTTCGACGGTTCGAATAGATTGACCATTGTTATTGTAGTCCTCGGTCTCAGTGTCATAAATTACTTCTGAGAATTTGTCTAAGTACATGTTTTAAGGGGTATAGCAGCTGAGCGAGTCTACGCCAAGCAATCGAAGTACTATAAGCCTAGTCATAAGTTTTTCTGAAAATTGTTTTATTTGTAGGTCTGAGTACAACAAGAAGTGGACGGGGAAAAGTGTAAAAAAAATTTCTTTTAATTTTAGATTTCTGTAATGTTGGTATTTAGAGGGGTGGCCGCTATTAGAAAAAAATCTTTAAAGTGAAATAAAATAAAATAAATAAGTGGCTCGTGCACTTCTGTTAGGTGTTTGACCGAGCTCCTCCTCCAATTTGTAATGTGCGGCTTGATGTTAAGGTACAAATGGGGAGACCTACAGTTTTAATCCGACTCCAAACGGCAGATAGTTTTTATGAAGAGCTTTTTCTTGAAAGAAATACACTCGGAAGCTTGCCATTGCCTGCCGAGGGGCTGCCGCTATTAGAAAAAACTTTTTCCATTTTTGCTGTTCATGCACGGAGATTCGAACCTACGAACTAATAATAAATAAAATAAAAAAGTAATTAAGATTTGCTCTTTAAAGTTTATTTTGTCCAAAAAATTAAATAAATATTTTTGTTTTTGGATACAATATATTTTAAAACTTCTTTATTTTTTTTTATTTTAATTTTTTTTTTTTTTCTTTGAAAAAAAATTGTATATATATTTAGATAAGGAACTATTTGCATTTGGGGGCCTTTGGAGGTGTGCCGCCGAGGTCGCGGCACCCATTTAGATGATATTTTGTCCCATACGTAATTGAGCCCTACAAGTATAATCATAATAAAGAGATATGATAATAATTTCTTAAAAAAAATGTATTTGATTCAAAAGCAACACCGGCCCTTGGAACTTAACCACCTTTTACTTGCATTTTTTTTTCGGAATTTTTGCTACAGTTTTTTAAAGTGGCATGCCTTAGATTATTTCCTGTTCTGGTCCTACGCTCCAACCGGAATTAGAAGAAATTTATTTTTAAACATTTATTTTTAACATTTAATACATTTTTTGTAAAAAAATTTTTTATGAAAATTGGTTTATTTGTGTCCTTATTTTTAGTTTTTTAATATAGAATATACTTAAAAAAATCAAATTTTAAGTTGAAAATTTTTGAGAAAAAAATTTTGATTTTTTAAACTTAATTTTTAAATAACTAAATTTGAATACATAACGAAATAAAATATATAAAAAATTTTTAAATTTTTTGAGGAACAAGTTTTTTATAAAAATTGGTTTATTTGTATTATGTTTGAGTATAATACGAAGTAAACGAAAAAAAATTGTAATTTTTTTTTAATTTTGAGATTTATTCAATGTTAAAATTTTTGGTATAGTTTTTGAAAGTGAAATGTCTAGGGTTATTTCCCGTTCTAGCCCTGCACTCCAATCGGAGTTAAAGGAATTTATATGAAAAAAATTTGAAAAAGAAAATTTTGTAGTTTTGAGATTTATTCAATATTCAAATTTTTGGTATAGTTAAAGGACATTATATATATTTAATATTTAAAACATTTCGTTTGTTAATTTTTTTCTTTGGGTGAAATATATGTACTTCTGTGGGCAAAAAGTAAGGTGAATTTGGTTGTATTATTTATTTTGGTAAATCAATTTCATCCCCTTCAAAATAATCCCCTCTCGATGAAATACACTTATGCCAACGATTTTTCCAATTCAAGAAACATGCCAAATAGTCCATTTCCTGTATAGCCATCAGCACTTTCTTCGATTCAGCTTTTATCTCCTCGATCGACTCGAAACGCGTTCCCCGGAGTGGTCTCTTGAGTTTTGGGAATAGCCAGAAGTCACACAGAGCCAAATCAGGCGAATATGGTGGTTGCGGAACGATATGCGTGGAATCTTTGGCGAAATGGTTACGAAGAACGAGTGCAGTGTGGGACGGTGCATTATCGTGATGCAAAAACCAAAAGATGTTGGCCCATAATTCTGGTCTTTTTAGTCGAATTGCTTCACGTAAACGACGCATAACGCTCAAATAATATTCCTTATTAACAGTTTGGCCAGGTGGAAGGAATTCATAGTGCACCACACCACGAAAATCGAAAAAAACTGTCATCATGACCTTTATTTTTGAACGACTTTGACGTGCTCTTTTCGGTCTGGCCTCGCCTTTAGCACGATATTCGCTTGATTGGTCGGTTGTTTCAGGGTCGTAAGCATAAATCTAAGTCTCATCTCCCATAATGATGCATTTGAGCTTGTCCTGATAGTCTGAAAGCATTGTTTCACACACATCAACGCGACGACTTTTTTCCAAGAAATTGAGAGTTTTCGGTACCAAACGAGATTTGACTTTTCGTAGGCCCAAATGGTCTTTCAAAATGGTTTTCACAGATCCTTCTGATATTCCGATCATATCAGTAAGGTCTTTAACAGTCAACCAACGATTTTTGAGCACTAACTCCTTCACTTTATTGACGTGTTGGTCATCTGTTGACGTCGATGGTCGTCCGGAGCGCTCCAAGCCATCAACACGTTCTCGACCCTCTTTGAAGTCTTTGTACCACTTATAAAATTTTTCTGCGACATGGTCGAATCACCAAATGCCTTCTGCAACATGCTTAACGTTTCCGCAGCCGAAATTTCATTCCGCAAACAAAATTTGATGGCACTTCTCTGCTCAATCAAACAAAATGTAAAAATCGATAAATGCACTCTTGGTCGTTTGGTAAACACAAGCGTAAATATATTACTGATAATGATATTCAAATGAAAGTTGGCCCAGATGTTATTAACAGTGCTGCCAACTCATGAAAAAAATAACTAGAGAGAAATTTTAATCCCGCGAAGTTTGACAAATAAATTCACCTTACTTTTTGCCCACAGTGGTACTTAAAAAACACAATTTCGTTAAACAGTTTTGAGAAAAAATTTTTTTGCGAGAATTAGTTTATTTGTAGTGAGAAGTAAGAAGTAAACTAAAACATTTTTGAATAGCGATTAATACAATAATTTAGAGATTGATTCAATACTGAAAATTTTGGTTTGGAGTGAAATATCGTAGTTCTTTTTAACAATTAAATTTTTTGCTTAAATTATTTGTTTGTTATAATTTTAATTTAAAATTTAAAATTTTTATAATTGATAATTCAATATTTTTTTGTGTCAATATTTTGGGAACAAAAAAAAACAGTTTTAAGTTTTTTAAGTGGGACTCCCATTACTTTTTCGAGTTGTATTCAAATGCGGATAGCGAATCAGTGATTGAAGAAAACAAATTGAAAGTTGATTGGAGAAAATGAATTTAAAAATATTGTTTGCTCTTTCAGTGATCTTTTTGTGAAATGCCCCATATCACTGCAAGTAAATATTGTAAATTCCTGTACTCAAATTTAGTTATGTACCAGTAGACGCACTTGCATGCCTACCGTAAATGGAAGTATCTTCCGGTCTGCAGTCAACGCCCAAACTCAAAATTTCATACACAATCATTAGAAATGTGTCAAACACTGAACAAGGCTACTGACCAACCAACCAATCAAGCAGCAAACTGAACCAAGATACAGCAACCTAACTTCACTGGCCCAGCCGCAGATTCCCTATTACATTTGAGCAAATTCTAATACTAAGTGAAGTTTATTAGTGTACAACTAACGCACTGTCACAACTATCCACTTGTGAATATATGTATGCGCCCACATACATATTAATATACATAAAGTTGACTGTGTGCTTGACTGGAAATGGAGATAATCTCCTACACGTACTAGTCCTAGATTGCCTTTCGCAAGTGCTTTCGAATTAGTATAAAAAGTATAGGTTCATGCTCTGTTTGGTGGTGATTAGAAATTACCACATTGAATTTTCAATCAGAGACATATTCCAATAGGCAGCGCCCCTTCTAGACAACCAGCAAATATAAATAGTCTAAGCAGCTTTCCTAACTATCACCGGCGAACTTTTTGCCAGAAGGATCTCGCCAAGTCCCAACATTAGCTCCCAAAACATGCTCATCTTTCATATTTCAACTTCCGAACTCAGCAAACATACCTAATGGGTGAATGCGAAAACTCAGTGGATTGTGGAGAGTTAGGTGACTAGGCAGTTGGTCATACCTAACAACTTAATGTCCCTTCGTTCACATTGGAGTGGGTTATACAATAACGAGATGACCCGGATTTTTATTCGGTCAAAGAGTGAAAATGTTGTGTATTCCCCAAAAATTCATGAGGAAGTTTTATGTTGCTACAACAAAAGCAACAGTACAAATAACCAACTAAATTCATTTGTTTGAGATCCGCTATTGTTCTTCAGTACTCTTTGAATCAATAAAATAAAATCTAAAATATGGTTGAAATAAGTCTTCAAATCTTAGTCTTGTCTTGTTTGATCTTACAAGCAGATTTGCTGATCCTCCGCTGCCCCATATCCTTGATTTCAACTCTCAATGCTTTGATTCCTAATATAAAATGGATAGATACCCAAGACAACACAACTGTGTTTTTGTTGACAGCAGTCGAAGGATTTGAAATTCAAACTGATTAGGCAGTCTTTTTTATTTTTGTACTAGCTTTACCCGGCTCGCGTTGCTACGCCAACAACTAAAATAAATTTAAGAAAAATAACTTTAAAGAAAAATCAGTACACAAATATTCAATTCATTCTAAGCCATTTTATTGATTTTTCTCAATTCGATAAATATGACATTACAAAGTTTAGTTTCAATTCGATGTGTATTGAAGTGCTGTGGGATACATAATATTTCTTGTTTTTCCATCTGGTGCATAGACGAATAAATCAGAAGGTTTTCCGACACGTGAGCAAACCACATAGAGCTGTCCATGTGAGAAGCATGGATTCTCCCAATTTAATCCACCAATTTGTGCTTTGTTAATAGTCATTGCGAAAGCGAGTCGCACCGGGAACTGTAAGCGTTTGAATTCGAATGGCATAGCTGTCGGTATCATTGAGATACGTGGCAACAGTACGTCTTCACCTTTGAATTTTCCAGTCGAAATTGTTGCCTTGATAGCATTGTTTATCATTTTCTTGACCGAGAATCTGGTTCCGTTGCAAAGTCGTGGCGGATTTATGTTTCGAAGAAGAATGATGAGTACGCCAATTTTCAATGTAAGAACTCAGTTGGATAGTTGAAAACCTCGTCTTGATTCTCCACAGTATCGATGGACTTATATGTCGTCGTTTTACTGGGTATTCCATGCTGAATGGTGAAGTTGATGTTATTGACATCGATGTTTTTGGCTGCTAATGCAGCATGCGTACTGCGCCACTGATGGTTTTTGTAGCTGTATGCAATGCTTGGGAAAACTTTTTGCACCAATTCGACGATGCTTTCCGTAATCTTACAGAAGTTTACTGTCAGGGTGATACATTGTGTAGATTCACCAATTTCCGTTCGCCCATTTCCATACAAATTTTTATGACAATCGGTTGAACGGGACAGAAGTTGCTACTCTGCAGCGCCATCTGGTGGCGAGTGGCATCAATTAGCATATTCTACAAACTAGAGCTGTGCGAAACATCGATGTAGTATCGATACATCGATGTTTCTCCTTTCGTAAAAAACATCGATGTTTTTTCTCCGATGTTCGATGTTTTTGCCAGTTTTTCCATCACTGAGAAAAAAACGCAGTAAAAGCTAGAGCGTTATTTTTGGAGTTATTGGTGTTGGCAGGCAATGGTTATAATGCATAAATATCTTAGAGCTTCAAATGGGCAAGGTATGTACATATATATATTAACTGATGCCTTCTTTTCAAGTTAACCTCTGTGTTTTGTCTCATTTGTATGTAGGTTGTAGTGCGGCAACCATTGAAGAAAAAGAGCAAGAGGAAGAGCCGCAAGCCAAAAAGGCGCGATATGGTCAGTCCAATGTGTGGAATTTTTTTAATAAGTCCTCGGATGGCAAGACTGCCAAATGTTTAAAATGTGGTAAAATTTATCAAACCAGCGGAAACACCACCAACATGGCGGGACATTTAAAGCGGGTACACCCAACGTTAACGGTGAGTGAGTTGCCAAAGGCTTCAGGACATATGGCGGCTTATTTGGATAAAAAATATGAAGCCTCATCGAAACGGAAGAGAGATTTGGACAGCGCATTGTTAAATTTCATTTGCTCCGATTTACGTCCATTTTACATTGTAGAAAACGAGGGATTTAAGCAATTTGTAAATGCTTTGGATCCCCGATACGAATTGCCTTCACGATCAACATTGCTTTCAACATGTTATAATAATTTATTCATGAACATGAGAATGAAACTGAAAAGCATTTTGCAAGAAGTGGAATATTGCGCTGTGACAACCGACTGTTGGACATCTCGAGCCAACGAGGCTTATTTGACCGTAACTTGCCATTTTATATATTAGATCCAGAATTTAAACTTCGCACAGCAGTACTTTCGACTAGTAAGTTACAGAATGAGAAAAATCATTCTGCAGAAAACATTGCGAACTCTCTATGTGCAGTGCTAATTGAATGGGAAGTTATGGACAAAGTTGCAGCCATTGTTACCGATAGCGCAAGAACAATGATAAAAGCATGTGAGATATTGCAAAAAAGACATGTGCCATGCTTTGCGCATGTTATTAATTTAATAGTTCAACTATGCCTGAATCAAGAGAAAATAAAAGTTATTATGGGGAAATGCAAAAGTATTGTGGGATTTTTTAAGAAAAGCACAGTAGCTTACGCCAAGTTTAAAGAAGCTCAAAATACAGAGAAGCCATACAGTTTAAAGTATGAATGTCCTACAAGATGGAATAGCGCATTTCATATGATTGAAAGAATTCTTAAAACAAATGATGCTATAAGCAGTGTTCTTCTTTCAACCCCAAAGGGACTTGCCCCGTTTTCGGCTGACGAAATTTTAATTTTAAAAGACATAAAAATTTTATTGCAACCTTTTGAATGCGCAACATTGCAAACTTCTTCGCGAACGTTGGTCACGGTATCATTAATAATTCCTATAACTTGCGGACTTCTGCATAATTTGCAATTGTTAAAAAATGACCTAAAAACAGTTGAAGGTCGCGAAAGCTGCAATTGCTTATTGGAGGGCTTATCGTCCAGACTACTGCAATATGAAATTCGCAATGTTCCTCGAGTGGCAACTTTGCTAGATCCTCGGTTTAAAAAAGAAGCGTTTCACTCACCATTTAACATCACTGAGGCTCAAAAACTCTTGGAAAACGAGCTTTCTTCTTTCAACGCACAGAAGTCTCGCCCTTGCGACGAACCACGCCTGCCAACATCAACCTCCACATCGCAGACATCCCTTTTTCAATTTTTGGAAAAAAACAAAAGTTTGAAACATAAAACTAATACAGTGGATTCCATATTGTCAATTCGTCAATATTTTAATCTAGACAATTTGGAATCAAACTCCAACCCTTTAGATTATTGGAAGGTTGTATTTTACTTGTCAATTCCAGCGTTTAAATATGTGTATTAATTAAATTTTATTATTACAGATCTCATCAGATAAATCATTTCAGCATTGCTGCAAAAAATATTTCTGCGTTCCAGCAACTTCGACAGAAAGCGAACGTATGTTCAGTAAGGCTGGAATCGTTGTAAGCGAAAAAAGAAGTTCGCTTCAGTTTAAACATGTTGACATGCTACTTTTTATCAATCGGAACAAGTGGATCTCTGAACAGCAATGATTGTTTTATAGTTTTAAGTTTGAAAAAGATTAAATTATGCTTTATAGTATTAAGTTTGAAAGATTTAATTTCTGTTTTATAGTATTAAGTTGAATGATTGAACTTCTGTTTTATAGTTTTAAGTTTGGAAAAAGGATGTTATCCTTAATAAAGATATATATATTATATAGAGAATCAAAAAATGTACTATATTACTTCGATGTAGTATCGATACATCGATGTTTTTTTCTGAAAAACATCGAAACATCGATGTGGTCAAACATCGATGTTTCAACAGCTCTACTACAAACCTTATCCGTGGAAAAATACATATAATAATAGGACTATGAATAAGTTCGTGCGGTTTTTTTCGAAATTTGAAACTTTATTGACGTAAAATGGTTACAAATTTAATATTCAAAATATTGTCCATCGCTTACTACTACTTTTTCCCATCTTTCTGGCAATTCACGGATTCCCTTTGTGAAAAATTCGGTCGGTTTTGCCGCAATCCACGAATCGATCCATTTTTTGACTTCATCGTAATTACGGAAGTGCTGGTCAGCCAGGCCATGTTGCATCGATCGGAAGAGATAGTAATCGGATGGCGCAAGGTCTGGACTATACGGCGGGTGGGGTAGGACATCCCATTTGAGCGTTTCTAAGTATGTTTTGACCACTTGTGCAACATGTGGCCGAGCATTGTCATGTTGCAAAATAACTTTGTCGTGTCTATCGGCGTATTGCGGCCGTTTTTCTCGCAGTGCTCGGCTCAAACGCATCAATTGTCGTCGGTAGACATCCCCCGTAATCGTTTCATTCGGTTTCAGTAGCTCATAATACACAACACCCAGCTGGTCCCACCAGATACACAGCATAACCTTCAGGCCATGAATATTCTGCGCCGACGTCGATGTTGAAGCATGGCCAGGGTATCCATACGTTGCCCGACGTTTTGGATTGTCGTAATGGACCCACTTTTCATCGCCAGTCACAGTTCGATGCAAAAAACCCTTTCTTTTGTGCCGTTGAAGCAGTTGTTCGCATGCCATAAAACGGCGTTCAACGTCTCTTGGCTTCAATTCATACGGCACCCAATGGCCTACCTTTCGGATCATTCCCATGGCTTTTAAACGTTTGGAAATGGTTGATTGATCAACTCCCAAAGTTTTTGCAACCTCTTCTTGCGTTTGAGCCGGATCTTGATCGAGCAATTCCTCCAATTCGGTATCCATGAACTTTGGCGGCGCACCCTCGCGTTCTTCGTCTTCCAAGCCAAAATCACCACTTTTAAAGCTTGCAAACCACTTCTGGCACGTTCGCTCAGATAGAGCATGCTCACCATAAACTTCCACCAAGATACGATGACTTTCGGCTGCTTTTTTCTTCATATTAAAATAATGAAGAAGAATTCCCCGCAAAAACACATTATTTGGCACGAAATTCGACATTTTCAAGTGTGGTAAAAATATTGTTGTTTACGCTTCAAATAAAAAACTTATACTGACGTTTGTGCCTTACGACAGTAGCTCTCCAATGAATGTTTGGAAATGTGGATCGATGGAATAATAATCAAGTTACGCCATCTGTTGTAAAACCGCACGAACTTATAAATAGACCTATTATATATATACCAATTTTTATAATAATCGGTCCAGTAGTTTTTTAGTTTATCGATGACATACAGACAAACATTAATTTTTATATATAAAAGAAGAAGATAGAACCATTCATGACAATTATTGCTTAAAGTTAGTAGCATCGTCGTGTTAGAACCAAATGTTGTGGAGATCACGGGCTTCAATTTCCGACATCGGCATTAAAAAGTCGTTTGTCATGACGCGATAGCGTTCGCCATTCACTGTGACACTGGCGCTAGCCTCGTCTTTGAAGAAATATGGGCCGATGAATTCTCCAGCCCATAAGCCGCATCAAACGGCTGTTTTAAATAGATGTAAAGGCTGCTCTTCAATAGGTTCAGTTCACTCTTCAGCCCAAATACGTCAATTTTGTCTATTGACATAACTAAAAAACCAAACATGGGCCTCACTACTGAGTTGGCCTGAGCTCGCGATGAACACTTTTCACAGAGCGTCGATTTTCATAATATAATTTTATGATTTGGAAACTTTATTGAGGCGTAAGTCTTTCCGTGATGAAATGTCAATGAATATTGAAAAAAGTTATGTATTTATTTTGGCAGTACTCACGCGTGATCTGTCGAAAGAACCTTATTGGAAAAAGTACCTCCAATCTGAGCACCCTTTACATATCCTTATACATACACGTCTCCATATGCACACAACAGTACAGTTTAAATAAGTGCAACAACTTTACATACACGAGTACATCTGTTGAATAACAGTATAAAGGCAAGATAATTATAATCCCTTCTATGCATTTAAGTGGTCTATTTAGCACATCTTAGTACTTAGGGGTAGATGTGGTTGCTTACGAAATTGCATGCTTTTAATTAATCCCAAAACTAATTCTCGGTGCGTATGCATGTCAAGAGATAGACGCCGAAATATCATGAGAGATATTCTTGTGGTTTATTTTAAGCTGTTACATAATTGGTTTACGAGTGTTTATCTGTTTTTCATGAAGGAATAAGAAATATGCGTTAATATGTTCTGAAGAAATTATGCCCGCAGTATTACACATAAAATTTTAGAATATACACTGCGTTAAATAACTGTAGCGTAATCATAATTTTTAGTAAAAATTCGGGTATGCAGCTTTATAGCTCATTGAATTCGTATGCGATGCAGTGCTACCTTCAATGAGCTCAAACATTGCTTTGTTTTTACTCGCATATGAAAGATAACACCTAACACCGTCAGCTAAACAAATTTTGAAAAATTAACGAAGTTTTCACTTTATTATAAAATAAATCATTGGGCTATTTGATGCTTGCATGCTTGAAAATTTTCTAGAAGTTCTGAATAGAAAGTTTCAATTTTTAATGGAAACTTATTGATTTTTTACTAAATTTGCACAAAGTTTGGAAACTGGATTTGTTGTAGAACTCCGATCGGGCACTGCTCCGCAACGGCAACAACAGCGACCTATTCATCACCAACTCAGGCGTAATGCAAGGTATCATTCCTTCTCTTCGCCAACGTCCTAGACGACGTTATGAACTAATTGACACTGCACGAAAGCGGCATCGTATGAAGTTTCATCAGGATCTTGAGGACCTGAACTTCGCCGATGACATCTGCTTACTCACTCACAGGCGAAGGTGGGCACTCGAGTCACGCTGGCACGCACTGTCGCACAGTGCGGCCGATTCCCAAAAAGCTGGCCAAAAGTCGAAAAAAAAAGTTTCTAGATAGAGTTTTTTTGTCTTTGGGTTGGCTACAGTGATGCCTTGAGTAGTGAAAACCGTTCATAGCAACGTCCTGTACCCTAAGTATCCTCTGTATTTTCAGTCGCAACGTGACCTTCGTTTGAGCATCGTATTACTGTCGATGAATAGTGAAAGTTGTACACATTTGAAAGATTTTGTAGTGGAGTAAATTGAACAAAACCAAATGGAATCATCTTCGGAAGGTTAGTAAAATACGAGAAATCTTTAGTACATATCAATACCTCGACAAAAAATTTTTAGCTGCAGCAATACGTATATAGATTTTTTGCAATTTTTTTTATAAAATTTTAGTTTTCAAACTGTATAGTAATACAACGCCGTCATATGCTACTTTGAAACCTTTTAAAGGTTACTCAAAAAAGTAATGGTTACTGAATAAAACAAGATTCAGCTGCTACCACTTGCTACCTTGCGACCCCGAAAACATATAAATTTACATGCATCTTGATTATGTTCTAGAATATACGCTACTTCACGTGAGGTGGTGGCCAATAGGGGTGGAAGGGGGTGGATTTTCAAAATTTTAAGATCAAATTCGTAATCAGCGACCCCGACAACCCCTGAGTAAGAAATTTTGAATCAATTACTTAATTTTTTGAGTTTTGGCCAGCTTTTCGGGAATCGGCCGCACTGTGTGTCGGACTGGAAGTAAACATCGCCAAGGCCAAGACTATGAGAGTCAACCACAATAAAGCAAGGCAGATATTGGTTAACGGATATCAGGTGGAATTCGCCGAAAGCTTCTGCTACCTCGGCTACATCATCACGACAGGCTGCGGAGTAGATGAATATATCAACTGCAGGCTAAACAAAGCCATGGCGGCGTTCGAGCGAATGCATACACTATGGGCGAGTTCGCAAAACTCCAGACGCACTAAACTGCGAATATTCAGCTCAATTGTGAAGTCGGTATTGTTGTACGGAAGTTAAACATGGCTGGTCTCAAACATCGCCACACAGAGGCTGCAAACTTTCGTCAACAAATGGCTACACATCATCTGTAAAATATTCTGGCCGAACACCAACAGCAGCGTCGCGCTGTGAAGATCAACGAATGAGGAGCCCATCATCCTATGGCAAATCAAACGCAAAAAAGGCGATAGATAGTTCACACGCTTAGAAAACCATCAGATAGCACTGGACTGGAACCGGCAAGGGGGCAAAGGTCGCGGTCGATCAAAAATTACTTGGCGATGATCGATGTTGCGCGAACTGGCCGATGTCGAGATCACTTGGGATAGCGCAGAACCATGTACGATGGAAGAGTGTTGTCTAGGCCCTATGCTTCTGAGCGGAGTGAACAAGAATATACAAAAATAGTTTTTGTAGGAGCGTGAACTATGTTTTCATAAAAAGTTATTAAAATTAAATAAGTAACAAATAAATTGCCAAAACTTGTTAACGTGCGTTTGCCATAATTATTTAACACAACCTATTTTATAAAGGGTGGTTAAGTTTCAAGGGCCGGTGTTGATTTTGAATAAAATACAATTTTTTTAGGAAATTATTGTCCTTTCTCTTTATTGTGATAATATTAGTATGGCTCTATTACGTATAGAATAAAATATCGGCCGAATGGCCGCCGAACTCCATCTGATGGTCAAAATTCTCGATGACGCTGAGGCATAATTACGGTTGTATGCCGTTAATGTGCCGAATTATCTCATCCTTCAGCTCTTGAATTGTCGCTAGCTTACCGACCTACACCTTTTCTTTCAAATAACCCCAAAGAAAGAAGTCGAACGGTGTCAAGTCACATGATCTTGGCAGCCACTTGACATCGCCGCGACGTGAGATTATTCGGCCATCAAATTTTTCGCGCAAAATAGCCATTGTTTCGTTAGCTGTGCGACAAGTGGCTCCATCCTGTTGAAACCACAAATCGTCCACATCCATATCTTCCAATTGGGGACATAAAAAGTTCGTTATCATCTCACGATAGCAAACACTATTCACAGTAACTGCCTGACCGGCCTCATTTTGGGAAAAATATGGCCCCAGGGATGCCGCCGGCCCATAGATCGCACCAAACAGTCACTCTTTGTGGGTGCATTGATTTTTCGGCGATCACTCTTGGATTATCATTCGCCCAAATGCGGCAATTCTGCTTATTGACGAATCCACTGAGGGAGGTGAAAATGTGCCTCATCACTGAAGATGATTTTCTTCGAAAATGCGCGAAATGCATTTTGATTTGAGCGCCCGTTTTGATAATCAGCCTGAATAACTTTAACGCATTGCTTAATTGAATTAGTCTGAAATTGAAAAATGTCATATGAAATGCAGAGAAAAATTAGACGTTTAGACGTGGTTCACATTCAACATCGGCCCTTGAAAATTAACCACCCTTTATATCAGTTGAAAGGGCCTTGCAATTTCGTATGCCGTTTCATGTCAAGACTGGCTACTAAGCCCTTTAATCTTTTGAATGCAAGACAACTTTGTGGCCGGACGTTCATATCAGTAGATTAAATATTTGTGCAGTAATCGGGCAAGACATTTGTCGCACAAGCAATGGTTGCATATTAACCAAATAATAATCAGCAAGAGAAGCGATTAGCCATCATCAAAGAAGGCAAAGGGAAGATCAAACTCAGTAGGCAAATGTTCCTACACACACGAATTAATATGTAACTATGATATTTATGGCATAACATAACAAATACAAATAAAGTTCATTTGTTGTGCTCACAAGTTACGATGAAACAACCGCAGGCATGTAAAATGCAGGTAATGGAGTGAGCAGAAATATTTGCCAGGTCGAAAACATTAATTAATGATGTACTAGATTTGTATAATAACTTGTGTATCTGGAAAATGTGCAAGGCTTCAATAGGATACGTAAGTGTGCACTATATTTAGCTACTACTGAGCCATAATTATTCTGTTTGTAAGTGCGTTCATGCATGATTGCCCCGGCAAGAAGAACTCTCGGGTATGCTTTGTGTTTGAAATATCTGCATATATTTTCTATGTGCAACAATGGATTGAAGGAAGCTAAGTGAATATAATGGCAACCAGTTGGAATCTGCTTAGAGTTGGTTAACGTTACTGAACAGTGGGAATAACTGCATACTTATCTTTTCACTGATTGCAGGGTAACTGGCCATTTCGCTGTTAATTTATGTAGGTATGTATGTATAAGTACTGTATTTCTATTGCGTTGGCAACTAAGTAATTGCGGATTTTTTTTTAGAAAATCAAAGAAAATTTTTTTAGGGAACTAAATAACTTTATTCTGTAATGTATCGCCCATTTTCATCAATGACTTTTTGCCATCTTTCAGGCAGCATCATAATCCCACGTTCATAAAATCTCTGGTTTTTATTAGCAGAGAACTGAATCGGGTACGATTTGACATCATCATTATTATTGAAATTTTTACCATTCAAGGAGTTTTGTAAAGATCGAAAGAAAAAGTAATCAGACGATGCAAGGTGAGGACTACAGGGTTTGATTGAAAAGTAATGAGCCTTCCCGCGCGGAGCGTCTGCCAAGCGCTCAACCGAATCGGCTGGTGGGGGCAAATGATCGTTGGACCTTCCCCTTCCACTAGAAACCGGTTCCAGTTCGCTGGCAACAGCGGTGCAGTCAACATCGCTCCGCGCGTGAAAGCTGTTTTAAAAGTGAATTAGGATTTTGCAGTGGCGAAAATGCAGCGATCGTTGGAGCAACGTTACTCGATGCGTAAAGCTAAACAAAACGAGTACCAAAACCATTGGGCTACTCAAGGAGGCTTACGGGGACCAATCTGTGTCCAGTACCCAAGTAAAACGGTGACACAAGTCATTCACCGCCCGGTTCGGCCCAACCTCGTCAACAATTGGACCCTTCATCACGACAATACGCCGACGCACACCACCTTCCTCTGCACCTCTGCATTGGCCAAGATAGGGGTTCCGGTGCTTCCCCACTATCCCTACAGCCCAGACCTGTCCCCTCCGGAATTCTTCTTGTTCTCGCGCCTGAAAAGAAAGCTGGAGAGGAGGCGTTTCGACTCCATCGAGGCGATCCAAAAAACTATGACAGCCGAATTGAACGCAATTCCGGCGTATGAGTTTAAAAAATGTTTCCTGCATTGGAAGGACCGCTACCAGCGGTGTATTGACGCTCAAGGGTCCTATTTTGAAGAATATTAGTTGTATAAGCCAAAAGGTTTAATAAAACTGCTTAAAAAAAATAAGGCTCATTACTTTTCAATCAAACCCTGTATATGGTGGATGTGGCAAAACATCCCAACCAAGCTCCAATCATTTTTGACGAGTGGCCAAAGATGTGTGTGGCCTTGCATTGTCATTATGGCATACAATACTATTTCGATTTGTCAATTTAGGTGCTGTTCTTCAACTGCATTGTTTAATTTCAATGTTCAATGTAGATATGAGAATTGTTCCTTCGGTTTGGTAGTAAGAGGTCAAAGTAGACAACTCCTTTGTAATCCCTCCAAACTGATAACAAAACCTTCTTTGATGAATACCAGCTTTTGATGTTGTTTGAGTTGGTTCACCCAGCCTGCTCCATGATCTTCTCCACTTAATATTGTTGTTAATAACCCATTTTTCATCGCCAGTTATCAGTCGTTTAAAAAATAGATCATTTTCATTACGTTTCTTTAGCAAATCGCAGCTTTTAGTGCGATGCGTTAAATGCGTTTCTTTCAGTTCGTGAGGAACCCATGTATCAAGTTTTTGAACAAAACGAAGTTGTTTTAAGTGATTTTTGCTTGTATGTGATACATGAAGCTTCTCTGCAATCTCACGTTTGTACTGTGACGATCCGAATCGGTTATTGCTTTGATTAGGGACGCCCTTCAACTTCAACTGGACGACCAGAGCATCCAAAACCAAACCAATTTTGACACTGCCATTCTTTTAAGGCTTCGTCACCATAAACAGCAGATAACTTTTTATGAACTTCCGATGCGGTTTTCCCTTTGCGGAAATAAAAAAGCAAAATATGACGTCCATTTTTCAACGAACGCCAAATGAAAACTGCGCAACCGATCAAAAAACTTTATTTACTGATTGATAGCTGAATTGCCAACTATCAAATAACAAAATGTGTTTTGCATTTGTACTACGTCTGCAAACCTAAAAATTCAACTGAAGCCATCTGAAGCCAACCCAATAATTTCCCAACTCTTCTGTAAATCGAACTGTCTGAAGATTAGCTCAGTAGTAGTAGTAGGGAACAACACCAGTAAAAGATCTCCAAGTGGATATCTTTAAGTACTAATCAATGCTATTAGAAACTTTGGGATCATCCCCATGACAACGGATCAGTGTATACACTTGCTTAGTCCAAGCGTAACATTCAGCACCCACATTCCATCAATGGAGGAGTGGATTGTTCAGGGATGGCTGGAATTTGGACGGAAGGGTTGGCGGAAGAGTATTGTACATAAGTAGAGCTCCCCATTAGAGCCAAATTCGGCTACGGGACCTTTGCAGTGTGTTCCATGCAGAGGTAACCGCAATCTGCCTAATAACTGTTAAGAAAGTAAATATTTACTCCGATAGTCAAGTGGCAATTAAGGGCATAGGCTCATTTTCGATCGCATCCGAATTATTTGACATAAGGCTCATCCGGTTACCTAGCCATACCGACATTTCTGGCCAAACAAGGGACCTTTGTGGTAGTTTCCCCACGAAGGGAGAGGACTGCAATCCCCTTGAGAACCTGCGCTCTACTTCTGAATCGATGGGCTTCGCGTCAACTCAGTCAGCGCTGGGCAAGTACACAAACTTCTAAGGTCACGAAAACCTTCTGGCCACGTGTAGATCGGAAGCGTCTGAGGCCTCTTCTGAGGCTGACAAAATATCAGCTCTCGAATTTCGTGGGCATCCTTACATGCCACTATCTGCGGGGTATGCATGTCGTCAGGCTTGAAAGTACTTCGAGTCCTTTTTACATCAGCTGTATGGCGGATGAGATGAAATCTGCTTCTTAGCTGCTCTGCTCTCGTGGGACTAAGACTTAGGCATCGTGGTTGTCATTTCATTCCTACGCCTACTGATATAGCAGGCATTGATAACAAAAATCTAATTCGAATCCCTCTGTGCTTTATTCTAACCAAAATCGCTGCAATACAAAATGTATATACACGATCCAACTGCTTCACCAAAATTGATGTAATTTGGAGTATCCACAACCCAACTGTTCAAGTGGAAGTGTGAAGTGGATGAACGTTCAGTTCAACGCGATTTAAAAGTCACTGTGTAGCGTTAAAAAACATCAGCGGATAATTCGAAAAGTATTGGAGACTAGCTCTGTAATTGAAGAAAATAAACAAGAGAAGGGTGCAAAGATTTCATTACAAAAAAAAAAAAAAAAAATTATAATAATATTCGTGGAAGTGCAAATATTTAGAAGAGTAGTGCTACTACTCTAAGAGTAAAAGGGTCGATACCTGCATAGCATCGTTTCTTCCCAAACACTAAAAGGGTTGCCTACCTTTTGATGAGAAAATATAAGGACAAGAGAGTTTAGTTAGCCTTGATGGCCAGTATTACATTCACTTATAGAGTTAAATTCTTACTGATAGAATAAAAAAGAAGGCATTGGTTGCCTTGTATTGTTGTTGAGAATATAAAAAGTGATCAGATTGGAGGTACTTTTTCAAATAGGGTTTTTTGACAGTGAAACTAAATACATCATTTTTTTGTTTGTTTGTCGCCGACTGTTTGTTTGAAGACAGGACGTACTTCGTTTTGTCCTCGTTCACCACCAAATCCATTCGCTTTGCCTCTTTATTCAGTTTGGATAAGGCAGAACTAACAGCGCGGTTTTTAAGGCCGATGAGGCTGGAGGAATCATCGACCCATATTTCTTCTGTAAGAGTGAATAGCGAACGCTATCTTGCCATGATAAACGACTTTTTGATGCCGGAAGCATTGGCCTGTGATCTTCATAACATTTAGTTTGGCGCCGACACTACTTGCCATACAGCCCGAGAAACTATGGATTTACTCCGATTTATACCGTCGTTTCGTGAGATATTGCATTTTGCTTGAGGGGTTTGTAAAGTCTACACGCGTTGTGGATAAATCAGCATAAATCGACGCATTGGAAGTCAACATTCATTCAAAGTATTCACGTGATACCGACCCCAGCGAGTCATTTGAACTCAAGGAAGCATCATCAGCTTGCAAAATAGATTTGAAACTGCCAAAAACAGTTCTACAAGAACTTTGAGGAACAAACAATCATTTTCGAAAGTACGGCAAAGTAAACACTGAAGATGGTTCCATTGGGCAAATCACTAAATCACTAGACTAAAAGTGATGGAAGACTAAAAGTGATGGATGAGAAGTGATTGAAGTAAACAACAAAGCAATGAGAAACAATAATACAAGGTGAAATCCAAAATAACTAGGACTGGCGTCATAAAAATGTTAGTGTGTTGAAAGTTACATCCCTAGCTGACTTCCAGTGAGAGCTTGGTGACATTCGGTTCAGTGGAAGCGAAGTTATTGCGTTTAAAGTGTCAGTATGTTTGTGTCATCGGTACAAAAATAAATTTCGAACAAGGAGCTAATATCAAATTTTGTTTCAAAATCGATTTCATCAATTTTGATGAAATAAAATTATATCGATTTACCACTTTATATCTGTAAAGCACAAAGCTGATGTGTTGTAACGCAGAGACTTTATAGTCAAAACTTAATCAGGATATACACTTTTTGAATTGTGACTAATATATCGCTCGGTATTGTTTACCATATATTATTATTCAGGGTGCGCCATTTCGAGCTTCGGTATGGAAATATTGAATAACTTTGCTATCCATTGTCAGAAGGACTTGAGAAAAAATAATTTGGAAACGTCAATTCAGTACAATTTTAACGATGAATAACTTTACACATAAAGAACGCGCGGAAATTGTGACCAAGTATTTGGAAAATGGTCGTTCAATTGTGCTTGCTCAACGTGCATACCGTCGAAAATACCGCGGTCGTAAAGTGCCTTCTGATAACACCATACGCAATCTGACTAAAAATTTTGAAGAATCGGAGTCTGTAGCAAATCATCATCATCAAATTTATTGAACTTCTGGTTTCAACAAGACGGCGCCCCATGCCACACGGCAATCAAAACGATGAACTTTTTGAAGCTAAAGTTCCCTGGCCGGTTGATGTCGAAAGGTGGCGATGTTGAGTGGCCTCCAAGATCGCCGGATTTGACGCCGCCGGATTTTTGTTTGTGGGGCTATTTAAAAAGTAGAGTATACGCCAACAAGCCCACTACATTGGAAGCGCTCAGGGCCAACATTAGATCTGAAATAGAGGCAATATCACCCGAAATGCTAGCAAAAGTAATGGAAAATTCGAAAAAAAGAGCACAATATTGTGTGCCTCGTAAAGGTGGTCATTTGTTGGATGTTGTGTTCTAAGTGCAGTTGAAACAGATTGTAAAGGACAAAATCAAAAAAAAAATTCCAACAAACATTCAATTTTGCTAGTTGCTAAAGTTATTCTATATTTCCATACCGAAGCTCGAGATGGCGCACTCTGTATATTTAAGTTTTAGTATTAGTAATCTATTTGAGTTGTACTTTAATTGATGAAAGAATGAATAAATAAATAAATCTTCGAGATTAATACTCGCTTTTTTAGTTTTTCTCTGAAATATCTGGCTTTTTTGAACAAAAAGCAAAATTGCTTTAATCAAATAAGCTGCCCCAAAAATTCACATATATGCACTCTACATACATACACACGTACTCTATACATACGTACATAAACTTTTCCTCAGAACTTCAGCTGTTCAGATTTGCTTCAAAAAAATACTTTCCTTTCACCTTTCAAATTATTTTTAGTTAATTCACAAAGATTTTCTTCGATTAGATTTCAGAACAAAGAGTGAGTCGAGAGAAATTCCGAACGAAAAACAATAATTCCACTAAAATCAGAGAGAAAACTTTTGCAAAACAAGTATGAAAAAAATAAAATCCATTGGAAAAAAAAATTAAAAAAAAATGGAGTAGACGCTTTGCTGACCAAAATCTGTTGCGATGCGCAGCCGGTGGTCGATTGGGATTCAAAATTGTTATTGATGTTGTTATTGTAGCTACTGTTATTGGCATGATTTTGCTGTGGCTGCTGCCAGCCTTGGCAATTGTTTTTATACTATTTGCTGTTGCTATTCTCTCTCTTATTTGACATAACCGCCCAACTAACCCAGCAATGCAACCACAATAAAAGATTTCAACATTGTTTTCTGAGGCGGCTGCCTACACCATTCAGGTTTGTGACATAACTTTTACGAGTGTTTTGCCATTGCAGCGAATTTCATTCTTATATCTAATGTTTTCAGTATTTGCTTTATTTTTAGAATTGTTGTAATTATTATTGTTGTTCACAAGTTTAACACACATCCCCTTGCCACACAGACAGCGCCTGAGCTAGCGAGAGCTAAAAGGATTGCAATGTGATATGCAATCTGCACACAAAACTAGTAGCAGTGACGTCACCAACCGCACAATGTCAACAACATTAACAACAACAACAGGTAGAGTATAAACGACAACTTTAATAACAACCAAGCATCAAGTCGTTGGTGCACCAAAGTAATCTGAGTAAGCAACAGAAGTTGAAGAAGAAAATTTCTGGGGAGAATAGAAAAGAAGTTGCCAACAAAAATAAAACATAAAAAAAGAATGCAGTAAAAATTTTATAGAAACCATAAAAGGAAGATGCAGTGGTTTTCATCGTAGTACCAGTGGAAATGATAGTAAATATATTTCGCCCAATACTTGTGGAATATTTGAAGGGCGTGTGGAGGGCGTTGACGCGACAAATGTGTGAGGCAGCGGCGTCAGCCGACAAAGTTCGGTGCTCAAGCTAACGAACTCTCAAAGGACAACTGTCACCACTTGGAAGCGATTGGGCAGCTGCAACAACAAAAACTCTTAACTTTACGGAATAGAATAACAACGAACGAAACTTGTAACGGAAAATGTGAACTGAAATCGCAATAACAATAAAAAAAATAACAATAACACACTTTGTCACTGCACAATGATTAACTAAGAGCATTTTGATGGGCAAAATTATTAGGATCGAAATATATTATTTATTTTGAATTTATTTCGGCCGTTTTCAGGGCCAAGTTTTCCGAATCTCTCGCAAACTATAAATTTAACGGGTGGCAATTGGTTTTTACTGACGGGTCAAAAGGATCCCACACTTCTTACGAAGTGGTAAAGGAAAATCAGGAAGTTATCGCGTACGGCCTTCTATTACCATTCTGCTCGATTTTCACTGCTGAAGCAACCGCTATATTACAAGCCCTTCAATACTGCGCCAAAAGTAAGGGTAAACATATAATTTGCTCCGACAGTTTGTCCTGCTTCCGAGCCATCCAGAACCACAAAAAATCAAGCAAAATCATCGACTGTATTAAAAACATACTAATTACCCATCGTAGTATCAGCAAAATTATGTAGATACCTGGGCACTCCGGCATCCAGAGTAACACACTGGCAGATACAATTGCCAAGGACATTTCCATTACACCAACATTCACATCAGAAGTCATCCTACCCAGCGACATATACCGACTTATTCATGAACAGAGGCAAACAAAGTAACTTCGTGAATGGTCGTATTATAGACACCATTATTCGAACATTAATCCCAAACGTACAAAACCTGCCTATCCATCATCGGTACCCACCAACCACATTACCCCATACACACGACTCCGTATTGGGCACACCATAATTACTAGCGTACACCTTTTACAGGGTAATACATCCAACACCTTCCCCTTCTGCCAAGGCGCAGTCAGTGTGCATCATCTACTGGTATCCTGCACAGAACTTGCTTCTCAAAGGCATCACCACTTCAGCAACACAGATCCCCTTCTACTTTTAAAAGACGTCGCTGAAGATAAGATTAAAAAAATTTACAAATTTCTGAAGGACACCGACCTACTCCGTCGTATCTGATCCAACACACATCACCAGCCAGCCGAAAGCCTTTGCTGCTAGCGCTGCGTTTGCTTGAGTTTATTATCATGTAAGCTTTTAAAAACAAAAATAAAAAAAAAATAAAATATAAATTAAAAGACAAATATTTTGAAATGATTGCACACAAGGCGTACTACCAAGTAAATAATGGCAATAAAATAATAAAAAAATTGCAATGGAAAACCCTAACTAGAAATAGCGCATAATAAAAGAACAAAATGAAAATATCGAAATAAAAAACTTAGAGTAAAATCAAAATGTTGGCAAATATTGTAAAATTTCGAAAACATAAAATTACAAAACATCTCGAAGAATACCAGACCGGGGATGTATGCGATAGCTGAAAAAAAATCTCGGAAGCTTAAAATAATATTTATTTTTCTTAATTGGCGCGATAACCGCTTACGCGATTTTGGCCGAGTGTAACAAAGCGCGCCAGTCGTTTCTTTCTCGTGCTAACCGGCGCCAGTTGGACACACCAAGTGAAGCCAAGTCCTTCTCCACCTGATCTTTCCAACGAAGAGGAGGTCTTCCTCTTCCTCTACTACCACAAGCTGGTAGTGTATCGAATACTTTCAGAGCCGGAGCGTTTGTATGTTTGGGGAGGTCGTCCTCTTTCTCTTCCAGCTGATACCGCATCGAATGCTTAGTCAGCAAACCACCAGATTTTTATTCACTGCACTCAGTGTTCCATCGCCAGTTCCAAAGGTCTATACAACCTTTACAGAATCTAACTCACGAGCACACTGTCATCCTCCGGAGCGCTGGATCTTTATTTGCTACGCTATGTCTATGTCGTCGTAGGGCTCATACAACTCATTATTCCCTCGTCTGCGATACTCCCGTCACCAACGGTCAAAGGTCTAAAAATCTTCTGCAGATTTTTGCTCTCAAACACTCCAACCATCCATCGAATGTTGTCATCCTCCAAGCTTCTGCGCCATACGTTAGGACGGGCATGATGAAAGACTTGTGGAGTGTTAGTTTTGTTCGTCGAGAGAGGATTTTGATACTCAGTCGCCTACTTAGTGCAAAGTAGCACTTGCTAGCAAGAGATATATTCCATTGGATTTCAAAGCTGGCAGAGTTATGCTGGTTCCTAGATAAACGAAGTCTGTTACATTCTCGAAATCTTAGCTGCCAACAGTGACGTGGGTTTTTTTTGGTTTTTCGCTTTTTACGAGAAGGAAGCGTCGAATGCTTAACCCTGTCAGTGTGGGACTTTAACCCGAACTAAACCTCTTACCATCAAATTACCGATATCCCCGGTACTACCGTTGAGTATTTCGTCGGGAGGAGGTTTGAGCACTAAACTCAACGTCCGTTACCGCCCTGACGCAGGACATCAGAAGTAGCATCTGCTGGTTACCTTCCACAGTTTAGGCCTTTTGATGAGAGAACCACCCCTGTCGTATCAGTAGACCCCCACCTGAAAAATTTCTCTCCCTACCATAAAAAGCTAAGTTTGTATGTCTGGTAGCGTCAGTTTGCGTGCACTTTCGTGTTTGTTGGCTTACCCGTTTTCTTGCCAATCGCGTATTCGCCTTGCCTGTGCGCTGTGTCGAAGTTGCTGCATTATTTCGGCAGCCGCATGTTCGTTCTATGCATCGTTGCTTTTCAGCATCAATGACAATAAATTTTCGGGCTGTTCGCTACAGCCGAGTTCTAAAAGATACTTTCCTAAGTCCTCTAAAGTGATGACATACGAAAGGCACATGCTCTGCATCTTCGTCGATGCCTGGGTCGCAATGCTCGCATGGGGTCATGCCCCAAGCGATAAAGGTGGACTTTAAAACATCCATGACCAGTAAGAATTTGGCTAAGGGAGTAATCGACCTTCCCATGCTTTCTTTCAAGACATCTTTTTAATCTAGGGATGAGGCGGTGGATTTATCTGCCTTTTGTTGAACTATCCCCTCGTGTCTGCCACTGGTCTACGCTGTGCAGTTTTGCCATTTTGAAGTGTTGATTGGGATCCCACTGGTTTTTGTTGCACCTTATGTCTTTGGGTGCACACATCTCCTGCGCTACCAGGTGAAATGGACATAAGCCAATTAGATAAGCGCCGCATCTTTCGAGATTGTTCTGAAGGCAGAGCAGACCCTAAGTGCGCACAAACGGCACGTGGATATTATGCTTCTTGTATATGAGGCGCGTTTAAGGGCACCACTCCAAACTGTCGCGCCATAGAGGAGGATAGACCTCACCACTCCTGCCAGTGCCTGTCTTGTCTGCTGCCTTTGTTCGCCGATATTTGCCACTATTGTGGCCAATGCGACCGTTGCAACCGCAGCGTACTCCAAGTGGTAACGGAAGCTACGTCTGTGATCTATCAGTAGGCCTAAGTACTTCACATATGGCTTAGACCCAAGAATATCGCCGCCAAACAGTGACGTGGGGTCGATACGCGAGGGCGTTGTTTGATGACAGGAGGTACTTTGTTTTTTCCTCGTTCGCTACCTTTGCTGCTTTATCCAGGTTGAAAAAGGCAGATCTAAAAGCGCGGTTGATGTCAATATCATCGGCCTTCGCCAACAAGTGTACGCTCGGAATCTAAGTTACAGTCTCATGAGCTGAAACTTTTTCCAATCACATCTAAAATCAACATTAAGTAAATTTAAAAGATCTCTGAGTTATGAGTTTCAATAGCCTTTGTATGCTTAAAAGCTAGAAATTATAAATCTCTTACCAATACAATTTTTGTCTGAAAAAAAATTGAAAAAAGTAGAAGGCCGAAAAATTACAAAAGTGTCCGAAACTTTAGGTAAATTTTTTTGGACTCACACTTTAAATACCATAGCAATTTTTCCAAACTGAGACGAATCATTGGTTTGCTTACAAGCCTGAAAGTAAGCGCCACTTAAGCTTTCTCCCTCTCTCTCTCAAACTCTACTGAAAGCCAGGTTGTGATATAGAGAGGATTGGCGTGATCAAATTCATTATCACAGCGATCGCAGTAATTTTTCTTCGACACTCGGGGGATGATACACCTCCTCTGGTTTCTGAGGGCCAAACTATTCGTAAATATTACGGTCTTCATATTCGTCCTTCTGCGAATTGAAATTGTGGAAATCTAGACACAGATTCGCCACTACGCCAATGCCCCAACTTATTACGCATTATCTCTTAAGAGATCTCTAGCCAAGTGCAACATCCCAGTATCCGCTTTTTTCACGGAATCGTGTGAAAGACGTCGTTTCTCTTGTCTAAGGTAAAATTACCATTAAAAATACCTAAATTTGAGTCCATTGTAGCGAAGACTAGAGGAAGACTAGATTGGTTTGGGCAGATCCCTCTTTTGTCAAGAGTGCACATGGCGACCACAGGGAGTCATTGCGGTGCTCTAGCGAAGATTTTCTCGGACCCACCTCTACATGCCATTAAGCCAACCCGATCTTTTCGTGAATTCGATCAACTTCTGCAACCAAATTCCTTCTTATATTCAGAGGTCATACACGAAATAAAGGAGTGGCTTATATTGATGAAGTCAATGGCTAAATATATCCACTAAAACTTTAAATAAAATATTTTAAAACGTCAGTCTCAGTGACACTCCGTATTTTGCAATTTCATATATTACAATCAAACAAGGCACAAAATGTGAGAAAATTTAAATTTTACTCACCAAAACACGCCAAATGTTCCATAGTGTCTAGAGCAAAATATTTACTGCAATATTTTCAACTTAGCTCGTAAGCCAAAGGAAGAAATCAGTTAGGAGAGGAGAAAACTGGTTAACCGTTAAGCCAGCAATACTCGCCAACGAATATCCGCTTCGAGAAGTCAACAATTTGGCGGGCGTTTGGGGCTGGTTTTGTTTGTTTGTAGATTTAGATTTGCCGATTTCGATGGATTTTCCGGAATGTTGTTGACAGCCGGTCGCCTGCTGTGGCACAGAGTTGTATTTATTGGCACGTTTATAAGTTTATACAAAAATGCTGCAACTGCTCTTGTGGCATGCAAGCAAGTGCAAGTGCGCTCTTGTTCATAGTTGTTATTGTTGTTGCTCCTCAACGTTCGCTACCATGTTATACAAAGTGTTGAACAGCAGAATGTTTCAATGCTCCATCGAAATGTATACATGCATGCATAGGTGCATGTGTCTGTGTACTTTTACGTATGCATAAGCATGGATGCTGCTCGGTTTAGTAGTTTCTGGCGCTTCGCTACCTTTTTCAACTATTTGCATTGCTGATGCTCGTGCGGCATGTTCTAATCCTCAAGCGAACAATTGTGTGCAAATTTAATCGTTTACTTTATCGTTGAGGTATTGACAATGTTTTTTGTTTTTTCTTTTTTTCTTAGTTTCTTATTTTCTGAAAGCATTCCAGCCACTCTTCCTCGTATCTGCGTCTGATCTAGACTTTAAAAGTAAACAACTTAAGTATTCACTATTTAAATATAAAATCCTTATCCGATTTCTAGAGTATTAGGCAATTTGAGAATAAATAAAGAAAATTGAAAAACGATATTTTTCCGGCACTTTCTTGAAAAAATTTATGTCGTGCTAAGTATTTCAATTTCATTCGGTTCCATGGAATAATTTATGTATGAAAAATGCAAAAACTAAACTTCTCACATCTGAATAAATTGTGAAAAACATAAAATAATTTGTTTCCCCGTAGGATTGCACCTACACTCGCCTTAATTTTTGAGGCAGAGATACGTCTTAACTATATCCCGAAGAAATGGGCAGAAGTAAAAGTGGTATTAATTCCCAAAGGAGGGAAAACCACACATACGAAACCGAAGGACTTCAGGCCAATTAGCGTATCATCCTTTATGTTAAAATCTTTAGAGCGGTTGCTAGATGTGCATATCAAAGAAAGGATTAGCGCCAAACTATCACCTTCCCAACATACATACAGCAAAGGTAAATCAGTGGAAACAGCGCTCCATGAGCTAGTTCACACAGTCGAGATATCACTTCCCTACAAAGAATATATCCTCGCTGCCTTTCTAGACACCGAGGGTGCCTTCAATAATATATATCCGGAAGCAATTACAACTTCGCTAACGGAAATGGGAGTAAGCCATGCACTAGTCTCGTTTACAAAAAACGAATGCTAACTGGGCGTACGATAAGCGCAAATTTGGGTGATACATCCATTAAAACATTTCCGATCAGGGGTAATATCTTCACTTCTGTAGAAACTAACTGTCAATAATCTTCTACAAGAACTTGAAAAAATTGGAGGTAAAATAATATCATATGCCAATGATATTGTAATAGCATAATCTCGGGGAAACACCTTCCGACATTATGTGATCTCCAACAAAGATCTCTCAACAGATTATCACTTTGTTGTAAAAGTCGAGGACTAGAAGTAAATCCGGAAAAAACGGATCTGATGCTTTTCAGTAGGAAACACAAAACACCTGCTCTTCAACAAATATTCCTAGGAGAGAAACCACTTAGAGTAACAGAAAGGGCAAAATATCTCCTCCTAAACCTCCTTCCGGTAGATCTGCATACAATATCTAACGCAAGCAGTGCGGCAATAAGGCTGAACACTCTAAATAAGTGGTCAAACATGGATTATGGTCACGGTAAAATCCTGGCTGGTACTTTGGGGCTTCCCGGACTGGTGGACTATGCACTCCCGTCTATACTTGCCGTTACATCGTTTACGACCCTGCTATCCTCAAGGGAAGAGTGGGAACGGGACGATGTGAGACAGGGCGAGTCCATCCATGTATACACAGATGGCTCAAAGCTCGAGGGCAGGGTGGGCGGAGGTGTATATTCCGAACATCTGGGGATCACCTTCAGTTTTCGACTCCCCGACTACTGTAGTGTCTTTCAGGCGGAACTGATGGCAATAATAAAAGCCGCGACACTGATACAGTGTGATGCGATATCCGGAAATGTTATCTACATTTTCACAGATAGCCAAGCGGCGATAAAATCCCTCACAGTACAGTCGACAACCTCCAAGGTAGCCATGAAATGCCGCACATCTCTTAACGAGATGGCTGAGTCATATCACCTAAAGGTAACCTTTGGCCTTTGCGGCATTGAGGGTAACTGTAGAGCCGATGAACTAGCGAGACTCGGCACTAAATTGTCTGATGAGTACATAGATAATGACATAGGGATACCCTTACAAACTTGTAAGCTACTCATTCTTGAAGAAATTGTAAAAACAGCAAACGAAAGATGGTGTAATGAAGCCACTTGCAAAATCTCCCGTCAACTGTGGCCGACTCTAAATGCTAAACGCATAGAATCTCTGGTAAGCCAGAATAAACACAGTCTTAGCACATTGATCTCAGTCATAACGGCGCACTGCCTAATAGGTAGACACGCCCAAAGTATGGGTGTGCAAACACATGACTTTTGTAGAAGTTTTCTAGATGAGGACGAGGAAGAGACAATCTCGCCCCTACTGTGCCACTGTCCTGCTCTATCCAGTCGCAGGTTTACTATTCTGGGCAGACAATTTTTTAATGAGTTCTACAGAAATCAGAGATATTTTGAAATTTTTGAAAAGCACACACTGCTTTTAGGAGAGATAGGGACAAGCTCCCCACGCGGCATCACAATGGGCTATGAGCCTGAATGTGTCCCACAGGACAACGCCTTCAACCTAACCTAACCTTCCCCGTAGGAGTGCAAATCATTTTACACGGCCAGAGCATATTCGCTACAGGTCCCTCGACTGTTTTGTCCAAATTTCAAACAAGCCTACAGTAATATTTGCCCCAACCCTGGAATTAAAAGCTAAATTACTCAGCAAACATTCTAGCTTATGAACTGGTATTTTATGCAAAAAATCATACTAGTTCCAAAGCCGAATGGGTTGGTGCCCGAGTGCCATTCGGAAAAACGGAGAACGAAGGTTCGAACCTCCGCGAAATAACAAAAGTAAGAAAAAGTTTTTTCTAATAGCTCTAGCCCCTCGGTAGTCAATGGCAAACCTCCGAGTATATTTCGGCCACTAAAAAGCTTTTCATAAAAAACAGAATATCTGCCGTTCGGAGTCGACTTGAAACTTTAGGTCCCTTCATTTGTGAAGCAACATGAAGACGCATGTCACAAATGAGAGGAGGAGCTCGGTGAAACAACCAAAACGGGTGTAAGGGCCAAATATATATATATATATACCTGTAGGCAAAAAGTAAGGTGAATTTATTTGGCAAACTTCGCGGGATTAAAATTTCGCTCTAGTTATTTTTCTCATGAGTTGGCAGCACTGTTAATAACGTCTGGGCCAACTTTCATGTGAATGTCCAAGAGTGCATTTTTCGATTTTTGCAATGTCTGATTTGATTGAGCAGAGAAGTGCCATCAAATTTTGTTTGCGGAATGAAATTTCGGCTGCAGAAACGTTTAGCATGTTGCAGAAGGCATTTGGTGATTCGACCATGTCGCAGAAAAATGTTTATAAGTGGTACAAAGACTTCAAAGAGGGTCGAGAACGTGTTGATGACTTGGAGCGCTCCGGACGACCATCGACGTCAATAGATGACCAACATGTCAATAAAGTGAAGGAGTTAGTGCTCAAAAATCGTCTGTTGACTGTTAAAGACCTTACTAATATGATCGGAATATCAGAAGGATCTGTGAAAACCATTTTTAAACACCATTTGGGCCTACGAAAAGTCAAATCTCGTTTGGTACCGAAAACTCTCAATTTCTTGGAAAAAAGTCGTCGCGTTGATGTGTGTGAAACAATGCTTTCAGACTATCAGGACAAGCTCAAATGCATCATTACGGGAGATGAGACTTGGATTTATGCTTACGACCCTGAAACAACCGACCAATCAAGCGAATATCGTGCTAAAGGCGAGGCCAGACCGAAAAGAGCACGTCAAAGTCGTTCAAAAATAAAGGTCATGATGACAGTTTTTTTCGATTTTCGTGGTGTGGTGCACTATGAGTTCCTTCCACCTGGCCAAACTGTTAATAAGGAATATTATTTGAGTGTTATGCGTCGTTTACGTGAAGCAATTCGTCTAAAAAGACCAGAATTATAGGCCAACAACTCTTGGTTTTTGCATCACGATAATGCACCGTCTCACACTGCACTCGTTCTTCGTGACAATTTCGCCAAAAATTCCACGCATATCGTTCCGCAACCACCGTATTCGCCTGATTTGGCTCCGTGTGACTTCTGGCTATTCCCAAAACTCAAGAGACCACTCCGGGTAACGCGTTTCGAGTCGATTGAGGAGATAAAAGCTGAATCGAAGAAGGTGCTGATGGCTATACCGGAAATGGAGTGTTTGACAAATCGTTGGCATAAGTGTATTCCATCGAGAGGGGATTATTTTGAAGGGGATGAAAATGATTTACAAGAATAAATAAAGATTTTTCATTTTACAACCAAATTCACCTTACTTTTTGCCCACAGTAGTATGTCTATAAAACTCTTTTGAAGTTTGATTACGACGTATGGATTTCATTGTTCAGAATAAATTTGGTTGAATCCCCCGAAGCGCAAAAACCTTCAAGTTGTTTCTCAGTGCTAATGCGTGGACTTGAATTCCATGAGAATCGGCGAACTTCTTTCACATTTTATCCATTGGGCAAATTGATTAAGTTTCTAGGAAAGCGAAAGCGAAGAAATGAGTAAGTATATTTCCTAGATATGCATAAATACAGTCTATATAACCTGACCAAACCTGCCAACCTGCTGATATCCTTGAAATGTCATCTCTTTATGTCATCTCTTTTATCCCTTTGAAGGATGCCATCAACTTCGTGATGCAGACCAAAAATTGGAGGAGAAGCTTGGTTTGTAAAAGGTGGCGCAAAATTAGTCACCCCATTTAAGAATTTGTTTTAGCTGACCGTGTTGGTATTTTCTTTCATATAAAAATATGTCGAGCGTTGGAGGAGAAAATGCACTACCAAAAAAAATACATTCTCAGAAATCAGCGCTATTTTGAGCCACTTCAAACTTGCAGTTTGTTATGCCAAAATTTAATAAGCTATAAGACTGCATACATAAAATTTTTTTAGAAATCTGATTTTGAAAATTTGAACTTTTAATGAAAATTTATTTATTTTTTTTTTTTCAATAAGCTAATATATAATCCTACATACTTAAAAAATATTTACAAATTCTGATTAAGAAGTGTAAAATTTTTATGGAAATTAGTTAAATTCTTTTTACGTTTGCACAAACTTTGAAACTTGGATTTTCAAGAAATAATTATCAGGTCAGTCCATAAGTTCATGCGTATTTTACCCATAATTTCACTTTTGGTCGATTTTTGCATATAAAAAATTATTCGCGGAAGATAACGAACTAGCCGAAAGCCTCCGCTGCTAGCGATGCACTACTTTCAGTTTGTATAATAATTTTATTGATATGTAAACCTTTATAAAATAAAAAAAATTAAATAGTTTCTTTGATATATTGTGCATTCAACAAGTGTCTTTAGCTGCGGATAGAAGCATGTGTTGTTAAAAAATAAAATGGAATCTTCGAACGCGTATAAGAGGCATATTTTGTATTTTTTTTTTTATAAAAGTGGTAAAAATGCAACACCTGCTGCTGCAGAAATAAACACTGTTGACGGAGAGGATACCGTGAAAATTCCGAAGTGGTAACTGCGACGTGGAGGATGCCTCGCACGCTGGTCGTCCTGAGGTCTTCAACTCCGACGCCTTGCTCGAACTCGTGGAAGCTGAGCCAAATTTGACAGTCGATATGATAGTTCAGAGGTTAAATTCATCGCATGGAACAGTTCACAGGCACCTGGCTCAGTTGGGAAAGCTGGGAAAATGGGTTCCGCATAGGCTCTCCGACACCAACCTTCAGCAGAGAGTGAATAGTGAATGTGTGTTCTTAGCTGCTGCAACGGCTTGAAAATAAAAGTTTTTTGAACCGTGCCGTTAGTGGTGATGAAAAATGAGTCCTCTACAATAATCCTGTTCGCAAACGCCAATGGTTAGATAAAGATAAAACACCAGAACCGACCCCTCAAGATGGCCTTCACCCCAAGAAAATTCTCCTGTCTATTTGGTGGGATATGGCCGGTATTGTTTATTAGGAACTTCTGGAACCAAACCAGCCGATAACTGCTGATTATTATTCCCATCAGCTATCAAACCTGAATGAGGCACTTAAAAAAAATCGACCGTCTTTAGTGAATAGACGCAAAGTTTTGATTCACTACGGCAACGCGAGACCTCATATCGCAAGGCAAACATTAGGCAAGCTGAAGGAGTTCGGATGGGAGCTAATGCCGCATCCACCATACTCTCCGGATATTGCACCTTGTGATTATCACCTTTTTCGTGGACTTCAATGCCATCTGAGTAACAAGAACTACTCCTCAAAAGAAGCAATAAAAAGGGATATCGAAGCGTATTTTGACTCCAAGGGCAACACATTTTTTGAGCAGGGAATTAAAAATTTGCCCAGGCGTTGGAGAAGGCGTTGTGAATAATGAAGGAAAATATTTTATTGATTAATAAATACTTTACACATCTTTTTTATTAATTTTAAAGCCACCTTTCAAAAACGCACGAACTTATGGACTGACCGATATTATAATTAAATAAGCAATAAATAAATTGTCAATAATATAATTGTAACTATTATATAATGCGCTGCAGATGACTAGAGAGCTAGAATGAAAGCAAAGCACCATTGTGCATACCTTGTATGCTTTTCCCATTCATTCTTCAAAGATGCTCATGAGAAAAGGTTATTTCAGAAAGCAAAAATCGTCACATGTGATATTGACATCTCAAGGAACTCGCACATTGGTTCGCTACTGAAGAATTTAAGTAAAGCACTTTAAAATAAATAAAACTGTATTTCTTAACAGCACTAGTAGCTTCAATTATCCAGCAAAGCGCGTTATTCATTTCACCAACTCATGCGCCGACATACGAAGTACTCCATCTCTCTCAAACAGACTGGCATGCCAAGCTTCTTGCATCAGCTTGCTCATTTATTTTCTCCTACTTTTCCTTCCAATTGCTTCAATCCAATTAAGACATCAGTTGCAAATAAGCACTGCATTCTGAGCTGCGCGCGAACGCAAATGCCAACCAAATTATGCAATGCTTCAGTGCACACAGGCTGATGTGCCATCAGTCGTGCATCCCGCAAAGCGGGTGCCAAGAAAATTTTCACGCTCAAAAATGGCCGAAATTGGCTGGGTAACTGAAAGTGGCTTAAATGGCCACGTAACGGGCTGACAGCTAAATAGTTGCTGGCGAAAAGGCTGTACGCCAACGAATTGCTGCCACATTCATTTGGCTCGTAATGCCACGCAGATGTTGCAATGCAATTTCTCATGCACCCAAAGAAATGGCAGAGATCTTTTTTATGTCTTGCATTCTGTACGCGTTGCTGTTGCTCGCTTTTCTGCTTTGCACTTTGCTTTCTAGCATTTGGTTATTTGTTTGTTGTTTTTTTAGTCTCTCACTTTTTGTTGCTATTTTTTGTTAAGATTTGTTTTCGGCTCGACGTGCCAACTGCTACCGCTACGCCTAGCGCAATGTGGATATCCTCAATTACGAACGACAGCAAATACACGTGACGGTTGCAATAACAATAAGAACAACAACGACAACAACAACAACAAAGACGACACCTCACCGGCTTATTGCCAATTTAAATTCACTGTCAAATAACGAAGGAGCCGCCAACGACAACGACAAATGAGTAGCCGTAGTTTGGTGTAACCCCTTAAGCCCTCGCGCGGGTGCGGCCAGTTAGCCCTTCAGCTGCGCTTTATGCACGTAGTGGCTATGCAACGCCTTGCAATGAGCAGCAACTTGATTGCCTCGGCCAGATGAGGTCCGTTAGCCTATTTGGTATGCAAGTAGATGCCAGCGCGTTATTTTCTCGTTAGCAACACTTCACACCCATCCGGTCGGCTGGTCAGGCAATAACAAACAACAAAAGTTTTCGTCGGTCGTCTCCAGCGCCGCTGCATGTATGCTACGTGCACACATATGTATGTGTATGTATATGCAAATAAGGCAAGTATGTGTAGGTATGTATGTATGGGTAGGCTTCACTCTTATATGGCCTTGTTACATACAGACAGACATATGTACATAGTTGTGCTATGACTTGAGGCACTCCATCACGCTCAGTGTCAGCTTTACCAACGCTTCCTCTTTGCTATCACACTTCTCTACCATTTCGTCGGCCTTTACTGCCACGTATAAACGAAAAAGCAAAAAATTGCTTCCCTCACCAATCACCGGTTGCATCTACAAGCAATATTAGAGGAAGGCAGAAACGATAACAAGCAACCCAACCACACTACTACAGGAAAGAGCGATTGTAAGAGCTTTACTATGTTGTTGTTAGCAAAATTCTCGAAAATTCCAAAAACAAAAATAATTGCATGCTGGCAGCTTTTTCATGTCGGATTTCGGTCATCAGATGTTGCTCCAATTGCAGGCGCCCCATGACAAGGTTTTATATTTTCCGTTTCTGGGTTTTTTCGCCTATTTTTGTTTTTGCTTTTCCTTTCTACTGCTCTTGCCAAACAGCTGAGTTTTTAATTTCGTTGTACTACAAAATGTCGGCGCTCAAGTTGGCTTGTGTTTTGGCAGCTCCAAAGGACCCTTCATCAACAGCCGTAGTTGAGCAGTACAAACATGCAAACGAGTGGCACTACACATATGTATGTGTGTGTGTGTGTGTGTGAATGTGATATCTAGTCGAAACACATACATGGCAGCCAAAACTCAATTCAGTCAACAGCTAGTGGGCCATGTGGTAACCGAGTATGCGCTCGTATACACAGATATAAAATTATTTACAAGTTTGCCCGAAATTAAATAGTGACTTTAAATAGTGATTTTATTTTTGGAGTTAATTTTTATTAAACATTTTTTCCAAACAGCCTGGCATAGTTGAGTATTATGCCTAAGCCACTACAAACATTCAAAGAGGAGAGAGGGAGAGAGAGAGAGTATGCAGGAGAATAAGCAAACAAGGGGAATATGCAGACAGACTCAACCTTCCTTTCAATCCCATCTGTAGAAGCTGTCAAGAGGAAGAAATGAAGGAAAGTCTTTTTCACTACTCTCGTGAATGTCCAGGGCTACCTAGAGCACGACTTCGCTCTTTCGGTAAGCCTTTCTTACAGCAAATTAATCAGATCTCAGGCATCGAGATAAAGAATTCCCTGCTATACTTGGATCTCACAAAATGGATCTGACTTAGAACAAAAAAGAGGTTGTCTGTAAAATCGGTTTACTGACGGTAGTTTAACGTGACAACGTCATAAGAAAATACTGATGGAATTGTTGAATTTTTCAAAAGAAAATTCTAATATTATTTGTTTGATAGATATTTTGCACGGATATAGAGAAGGAGGTAAATGGAATCGCAATGGAATAGGTCAAGTTACATTTACACAAACGTGAAAAATTACGAAACATTTATCAAATTCATGAAAGATATGTTCAATTTCGATTGTGCATCAGACGTTAATAAGTCAACAACACTAAGAGGCAACATCATCGGTTTGACTTTTTCAAGACGCGTTACACTCGAAACACTCCCTTTCATTTCCTACTTTTCTTATCATACCATATCGTAGAGAACAGATTCGTACATTTGATATGTCCATATGATTTGTATGCATCTTTACATATAGATTTGTTGTTTTTGTTTGAAAATTGCGCGAAATTGTAAGTATTGTATTGTAATTGCTTGTAAAAAAAAATAACATAGCAGAACATGGCATAACATAACATAGCATAACATAACATAACATAACATAACATAACATAACATAACATAACATAACATAACATAACATAACATAACATAACATAACATAACATAACATAACATAACATAACATAACATAACATAACATAACATAACATAACATAACATAACATAACATAACAACATAACATAACATAACATAACATAACATAACATAACATAACATAACATAACATAACATAACATAACATAACATAACATAACATAACATAACATAACATAACAAAACATAACATAACATAACATAACATAACATAACATGACATAACATAACATAACATAACATAACATAACATAATATAACATAACATAACATGCAGTTCTCGCAAGGTAGCGCCGCATGAGCAAGATAACAGTGCAGATAATTAGAATTATTTCAGTACATAGAAAATTTTTTTTTTTTAATAACTTTTTTACTAAATAGCAAAAATTCTTTTGAGTGATGGAAATCTTTAATTTGAACTTTATGCGCTTAGCTGCTTGCCTGTTCACAAGTGTCCGAAGAGTGACGCCATTTACGAAAATTGTAAATCTACCATTGGGTGATTAATTTGCTGGCCCCTTGTACAAAACAGCAAAGCAAAAAACAAACAAAAAAGCAAAATAACAACAAAGTGAAATAAGAAGCATAAAGTTTCCTTCTTGGATTTTCAAGCAGATACTTTATTTCAAGAATTTGCGAACTCTTTCTAACATCCGCTAAGAGACTCGGATTTGTTGCTAATTGATTGATTCGTAGCTGCAGCTCTTTAAAGAAATTTTCGGGATTAGATCACAGACTAATTTATTCAAATTTCTTCAAAAAACGAAATATAGAAAGGTTTTAATTTTAAGTTAAATTAGTTTTAAATAATTTTTACAGACCTCTTAAAGCTATGAGCTTAAAAGTACGTTCGCATATGAATTAATTAGCAGTAAACCCATAAACAGTTAGAAATTTTTCTTAATGTACATATATTTAAGAATACATACAGAAAATTTAATGTCGTTCCGGTGAATATTTTCGAAGTTACACAAAAATTTGAAAAAGCGTTTCAGAGTGCTAGTAAAGTGCATTTCAAACTTTAAACGCGTTTTTCTCAAAATGGTGTTTTCAAATTATCCGAAAATGGCTAAGCCAATTAGCCTCAAATTTTAACACGAGGTTCTTAAATATATTTTTTAGTAATTAATAGAAGATTTTTCCCCACCGATAAATTTTTTTTTTAGAAACAATTTAAGGCTGACATTTTGGTAAAAAATCGATTTTTTTTTAGAAATCGTCATTTTGTCAAAAAAAATGTATTGTGCTTATTCCTTCGATTAATTACTAAACTTAATATTACTTTAACAAAATCTGTTTGGTTTTTTAATTTCAAAGGACCCAGTTCAGAGATATAATGGTCACCGCAAAACGTCTTTTTTGAGAGGAGCTTCCGGAGATGAGCGGTAGCTCCTTTCCAAATAAATATTTTTACTAATACTAAGTCTCATTTCTATTAAAGACGTTAGAGCGATTAATAGACGCCTTTATAAGAGAAAACTTGACACCGTCGCTACTCGCGAGTTCACAACATGTATACTCCAAAGGGAGATCCACAGAGACAGCATTAAATACACTAGTTTCAGAGATAGAGAAATCAATAGAGAATAGAGAGTATTATCTGGTAGCCTTCCTAGACATAGAGGGCGCTTTCAAAAACATCCTACCGGAGGCCATAACAAGCGCAATGACTGCTTTGGGTGTCGCCGAGGGCCTTGTGAAACTTACAGAACATGAAACTACTAGGCAGGTTCGTAATTTCGACGTTGGGCCCCTCAACGATACGCAGATCCGTCAAGAGGGGCAACCCTCAGGGCGGTGTACTTTCTCCTCTGCTGTGGATTCTAGCAATGAATCAATTGTTGAAGAATCTAGAGGAAATGAGGATACCCGTAGTGGCCTACGCAGACGATGTTGCTATATTAATAAGAGGGAAATTCCCAGATACCCTCTGCAACATAATGCAAAATGCTTTGAGCCGGTGGGCTGCATCGAGTTGTCTTGGGAAAAATTCCAACAAAACAGAACTAATCATGTTCACCAGAAAATACAGGACACCTGCTCTAAACCCCCCTGCCATTGAGGGAATCACACTGTCAATTAGAGTAAAGGCAAGCTACCTAGGACTAGTATTAGATAGAATTGTTACATGCAAAGGAATTGTGGGGGCAAAATGGGGCCTAACCCCAAAAAGTAGTACACTGGCTATATACAGCAGTGGTACGGCAAATCATGGCATATGGTGTCTTAGTCTGGTGGCCAACACTCGAGAAAGAACAATAGTAAAATGCCTAGAAAGTATTCAAAGGGGTGTTAGTCTCTGCTTAAGCGGAGCACTACAGACTAGAATTAATTAAGAGAATCTTCGAACTTAGCCACTAACAGAAGAGGTCACGCAAGAATACTAGACGAATACCCCTTCCTACATCAAACGACAGACTTTTGTAGCTCAGTGGAGTTGCATTTAAATACAGCCTTTACCACAACTTTCCCAACGAGAGAAGATTGGGACAATGGGGTAGTGGACAATAAAAGTGGAATCAGTATATATACTGATGGTTCCAAGCTAAATGATCAAGTAGGCGCAGGCCTTCATTCTGAAGGAATGAATGCCAACATCTCATTCCGGTTACCGGATCACTGCAGCGTATTTCAAGGTGAAATATGGGCTATCAGAGAAGGCCTGCTAGCCCTAAATAAAACTGGCCTCACAACAAGAGATGTAAACATATATTCACATAGTCAGTCATGCCACCAAATGCCTATCACAATCTTCTTTCAATGAAGATCCGGCTCGACTCCGGTCTTTGACGTATCTCCTGGAGCCACCCACTCCTTTCTTTACAAAAGGCTCTGTTTATGACCGTGTGTTGCTCGATGGCAGACGAGATACTGAGCAGAAACTTGAAGCTGACTTTCTATATTTTTTCGTTGAGCTCGTGAGGCCCCCAGACTCCCAAATTTTCGGTAAATCGCATTGAATGAAGGTGATTGAGAATCGTTTTATGATTGCAGCTCATTTTTTCCTACAATTCACGACTGGTTTGGCGACCGTTCTCCTTCAAAGTGATGTAAGACATTCTTCATCGAATTCAGAAGGCCTTCCGCTGCGGGACGTGTCACTGACGTCCAGGTCGCCATTTTTGAACTTTAAAAACCAATTCCTTGACATGTAGACTCGCCTATGACACCTTCTCCATACAAGTCGCCGAAGTACCGCGCTGTTTCAGCAGCTTTTTGGTCTCGATGAAAAGCAAAGAAGAGCAGGAATCGAAGGTGTTGATTTTTACCTTCAGGGTATTTAATTTCTAAGCCTCAAAACTAATAAAAAATTAAATAACTCAGAGGTACAATTAACGTAGTTTTGTAGCGCAGAAGGAGTTGTATCGAATAAATACTTGCCCTTTGCCAAACAGCAAAAAATTCGTCGTAAAGTAAAAGAAAATATAAACACGCTATGAACTTATTCCCCAACCCAATAAATACACCGCTGCAGAGTCCAGATTTAATTCTGATAGATCGGGTTTGGGAGCTGTTAGTGAGAAAAATTTCACGAAATATAGTAACTGACGCAAAATCGCTAGAAAGAAAGTCGACGAAGGCATGGAACTAAACGAAGTGGGAAAGCTTACCCAACTGGTTGGATCAAAGCCACGACGCATTCTGTCAGTGATTGATACGATTGGTGGGCCTATTACAAACTAAAAGTTGAATACTTTTGGCTAAAGCTTATTTTAAAAATAATAAATTTGTTATTTTTTTTTAACTAATTGATCTGCATGGAGACTTTTGTTGTACCGCTTTTTGTTGTTTTGTTATAAAGCGAGTGAAGTGATGTATTTTTTTATAATTTTATGAATAAATAAAAAATTGCAGCACCAAGCTTTTCAATTACTGTATACCTTCTGTGAAATAAGAAAATATGCTGCTGTATTTAGACTTAAGTCCTCCACTGTATATATCTTTTTTCAAACTATTCGCAATTTCTACAAAAGACATACCCACGACTAACAGCCTCATTTCGGCCAACAGCTCAATATTGAGCCACTCAGCTCTTTCGCCCTCTGTTGACTCACCCACACACACACACACTTTCATTACACAGCTTCAACTCTTCATCAGCTAACCTCAATCATCGTGCTCTTCCCTTTCAACTGTCACAGCATTAGCCATTATACGTTAATATAAACACTAACACATAAATAAATACACTCACATACTCATACATATGTATATGGCCTTGTTTGAAAAACCTGTTTATACATATATATATATATACACCTGGTATATTTGTTTACATCTGTATTTGTATTCGTTTTCACTGTTTATATTTCGACCCTTTGTTTGTGTTTGTATTTGCTCTATAAACTCACGTCCGCCCTCACATCCACGTACATTCTACGATGGTTTCCGCTTCCGTTCAACTGTTTGTCAACGATCTTATTTCATCATTTTCTGGCTGCTCCTTACCACCAGGCCTTCTCCTTGCCTCTACCTCTGCTTTTCACATGTATTTGTTCTTTTACTTATGCACATAAATAAGGGCAACTTGAGTACCATTTCCTCAGTGACTACATGCTTTTATCTAAACACACACATGCATACGTACATACAGCAAATACATACATAAATGAATTTAGAGGCGCAGAATGCACTAAGAACACCGTTATTGGTCTGGTGCTAATTTTGTTGGCGCTTAATATTTTAATAGGCTTTAGGCGTGTAGCTGGGCAAATGTCAAGTGTCACTAGCGGAAAAGGAAAAGGCAAATGACATTTGGTGCACTTAACTACTTACTTACATACAAACACAAACGTACACAAAATTATACAAATACTTCAGCACTTTTAAGCTGAATTGAATTGAATTATTAATGCGCAGTACGAAACAGCCAGTTTAACCCTTAGTGGGTGATATTGAATAATTTATAGCTTATACGGGAAATGTGGTTTCCATAGGAAAATTTTGTAACCTTTGTATTTGGTGTAATCCTTGTTACTTTGCCTCTAACAAGGATCGAATCTACCACGAAAATAGCAGTAAACACCTGATATTTATAATAAAAAAGCGATTTGAAATTCAATTCAACCAAAACTTTTTTTACATTGTGTAAATTTTTCTAAAATTTTGTCTACTCCTATTTGCAGGCTTGAGTACAACAAGAAATAAACTGAAACAGTTTAGAAAAAAATTAGTAACTGTTATTTACTCAATATTGAAAATTTTGATATAGAGTTCGTTTTTATAATTTGAAATATTTTTTTTTAATTTTAAAAATAAAATGTACGCTTAAAAACACTTTTTTGGAAAACTATTTTATTTTTATGTTCAAAATTTTACAAAAAAATTTTTTTTTTGTTTGTCATTTTTTTAATTTTTACAAAAATTTTTTTTTTTTTAAATTGGTAAAAAAAAAATTTTTTTTTTAAATTTTATTTGTGTTGTTTTTGTCTTTTTTTTTTGTTTGTCATTTTGGAAAACATGCCCCTTCAGATTCTTTTCTGATTTTTTTATTAATACATATGAGAGGCTGTACTTAGTAATATCTAAAAGTTTCATATAGGGATTCCCATAACTTTTCGAATTATTTACAAATATATACAGCGAATCATTGAAAAATCAGTGTAAAGAACTTCTCTAGCCGGAGCTAAGCAAATTAAAAGAGTGCGAATTCTGCGTTCCACAGTAACCGGGGTCACCCGTTACCTTTCCTCTCTAATATCAAGTCCTCAGTTCACAATGAGGAATCGCTTCGTATAAGAGGCTCCCCTGCCTCTTACATAACTCTGCGGATCTAGACGCGGAGGGTGTTAAATGTATCCATCCCCCTAATTCAGGGTGTCATGCGTTTCCGTGCCCATTGGATGGTTTGCTGTCAAGGGCGTCCGACCGTGTCCTAACGGATACTTGTCCACCTCCAGAAGCAACGGTGGACTCACTGCGGTATGGATATCTACCGTAGTAAACCATTGCCTTCCCCATTACCCCTACTTCTGGTCACCAAAAGGTCTAATTTAAGTATGTGGCCAAAAAACTAGTTGCAAGAAATAATTCAAATAAAAAAGGAGCCTCGAGTCTCTGCTCAGGAAAAAATACCGCCGCCAAAAACCTTGATTCTCTTCCTCTGGAACCACTCTTACGGGACCGATAATATCTGAACGCCCCCCACGAATCATACTCACCGGTCTTCTGTTCTCACAGGTAGCAAAACTAAACTCTTGAAGGGAAAGCCGTCGTGTAGCGAAATCGGTGGAGCTAGACTTCTTAAAGAGAGGTCTAACCTGGTTCAAAAGATGCAGACGAACCGTAACAGTAAGCCGAATTCGGCTGATTTAAATAAGTATGCCAAAAGGGATTGCCATAAGTCCTAAAAAGATGAAAGGTAACCTCTAATGCGCGCAAACGTTGTCTTTGTCGAAGTTCAAAGATACAAAATCTTGAAGGGGGCATACCCTCTATAAAGACACAGCGGGAAGAACGCACTACTTCCAAAACAGTAAAGAGACTGAGTGCGATCCCGGAAGGCGAACTCATTCCTGATTAAAGGGCATCTCTAAAGTGGGCCAATGAAGTTCTTCGCGCTTCGGTGCAAAAGGCGTCGGCCTATAAGAGGTAAAGTTATCTTAACAACATCCAGAGTGGAACCAAAGACCACCCACAACCCACTCAGTCTCGTTGGCTACCAATTATCGATAGGAGGCACCTTCATGATGATTCTCAGGAAAGATGAGCCATCAGAGTGGGAGTTAACCTCCCTGTCTTTGAGGTTTTATAGACTCACCTACTTCACTTAAAGGCAGCATCCGCTTATCTTCTTTTAGATCTCTGCAACACTTCAGAGTAGCTTGTGTTTATCCAAGACCCCGCCTCTTAAGGAGCCGGTTTTGCGTATTGATGTCTGTTTCCTACCAGTTGGTGGCAGCAACGGGCGCAGTTGTGACCAGAGCTTGTATTCTTATTAAGAAGAACTTTTCTAATTTTCTAATTCTCTCAAAGCACTGTCACGGGTTCAGTGTGCAGCCACACGGAGCTGAAAAGGATCCCTATTTGGCTAATGTCAGCACATGACAACCCAGACTCTCCCCCCGTTTGCATGCGAAACGTGACGGAAGAAGCTAACCGCACGAACATTTTCATTGTTATCTGCTTTGACACCAAATCCCAACATTCACTATGGAGTTCAAAGAACACCAACGATCGAGATGAGCCACTGATCGCTTTTATATTAATCGATTAACTGCGCCACATAGAAATATCAGCTCTACGTTAAAGTCTAAACGCTGGTAACTTGGTTTATGAATTTTCCAGTTCGCTAAAAAATGTAATTAATTACTTTGCTGCTTTTTAAATAAAGCAACTTACTACCAAAAAAAAATTATTGAAAATCATCATTTTTTCGGGCCTCTGACATGTAGCACCTTTGTTTATTCGCAACGTAAATGGCAATCGAAAGTAAAAAAGCAGAAAAAGTTCTTAAGAAGAACTGGGAAATTATTTACTATTCTATTTTTAGTGATTTATTCGTTCTTTATATGCAGATTTTGTCTAAGAAAGGCTTTAGAAATTTTCTGGGAAATAATTTGCTATAGCATTTTAACCCTCTAGTGACCCTGGAATAGCATTTTTTCAGCAAAGAGTCAAAATAATCTACTTCTAAGAGAGCTAATGGGTAAAAACATTCTAGAAAAACATTTCTCGTAAAATTCTAATATGTATATTACATATCGGCTAGTTTCTATTGAAGAAGTTCTAATAGTGCTAAATAAGGGTATGGTTAAGGTAGTAGCATACGCCGATGACTTGGTCCTGATGGTATCGGGACCGTTTCCCTCGGTCATGGCTGAGATTTTGGAAAGGTCGCTAGGCTGCCACTTGCGGCCTCCGAGTCAACTGTAAGAAACCGGAGCTAGTGCTATTTACCAGAAAATATAAACTTCCACTCTTTCGGCTTCCCAAATTAAACAAACACGTTCTTCCGCACTCATCGGAAGTTAGGTATCTTGGAGTGATACTTGACTCCAAACTCCATTGGAAGCTACACATTGAAAATCGGGTAAAGAAGGCCAGTATAGAATTCTACTCCTGCAAAAGTATGTTCGGTAAAAATGGGGACTCAAGCCAAAGGTCGTGCTGTACATATACAACGCAGTGGTTTTGCCAATTTTAACGTATGGATGCCTGGTTTGGTGAGAAGCTCTTCGGAAGGACTATAATAACACTAACCTGGGGGCGTGCAAAGTACTGCATGCATTGGCATCACCGGAGCATGTAAAATTTGCCCCAGTGCTGCCCTGAATTTTCTTTTGCACTTGCTTCCCATCGACTTTTCCGTCATTTCCATCGCAGCTCAAAGTGCAATCAGGTTTAAGGAGATTGGCCTCTGGGGGCAAGCTCTCAAGGGACATGGTAGCATTTTCGGGCAGCTAAGACCGTATTTCTCCGAACTTCAAACAGATCTCTCTATCCGCAAACTGCAGTTTGAGGGTCGTGCTAGGGCAATCTTTCCAAATAGGCAGGCTTGGATCGAAGGGAAAATCTGTAACCGAAGCTTGCTCCTCTCTTCACTAACGGTTCTAAGATGATATCGGGAGTCGGAGCAGGGGTTTTCTCTAAATCAGCCAATTTATCTATCTCCTTTAACCTGCCGAACACTGCTAGTGTTTTTCAAGCAGAAGTTTTTGCGATCCTGCAGGCATGAAAAATGCTTAGGGAAGGTGGGAGCGAGGGAGATATTAACATTTTCTCCGATAGTCAAGCCGCGATGAAGGCTCTCACCATGGTGCAGAACGAAATTAGTACACTCCTGTAAGGATTAGATCACATCTCTTGGGTGTGTAGGTAACATTGCTCTGATCTGGGTTCCAGGACATACGAACATAGAGAGAAATGAAATAGCTGATGAGCTTGCCAGGAAGGGAACTGATTTGGCTTCAGAAACCTCCTACCCGATAATCGGCATATCCCTGGCAGTTGTTAAAGAACTGCACAAATTATTTCTCGGGGAAGTTCAGAAATGATGGAGCTTCATTTCTTCTTCTACTATTTCAAAAAGCCTTTGGCCCCAGTACAATACACGAAGGACTCAGAAAGTCCTTTGGACACCTCACCATTCAATTTCCAAACTCGTAGCTGTGTTCACCGGTCACTGGACGATCGGCACACACGCGAAAAAGCCTGGGGTACTATTTTACGCCCATTGCAGAAGCTGTGGAGACCTTTCAGAGTAAGAGACTGTAGAGCATTTTCTCTGTAAATGTCCGGGTTTGGTAGCTAGGGGACTAAGGTAACTGAGAGCTCCTTTCTTCGACAGCCTGTGGCGGGCGACAACCTAAATCCGATCAATATTCTCCATTATATCAACAGCTCTGGCTGGCTGTAGATATCTGTCTGTTGGAGGTCTCATAATGGTATCAAAACTGCGCTTTAGTGCTACTTGAGGAGTGCCAGACCGGCACTTTAACCATTTCACCTACCTACCTACTACACACGTGCAAACTAAGCATTTCCCTCAGATAAGTATTTTACCTATTTTTCCATTTTTTTTGACGTGATAACGTCTTATAATTCGATTTAACAGGCTGCACGCACGAAAAAATGTGTCGTTACCTTGCTCATATGTCGTTGCCTCGCTCATTAGTGTTACCTTGCTCATATGTCGTTACCTTGCTCATTGCATTGCATGAACTGCAAGCGAAAGCGCGGAACGAACGACAAAGCAAACAAAGCAAACGAACGGCAACGTTCGACATCTTGCTCTCTCCTACTTAAGTGAGCGTATATATGTATGTATATGCGCATATGTACATATATAAATTCACGTATTTGTACTTGCATATGCCTTCTTATTGATTATTATTAATTTGATTCACTTGAAGAATTTAAAATAAAACCAAGTTTGTTAATAATACCTGTTGTTTTAATGTTATTATTATTTTTTGACGTGATAACGTCTTATAATTCTATGTAGCCGGCTGCACGCACCAAAAAATGCGTCGTTATCTTGCTCATGCGCCGTTAACTTGCTTGAACTGCATGTTCTGTTATGTTAAGTTATGTTATGCTATGTTATGTTATGTTATGTTATGTTATGTTATGTTATGTTATGTTATGTTATGTTATGTTATGTTATGTTATGTTATGTTATGTTATGTTATGTTATGTTATGTTATGTTATGTTAATATATGTTATGTTATGTTATGTTATGTTAATGTTAACTCATTCTCTATATCCTACAAAATATCTATCAAACAAATAAAAATAAAATTTTCTTTTGAAAAATGCAGCCATTCAATCAGTATTTTCTTATGACGTAATCACGTTAAACTATCGTCAGTAAACCGACTTTACAGACAACCTCTTTTTTTTTTCAAAAAACATTCAGGCACTTAATGTAAAATTGAATTGGGGTATTCAAGCAATCTGGCTTTGTAACACAAAAAGCTTTGGTGGTATCACTATATGCCCTGTAAGTTCATCTTAAATTGATTACACTTTGCTCCCAGAAAATAACCTCAAAATTGTTGCATATTGAAAGCAATGCGTCATAAACCGGTTGAGTTCATTTCAGCCTCAGATGGCTATGGCCATCTTACTGAAAAACATTGCTAAAACGGACTTAGGTATGTACTAGACAGCATCTAATAATTTAATAAAGCTTGCAAAATTCTGTATTAAAGCAGCAGGCAAATGTATTGATCCATACAAAATACATATTTGTCATAGAGTGCACACTGGTTGTTTTTATTAAATTTTTTTTTTTGGGGCAGGTGTATGCAGACTTGTTATGCAACCAATACTACTCGTAATGTAGATTTATGTTTAAGCAAGCAAGCTTTCTGCTTTTCTCTCAAGCATGCACACCAACCGACCGCACACCACCGCCACCAAACAATTTACGACTGTTGCGCGCTATTCCAGCAACTGTGGCAATAATTAACAATCATCAATGGCGCTAAGTCAACACAGACAACGCAGCAGCAGCTTAAGCATGACTAAGTATGAGATGTGGCAGCTGCGTCGACACGTACACTCCTCACTCATTTAAATTTGCGCAAGCACGCACAAGTGAATGCAAATAACGGTAGATATACGTGCATATGTATGTGTATGTGTACGAGTGTATATTAATATGCAAGCTACACCCAATGGTGCCACTACACCAGACAACGCTGATGCAACCTCAATGCGATTCAACCTAATTCGTATTAAGAATGCTTGCGGATGCACCCGTAAAAGAGTTGTTGTGTAGGTATGTAAGCGTAAATAGAAAACATGTTTACACATGACAAGCTGCAATACATACATAGGTACACACTTAGATACGGAGAAAACGAAGGGCGTATCGCAAAGTAGCTGCTCGTGTAAAGTTAAGTAAACGAAAGCTGAACTCATTCACATCGCTGGCTTGTCAACTGAAAATAGATTGCGTAACGGTTTTCACGTCGCTCCACAGGTAATCTAGTCGAGTGGGTGTGGCAGCCACCATAAGCAACATTGCAACAGCAGCAATGCAGCGACTTAACTAATATGCTGCCATGCAACGTTACATTTGTTTCAGTTTGCAACTCAATTTGCCTGATGGCAGCGACTTATCGAGCGCGTATGGGTGAGTGCGACGCGCCACTAAGGTGGGTGGGAAAATATAAAAAAAAAACCAAAAGAATACAAGGAATTACAAGGGCCGGCATAAATTATAAACCAAGAATGATACGAGGGTTGCTATTTGTATTGCACTTCTAGCGTTATCAGGGATTATTTGACGACATAGAAAAGGTTAACACAATGGAAGAATTTTTATTGAAAATTTAAGGGGTCCCGATGGTCTGGAGCTCTAAAATTTAGGGAATTTTCAAGATTTTTTTTTTTTTTTTTGCCAAAATTTTTAGGGCATTTTCAGGAACTTTTTTTTTACAATAAAAAAACGAAAACCGGTATTTAAATTTTTTAGGCTTTTTAATATACTTCTTTTACATACAAAAATTTGTCTTAATTTTATTAAGGGGTGGCATTAAGGGGTCCCGGTGGTCTAGAGCTCGAAAGTTTAGGGTATTTTCAAGATTTTTTTTACAATAAAAAAATGTAAACCGAATTTAATTTTGTTAAGCTTTTATGTTAACTTCCTTTACGTAAAAAAAATGAAAAAAATTAATTTTAATTTTAGTAATTTTAAAAATGGCGCTGCAGTTCACCCTCCCGAAAAATTGGATTTGGACGGTGTTGTCCATTTTAGCTCTTCTATTTATCTGAAACACAAAAACCAAAAAAAAATTATTAATCAGTATGACTGTAGCTATGCCCCGTACTAGAATAAAAAAAAAATTGACAAAATGGAGCGGTTTTGAATTTTACGCTCTGAAAGTCGGGTTTTTTTTTAGTTTTTTAATCAAAAAAATACGAATTAATTGAAATTGTAATATGATTCTAGTACGGGCGATGGCCTTTGATGTTGCGAACAACATATTAAAATTTCAGAAGATTCGGTTGAATAGTTTTCTTTTTTTTTTTGACAACACCAGGCCGAAAAAAGTCGCTTCGAGATAAATGAGTTTAAAGCTTGAGAAACAATAGCGCGCGGACCGCTTTCCACCTAGTTAATGGGCTATAAAAGCTATAATATTGGAAATTTCCACATGAAAATTTTACAGAATATTCTTAAGATACCATACTTCTGAAATATCGAACGAACAAAAAATCGATTTTTTGAAATTTGTGGACCACCGGTTCCTCTTAACACACATGCACGTACTCAGAACGTTTTGTTGTGTAAGCCATATTACTACAGTTTATAGTGGCTTTGAAAATTATTCTTAAAAAAAATGGAATTAAGCCATGAACATTTTCTTGCGACTATTTTTCGCCAAGGAGGAAAAATTTGAAAAATATAATATATCGCATCACTGGGAGCTACTAGAACTACAAACTATACACTATGGAAGGCCTGCAAAAAATCGACAAGGCAGCTATGCACCAACCCCCTCTAAGGACTGGGACAAACTCTTGGGTGAAAACACCAAAAGAAAAAGCAAAAATCATTTTAAAAAGACATTTACAAATCAACACAATAACCAAGACGTTGACAACTTTGAAGTTCATGCTCACCTCACAAATAACATAAATATACCAATCAAGAAAATAACTTCGAAAGAAATGCGAACAGTAATTAAGACAAAAATTTACGTAAATAAATCCCCAGGATATGACGGAATGGCAAGAAGGATTCTAAAGGAGTTACGTGACAAAGCCACTCTCTACTTAAGAAATATACTTAACTCAGCATTACGAATGAAGTATTTTCCACTGCCTTGAAAGGTTGCTGAAATCATCGCAATACCCAAACCTAATAAAGACGCCTCTGAAGCTTCTTTATACAGACCAATTAGTTTATTACCATAATTGTTCAAACTTTTTGAGAAGCTTATACTTGACCGCCTTGACCCCATACTACTTATTTCCTTCACACCAATTCGGATTTCGTAGAAAACATTCAACAATAGAACAGGTACATACAGTAGCAAATAAAATATTGCCAGAAATTGATAAAAGAAATACATGCGTTGTTGTGTATCTTGATGTGGCGAAAGCTTTTGACAGCGTGTGGCACAAGAGTTTAATATTTAAACTTAAACAGTATCTTCCACTCAACTACTATTTGTTAATGAAAAGCTATTTAGCAAATAGATACTTTTACGTGAAATATAGAGACAAATACTCTAACATTCAACTCATGGAAGCCGGTGTACCTCAGGGCAGTGTACTAGGGCCTGTACTATACGTGCTGTGCACAGCTGATATTCCCTTGCCTGCAAGTATCGACATGATAGCAACCTTTGCAGATGTCACCGTCCTATTGGCAACTCATAAAACCTTAGAAGCAGCAACAAACAAGTTACAACAAACAAAGCAAAACAATTCATGTAGTTTATTCTAACAAGAAAGTAGGACACAAGAATCTGACAACAGACAATTCACAAATCTCGATAGACCCCAAAGCAATATACCTTGGAATGACTATTGACTCTAAACTTCTCTGGAAAGAACATATCACGTTGGAAAGAAATGAGGTAAAAAACAGATTCCGACAACTATACTGGCCCTACTATACGAAACCCTTATATGCAAAACTGTTATTGTGCCAATCTGGGCATACGGCATAGAAATCTGGGGAACTGCAAGTAAAACTAACATTGACATTATTCAACGACTAGAATCAAAAATCAAATCCCAAACGAAGATATTCATCGCGACCTCAACATCGATACGGTAGCAGAAATCATCCGCAAACGCAAGACAAATCATATTGCCCGTTTAATGAACCATACAAATATTGGCATGCGACAACTCCCATCAGCAGAAAGGGCAAACTCCAGGCGGCTCAAACGACCAACCCCAACTTAGCTGATAACTAGTATAATTTAAAGCTACACTTGTAAGCTCACATAAAAACGTAAACAAAATGTAATATTGATAATGATTAATGTTATAAAATCAAAGCTGAAAAAAGAACTACTTAGTGTCATACGACAGGTGTAATTAATAAAGGAGGCAAAAACAAAAAACAAAAACAATTTTTTCACCATTTTCGGGGTGGTTTAGTAAGACAAGAATTCATCGAAGAACTAAAATCATATGGCGAGTAAGTACCATTCTTTAGCTCCGTAAAAAGTTGGAAACTGGTGGAATGAAATTTCCCGTATTTCCTGTTCCTGCAAAATCAGTTATTATGACTAAATCAATTGCTTCAAAAACTATTTCAAACGAATACAAAAGTATACTGATTATCGTGGGAACAGCAGTGAAACCGGTTTTAACCTCCAGTGTTCATTTTTCCATTGTTGTTTGTGATTAATTTTTGGAAAACTATTTTTTTAAAATTAACTTTATTTCTGAAAAAAATTATTTTTGATAATATACTAGTTTTCAATAATAATTTGACAAAAGTTTGCAAATGTAATAAAATGTATTGTAAGCTGTAGGGAGAGTGCAGCACCCTAATCCACACAGATACGCATAACTGTTGCGGCAGGTAAGTAAGCAGCAAGGGCAAACTCCGAATCAACACTAACACTATTAACAATTGCGTGTTGCGGGTATGCAAGGCGAAGCTACTTCTTTCGGTTTTTTTTTCTTTGTTGTTTTACTTTTCACACACTGCGTTACGTTGGCAATGTCATTCCATTAATAGCAATACGGCGACATGCAGCGCATAACAAATTCAAATACGCAGCAAAAGAGGCTTGCGCAGCTAACTTACTTCATTGCTTCTTCCACTCACCCACCAGCAAGGTATTTTAAAGTGTATCGCACTGTTGCCGCATTTCAACGCATTCTAGTGCTTGCACATTTTTCACTCTTTACTTTTAACAGCAACCAGTCAGCCGCGCCTTTCGTCGCTAACTATATTTTTGCGTGCGATCACGTAGTTTATTACAAAACCCCCATGCGTTGACATTTCTCAATGCATTCGCACTGTCACCTTCGGCAGCCAACTGCTTTTCTGGATCCCCTCTACTCAACGTTAAAGTAACCGCACTCTGTGTTCGGTTATTACTCATACGCCATGGTGCGCTTTGCTGGGAGAGAGCAACGCATGGGGATGCTTTGCTTATAGTTTCCATGTGTTTGTGGTTAACTCGAATTTCTGCTACCGTTGCTGTGTTGTTCAGTTCAGCTTTCTTTACTTAGGAAACGTGATCGCAGCTATTAGATAAGCATTCAGTTTGCCGAAATGCTAATTGGGTATGAGAACGCAACACTGGAAAATGCGGAAAGCTAGGAAAGCACAAGGAGCTATTAAGTAACTTACTAAGTACATAAAAAAGTACAATTCTGATGCACATCATTCATTGCATCATTTAAACTTACTTGAAAAGAATACCTATACTACGAAAGACTACCTGCTTGCTCCGATAGCATTGCACTAACAATAAAGGAAAAACATGAATTTAATACAAATAAAAATAAAAACAATCAAATGTTTACAATTTGTTTACTATTTCTGCCTACTGCACTCTGTCCGTTGCGAACATTTTGAATTTCGGTGCATTCTCTAATGTTACGTAGCCCTGAAAATTGTCCAATACCTCCGTCCAATACCTCGTCTTCCGGGCTCTGTAGAGCATTTATAAGAACCGAATATTCCAACTATTCTGCGTAGTATTAACTTGGGACTAACTGCTCAAGCCAGATGGTACTTATATGGACTCAAAATCAGAAGTGTACGATGTTCTCTTTTCAACACACTTCCCTGGCTCCGGAAATGTTGTTGGTCAAAGCTCTATCGATCAATCAGATCATGTCAATATAATTACCAGCAGACGTGATTGGTTTCTTGCATTCAGGATAGTTAACGAGGAAACGATAAGGTTCGCCTACCTGTCATGCGAAAAATTTAAGTCCCCAGGACCCGATGGCATTTACCCAATCATGCTCAAGCGACGTGGAAAACAACTAATAAAGGCTTTGAAGAGAATTTTTACGGCATGTCTTGCGCACGCTTATATTCCACAATTATGGCGTTTGGTGAAAGTTGTAATTTCCCCAAAGCCAGGCAAGGACAGCTACGCTTTACCAAAAAGTTTTAGACCTATAAGCCTGACATAGTTTATGCTTAAGGGTCTCGTAAGGGTCTGGTGGGGAACCACTTTAGGGCGAGAGTTCTAAGTCGAAACCATCTCAACGTCAAACAAAATGCTTACAAATTGGGAAATCTTTCGAATCTGCTCTGCACGAGTGCGTTATCGAAAAAGTGCTGGAAACAAGAGAGTACACTCTTGGTGTGTTTGTGGACATTGGAGGAGCTTTCGACAATGCTACCTTTGACTCTATGTGCTCTTCTATCAGAAGTCATGGAGTGGAAGAAATCATTGTCGAAATCAAATCGATCCACTCTATGCTATCCAAAAGACTGCTTACCATGGATAGAGAAAGCGATGAAGGAGTCAGGATTGAGGTTAAGAAGGGTTGCCCACAAGGTGGTATACTCTCTCCCCTTCTCTGGTGCTTCGTGGTGGACTCTCTTCTTAATGATCTGCAAGCAATTAGACACATCTAAGCCTACGCAGAAGATGTGTGCGTATTAATCTCAGGACGATCACTTGAAGTTGTATGCAATAAAATGCTCTAAATAAGATTAAGTATTGGTGCGAACTGCATGGTCTTTCGGTGAATCCTACAAAAAGTACCTTAGTGCTTTTCACTAGGAAACGCAATATGGAAGACCTGTTACTACCCACATTGAAAGGGGTAACACTGCAATTGTCTTCTGAGGTTAAATATTTAGGAGTAATCCTAGATAGTAAGCTTACCTGGAAGAAGCACGTCGGTCAGAAGGTCTCTCGAACACTAAAAGTCTTCTGGCAGTGTAAGAGACCTTTGGCAAGACATGGGGTCTAAGAGCGGCGATAGTACACTGGCTGTACATCACCCTGATTAGACCCATTATTCTGTAGTATGGTGGAAAGCCACAATGGTTAATTCCAGAGTAAAACCCCTAAACAGGCTATTGAGAAGTGTGTGCTTTCGTATCACAGGAGCCATGAGTACGACATCTGGTGATGCCCTTAATGCCATTCTGAACTTGCAGCCTCTAGATCTTCAAATTCGAAAGGAAGCAATGAAGGGTCGTACAGGCTCAAGTTAAACGGAGTCTGGGGAAATGAAGTAAGCACCGGCCACTGTCAGATATACCACCAGTTGTCGGAGCAGTGCACACTGTTCTCGATGCCGGTTTACAAGCGGGTGCCTGTCATAGGAAGTATGATGCTTTGATTCGGCAGGAAGTTTGATGTTTTAATTCCAGATAGAGATCAATGGTTAAGTCCAGAGAACATATTAACGGGATATCAGCACACTTTCTACACCGACGGATCCAAAACCAGTGATGGAAGCGGATCTGAATGGTACTTAGACGAAGACACTAACTACTCCAATGCCACAGGACAGATGGCCACAATGTTCCTTACGGAAGTCTATGCCATCTTGAATGTGGCGTACTGGCTAATTGAGAAAAAGTGGCGCGGCAACAGTATTGGAATTCGTAGTGACAGTCAAGCTGCACTGAAAGCCGTTGCAAACCCATGCTGCTCTTCGAAGTTAGTCGGTGAATATGAGACAAAACTGAACAGTGTTGCAAAACACAACAAAGTTAGTCTTATTTGGGTGCCTGGACATTGTGGTATTACAGGGAACGACTTAGCTGATTAATTGGCAAATGAAGGCTCTGCAAGTATGCCACTAGGCCCTGAACCCTTTCTAGATGTCAATTGAGCATCGATTCAACTATGGATTGAGGACTTCATGAGGTCTACCCACAGAGGTCGTTGGTCTGATTTGAACTCATGCAGAGTAGCCAAGTGCTTTGTGAAAGAACCAAACAGGAAAACAGCGACCTTTCTCCTAAAACTCAGCAGAAGAGGACCTGAGAGTAGGGGTGGGTGTAATCACAAGGCACCTCGTCTGTGGTCAGCATATGGCTACCATAGGTATCGTGGGCAGCCCGATATGCCTATCCTGTCTTAAAAATGACGACACTGCAGAGCATTTTCCCTGCAGCTGTCCTGCATTTTCCAAAACCAGACTTAGGATTTTGGGTTGCGATATACTAAGTACGGACAAAGTTCATACTCTTCCTCTTCCGGATCTCTTAAAGTTCATCAATGAATCCAAGAGGTTTGTGGAAGATTGACCTCAAACTAATTTGTCCGTTTTTACCATCCACCTTTTATCTTTCCTATCTCTATTCTTTCTACTGAAATCTATCCGGGTGTAGTACAATGATCTACTGACTGAGTGCTTGGACTTGTCCAGCCCCCCACAAACCTAATCTAATCTAATCTAGCATTAACTTCAGAGATTTACTATTCCCATAACGGGATTTTATTATTTGTATTCGATTATCCGGCAAAATTGAACTCAGTTTAATAAATCATAGTTTGATTACTCAAATTTAAAGGACGAGCAGAGTTAAAGCACTCTTTGGTTATATGACAAGGAAGCAGCCGGCTTAATTACACCCCTGTGGCAGTCACCTCAACTTAACCGAATTTAGCCTACTTGAATTGGATTTTTGGAGCTTAATTTTATTAGTTATTTTCCTCATTTACTCATTCAGTAAAGTTGGCAATTATCCTTGCCAGCCAGCATTTCATTTGTTCATTGATTTGAAGCAGGCAAGTGTTGCACCAACTGTCTTCTGCACTCATGCGTTAGATAAAATGTATGCCAAAACCATAAAATGAGGGAGAAATAAGCTGTATTCCCAAAGCAGGTGAAAGAAATTACTTTTTCGAATGGCACAGCCGAATGAAGCATTTAAATAGATCAGGGAGCAAAGGCGTAAAATTGCAATAAATATTTATTATAGCAATCCGTGCAAAATTCATCCATATTAATATTCACAGCTGAGCTACAAGCAAATACTTTTATCCGACTTCACAAATGCCTGCAAAGGAAATTGCAATCTTTTTAATAAAAATCGAAATAGAAGCTGCCAACTTTTGCACAACTGTTGCGCTTGATCAGGCAGCAGCTGTTGCAACTCCACCCAATTGTTGGATACAAAAAGTATTGTTTTGTGCCGTTATTGCCACAAGTGCCTACTATTGGCTTTGTTATTGTAGTCACCAATGCTTACGCTCACTCACTTCGTTTCTTTGGCAAACTTTTATCTCGACAACAAAGTACCTGCTGCTGCAAAAGAACTTTTGCTTGGCTTTCGTCGATTGCCTTTTACAACTGTTAAATACAATTTCATTGCAAGCAACATGTGCTGCAGTACAGCCACACATACAGGAGTATGTAGCTAAACACCCTGCAGGGAAAACTGCTTCAAATGAACTCTAAGCCAGTTCTGGTGAATATTGAATGGGGCCTAGTTTGATTTTCCTCACTTTTCCATATGAGCAATTATTAAATATCAACCACATCTTATCTTCGCAAGATGCTTTTTTTCTTGCTCTTTTTTTTGGGGGGAAGTAAGGATACAAATGTCAAAAAACATTCAATTCATGCCGTCTCGCCAATGATATGTGGGGCACGTTCCCACTAAAATAGACCTCCGCCCTTCGGCTGGCTTCCACCCTGGGACCGCATTTGCACTACATCGAGGTCTGCCTATGATGTGGTCGCGAGCCGATAACTCAAGCGTCCGTAACTGTTGTCGGTATGTCTGAGTCGGCCTCCGCTGGAACACTGTTTCATGTTAACTTTAGTACTTGTCGAGAAGTTCGGTATGATCAGACGCAGCACAGGGCGCTAATATTATTTGCTCTCGCTGCCGGTACTTAAACAGCTCTATTGTTCGCCTTTCTTCGTCCTGCTTGTATAGCGTACGCAATTATTGCTTGGAAAACTTGCATGCAGCATCACAGCAATATTTTTAAATCCACATACTGTCTCACTTGGCTGTCTTCCAAGGTTAGTGGTGAACTCCTCACGTTCTTTTGCGAATCTTGGATAGTAGAAGAGTACGTCTTCAACCTTCTCTGGGCAGATAGGGCAGAGTGGTGAAGCGGAGAGAACACACCAAATAAGCAGATAATACTGAAAGCAGCCGTGTGCGCTCAGCATCTGGAAGAAGAAGTAATCCACTTCTCCGTGTCTTCACCGTAAGCATGTGTCAAGGTTAGGGATAAGTTCATGCGTCCAACGGCCTCTAGAAGAATGATTTCACCTTCGCTGCCATTCGGCAAGTGACGCCATTCGCTGTGCCAACTTTTGGTCCCTTGTACGTTTTGCACCTTGCCTTGATAGAGACGGTTTAGTTCACGTGCTCGGATACCCAATACAATTTTTCAAGCAATCACGAAAATTCATGATCCGATACTGTCCGGTATGCACAGGCTACTCGCAAAGCACTCACTCTGCAAACCTGCCTAGCCCCTCGTAGGTGTGTTTCTCGTAAGTTTTAAAGTAGTACTAAATGTAGTAGACGGTGCCTAGTAAATTCAGCATTCCTCCCTCGAACAACTATTGAATGCGATAGATGGTGCATATTTATTTTTTTACTTATTTACATATTTGGATTTTGTATGATTTAAGACACTTCCTAGAATGTAATATAGTAAAAGTACTAAATGAAACACAAGAGGTCTAATATATTCTGGATCCTTTTTTCAAAAGTTCAGATCTGATACTAAGCATAACAGCACATCTAGTGCGCCCTCTAAGATCATCGCTTGAAAGTTACGAACAAGTACTAAATTGGTTTCAGGAATGTTTCCAACCATAATCAGTGAGATAATGGAAGGGGCTCTGGTATTACTCAGTAACTGGGCCACAGGCTGTGGTTTAAGTGTAAGTCCGAGCAAAATGGAACTGATGCCATTCACTAAGAAAACCAAGACACCAAACTTTAATCTCCCAAAACTAAACGGTGTCAGTCCTACGTTAACCCAACAGGCAAAATACCTAGGTGTTATCTTAGATACCAAACTCAGCTGGAGGTCCAACGTAGAGTACAGGGTAAAGAAAGCGAATATTGCACTTTACACGTGTAAGAGAATGTTGGATAAAATTGGGGTATTGAACCAAAGCTATCCAATTGGTCCTACACAGCCATTGTAAGGTCAATACTAACATATAGTCGGGTGACCCGCTATTGAAAATAAATACATGCAAGCCAAGTTCAACAAGGTAATAAGGTAAGAATGGATCTTAACCACAGGTGCACTTAGCAGCAGTCCCACCGAAGCGCTCAACGTACTAACTCATCTGCTACCAGTAGATTTACATATAAAAACAATCGCCGCCTGCAACGCGGCGAAACTCAGAAGCTGAACAACAAGGTCGTACGGTCACAGCAAGATCCTCTTACAGGAACCCCGCTGCTCAAAAACAGATCAGACTACACAGTCCCCGACCTTAATTTCAAGAAAGCCTTTACGATACGTTTTCCACCGAGAGCCGAATGGAACAAAGGGAAGGTGATTGGAAGATACGACATTGAAATATACACTGACGGTTCTAAGATGAACTGTGGTATGGGGGCTGGCTTCCATTCGGAGCTACTCAACCTATCTCAGTTAATTAGACTTCCTGAATATGCTAGCGTGTTCTAGACAGAACTTCTATCGATCAGAGAAGCATGCAAATCAATAAAAATCTAGAATGAAGTTGGTGGAAGAGTAGCCATCTTTTCAGACAGTCAAGCAGCTATCAAGGCCTTAGACTAAAACTCCATCTCATCCGAGCTAGTCTTACAGTGTAGAGAGGAACTAGAATTACTTAGTCATCGGCTTGAAATTACTCTGACTTGGGTTCCCGGTCATAGGGGCACACGGGGTAATCAGATAGCGGATGAGCTAGCAAGAAAAGGTTCGTCACTAGAAATAGCAGAGGCAGTGGCAGTCTCCACCCCACTCAGCACATTAAAAGCATCCATTGCTTCACACTATCATGCTTTAGCTGAAAGAAGTTCGAAGCAATTAACTATATGTATTACAACAAAAAACACATGGCCGTAGTAAAAATGCTCTCGGCCAAACATCTCACTCATCACTGCAACCCTTACAGGCCATCGGAAAGTAGAGGATCTTGCAGCAAGACTCAACCTACCCTTCAATGCTATCTGCAGAAGCTGTCAAGCGGAAGGGGCGATGGAAAGTCTTTTCCACTACTCTCGTGAATGTCCACGGCTAGCTAGGGCACAACTCCGCTCCTTAGGTAAGCCGTTCTAGCAGCAAATTAATGAGATCTCAGACATCGAGATAAAGAATTTGCTGTTATATTTGGACCTCACTAAATGGATCTGACTTAGAACAAAAAAACATCATCACACGAGGACAGTGGTAGTAAAACGGTGCTGGTCACTAATTAGGATTCTTTAAGTGGAAATACTCAACCACTTCAACAACAACAACAACAACAACTAAATGGGACTCATCTAGCATAATCTGCTTCACTTTTTAGAATATATGAAACCAAGACTAAATGGGGCATGTAAGGTGTAATATGTATGTCCATATTCCTTTAATGAAAGTTTGTTACAGGCACTAAATGGGGCAGATGAGCTCTAGTACGCTCTGCATTCCGTTTTCAAGATTTCGGAACTAGTACTAAATGGGACAGCTGGGGCAGTGTGGCCCGCATCTCTTTTCTAAAAGTTTGTTTCTAGTACTAAATGCTTCTAATGAGGTCTAGTGTACTCTAGACCTTGAAAGCTTACTATTTTTACTAAATGGCACAGTTGAGGTTTGGTGTACTCTGCATCCCTTTCTTGAAAGCCGGCTACGAGTTCTTACGGTGTCGCAGATCAGGTTTGAAATGCTGTTTTTTTTTTAAAGTTGGGTACTGGCACTAAATGGGACAGCTGAGGATTAGTATGCTCCGTATTTCTTATTTAAAAGCTTTCATACTTACTTACTTGAATGAACTACGGCGGAGATTGGTTTTGGCCGAATACGCCAACGTAGCTTAGGTCTTCTTCGTCATCCACCAGTGCATTCCCTCTCGAAGGGATGCCATGCCGGAGCACTTTCATTCATACTCGAGACATGGCCAAGCTTTCGCAGCCACTGTATTTCTCGGTTTCGCTCATCCAGGTCGCTGTTCTATTAGACACGGAACTCATTCTCGCTTACGCGAAGATTACTTTTCACTTTTCTACTGAGCTAAAAGTAACACTTTTTGGCAAGAGTTATTCTTCATTTAATCTCTACGCTGAAGTCGTTCTGTCTGTTAATGCTGCTACCTAAATAAACAAAGTCCTTCACCACTTCGAATTCGTGGTTGCCAACAGTGATGTGTTGTCCAAGATGCGAGAACTCTTTGTATGTGAACAGCAGGTACTTTGTTTTACTCTCGTTCCCCGCAATACCCACTTTTTCTTCTTCCTTCTCCTGGCTGGCGTACGACAATGTCAATCTCGTCATGGCACTTTTGCAGTGAATAGTGCCAAAAGGGTTCCACTCAGCAGCACGAATAACTTTTTACATTAGGAGTTCAAAGAAATCACACGAAAGAAGATCGCCTTGTCCCAAACCTTTTTAAGTTTTTATACTTCAAAGTATTAAATGGGACAGATGAGTTCTACTAAGTTCTGCTTTTCTTTCTCGAAAGTTCAGAAATAGTACTAAATGCGACAGATGGAGACCAGTTCGGTCTGCAAAGATTTAAATCGGTATTAAATTAAATATTTGACATTTAGCAAGAGCTGAATTCAAAAAAGCCAAATAACCTTCCAGCTCAGAAACTTTAAGCGCGAGTGGCCATGGTCATCACGTGACGCGAAGAGGACAAAAAGTGTTGGTTCACGAATGCTTTTCTGCGTTGACACCGTCGTACTCTGAAGACAGGTGTCTCTACTCTTAATATGTTGCCACACTCGATGATGCTCAATCTGAACCTTTTTCCGACACCTTTGGCCTACCATTTATTCTTTATTCTATTCACAGTTTGTGTAAGAAAAAAAGGAGCCGCGATTATTCATGAAGTATAAAAGATATACATTTAAAATTTGTTTACATGAAAGTACGTACAAAACTACGAGTCTCAATTACTCAATAAGCCGTGTAGTCTTCATCGTTGTCGAGTATAGCCTGGCACCTTCTTCATGCTTTGAACCAACTTTTCTGCGTAGCTCGTCGACAAACACGACTAGATTTTGCGAACTTTGCGCACGAGTTGTTTTAAATCATGGACTGGCTTTCCGGCAAGATGCGTTTTCATAGTTCCCACACATTTTCAATAGGGTTGGCGTCTGGGGACTGAGAAGGCCAGTCCAAAACTGTGACGCCATTTTCTTGTTTCTTGTTTCTTAATGTGTTTTTTCTGAGAGCAGTAGTTTTGTTAACGTGGGACGGTAGGAACGTGCTTGGCGTAGTCACAAAGAAGGATCCCGCTTATAAAGTTGGACGATCACGTACACCTTATACCGTTGATTCCACATCAAACAACCTTTTTTGACTTTTGCACCCCCGGCGTAAGATAGTTTCGGCCCTTTCGAACGCGTGCATAAAAATACTGCCTCAAAACGCTTCGCATACTTTTCATTCCTATTTTTTGGTTGCTTTTACGAGTTGCGAACGACACTAACCTGAGTTAGCACTGGCGCCGTAGCCCTTGAGTGGAACTATTATGCACCAAAAGTCAAAACGAAATATATCAGAACAAAATATATCTTACAAGAAAAAAACCGACACAGATTGTATATACGACAATGGTTCCTGCTTTTCATTTGCCAACTTTCTATGGGTTATCTAGTAAAAGATGTTATTTTGATATTCAAAGAAAAATGCTATTTTTTAATACAAATGATCGGATGTTTATTTCATTATAAAGAGGAAGGTATGCCGTTAATAGTGGAAAATAACATCAGCCAAATGACCACCACGACCACGCTTACAGGACAATATCCTTTTCATGACATTTTCCATAACCAAATTGCAAAGTGGCTGCCCTATGTTATCGATGGCCTCACGAATTCCATCTTTGAGGCCTAGAATCGACCTTGGGCTGTTGGCGTAGACCTCCTCTTTCACGTGGCCCCAAAGAAAAAAGTCACAAGGTGTTAAGTCCCAAGACCTCGGTGGCTAATTGTGATCACCTCTTCGAGAGATAACACAGTCCGGAAACTTTTCCCGTAAAAGATCAATGGTTTCGTTGCTTGTGTGGCACGTAGCGCCGTCTTATTGAAAATAAACTTTGTCCAGATCAATACCATCCAATTTCGGCCATAAAAAATTGTTAATCGTCTCTCGATAGCGATAGATAACACCTGTGATTAGAAAACCCATATTATACACCGACAATCTGAAGATTTATTCACTCGTTAAGAATATGATGAACCTCCAAGCCGAACTAAATGAATTATATTTGAGGTGCTTTCTTTAAATATTAAAAAATGCGTCCATGTTTCTTTTTAAAAATCGAGCAGTTACTTTAAAACTCAGTACAGCTTCTCTGAAGGAATCTTACAATCCCTTCAAGAATATCAGAATCTTCGTGTTATTTTTTGAAAATCTTCATTCATCAGTGATATTAATTTTGTCGTTTCAAGAGCATTCTGAATTTACCGATCCGTTCAAAATACAACGGCTTAATGCCTCTTTTGTTGGATCGCATCTGATTCCCTTTCCACCAGTTCCACATTGATAGGACAGATCGCATGTTTCTAAAATTTGCTGTACGCTCATTGGGTTTCTCCGCTCCTATGCCCTCGTATGTATCTTGCATAAATAAATATGAGTAGCAAAATGATGCGCAAATCGTTCAAGATAAAAGAAGGAAAATAATAACAATTCCTAATAACAATTCCCAGCAAGCAGAACTATATTATTATGCTCCAAAAACCAGGCAAACCTGGACCCGAAGTTTCATCGAATAGACCTATATCACTCCTACCAGTGATCTCAAAGCTGTTTGAAAAGCTGTTGATTAAAAGACTCAATAAAATAATAGAACGAAACAAAATAATTTCAACACATCAGTTTGGTTTTCGAAGTAAACATTCTACAATCGACCAGGTACACAGGATCACGCACGAAATAGAAAAAGCACTCGAAAATAAAAAAGTATGTTCTGGCGTATGCCTCGATGTGGCAAAGGCATTCGATAAAGTTTGTCACACAGGTTTTCTTTTTAAACTAAAGAGGCAAGAATTGGACATCAAACTCAAAAACATGCAATAGCTCATGGGTAGCAGATCAGCTCTCACGATAGAAAACAAGCTGTTAATTTACAAGCAGATACTAAGGCCAGTATGGAGTTATGGTGCGCAGCTATGGGGTGCGCCAGTCAAAGCACGAGAAACGAAATCCAACACTTCCAAAATAAGGTCCTTAGGTGCATTGTCAAAGCACCATCGTACTGCAGAAGTTCCGACATTGAGCGCGACCTTAAAATAAACTGCGTTAACACTGAAATCGCAAAGATTGCACTTAATTTAATTGAAACCAACGGATTAATACGAAGGCTCAGACACACTAAACCTCATACCTCCATAGAAATGCTGTATTAGTGCTGAACCAGAAATCTCTTTCCATAGCTCAGGTTTTTCCCAGCTGGGTGTGCATATGTGTCCGTGCAGGCATATGTTCACGAACAAAGTAAGTTTGTGTAGAAAGTTTGTATTAACTTTCGTTGCTGTTTTAATGACTGCTTCCGATAGCACGAGCCGACAGTAGCGAAAAATATAATCAAAAATAAGACCAACATAAAAAATTGGCGAAACAAATAAAAATTTGTTATGAAAAGTTTATGAATTTTACACGCACTGGAGGTAGAGTATTAATAAACACAAATGTGTATGTAAAAACATTAAAATAAACAGCCTGCCGGATGTTGGTACAGGAAGAAGAAAAAATTATGAACAGAAACATTTTTAGTGCGACTACAATTAAAATAAAAAGTAATTCTGCAACAATTTTTTTTCTCAATATGTGCATCATATTACTTGCTACAACCCGGCAATCAACCCTACTACTTCTGAAACTGGTTATCAACGTCGCCAAGAGCCCCTGGGTCTGCCTCTTCTACGCTGTCCTTGGGAGCTCCAGCCCAACGCTTGTCTGCTGATTTCAGTGCCACCTTTCCGTAGGGTTTGGCCAAGCCATCTCCATTTACGTTCTCTTATTTCAATTGCAATTGATTTTTGATGAGATCATCGATGCAATTCGGTGTTAGATATCCGGTTATCTGGGCAACAGATACGTAGAATGCGTCTCAAGCAGCGGTTCATGTACACATGAAGCTTCTGTATAATTTCCGCAGGCAGACACCATATTTCACAGGTGTAGAGCAATGGAAGAAGCAACAACTAGTCCTACTTCAGAAACCAAATAAGCCAGCGGGTGACCCAAGTTCTTATCGGCCACTCTGCATGATAGATACTATGGGTAAAATCTTGGAGAAACTAATCTGCAAGAGCCTGGAGCAGCATCTGGAGAAAGCGTCAGCTGAACTATCCGAACATCAGTTTGGTTTCCGAAAAGGTCGTCAAGAAGGTGACAAGCATTGCACACAAGGCTATAGAGCGTGACAGGTGGTTGCATGGTGATAAAGAATATTGTGAGTTGGCACTCTGGATGTCAAGAACGTCTTCAACTCGGCATACTGGCTCCATATAATCAAGGCTCTGGAAGAGAAAAAAACGCCAGCATACCTAGTACGGCTCATAAACAGTTATCTGTCGGAAAGAGTACTTCTATACAATACAGATAAAGGTCCTAAGAGATATGCAGTGACGGGCGGAGTACCGCAGGGATCTGTACTTGGCCCGATCCTATGGAATGTACTATATGATGGTGTACTACAACTCCCAATGCCGAGATAAGTGCAAATAATAAGATACGCAGACGACATTGCGTTGACCATAGTCGCCAAAACAATTCAGAGCATCTGCAGCGAGGCAACAACAAAGGTCAAACAACGGCGGTTAAACTCCAGCTAGCAAGACAAAAAACAGAAGCAGTTCTCATTACGAGTAGAAAAAAGTAAGAAACGACCACTCTAAACATTGATGGGCGGGAGCACACAAGGAGCACATAAAAAAAGCATGCGGAAAGGCAGCCATGGTAACGGTGGCACTGTCAAGAATTATGGCCAACATCGGTGGTCCCACTGAGAGTAGAAGACCGCTTCTGGCTAAAGTTACCCAGTCTACATTCATGTATCCAGCATCCATATGGGGTAAAGCCCTGATACAAAAAACAGGCGGAAATAGTTTTTTAGACTAAGTGCCCTTAGAGTTACCTTTGCTTTCAGGACACTGTCGTTTGGAGCAGTATGTGTTGTATCTGGTATCATGCCAATAATGGCCTCTGAACTGGGTAGAGTCTACGACAAAGCCAAAAGCCTAAACAGGCGACTAACGGCGGAAGAGCGTAAGGAATGAAGACGGAGGAGCATAATTGAGTGGCAAAATCGCTGGGACATAGCGACAAAGGGGAGATGGACGCACAAACTTATCGGAGATGTACAGGTTTGCGATGAGAGAGGACATGGTGACACAGATTACTACCTGACACAGTTCTTGATGGGACATGGATGCTATAGAGAGTATCTACAAAGACTCAGCCACGAGGATGTAGCTGACTACTCGTTCTGCGGCAACGGTAGTGAGAACGCGGTACATGTCTTCTTCTCTTGCCTGAGTTACGCAACAATAATGTTCATTGAAGAAAAGTTAGAGGATAGAATAACCCCGGGCAACATTGTTAATCACATGCTGCAATCGAAGTTAGTGTGGGCCAAGATGAAAGAATGGTCCGCAAAGGCGCTACATGAACTGCGGAAAAAGGTATGGAACGCAGTAAACGAAGAAGAGAAGTAAGTAATGAAGGGTAGGCAGAGAAAGAAACATATTGAAACGAATTGAAAATATCTGACCGTAGTATCTACCGCATACTTGAAAATTATCTCAAAGTCAAGCCATAGAAGATCCAAAAGGCGCATGATCCCACACCAAAGTAGCAACAAGTCAAACTTGAGAGAACGAAGGAGTTGCTTCGCTTGGCCGAAAACTGTAACCGCAGATGGACGCTCTCTAATCGTTTTCATCGAGTCTGATGTCAAATGCGAAATATTTTCGGGAAAGTATTCTGGAGGTTACTTTGATACCGTGGCAGATAATTATTTCGGTGGCAGACCATGGACGTTTCAACAGGACTCGGCACCATCTCACAAAGCTCGAGTGAACCAAGAATGGCTAAAAAACAACGTTCCGAACTTCATAACGTCCACATAATGGCTCTCAAATTCTCCAGACGCGAATCCGATGGAATATTTTCTTTGGACAATGTTGGAGAGCACAAGTCACATTCGTCGTCAAGGCAAAGGTGACGATATTGAGCAATATTAAATTCATTCTTAATTTTGTATTATTTTCACACGTTTTTTACTTTGAATTGAATAAAAGTAATTTTCCAAACTAAATTTATGGCCTTTTTAATTGGTTACACTTCAAGTGCCGAATCCTGTATATGTAACGATTACATGTACACCATATGCAGAAAATTAAAAAGATAAAAAATTATCTTCAAATTTGTTTGGACCACAATTTTAACTAGGCACATTTCAACTAACTCACTTTTAGCCATCATCGCGCATATCAAGTCATTAAACTCTCGTGCAACCCCTCGAACAATTACCGACTATTAGAGATTTGCATTGCAGAGGACTTATAATTGTTACGCATACGCCACGTATGCACTCATATCATATGGTAGTCATTGCGAATCAAACTTTCGCAACAATATCTGTCGCAATGGCCACAACCAAATTACCCTCCGCAACAATACTCCGAAATGCCAACATTGTTGGTGTTTACTGTAATTTGCGTTTGGAGAGACATTTGTGGTGTTACGCATAAGCAACAAGCAAACGTCTAGAGATGCAAGCAGAATCACAGACACCGACGCATTGCATAGTTTAATTATATGGTTGGGAGAAACTTTGCCACAAAGTGCAATGCATGCTCATTTACTTGCCACAAAGTAGTTGCAAACGTTGGCAGTGACCACTCACACACACACAACTTGAACCCCCTGTCGCCTCGGCAAATTGTTATTTTCCTTTGTCGGAGATATTTGCAACTTTTACTCGATCCCCACTGCATTTGGCACTTAAACTCTTAATGTTCGTTTTCTGCTTAAACATTCGTACATACATACATACGTTGTTGTTAGTTACTATACCCAACAAGCAAAGGAGGTGCATTTGCCACTTTGTGACTTGGTGTAACTAACAAAAAGCTATACAATTTGTAGTTGTATAACTCAAATTTGATGCCCTAAAAAATTGGTTACGAGAAAAACCAACTAATATCACAAAAATTTATACAGCGCTGGCCATAAGAAACCGAAATAGTTATGAAGAAAACGAGGTTTTAGTGCTATGTGGCGTAGTAGAAGCACGGAAATCATTTCTTCGACGCTTGTTTCATTGTCTTCTGTTTTTTGGACAAGGGTTACAAAACCTTTCCATGCTCTTGTTTCCATTGGCCTTAACCAGCTTAGGAATTGTACGCAGTCAACAATTTTTTTTATTTCCGGTCTATCAAATAAGATCTTAAATTTCAGAAAACTAATCATTTTATTGTCACAAAGCATTTCTTTCGATTTTATCTTATAAAATTTGGATTCAGAAGACCATTTTAGTTTGAAATATTTGAAAAAGAATGATTTTTTCTTTAAAACAAAAGTCTTACGAGTGACATTAAATGAGCAGCAATATTGCGTGCATGAAACAGCAAAATAATGGAGACATTTTTCTAATAGCGGTCGCCTTTAGGCAGGCAATGGCAAGCCTCCGAGTGTATTTCTACCATGAAAAGCTCCTCATAAAGAATATCTGCCGTTCGGAGTCGGCTTAAAATCGCAGGTTCCTTCATTTGTGGAACAACATCAAGACGCGCGGCACAAGTAGGAGAGGAAGCTTACCGAAACACCTAACAGAAGAGTATGCACCAATTATTCATTTACTTTTAATGTTGCGAAAAAAAAAGAGATAAACGAATTGATTTAGAAATATAGGCAGAAACGAGTATTTTATTTTTCGCTCTACTTTCGAAAAGTTAAATTTCGTCGAAGCGGGTGTTAAAAGAGGGGAAAGACCGCAAAATAGAAAAAAGTTATTAATACAACTGAATTGAATTAAAGTTTTGGCAATCTTTTACTTGGTTTAAAACAACCCTAGTATCAAAACATTCATCTCATCGTCATCGTAGGTTTGAACTCCACCTATGTTGATTCGCTCTGCTACAGGAGAAAATGATAATTAATGCAACAGACAGATAAATGCAACGAAAGTTGCAGCTTGCCAGAGTTTAGGTCAAGAATTTTTTAAAAATGTCTCAAAACGCTATAAAGGCTTTATATTTCATTTATTGGAAAACGTGGCGTGAGTTCGAGTTGTACACGCGAAATTAACTTGAAAATGTGGATGCCATATTCAAACCACAAAAAAACAAGAATTTACTAAAGATACAGTAGGTTCTGTTTTTATGCGGTAGATACGTTCCACAAGAAACAGCATAAAGAAAAAACAGCATAAAAAAAGCGACTAGTTCTATAGTAAAACTATAGATACGTTTCAAATGCTAAAACCGCATAAATCTGAAATAATGTAATAAAATCGCATAAAAAAGGGCACTAGTCCCATATTATTACTATAGATACGTTCCATAGACCGCATGAATCTGAAATAATTAAATAAAATCGCATAAACAAAATATTGTATCTTTGAAAATTATATCTTTATATATCTTCCATACTTGTAGGGTTAGCATTTCTGATGTAATCTGTGATGAGTTTTTGCTTAGCTGGTTTAGAATCTTGTTTATATGTACAATTCCCGATAGGTCGACTTGCATTTTGTAATTTAAAAAAAAACCGCACTATTTCAAAACCGCATAAAAAAAAGCCGCATAAAAACAGAACCTACTGTACTAATCGACAAGCTAAACGAAGCGAACCCGTAAAGTACTGAAATAGGCGCACGTTAGTTTCATCTTCATGACCAAAGAATATACACTAAGTATTCACTTCACTTTCCTTCTCCAAAATAACAACAACACTTCTGCCAAAAGTATAAAAAAAAGCATAAAACTATGTATTATACTTGGGTCAGAAAATCCTTTGTCGAAGAACTAACTCGTGATCTAAATATGAGTATCAGTTGCAAAATTATACATGCATTCTGTGTCTACCCAGTCACAATTCTTATTTAACGAAAGCTTTTTAGTGCAGTTACTCTTTCTGCTTAATGTGTTTGCTTTGTTGATGCAGGTTTGCTGTGGTAAATTCGTATTCAGTACTTAATGAGTGCAAATCCACAGCAGCTATTATAGCATTTAGCCCTGCAAACAGTTTGTAACAATAACAACAGCAATAAGAATAACCACAACAGGCTCCTGTCATAAAACACATACAGCTGTGTTCAAAATAATAGTAGCGGAGTGAATTACCAAGTCTGGTATTGTAATTTTTGGCTTTAAGGATAGTATATTCTACAATAAAAACTAGATAAGTCCAAGCTCTGCATATTTCATAAAATTAAAAAAAAAATTAAAATTATCTCCCTTAGTGCTAATATATTTCTTTAGTTCGCGCCTAAAGGTGTTCGTGCTACTTATAAAGGGTGTTGGAGATTGGAGGAACTTTTTCCTACTTTTGGCTACTGTCAAACTAAATACACCATTTTTTCCGTATTCATTGACATTTCATCACGGAAAGACTTTCGCCGCAACTACGTTTACAAATCACAAACTTATATTACGAAATCGACGCTCTGTGCAGAGTGTGTATCGCGAGCTCTGGAAAAGTGTGCATCGCGAGATCAGGCCAACTTTTGTTATTCAGCGATGAGGTCCATTTTTGGCTAAATGGCTACGTCAAAAAGCCATATTGCCATATTTGGGCTGAAGAGCAACCCGAAACTATTCAAGAAGAGCCATTACATCCATTGAATAAACCGTTTGATATGGCATATGGGCTGGAGGATATCATCGGCCCATATTTCTTCAAAGGCGAAGCTGGCGCCAATGTAACAATGAATGGCGAACGCTATCGCGCCTTGATAAACAATCTGTTGATGCCGGAAATTGAAGTCCCTGATCTTCATAACATTATTTTTCAACAAGACGACGCTACCTGTCATACAACCCGTGAAACAATAGATTTACTGGGATTTACTGCATCGTCGTTTCGGTGAGCAATTTATCTCTCGTCTCGTACCAGTGGATTGGCCACCAAAAACATCTCATACCACATCTTTAGACTTTTATTTGTGGGGGTATGTAAAGTCGAAATACTTTGTGGATAAACCAGCTTTCATTGAGACATTGGAAGTAAACATTACAAAATTGGCTAAATGGCTACGGAGGTACCGACCGAAGTCCTCCAGCGAGTCATTCAAAATTTGTATTTATGGATGGCCGAATTACGGCGCAGTTGTGGCCAACATTTGAAAGGGATTATCTTTAAAAAATAAATATTGAATGGTTCTACACAAAAATTATAAAGATTATCATATCAGTTTGAATTTTCCTTGTTTTATTTGAATTTAAAATCCGATTCGATCTCAAATTAACTTTTGGGCCGACATTTTTAGCCGTATGCACATAATTAATAGCAAAGCATTAGCAAAGTTGAAGTGTCGAGCGGCTTCCTGGAAATAATGGATGCCCATTTGTTCTTCTTCTTCTTTAACATAGTCTTATCCTATTTCCGGTCGGCTTTCCTTATGGGAAATCTCCAGGTCACGTGGTCCTAAATCATCTCTTCGTTGTCTTTATGCACCGCATGCCGTTTTCAGAGGTGTTTTCCGAATTTTTGGTGGTCTGCCTGGCCTTCTATTCCTTACCTACATCTGCAACACTTGCCTCACTGCGTACTCCTCTTGTCTCCTTACTACAAGGACCTACCAACGTAGGCGGTTTTCCTGGAGCTTAGGAGCTGATTGGAGCAAGAATAAAGGTATTTTAAATCTTGTCCAGCAGTGTAACGCCGGCTTGGTAAACATTTTTTGAAATTTGTTAGATTTTTGTGGAAACATTGAGCATATGAGTTTTGTTTCCACATTGCACTTTACTTTTATAAAAACATGAAACTAAAATAAAAAATATTAACTCAGTAAAAAAAACCTGGAAACTTATTATATAATAATATTATATAATTCGTTGCGCTACTATTATTTGGAACACAGGTGTACATGTTCACACTACTATAAACGAACGCACTCACAAAATATGAAAGAATGAAAACAATGCACTTCGCTGCTCATCAAATTTCCACCGACAAAGATAAACACTGGCAGCCGTAACAAACGAAAGGTGCAACGACATTAAAAAACAACATAAAAATAATGAAAGCTAAAAAAATTAAAACAAATAGAAATTAACAAATGACAAACGAAATGCCAACGTGGCAATGGGTATTCAGACGGAAGTGCAAGCGGCAGTGGCAACGGAAAAAACAACGGAAGCGGATAGGGAAGCTGCTACGCGTATATACAGAATAACAAAGGAAACGGATGGGCAAACATGCGGGGGATGTACACACCAATGACTAAGCAAATTTACAAATTTGCGAATCTCTATTTGACAATTCAACGCGCTTCAAAATTGAAGCCATACAGTGGAAAGCTTTATTTACTACTACATACATACAAATGTACAAATTTATGAGTATCAGCAACCGACCAGCATTTTGACTACAATCCTCTCCCCTCACTCGCGAAATTTTCCCTTCACATGCACTCAACACCAACAATAGCAATAGCGAAGCGCGGTTCACATCCATTCCACCATGGGCGCGTGCATTAGCCTGCATTCACATACACATACGAATGTGTGTTTGTATTTGCAGCCATCCATTTATACCCCATTGAAACTATCACAATGATTGTGAGCCAGCCAAATGTGCAACGTGACTCAACGCATTGTCTGCCTAATTGTTGTGGTTGGCTCAGCGATTTTGAGTATAATTCATACAGTTAGGCTGTGCTCATCTGTGCCCACTTGGTCCTCGGTTATGTTTTCTGACACCTGCAACAACAATTAGCTAAGTGGCTTCACTGGCAGTCACTCTCGAGCAAGCCACTTTACTTAATTCTAGTGGGCATTTGAAATGTAGCTACTGATGTTGCAGATAAGAGAAGCCATTTTGCATTGCACAGTTGCCGTGGCGTTGCTCATTTAGTGAGTGGCACAGTAATGCGTGCGAAATACAGAGATGTGCATGTGTATGTAAGATATTTGTTGCCAGCAGTAATATTATTTCGACGTATTCGGTGTATAAATATAGCGAATCATTTTTAAAATTATTTATGTACATATAAGTTTATATGCCTTGATGACGTCACGATCCAACTGGCCCTGCACAAAAAAGGAATCGGATGGAGTTTCACCAGACATCTTCAGAACCTGGAAACTCTCTGGCATGCAAGCGAAGGCGGACAAACTACTCCCGTTGGCACGCACTGTGGGACTGGAGATCAACATCGCTAAGACCAAGGCTATGAGAGTCAAACACAATGACGCAGGGCAGATATTGGTTGACGGATGCCCGGTGGAATTCGTCGAAAACTTCTGCTACCTCGGGCGAGTTTGCAATTCTCCAGACGCACTAAACTGCGAATATTCAGCTCATGCGTGAAGTCCGTATTGTTGTACGGAAACGAAACATGACTGGTCTCTAACACCACCCAACAGAGGCTACAATCCTTTATCAAAAAATGTCTCTACAATCATCTACAGAATATTCTGGCCAAACACCACAATCAGTAACGACGCACTGTGGAGATTAACGAACGAGGAACCCATACTTAGGCAAATCAAACGCAGAAAGTTGCGATGGATAGGATCACGAGAATGGCACTGGACTGGAACCCGCAATGGAGCAGAAGTTGCGGTCGACCAAAAATCACTTGCAGAAGTTCGATGTTGCACAAACTAGCAGATGCGGACATCTCATAGGACGGTGCAAAAATAATAGCACAGAACCGTGCACGATGGAAGAGTCTTGTCGAGGCTCTATGCTTCCGAGGGAGTGATCAAGGAAAAAAAGGTTATATGCCAGAAGGCCATCTGTAAAAAGATCTCGCTTAGACCGCTAGAGTACATTGTGTTACCAGTGCTTTGTATTTTGAGTCGAAGATATTATTTTGTATAATTCTTGAAGCACGTCTTCGCGAGTTTTAACAATGTTCTGTTAACAAGTTTATGATAAGACCTCTTATCTCCTATGCATCAGTGGTCTGGATGAGCAGACTCTCTCTAGTGGGAGTTAGGTGGACCTTATCAAGAATACAACGCTCTGTGAACCGGACTTATTGCACCGGAGCTTTTCCGACTACTTCAGGCCCGGCATTAGATGCTCTGATTGGTCTACCACTACTTGATGCCTCCATCCAAGGAGAGGCCTTCGAGGCCATCTACAGGCTGAAACACAATGCGAACTGGTACGGCCCTTGTCCGGCATTGTAAAACAGAGAAGGTATGGACTTCGATCCAACGATTCTCTCCATGCCACTTGACTCCACGCCATCAACAGTCGTACTTAAAAAGAGATACCACCACACTGCCAGAGGATCAACTTTGGTCAATGGTTGCCAAGCACTATTTTTATCTAATGGGAGTAGCGGCACTCGTAGATATGATATTCGGTCGCGTCATCCTCTTCTGCCGAGAGACGTGATCACAAATAAGCAAGAGCTTCACTTTGATATGGATTGCGGCGAGAGGTTCATCTACCGGAGTGACGGCGAGGTAATTTTCCCTCCACGAATCTCACACAGAATTTGTACTCCTTTACATTGCACCTGTAGCAAGCGTCGCAAGATCTAATGGATTTCTTACCTTGTCCCAGCTACAACATGACGCTTCGAAGCTTGCATGACGCTGATATCAGTCCTTGTTGCACAGCTTCTGCAATGCTAGCAGTATTCGGCAGGTTAAAAGAGATAGATAAATTGGCTGATTTAGAGAAAACCCCTGCTCCGACTCCCGATTTCATCTTAAAACCGTTAGTGAAGACAGAGGTGCAAGCTTCGGTGCAGATTTTCCCCTCGATCCAATCCTGCCTATTTGGAAAGATTGCCCTAGCACGACCCTCAAACTCTAGTTTGCGGATAGAGAAATCTGTTCGTAGTTCAGAGAAATACGGAGTCATCTGCCCGAAAATGCTACGATGTCCCTTGAGACATTGTCTCTAGAGGTCAATCTCCTTAAACCTGATTGCACTTTGAGCTGCGATGGAAATGACGGTAAAGTCGATGGGAAATAAGTGCAAAAGGAAATTCAGGGCAGCACTGGGCAAGTTTTACATACTCCGGTGATGCCAATGCAGTCCTTTGCTCCCTCCCCAGTTTTGTGATATTATAACCCTTCCGAAGAGCTTCCCACCAAACTAGGCATCCATATGTTAAAATTGACAAAACCACTGTATTGTACATCCCCAGCACGACCTGTGGCTTGAGTCCCCATTCTTTACCGAACATACTTTTGCAGGAGTAGAAGGCTATATTGGCCTTCTTTACCTGATTTTCAATGTGTAGCTTCCAATGGAGTTTGGAGTCAAGTATCACTCCAAGATACCTAACTTTCGATGAGAGCAGGATAACGTGGTTGTTTAATTTGGGAAGTCGAAATGGTAGAGGTTTATATTTTCTGGTAAATAGCACCAGCTCCGTTTTGTCAGAGTTGACTCGGAGGCCACAAAAGGCAGTCCAGCGACTGAGTACAGCCAGTTACCTTTCCAAAATCTCAGGACCATCAGGACCAAATCATCGGTGTATGCTGCTACCTTAACCCCACTCTTATTTAACATTATCAGAACTTCTTCAATAGCAACTAGCCAAAGTAGGGGCGAAAGCAAATAATAAAAACCGCTCATTAGGAGCTGATATCAGTTTAAAGCGTAACGGTTGAAACTGATAATGAAATGAATGATAAAATCTTTTTCAACTTGACTTCACAATTGCAACGACCACCCATGTGACCTTGTACATCTCACAATAGTCAGAGCACTTTAACATCAGCTGAATGCGCACTTTGAATGCATAGCGAGCAGTCAAATTCCAACGACGTACCAGCTCACTTAAAAACCACATTCCTCTCCACAAGCCAAACCTCTACTATACTTCTTTAAATAATCGTACTGATATCGAGCAATAAAGAGAAAAGGGCGTCGAATCGAGCACCGAAAATTGTTAAAAAGCCGCAAAGTCTGAGCGGTAAATTCCTAAATGCTCATTTGAATTTGAGAAAATCACACTAAAGCCGGCGATGGCATAAAAACATTTTACAGGCATTGTTTTTTTTTTTTTGTTTGCCTGCAAAAATAAACAAAATCCACTCAAATCAGCCAACAGCTACTCAATGTCAGAGACAAATGAAAGCATTCCTTGCTCTGAGAAAAGACATGTAATGCCAAGCCGTATAGATGGAATACTTAGAAGACAAAATAAGCACCGGGGATAAAAGAATGCCACAGTCAAAGCCGCCACAACAAATCACATAAAAGGGATTTTGCACTTAAAAGCTTAGTGAGTGAAAGTCACCCACTCACATTCACTCACACACAGCAACATATTTGAGCATATGTGTGAAGCAAAGTCAGTTGGGGAAGTGTTGGTAAATAGCGGGGAGAGTGCAGCTTACATGCAAATGACTCTATACGAATAAAAAGAAGTGTCACATAGAGCCAGCGTAATAAAGCAAGTAAGAGGCAAACAACAGCAAACTGAGTCTAAGTAAAAACCAAAGTACGCTGGTTGAAATGGTTTTAGAAACAAAACCAAAAAGGCTAAGAATAGGAAAAGAGGTTCAGGAATGGAAAACAAAAGCAAACAAAAAATAGTAGCTCACACATACGATTGCACATAGCCAACTGGGGTAAAAAACCAAAGTGCAACTATCTACATAGGCCTGTGTTCGCAATAATAGCAGCGTGGCATGTTGCAAAGTTTCGACTACTTATTTATTTATTTTTTATTTAATTGGGTTATTTGAAAAAAAAGGTGTACGTCGATAAGCCAGCAACAATTCAAGAGCTAAAGGATGAGATAATTCGGCACATTAACGACATAGAACCTCAATTATGTCTCAGCGTCATCGAAAATTTGGATCATCGGATGGAGGTGTGCCGCCGAGGCTGCGGCTGCTATTTGGCCAATATTTTATTTTATGCGTAATTGAGCCATACCAATATTATCATAATTAAGAGAAATGAGAATAATTTCTTAAAAAAATTGTATTTTATTCAAAATCAATACCAGCCCTTAAAACTTAACCACCCTTTAGATAAGGAACTATTTGCATTTGGTGGTCTTTGAAGGTGTGCCGCCGAGGCGATATTTTGTTTTATATGTAATTAAACCATACCAATATTATCATAATAAAGATAAATGAGAATAGTTTCCTAAAAAGATTATATTTTATTTACAATCAACACCGGCCCTTGAAACTTAGCCACCCTTTACAAAACTGAAAAAAATAAAAAAATGTTATAAAAACTTTTAACTTTTTATTTAGAATTTTTGGAAAAATTCTGGGTATGCAGTTTTATAGCACATTTATTTTGTTGCAATAAAGTGGCAATTCGAAATCGCGCAAGAGCCACGCTAATTTTTTGATAATCTTTTTTTTTTTTTTGTTAGCGGTGTTATACATTTTTTTTCAGGCTCGCAAATTTGTTTATATGGAGAAAATTCCCAAGGCCACCAGCCAAAGAAAAGTATAAAAAGCCAACGTAATTTTCGAGCTACTTCAAACTGGCATTTAATGTATATTACTTCAAATCTGCATAATCAGAATATTTCTAAAAATGTTAACTCGAAAGCTTGAAAATTGTATATAAATTTGTTTATTTTTTTTTTTAATTCTTTGATTTTTGGGTCTTAATTTTGAATAAAGTATCAAGCGTTCATTTATACACTTTTGATTTTAGTATTAACTATATTTTTTATATAAAAAAAATAACTTAATTATATTAACTATATTTTTTATAAAAAAAAAGAACTTATTTATATTAACTATAATATATTTTTTATAAAAAATAAAAAAAAATACTCACACATAAATTGCCAAACCTTTGCATAGTGGCGCGCTGCTATTATTGTGAACACTGGTGTATATGCGGCAACTGATAAATTACTGCGCTTATCTACAGTGGTATAGCCTACATTTTTATTACCGCTAATGTGACCAACAGGATTTTCCAATGAGTTAATGCACTTAAGAGAGAAACAAGGACCGCATTGGGTGGGAATGTTTCATGAGCGCATATATTATACTTTGTACAAGCTGAATGGTGTATTGAAGCAATGGGTGGCGAAATTCGAAATAGAAGCTTTAAATTTACTTAAAAATTGGAAGAAGTTGAAGAAAAATTACTTTATCTCACTTGAAAGAAAAACTATTAAGGGGACCCGGTGGTCTAGAAATTAAAAAAAAAAAAACGATTTTTTTTTTTTTCAATATTTCGAAATTATATGATAAGAGAATTTGGGTGCTCAAGAATTTTTTGTTGATGAGCAAGAGCATGCTCAATTTCAGAAAAAAACAGTCGGGATTTCAAGATTGCGTTGAATTTGATTGTGCGTAAAATGGAGAGTTCAAAATCACTCTAAGAGTCTTCGATTGGAATCTTTGGAGAACTTCTACATTTGCGGCTGCCACGGATTTCCACAATTGTATTCCATAAGTCCAAATAGCTGCTTATGGGAAGAGGTTATCCCAAGTGGGACATGGAATATCGAGTTAACTAAATATTGTAGATTTCTGGGTTTCATTCCCAGCACCTTGATTTCGGTAAAGATATGAGTTTTCCACTTGAGCTTATTGTTGAGGTGCTTGCCTAAGTACAGGGTGGCTGATGAATTTTGCTACATTAAGAAACTCAAATAACTTTTTTTTTAGTGTATGGAATTTATTATTTTTTTTTTCAAGTTGAAGGTCACTAAATTTTATTAAATGTAGCTTAACTAGTTTTAAAAATAATTGAATTTAATATAAATGCCCCCCATGCTCGTTTACACAAGTGCGGCATCTTAGTAAAAAGTTGTTCATTGCTGCTTTGAGAGTTGCGACAGGAATAGCCGCAATTGTTGCCCGAATGGATTGTTTTAGTTCATCCAAATTTGTTGGCTTTGTTTTATAAACTTCTTGTTTACATAAACCCCACAAGAAAAAGTCAGGTGCAGTAAGGTCAGGCGACCTGGGGGGCCAACGAAATTCGAAGTTTCTTGAAATCAGTTTATTGGGAAATTTTCGTCGCAACTCTGTCATAACAGTCTGGGCTATGTAAGACGTTGCCCCATCTTGTTGAAACCACACAGAGTTGAAAGGAATTCTCTTTCGGTGTAGTTCTGGATAGAAAAATTCTTTCAGTATTTTCAAATAACGGTCTCCAGAAACCGTAACGGTGTGACCATTTTCTTCAAAAAAAGAAGGCCCGACAATACAGCGTGAAGAAACCGCACACCACACTGTCACGCGAAGAGGATGCAATTCCGTCTCGTGGAGTATCTGTGGGTTAGAAGTACTCCATATTCGACAATTTTGTTTGTTCACATTGCCGTTTAAATCGAAATGGGCCTTATCAGACATGAAAAGGCAGTTTAACATGTTTTGGTCTTCTTCCACCATTTGCAGGATCTTCTGGCAAAATTCCAAGCGAATCGGCAAGTCTGCTGCATTCAGTTTGTTAACCATTTGAATTTTGTAGGGAAATAAGTCTAAATCTTTGTGCATTATTGTTTGCAAAGACTGTCGGCTGACACCAAGTTGAGCAGATTAGCTTCTTGTTGAAACCCTTGGATTGCTTTGTATAGCTGCAGCTACAGCAGCGATCGTTTCCTCCGTCCGAACTGGTGAGTTTCGATGATAAGGCCTTCTTGCGACTGTTCCTTGCTCAGCAAAATTATTCACCAGTCTCATTATGGTCCATCTGCTCGGGGGATCGCCGCCAAACATCCGCCTGTACTCTCTCTGTACCAAAACTACGGACTCCAGTGCGTGATAGCGGCGGACTATCCAAATTCTTGTTTGCCTGTCCCAGTTATCCATTTTAATAAATTTTAAAGCTTTCATCAGCCACCCTGTATTTAGTCTCAGTACACTGTGGAATATCTACCTTATTGAGTTTAACAGGAGAGCAGATTCCACGATTGAGGGAGAACGTAATTTGTTTCATTTAGCTTAATTTGCCAGCCTTAAAGCTATCGGGCTGTCGTATTAAGGACATCTGTGAAAGATCAAAATTAAGAAACAGTTTCATCTAATAGCGGTCGCCCCTCGGCAGGCAATGGCAAACCTCCGAGTGCATTTCTGCCATAAAAAACTTCTCATAGAAAATATCTGCCGTTCGGAGTCGATTTCAAGCTGTAGGTCCTTCCAACATCGAGACGCACGCAACAAATAGGAGGAGGAACTCGGTCAAACATCAAAAAGGGTGTATAAAAACATCCAAAAAGGCTATATATATATATTATACATATTAGCAAGGAGGTGTAAAATTCATCACCCTAGCGGAAGCTTTATAATTTTTGCAAATCGTGTCGTACGTCAATCATATTTGACTCTAGCGAAATAGAGAGCTGGAGTATACAAACAGACAAGCAATGGAGTGCGTAAAGGTCAAAATAAAGATGTCCATCACTCAAAATCATTGTTTTTTCTATTTAGTAAAGAAGTTATTCGAAAATGAAATTAGATAATCAATTTTTCGCCCTCTTATATACGCGAATCTGCTTACGAATTCATCACTTTCTTTTCGTTATTAACTCTTTCCGGCACAGTTTTTTGCTGATAATGGTAGAATCGTAAATTTCAATATAATCTTGCCCATAGGCCCACGTTAAACCCTGGATGCATTTTGTTTTTAAATAGATCAGCAGGGGGTGAGTTTTGTGGTGGTTAGCTGAGGTAACCACTGCCAAATAAGTATACACAATTTAGGAGTTTTTTATATTTATTCAAAAGTAGTATTATAAATGTTAATGGTGATAATTAAAACACTCTTTTCCTTCCCTGTAGCAAAGAGGTACTTTGCATATTTTGCAGCTCCACACAGTACGCACAGGCATATTTTTCGTGCTACACACACTGCAGCGCCTTTAGGTGCCTTTTATAGGCTGAGTTGCTGAAAGAACGCGACATTTTTCTCTTATTACTTAAATAAGCAGGTGCCAGCATCTCTTGGTAAACATGTCGCCTAAAATTCTTGAGACACAACTCCTCTAATCCTGAGATAGGGTCTTTTTCTAACTCTTTATAGATTATAAAGTCATTTACCACCGTACCATCTAGAAAATGAAAGAATATTCGGTGCCACCATTTTTTTTGATTTGCGGTCAATCGCATAGCTTCCCTTCAATTGATCAAATTTATCCACGCGAAATTCATATTTTCAATGTAGTCCTTCAAGGCCAGAGGGCATGATACTTCAACTCCCTCCCCAGTTTTTTCTGTTATATGAACCAGATCTCTGGGATCATGAAAATTACTCAAAATGAAATCACAATGTTTAAGTTTCCATTTCATAAAGGAAACCATTTGATTGTCACTGACTCTATAATCGCATTCCCCGCGCTTCAATTCCTTATCGGTTTTCAATTTAGGGAAATGCTTACGAGATTCATTTACTGCCCCACATGCACAGACGTTCTTCTAACGTAAATTGACCTGGAGTTCGTAGCTGTTAAAATAATTGTCAAAGTCCACCTTATAGTTTTTATTTACCACCTTGTTTTCGACTTTTCCTGAATATATCTCGAAATCTAAACAGTATCCAGTCGAAGAGAATTTTGTCTAGCGGGCTAGTAGTAGAATACCGTCTGTAGTGGGCTGATTACGTCCAAGCAGATGGGATAACGGAGCTTCACCGTCAGAGTCAAACTCCTCATCAGATGGAAAAATATTTTCACCAAGTGAAAACTGTCAAACGTCTTCAATATCAGGTTCGTCTTCATTAGATCCATCTCCACCCGCACAGCTATCAGTATCTGAAGGTAAAGCGTTTTTCAGTAAGAGCGCTTAAACTTTTTTTTTTTTAATAAAACACAAACGGTTTGACTTTTTTAACTAATTTTTTTTTTTATTATCGAGTTTGAACATATACATTTAAGTATGAAACTCGATTTTTTTTGCATGACCACCGCGTGCACGTTTTACGAAGTCCAATCGTTGAACCCAATTTTCGACCACTCTTTTGCATAAATCGGCCGAAATTCCAGCAATTTCGCGTTCAATATTGGCTTTGAGCTCACAAATCGTCGTCGGCTTGTTACTGTAGACCAATGACTTCACATAACTCCAAAGAAAATAGTCTAGAGGCGTCAAATCACACGAGCGCGGTGGCCATTCGACCGGTCCATTTCTGGAAATAATGCGCTCATCGAACTTACTCTTCAACAAATCAATTGTAGCGTGTGCTGTGTGGTTTGTAGCCCCGTCCTGTTGAAACCACATGTCGTCTAAGTCCATACCATTCAATTGCGGCCAAAAATAATCGTTTATCATGTCGCGGTATCGATTTCCATTCACAGTAACGTAGCGATCGTTCTCGTCAACAAAAAAATATGGGCCAATTACGCCGCCGGAATGTAAACCGCACCAAACATTGATTTTTCGGGATGCAACGGTGCCTCATGAATCACGTGTGGATTACTTTCTGCCCAGTAACGCATATTTTGCTTGTTGACAAAGCCATTGAGCCAAAAGTGAGCTTCATCACTGAAGATGATTTTTTGGAAAAAATCTGGATCATTTTCGAGTTGATCTTCAGCCCAATTTACGAATCGACGTCGCTTCAAATGGTCAAACGGCTTCAGTTCTTGTGTCAGCTTGATCTTGTATGGATGTAGGCCAAGATCTTTTCGCAAAATTCGCCACAATGACGACACAGAAAGGCCCAATTGTTGAGAACGTCGTGTGAGCGACACATTTGCGTCTTCTTGAACTGAAGCCCTGGCGGCAGCAATATTTTCAACACTTCGTGCAGTTCTTGCTCTCACTGGCACCGGAACATTATGTAGCGAAAACGTAGATACAAATTTTTTCACTAGACGGTCGATTGTCGAACGGGATGGCTTGTTAAATGGACCGTAAAATGGCCATAATGCTCTTAAAGTAGCAGCAACAGAACGATTATTTTCATAAAAAATTTGCACGATTTGCAATCGTTGCTCAAGTAAGTAGCGTTCCATGATGAAATGTATACTAATGAAGTTTACAAATAACAAGCGAAAAATAAAAAATATTGCGTCGTTCGCCCTCCCTATCGGAAAAAAGTTGAAGCGCACCTATTGAAAAACGCTATATATCTTCATTTATCAATAAGTTTTCAATTTCACGACTTCTTCTTGGCCATTTTCTCTAAAAACCCAAAATTTTTGTTCTATTTTATATTTCACTAAAGTTCGCGTAAAGTTTAGCTACTAACCGGGCGGTGGCTACCTCTGCTAACCACTTCGAAAAAGTCAAATGATTGCAAAAATTTTGGCAAGCTTGTGTTGTAGTATCAGAATACGTATTTTGCACAAAAATAAACAACTAAATATAGTACCTATTTGCTTACCAGCAAAGAAAAAATATTCACAAACTCTCAACGGCGCAAACGGCCTTGAAATTCGCAATATCGATTGAAATTTCATAACTGTAAATGACCGTTGCGCTAGGAATTTTGAAATATTTGTTTGACAGAAATCTCATGGCTGCTTTATAGAAGCATCACAAAACACAACGTTTCCGTAAAATGGCGCAGTTTTCAGTTACACATCAAAATTAAGGTGGTTAACTGTGGTGGCCACCATGAAGAAAAGAGTTAAGAGGCATTGATTTATCTAATACAGTAGAAGCCCGATAAGTACAATTGGAAAATTTCAGCAATGATTGCACTTAGCGAAAAATTGCACTTTTGCGAATTTCTCCTGAGGATCGAGGAATACCTAGGGAAAAATATTTTAACTCTATTCAATGCAATTAATGAGCTCTAAAGGTCGATATTCAAGAAAAATGAACACGTATTTATTGAAATTAATACTAAGAGATCAATGCGGAAGGACATATGAGTGTGTGCTCCAAAATTCAATTATTTTTTTTGGAAAAACTATTTTCGATTGCGTTTTCTCGTAACACTTTTCAAGGGCTTTTGATCGGATATCACGCAAACAAGCGATCTGATTGAATGACAGTACATCGTTCTGTTCACCCCATTTCAAAATTGTATTGACACAGCCAAAAATCGATTCATGCTGGACTTTTTCGGTTGTTTCTTCTTGAGTAGTATCTTTGGCTTCATTGGCTTCACTATCACCTTCATCTATTCCTAATTCCAAAACCCAATTGCGGATTTCATCTGTGTCTGCTTCACCCACATAGTTTTCGACCATATCATTTAACCGTTGTAATCCTCCAACAAGAAGGGGGTCGTCAATTTCGATATCCAATGGCATATCGTCTGGATTAGATTCAATAATCGCGTCAACTGTTGGGCGTGTACCCAATACGCTTTTCCAGCATTTAGCGATCATTTCAGGGAGCAATTTCCCCCATGCGTGGCTCAACATGATCACGGCGGTTTTCAAATCAATTTTCTTCAATAGTTCATGTAATGAAGAATCTTTTTCACTAATTATGGTTTCCATTAGCAATGTTTTGTATTGAATTTTTGTCAAGTTAATAACACCTCGATCCATTGGCTGTAAAATCGCTGTGCAATTGGCCGGAAAATACATCACTTCGATCTCACCAAAAACTAATTCTTCTTCGGGCGGATGAGATGGGGCTTGATCCAGCAAGAGTAATGCTTTGGGTGGAACATCATTTTCTTTGGCGAATTTTTTCACTTCTTCGACAAAATTATCAAAGAACCACTTTTTGAAAATATTCCGCGTCATCCAAGCAGTCTTGTGGCTAGTATAATTCACCGGTAGACGAAAATTTTTAAAACAACTCGGATTCATAGATTTGCCGATCGTTAATGGTTTTATTTTGTGGCTGCATTCACCATTTGCACACAAAAGAACACTGATTCGATCTTTTGAAACTTTGTTGCCTGAAGCACTCTTTTCATCTTTCGAAACGTAGGTTTTATTTGGCAAAAGTTTCCAAAAGAGCCTCGTTTCATCAGCATTATATATTTGTGATGTTACATATCCTTTTTCAGCGATTTTCGCCGTCAATTTTTCCTTAAATGGCTCAATGGCTTCTGGATCACAAGATAATGATTCACCAGTCACAGTCAAATAGCGAAGTCCGAAGCGTTTCTTCAATCGCGAAAACCATCCATCACTTGCATTGAATTGTTCTCCATCCTTTTTTATTTCATCAAATATTTTTAATGCTTTGCTTTTCAATATCAAGCTAGAAACAGGAGCATTTCGTCGCCGCTGATTCATGAAAAACTGGTATAAACGCTTCTCGAGCTCTGGATGATTGCCAAACCGCAAAGTTTTCCGTTTATTTCCAAGTGAAAATGAATTGTATGCATTTTCTTTTAATGAACGGGACTGTTTTTTTATTCGGCAATCGTTGCGCAACCGTTGTATTCGAATGCAAGATCTCGTTGTTTAACGCCTTTTTCAATTTTTTGGAGAATCTCATCTCTTTCTTTCAATGTAAGAAAATGTAGATTCTTTTTCACTTTTCCCATGATTTTATTTAATGAAAGCAAAAAAAAAAAATGATTCAAACTCCGAACGATTGTTTTACTCTCGAGAACCAGCTTGAAACTAACGCGTGTTGAATGTCACAAACGATTCGATGCCATATTTTATGATATCAGCGTTACAATTTGACAGTTATTTGTAAAAATCAAAAATCACAAAGCGTGAGAACAGTGTTTTTGGTCGCAATAATTCCGAGAACCATAACTGTGCATAGCTATAAAGCTGTGTCTTCGCGCGTGATGAACGCAAATATTATACATTGCCGTATTAAGTAAAAAATTTCTTCGAACATGAATTCTTTTGCGCCCGAAAGTTGCAATTTTTTATTGCTCTTTTCGAGTTTTCCATGGACTCAAAATCGAATTGTACAATACTTTCCGCGAAATTGCAATTATCGGTATTGCACTTATCGGGCTTCTACTGTAATTGCATTTTTCTTTCAATATTCATAACTCTTGAAGCACAGCTTTGACGAAAATGAAAATGAAAATTATCCACACACATACGCATACTCGTACATTGAAATGTTTTTTGCGCGATATGCATAATAAAATTTTCAAATTACATCTTTTTTTTTGTCACTGCGACTGAAATTTATTTAATTGCCTGCCGATTTGCAATAAATTTATTTTAACATTTTCGAATGAAAACAAACCAAATGTCAAGGAAAGATAAACAAAACGCAGGAAACCAACAGGCCGAGTGACAAATACCATAGCATGAAAAACAACGGCGTCGGATCTGTATGTATGTAACTCGATTGCTATACGCACACTGCGGATAAATGAAATACAATTTTCCAACTCAAGGATAAAGTGGATGCGTTGTACTGGCATGGCGTATGGGTAACGTGGCGCTATTTTTGAAAATGGAAGGGCAGTGGAACAATTCGTGGAACAATTTAATAAAATATATTGGACAGGAAACTGCTAAAAAGGGTTGACAAAATAAAAACAAACGAGAGAAAATACTGGTGCGACATGGGGATTAGATACAGAAATATATTTATAGCCATAATAATAAAGCCGAAAAGTGGATAAAAAAGCAACCGCCAGTATAAAATGAATAACGCAAAGGGTTGTCGATTTAAAATACAACAATGGAACAAGAGGTGATAATAACAGAAAACATCACAGCAAAAATAAATAAATTCAAGGCGATTGAATTGAGGGAAATGTAAAGTTACAATATTATTATGTTGGCTAATGTAAAGTGGAGCAAAATTAATCATCCCATTTGATTTTTGAACAACTTTTTCACTCTATAAAAAATGATTTTGAGTAATGGAAATGTAACGACACACCAAGTGAGGCCAAGTCCTTCTCCATCTGATCTTTCCAACGCAAGGGATGCCTTTCCTCTTCCTCTGCTACGACCAGCCGCATCGAATATTTTAGAGTCGGAGCATTTGTATCCATTCGGACGACATGATATGATCGGCATACGCCAACAATTGTACGCTCTTATAAAAAATTGTGCCTGAACGATTAAGTTCTGCGACTCGCACGATCTTCTCCAGCATCAGGTTAAAGAAGTCACAGGACAACGAGTCACCTCCCTGAAACCTCGTTTGCTAACAAATGGTTCGGTAACGTCTTTCCCAATTCTGATGGCGCGCTGCTGGTGTTCAGCAACGTCATCTTGCATTGCCGTATTAGTTTTGCAGGGATACCAAATTCAGACATCGCGGTGTACAGGAAACTCCTTTTCGTGCTGTCGAATGCTGCTTTGAAGTCGACGAAGAGATAGTGTGTGTCGATTCTCCTTTCATGGGTATTTTCCAAGATTTGGCGTATTGTGAATATTTGGTCGATGGTAGACTTTCCAGGACTAAAGCCACACTGATAAGGTCCAATCAGTTGGTTGATGATGGGCCTTTCACATAATACGCTCGCTAGAACCTTATGGGCGACATTATATTAAGAAGACTAATCCCGAGGTAATTGGCACAGATTACAGGATCACCCTTCTTATGGATTGGACAGAGCACACTTAAATTCCAATCGGCAGGCATGCTTTCATCCGACCATATTTTGCAGGGGAGCTGATGCATGCACCTTACCAGCTCCTCGGCGCCATGTTTGAATAGCTCACCCGGCAGTCCGTCGGCGCCCGCGGCTTTGTTGTTCTTTAGCCGCGTTATCGCTATTCTCACCTCGTCATGATCGGGTAGCGGAACGACAATTCTTTCTTCAACGGTTGGGCTATCGGGATCTTCACATTCTCTGTGACATATGCAGCTATCACTGTTTAACAAGTTCAAGAAGTGTTCTCTCCATAATTTAAGATTGCTCTGGATATCAGTCACCAGTTCGCCGTCTTTGTTCTTATTCGGCCGAGGCGACGACGTAGAAGCATGATCAGGCAGTCCGCATGACTTTCTTTTCTTTGGATTGCAGTAATGAATCCATTTTTCATCAACCGTCACGATGCGATGAAGAAAACTCTTCCTTTTCTGCCGCTGGAGCAGTTGGTCACAGGCGAAAAAACGACGTTCAACATCCCTTGGTTTTAACCCTTAAGGAACCCAAGTCCCCTGTTTCTGAATCATTCCCAAAGCATGCAATCGCTTGGAAATGGATTGGCGGGTAACTCCTAGTACTGAAGCAAGCTTTTCTTCCGTTTGACATGGATAAACAACTTTTAACCATAATTAAGCGAAGGAAGATGGCATATTTGGGTCATATCCTCAGAAATCCAAAGTACCAACTGTTGCAACTAATCCCGGAGGGTAAAGTCGAAGTAAGACGATGCGTTGCGCGAAAACAATTGTCATGGCTGTGAAACATTAGAAATGGCTTGAGCAATATAAGGGAACTATGGTACGTTGCCAGAGATAGAGAAGCATTTTATAATATAGTTAATAACACCCGTTAAAGGATTGTGTTTATTTATTTATTTGTTATATGTGAATCTAGTCAAGTCAATTTATTTACATGAGCTTATTTTAGAATTTTAATTACTTTTGTACGATCACTAACCATTCGAAATCGAATAAGAAAATAAAGAAGAATTTCTAACAATCAGCAGAAACATTAAAATGATAAAAAAATGTTTTTCCAGTAGCAGTCGCCCCTCGGTAGACAATGGACAATGGTCAGCTCTCGAGTGTATTTTTAGCATCAAAAGTTTCCTTATAAAAAACCATCTGCCGTTCGGAGTCGACTTAAAACTGCAACTCCCTCCATTTGCGAAACAGCATCAAGAAGCACGTCACGAATTGGAGGAGGAGCTCGGCCAAGGAGCTTTGGTGTTTGTCTTTTCAATTGTGTTCAAACGGAATCTCCGGATTGAGCACTTCAGCTTGGTGGAGTGGGTCCAGAGGGAAAGGAGGAGTGGTGAGAGAACTTACTTGCTGGATATTTATTTGGTGTCTATCCGAGCTCCTCCTCCAATTTGTGGTGTGCGCCTTTATGTGTTCGCACAAACGGAGGGACTTTTTTATGGTAGAAGTACACTCGGCGGTTTGTCATTGTATACCGAAGGGCGACCGCTTTAGAAACAACTTTTAGTGTCATTTGGTGTTTCATGCACTAAGAATCGAACCTGTGCACTTCCAAATGAAAGGCACGCAGCAATCCATTCGAATAAGACGGCTACAATGCCCAGAACGCAATTGTGCTAAAGTAACGCGAATCTCTCGAGGCAGCTGAAGCCCTTCATCGGCAATAATTGATGGTTGGACTCCGGTAACGACATTCGGAGAGCGAGAGCTCATAAAGGTGAGAAGGGAAGTGATGTTCATCAGCTGATATTGATGACGAGTTTTTGGCTTTAATCCCATCTTCTTGGAATTGTCTCAATGATGGTAGATTTACCAGGTTTGCTCATCAGCTATGGTGAAAAACAAATTGTGCGAGCACCTTCGGCTGCCACGTCACGGGAGTATTCGACAGCCGAATTCTGCCGGATCATTTCACATGTATTCACATACCTATTCACTCAGATAGCAATGAGGCAACATGCGCGAAGGATGCGTTGATTTTTTTTCGTATATCGTTAACACAATTTTATTGTCAACCGAAATTTGCATAATCATTTCACACATTCGTACAATCGATCATCGTTCAGACGTCAACAAAGTAACTTGTACGGAGATTGTGTTAATTTGTGATATATGAACACCAGCAAAAGCTCAGTTTTTTTGTAAACACACCGTCTATTTCGTCAGCCTATCAGCTGATTCTGTCAAATTCGCTGAGAGCCGGTGAACAGTTTGATATTGGCCAGGCCTAAGAGACCTTTTCACACCTTTTTACTGTTTCTGCATAAACATTTTCAGTCTACAAAAGGAACTTAATACAGTTTAAATGTAAAAATATTTTCTCAAAAAATCAGACATTGTAAAAATCGCTAAGTTTAATTATTATTCTTCCAAAAACTTGAACCGAATGATATGAAACGTGACAAAGATGTCAATGGCAGTTTTATCAAACTAACAAAAGCAAAAAAAAAAAAATTATATTATATATACAGGGTGAACGATATTGTTGTGAAGTGTTACCTATTCAAAACACCATACCTTTTTTGTGTGAAATTAGTTTTTATTGATTTCAAAGACAAAATTGTTCAAAAATGATTTTTTTTTTTAACATATATTCACTTTAGCTCGATATGACCACCTTTTGCCTTGAATATAGCCTTCAAACGGTCAAAAAATGAGTTGCGTGGTGCACGGATGTGATCTTGAGGTATTTTGGCCCATTCTCGTATAATCGCTTTTTTCAGCGCATCCATACTGGCATATTTTTTAGCCTCACCTTGCTCTCCAAAATGGACCAGATGGAATATTTCATCGGATTTGCGTCTGGCGAATTCGAAAGCCATTGTGTGGACGAAATGAAGTGTGGAACATGATTTTTTAACCATTCTTGGTTCACACGAGCTTTATGAGACGGTGCCGAGTCCTGTTGGAACGTCCATGGTCTACGACCGAAATGTTTGCGTGTCCACGGCTCTAAAGCAGCTTCTAAAACATTTTTCCGATAATAAGTCGCATTTACTTCGACACCAGGCTCGATAAAAACGATTCGAGAGAGTACATCAGCTTTTACTGCGGCTCAAACCATTACTTGCGATGGGAAATTGCTTCGAGTGGCCATACGTAGGCTCACATTCTCGTATGAGCGTTCGATCAAGTAAACACGATCGTTTTGAGTGTTCATGAATTGCTCAATTGGGAAATTTTTTTCATCAGAAAACACAATGTTAGGAAATTCGCCACGTTCGTGCAAGCGCAACAACTCCTTTGCTCTTTCGCACCGAACTTTTTTTTGCTGGGGTGAAAGATCGTGTGCTTTTTGGAACTTGTAAGTCTTGACTTTGAGCTCATTTTTCAATATGCGTTGAGTGCTGTCTTGCGATATTTTCAGTGCTTTGGCCATTTTTCTTCCATTTCCACGTGGATTTCGTTCAAGTCAAGCCATTTCTGGCTTTGTTGCGGTTTTTTTGGTCCACCTCCATAGGGTTTTACAATGCTAACAGAATCATTGTAACGTTTTATAGTGCGATACAAAAACATTTTATTCACTTTGAGGTGACTGAGCTCACGAACAAGGGCTGGTTGTGATTTTCCAGCCAAATATAACGCAATCACACAATTACGTTTACCATCACAGAACAAAAAATTCAACAAAACTGAGACGCAAATGCTTTTGATGGCTTATAAACAATACATTGAACTGTCATTAGAACAATTTTGACGTTAATGTCATGAGCTGTTTTACAGATACAAGCAGTGTGAAGTTGGTAACAACCTGTATATTCCCGAATTGATGAGCCCTTGTAAAATAAATCTATAAGTGCTCACCTCACTTCTTCATCAGAGTGTCCCAACGATTTATTTTCAGAATTCTATAGAGAATTCCACATTCCAGCTGCCTTAGTGCTCGGCGCCAGTTCTTATTTCAGTGTAAAAGGCGTTGAAAATTCAATAAAAATAAAGCTACACAAATATGATACAACACAAATACAACACACTTTGCGCCACTTCTACATAAAAAAGAAACACATAAAAAACAACACTCCATAATAACTACGAAATGCATTTTGTTGTTGTAAAAGGAAAAGATGTTTGTTTTATATTGTTTTTACGGACATTCAATTACTTTACGTATTTTAAGGGCTGCATGTGAGCTCACTCATACAGATATGAAGTGGAAAATATTCGTTAATACTCGCAGATACGGCGTTTGCAGAGAATAATCGAAAAATATATGCGAATAAAAAAAAATATGTCAAAAATAAAATTCTCCACTTTTACCGTCCGTTCGTTGTGCTGCTGGGAATACTCTGCAGTGCCCAATTTTTTCCGTTATTTATGTATGTGTCGACAGTTATTTCCCTTGAATGTCCTTGCAAGTGGCTTCATGTTGAACAACACTTTTTTGTTCATAGCTGAAATATTTAAATGCTTTCTCTCATTTGTTTTCATTGTTTTTATTATTTCTCAATTTCGTTGGATAATTTTCATTTTCTTACTCGCGGATGGCGTCGGCGTAACGTCAATGTGCGTCGCGTTGGTCAATGTGAAGTGGCGTTGGTATTAACGGCTTTGCGAAGTGGAGCGTAAAGTGTGATACGTGTCTACGTTAAAAATTCATTCACTTTGCATTTCCATACGATTGTATGTCTTAAATTATTTCGTTTGGAGGTGGCGTGTCAGTGGCGGCTTCATATTGGGATTTCGGAGGTGCGATAAAAATGGCACATCGCAAATTGGAGTTGAGGCTCATTCAAATGCCTAACAGAGAGTGTAGGTATACGATAATTATATTAGGTGCGCAACTATAGTGTGCAATAGATGCCGCAAGCTGTGTGTGCTATTCGATTCTAACATAACCTAAACGTCATAAACCAGGCTTAGACATATGGTTAACACACTGTTTCGACACATTAGTGATTTTGGTTTGGTATCATATACTTTTGGTTTTGTGAGAATGTCTAATTTTGTGCCGAATAATCGTCATTTGCGGGAAGTGTTGATTTTCCTCTTTCATTCGAAAAATAAACGGCAGCTGGAGCGCATCAAGAGCTACAAAAAATTGTATGGAGATGCTGCTTTAAGTGAAACAACGTGCCGAGATTGGTTCCGTCGCTACAAAGACTGTGATTTTAATGTTGACGACCGTCCGCGTGAAGGAAGGCCAAAAACCTTCGAAGACGCTGAATTGGAGGCATTGAGGAGGAGGAGCAATGAGGATCCGTGTCAAACGCAAGAAGAGCTTGCTTCAGTATTAGGAGTTACCCGCCAATCCATTTCCAACCGATTGCATGCTTTGGGAATGATTCAGAAACAGGAGACTTGGGTTCCTTATGAGTTAAAACCAAGGGATGTTGATCGTCGTTTTTTCGCCTGTGAACAACTGCTCAAGCTCGCATCGTGACGGGTGATGAAAAATGGGTTCATTACTGCAATCCAAAGAAAAGAAAGTCATGTGGGCTGCCCGGTCATGCTCCTACGTTGTCGCCTCGGCCGAATATTCACGCTGCGAAGGTTATGCTATGTATTTGGTGGGACCAAGTTGGTGATATTTATTATGAACTGTTAAAACCATCCACCAAGCGAAATCATCACTAGGTATCGGTATCGACTTCAATTGATGCGATTGAGTCGAGCACTGCGCGAGAACCGGCCGCAACACACGAAGAGGCATGAAAAAGTGATTCAACAGCATGACAGTGCTTGGCCTCACGTTGACAAGCCCATTTAAATCTACCTGGAAACACTGAAATTTGAAATCCTACCCCACCCGCCATATTCTCCAGATATTGTGAGTTCCGATTATCACCTGCTCCGATCGATGGCAAGTGGTTTAGCTGACCAGCAGTTCCATTCATATGAAGACATCAAAAATGGCTGATCCTTGGATAGCCTCAAAAGAGGAACAGTTTTACCGCGACGGTATACGAGATCTACCAGAAATATGGGAAAAAGTAGTAGCCAACGATGGGCAATACTTTCAATGATTCACTTGTAACCACTTTCAGAATAAAGTTGTATTCTCATCAAAGAAAAACAGTGAGAACTTAGTTGCGCACCTAATTGATGAGTTCCAGGACACTCCGGTGTTCAAGGAAACGAAATTGCCGATGAATTGGCCAACCGTGGATCAACGGTTCCCCACAAGGGTCAGAGCCAATAATCGGAATCAGTTCCACACGAATCATGAATTGGATCAGCGATTATGTATGTAATCTACATAAAGAGCGATGGTCCGGTCTAGAACGCTGCAGAACTGCAAAGTGTTTTGTGACAAGTCCGAACAGAAAACTGTCAAACTTTCTACCAAAACTTAGAAAGAAAGACGTACAGTTGATGGTCGGTATTATTGCAGGGCACAACCCATGGGGTCAGCATATGGCCGCCATTGGAATCATTGACGACCCGATGTGCCTGTCTTGCTTGGAGGAGACGGATAGCACTGAGCACGTTCTCTGTGAGTGTTCTGCATTTACAAGATTCGAAGATCGTTTATGTTATCAGCAAACAATGTCATATCATCGACATATTTTATATTATTAATAGTAATGCCATTCCCTTTAATTCCTTCCTTGGAGCTCTGTAATGCCTCTCGGAATATTGCTTCGGAGTAGATGTTGAATAAAAGAGGCAGTAATAAGCCTCCTCACTCACTCACTCCTTTTAAAATTTCTATTTCATTGGTGTTTTCGTTATTCACTCGGACCTCTGCTGTTTGCAATAAAGATTTTGTATACATCGGAGCTCTTTTGTATCTATGCCGGTTGATTGAAGTATTTCGAATAATTTATTGTGTTGAACGGTGTCAAAGGTTTTTTCCTAGTCTACGAAGCATAGGAATACGTGTTTTTGTACGTCTTTACAGTTTTGAACGAGAACGTGAGCACAAAACAGAGCTTCACGAATTCCCATTCCGTTTTAAATTCGAATTGGGAATCTCCCATTACTTTTTCACATTTTTTGTATATACGTTTATGTATTATTTCAAGAAAAATTTTTAGGGAATGATTTCTACAGGAATTTCAGCGTTTCCTGCTGCTTTATTGTCACTCATTACTCTTATCGCTTCTCTTCGTTAGAGTTTTGTGCCCTATTGTCGTAAAATTGATTACGTACATTATTATTATTATTAGAAGGCCATTACGCACTGTGATCAGAACTGATCTATTGTGAGAGGCCTTTTTTGTAACCCTAGAGTTTTAGGCATTTTAAAAATTTTAGCACAATTTTAGGTTTGTTGTTCCAAAGATTGCATGGAGATACTACGATACCACCAAGGTCTCTGTCTGCTCAACGCAGGACATTCACAAAGCACATGTTCTGAACTTTCTATGTCCATTTTGCAAAAGCGGCATACATTGGTCTCAGATAGACCAATATTATTTAGAGGATACCTCAGGCTGCAGTGACCTGTAAGATATCCTGTCCACAGAAAGCTGCATATGTGCTCTTTGTTTTGCAAGGATACCTCAGACTGCAGTGACCTGTAAGATATCCTGTTAAAACACGCAGATCTACTCTGCGTAGTGAGAGTAGCTTGTCAGATATTCCTTTGTTGGGACTTAGAAATAGTTTGGCTTGACGCTGACCGGCACAGTTTAGCCAGTGTGCAGCAAATTTTCTTTCTTCCCATTTCCTAAGGAATTCATTAATGTGGCCTTTTGTGAGTCCACAGAAAGGCTCAGGACCAGTAAGTTGCATATTTGCTCCTTGTTTTGCAAGGTCGTCAGCCATTTCATTTCCCTCATGTCCTTCATGTCCCGGAATCCAGCCTAGTGTTACTATGTTGAGGTTTCCTAACGTATTGAGAAGGTTTAGGCAATCATTTACCAATTTAGCGGTGATAGTTGTTGATAGAAGGGCTTTTAGAGCCGCTTGGCTATCTGAAAGTATGTAGATGTGAGTACCTCTCATTTTCCTGCTAAGGCATTCTCTCACACATATTTCAATGGCATGTATTTCTGCCTGGAATATTGTTGGGTAAAGTCCCATCGGAATCGATTTTTTGAATTTAGGCCCATTGATTCCTACCCCTGTTCTACCATTTTCCAATTTGGACCCATCAGTAAACCATAGCTGAGAGCCGAATTGAAAGTGATAGAATTAGTTCTCCAGTCTGTGCGCATTAATTATAACTTGGAAGTTCCTGAAGAGTGATTACGTACATAGTCGTCCCATATCTTCTTTTCTTCGTTTGTTTCGCAAACGATTTCATTGTTGTCGTCACTGAGCAAAACAGGTGTTATTCTTTTTCAATAAATACCACAAGACTTTTTTCGTTTCCTGTGGATGTTAAAATCGTCATGTAGGAGTTGTAGGTTCTCTAATTCTCTACATTGGCCATCTGTCCAAGCTGTTTTAGCTATGCACACTTTTCGCCGAGTCTCCTTATTAATTTCTCGGTATCTATCAATATTTCGGTTTTTATAATTTCTTACTTCCTCAATTATATTAGTTTTAAAACCTCTTCTGTCATCCACTTTGTTTCTGGTTAGAGTTGATCAGAACATTCTGAATTCTATTGTGAATTATAGTGACATTCATATGAATATTCTTTGCAACCTAAAAATTGCCAATTAAATCTGGGAAATTTAATAATTTTAAATGATTGGGCATAGCCATTGCCCACAGCTGGCTCATAGTAAAAATTTATTTTCCATTTAAAATTGGTTTTCCTCTCTTCTACTTCTCCAATCAATTTCATATTCTGAGCCAATTTAAATATTTCAAAAGCAACATAAACCAATTATTATCACAAAAACCTTTACGACTCTAAATTTCATTTTTTTTTTTTATTGTTTTTAATTTTCTTGTAACGGGTGCTTTTAGAGATTTCGATATAAAGTCTTGTCAGAACAGTTGTTTAAGCAAAATGTTTTTTTGGAATTTAGGTTCCATATTTTCTAAAAATTTGCCATCCAAATGCTTGCTTGCACTCGTACAAAGATTGCAAGTCGAGGAAATTTATTTTTTAAAATTCACGAGATTTAAGTCAAGACAAAAAAAAGAATACCCTATGATCAAAAATGTCCGGGAATGTTTAATTCAAACGAACCGCGAACGTGGGAACCGGTCCATATTTTTTTCTTATGATGGTAGGACTGTAAGACTGCCCTATGGACGGACAGAATGTTAACCCTGGGCAAACAACTGTCTGGCTTAGATGTCAACAACCTAATAAGGTTCTTAAACCGCACAGACTGAATATAGTCATGCTGTAAAGAACTGGTAAACAAGTTGGTAACGAGGATGTGGCAACAAAATGGTGCGGAAGCGCTAGTTGGATTCTGGATGAATCACCACTCTAACCAACCAACCAACCAAGCAGGACTGTGAGACACACATCTGTCACTATTTATCCGTTTTGAAGCATTGGAGAGATGCTGTACGTCGCAAACGGCCGGAAATGTGTGCAAAGCATTCTTGGATTTTACATGATGATAACGCGCCATCGCACCGAGCCCAAATTGTGCTGGATTATTTAATCACAATACCATCGTGCAAGCACCGTTTTCACCTGATATGGCCTGGCCTCATGAGACTTCTTTTTGTTTCCCAAGTTGAAGTTACCACTTCGTGGAAGCAATAGCAATCGACAGAAGAGATCAAAGAGAATGCCACAAAGAAGCTGAAGACCATCCCTTTTTCGGCCTACCAGGGGTGCATGGAGGACTGGGTTAAACGTTGGCACATGTGTGTTGCTTCAGACGGGTCATATAAATTTGCCTGAAATTTAACTCTGTTTTGTTTTATTTAAACATTCACGGTACTTTCTGATCATAGAGTACATTACTGTCCAACTAAGAACACTACACGCAAATCCTAGAGATCAGAAAGTTCAACGTATGGCGCTTATATGTCTCAGTGGCGCTCTTAGAAACACACCCTCTAATGCTCTGTATACACTCTTACACTGCTTACCTCCCCTAGACTTGGTTTGTAAACAGTATGTAGGGAACCCTGCTGCCCGGCTTGTCGCAACTAATCAATGACGCGATTTAAGTGTTAGACACTTGCCCATGACACTCGGTCTGCGTGCAACTAATCCTGTTGGTTATTGTTTGGATGAACCATATTTTAATAGTTTATTTATTTAGTCCTAGAACTCCTTCTAGACGTGAGTGGGTTGACAATATACCCGGTCGAAAGCTACCTACGTTTCCTTACTGATGGCTCAAAGCTTGACGATAAAGTTGGCTTTAGTGTCTACTGTAAGAAGCCAAAAGTAAGCGTTTCGGCCCATCTCCTTAATCACTGTGGCGTATTTCAGGCTGAAATTCTAGCCATTAATGAGGTAGCTGTCTGGTTAGGCAAACATGTAACTACCTTTAGAAAAAACTATATTTACTCCGTTAGCCAAGCGGCGGTTAAATTTCTTGGTGGGATTGTCACTAATTCTATCATTGCTCGCAAATACCGGGCATATCTTAACGAGATGGCAGAATAATTCCGCATTCCAGGTCATAGTGAAATACCAGGGAATTGTAAGGTAGACAAATTAGCGAGAGTGGGCCTTACCACTCGCCTCCCTCTTGGTATGGAAATTGAAGGTATACGACCCTATACCCACAAACCGAGTGGTACAAGTAGCAGTACCCTTTCAGCCACACGAGATGGGTTGGTAGTCTGGCATGTAACGCTACGTCAAGGAAAAAGTCACTATGTTAGTGGCTTTGTTCACAGGCCACCGTCTCCTCGGATGTAGGAAGCGCAAGTCTACGTTAGATGCAGTCTTTTCAGCAATTTAGCTCACAACGAATGCCATCAGCGGTAACAATTGGCTAAATGGGGCCAAAAAGTACTATCTGATTATCATCCTAGACATCAGGAATGCATTAAACTCTGCACAGGCGAATTGTAGTCTCTACTTACCTGAGGAGAATAATGCGCAGTTACTCTGATTACAGAATTCTGTAGGGCGAAAAAAGGTCGAAACCACAGGTGACGTTCCACGGGGATCGGTTCTCCATTTCTGTGTACGACGTTGCTCTGCTTCGTAGACGACATGGAGGGTGTGTTGATGGCTAAAAATTGAGGTGTTTTCCGCAATCACGGGATCCATGCAATCCTGATGATGCAATCAACAAAAGACCAAAGCCGTCCTTCTATCCATCCATCTAGCCGAAAAACACAAGAGGTGGACACTTCTGAAATTTGGGAATACAATATAACAGACATTCGTGCATTCAATGATAGATAAAAGACTAACTTCCAAAGCACACCTCGAGTATGCCAACAAAAAGACATCCACCACTGTGGCAGCGATGTGGAGGCTGATGTTAAGCGTACGAGGTCTAAAACAAAATCGCAAAATCGTATGTAGAGCATTCAAAACTGTGTAATATCTGGTATGTATCCAATAGACATACTAACAATGAAAAACGAGGTGGGATAGCTCTAGAAAAGGGCATTACTCGTACACGCACAAATATATCCCCATCTTTAAGCTTTGGCTAATGAGACCAAATGGGGAAGTAAACTTTTACCTGACCCAGTTCTTGAATGGTCACGGCTGCTTCAAAGTCTACTTATACTGACTCAACCACATTCAACAATAGGGATTGCGATTCTTCTTATTGTTAATTAGTGCGATAACCGCTTACGCGATTTTGGCCGTGTTTAACAAAGCGAGCCAGTCGTTTCTTTCTCGTGGCAGTTGGACACACCAAGTGAAGCCAAGTCCTTCTCCACCTGATCTTTCCAACGCAGAGGAGGCCTTCCTCTTCCTCTGCTACCACCATCTGGGACCGCATCGAATACTTTCAGAGTAGGAGCGTTTGTTTCCATTCAAGCGACGAAGCCGCTGGAACTTTATTCGCTGCGTTATGTCTATCTCGTGGTAAAGCGCCTACGATACTCGCCCTCGTCAACATGCAAAGTCCAAAAAATCTTTCGCAGAATCTTTCTTTCAATCACTCCAAGGGGCGCTTCATCGGATGTTGTCATCGTCCACGCTTCTGCGCCATACGTTAGGACGGGCATGATGAGAGCCGAGCCTTGTGGAATGTAAGTTTTGTTCGTCGAGAGAGAACTTTACTACTCATTTGCCTACTTAGTCCAAGGTAGCACCTGTTGGCGAGAGAGATTCTACGTTGGATTTCCAGGCTGACATTGTTTTAAGTGTTAATGCTGGTTCCTAAATAAACAAAGTCTCCGGCAATCTCGAAATCATAACTGACAACAGTGATGCGAGTGCGCCGACTCTTTGTTTGATGGCAGGAGGTACTTCGTTTTGTCCTCGTTCACCACCAAACCTATTCGCTTTGCCTCTTTATCCAGTTTGGAGAAGGCAGAACTAACAGCGCGATTGTTAAGGCCGGCGATATCAATATTATTGATTTGCGATTACTGCGACGAAAAAGTTATAAAGGATGTTCAGATGTTCGCGCCTCCGTTCTTCAAACGAAAAACTCCAAAGAGTCTTTGGGGAACCTCAGGCGCTGGCAACATCTTGCTGCGCTCGAAAGAAAAGTGGAATGCGACATGCGACGTAGTGGCTGAGAATATGAGAAAGATGAGGCGTCTAGAAAGATTGAGACACAGCAGCGGCGGTTAATCGCTCTCCCTCTCAACTATGTAATACTTAACGGTAGTCCCGCGGCGAAAAGTGATAGAAATAAACAGGCTTAGTCTAGTATCAGAAAAGCAGTTGAAGGTAGAAAGCTACCACAAGGCCTATGTAAAATTCAAGAAAAATAAAAGCCATCCATAAGGAGGTCAACCAGTACGGTTGTTTGTTGCTACCACATCTTAGAATATTCTTCAAACATTTTTGGTGTTGGTGAAGTGACAGCTCTTGGTGGAATATAAATCTGTCATTCCAATAGTGTAGAACCGACTGTCTTGTGAACGTCAAAAAGTTCGGTCCCGCTACGCTGTGTTTAATATAAGATTGCATCCATTTTTTATTGCATTCACACGTATGAGAGTATTAAAAGCAAATTTTGCGTATTAAAATGTGCGTCAGAAATAGATTTAAAAATTTCGGCAGCGCTTTACTGCCTGTAGTTCTCATTGCGTTACAAAATTTGCAAGCAAATAAAATTCGAAAATTGTCCATTTCATTGATTTATTTATTACAAAATTTACATGCATATGAAAAAACACCCATTACATATGAAACACAATTACCCACAAATACGAACCCAACTCATTTCTGTAATGTGTGTGACAATAGTAAATCTCCAACAAATTCTTACAAATTTATTCAGACAAAAATTAGCAAAGTGAACATAGCTTGGCTGCCAATGGCCAATACAAGAAGAGAATAGTCCATAAGTTTCTAAAGTTCCTGCTCGGCGACAGGCAAATGGCTCAACTAGGCTCATATGAGAAACAATAAAACAAACAGAGCCGAAAACCTTTTGGGAAAATCCTATGGCCATGCCGCAAATAATGGCAGAATGGAAGACTTTATGTGGTCAATATTTCTGTGAAAAGTTAAATGTGTGCGCCCACGCAGATGCACAAAACCAAATACAAATACCCAACGTGCATAGCTTTGTATGTATGTATTTGTACATGTGAGCTGATGTGCACGCCTGAGTGGATTGTATATTCAACCGCAGGGAGTCGTAAGAAACCTACAGTGCAGTAGGATATTAGTCTGAAAAGGATATTTGCTTACTGCTGCACCAAGAGTAGTCAGACAGTTTGGCATGCGGCCGGTCAGATGCTCATAAACAAACAGAGAATCTAAGTAGAGCAGATATGTGCTGCCGGCTTACATATGGCAGTCAAAGAGAGAAGTTGGTAAGCACTGAAGTGCGAATTGGCATGCGCCCAACAAGCACAATACACACGCTCACACACACGCACACTTGCAATATATATGTATTTCGTGCATTATCTTTGTTGTAGTTGTTGTTGTTGTTGTTACCGTAAATCTGCATATTTAGGCCAATTTGCTGTTGTTGAAAAAATTAATTTAGTTCCGAAGATTTGGTGCTGTACGCTCGGTTGCTAAGCCATGTATTGAGAGAAGATTTCTGTGTCGTATTATTCGGTGGATGTATGTATGTTGGTATGTATGTATTCGAAGTGTTTGGTATCCTTCCTTAGTCTTTCTTTTATTATTCCAGCTTTATGCACTACTAATGGCATTTATTGCATCTGCTTTTCACACTTAAGTTGTCAGTCATAAATTTGAGCTATGTTATTCAGTCGGGTGGCTAGAGGATTAAAAGACCTCATAAAAACTTTCTTTGCCGGCTGCTGAATTCGTGCAACCATTGGTCCACTTGCTTAGCTTATAATACGTACAAAAGTTTTTGAAAGCAATCTATGGCATAGCATTGTATGTGTGTTAGTTTGTGTTAGAGCAATTAGTTAATTGGAAATGTGGTATATTAGTTGGATGTGCGAGTATTAGATATTTATATTTGCTAGAAAGACAAAAGCCTTTTGATGTTTTGCTGGTCAGAGTGTTCATGCATATTTGAGTACCTCAAATGTTGTGTGGAATTATGAGCTTAAAAGTATTGTACAGTCTTCTCCGCACATAGGATTGAAAGTTATTATAAATTTCTCTGCAATTATGGATTGAGTGCATACGAGATTTTAAAGTATTTTATATGTAAGCTCCTTATCTTTGGATAGCGGAAAAAGGCGATTGCGTCAGAACACGAATTGTTTCGGCCTAGACAATAAGACCAAAATTAATGTTCATATGTGACGTGCATTTCATAAATAGAGCACAGCGACTTATTGAAAAGTTTTGAAAATTGTTTGCTTATTATGTAGTTTTAATAATAGTTGTGAGAGAACATCCTTCCTTAGTGCACACGGCGGCAGAGACCATGGTGATACTGCGCGATTTGTTCCCTAACAACCTGATAAGCCGATTCGTTGACATATCCTGGCTACACAGATCGTCCGATATTACCCCTATAGGCTTTTTCTGTAAGAGTACCTCAAAAGTATAGTCTATGAAACAAACCCAGCGACGATCTAAGCATTAAAAAATTGTTTTTGTTTGAAGTACGTATTCCTTATTCCAAGAGTCTATCCGATGTAACGGTCAGCATTTAGAGGAAGTAATATAAAAAATGTATAATCTGCACCTTTCTTCTTTTTAAAAGTTATTGAAATAATTCTCTATTAATTTAGCTTTTAGTTCCTAATTCATAAACCGGACATTCTGCACATAAGATTTATTAAGAAAAGTTTTTCCAAAAAAACAAAAAAATTAAACAAATCGTGGAAAACTTTGTTTACAAAAATCGTTGTATTATAAAATATATTTAAAAAAAATTATTTTTATTTAAAAAAAAAAAAATATTTTTAAAAAAAAATATTTGTATTCGTAAAAACAAAAATTTGTAAAATAAATTTTTTTATTTATAAAAAAAAATATTAAAAAAAACAATTTTTGTTTGTAAAAACAAAAACTAAAATTTTGGCTTATAAACTATTTTTTTTTTTTTGTATTTATAAATGTTTGTTTGTACAAACAAAAATATTTTTTCTTTTAATTTTTTTTTTAAACAAAAATATTTTTTTTTAATATACATTTTATAGTACAACTTTTTTTTTTTTGTAACCAAATTTCTCCATGTTTTGTTTTAACTTTTTTTTTGTAAAAAATGTCTCTTAATAAATGTTTTTTGCTTGTAAAATATTATTTTTTTATTTTTTTTTTTGTAAAAATTTTTTGTAAAAAATCTTTGTATCCAAAGGGTTTTTTTTAACTTCCGCCTTTTTTGTAAAACATTCCGTGCTTTGCAAAAATCGCTACATAAAAAAGCCTTCATACTTCTATGGCTTTTCACATAAATAATTGAAATCTTCTTTTTTCAAACACCTTTCGATCTCTTTTGTACTATTCAACTTCAAATAATTAATTTATATGCATGCAAATCAAAATTAAAGCAACTTTCACTTCGCGTCAATTTGTCAATGTATGCAAGGTAATATTTCTTGATAAATCATCAATCATAATATTAATCTATGGAAGCTTATCCATTCCAATCATTACTGGCCAGATATTATTTTAACTGTGCAATTAACAGCAAACAGGAATATCATACAAATATTTGGTATTTATCAAGCATTCATTTTATCCATACATTAAAACTGATTACCAATTTAAATCTTTGCGGCATACCAAAATAATTTCAACATTTGCATATGGAAATGGGAGATACTCATGTTTATAAATGAATATTTATTCTGCATTAGGGTGCATCATCAAAACAAAGTTGCTGTTTTTCCAAGGAAATCATGAAATTTATTATATTTCAAGACCTTTATCAAAATATAGCGGAAAAATCATAAGATTTACGTGAGCTGAACCGATGTGAAAATATCCATAAAAATCGAGTTCTTTATAAATTAAAATTAGTTTTTAAAAATATTTTTCTCGCAAAAACGTCTCTAATTAGAGAAATACTTAGGCTTAAAAACTCTGCATAAAAATGCTTAAAAATTTTATCAACGGATTCAGAATAGTGAGATTTTTGAAGGAACTTCTAAATCGGGTCCGCTAACGTAAATCTTCAACTTTTTCGATCTTAAGTCTTAAGCAGGTAGGCAGGTCTGGTGGCTGCCAATAAGGCACACTTAGACCTGTCGTAGTTCTGTTATGATACCACCGTAACTTCTTCCATACATTATGGGATCCCTTTTAAATCATCCTGTGGCTTTTATAAACGAGCTTAACTTCCTTGGTTTCTTTTTTTATTCCTCGATAAATTATAAATTTAGATGAGATTCTCTATTGAAAATAAACAAACTAACTATTTGGTTGGGGAATAAGTTCATTGCATTTTTATATGTTCTTTTATTTTACAACGATTTGTTTGCTATTTGGCAAAGGGCAAATATTCATTTGATACAGTTCTTTCTGCTCTACAAAACTATGTTAATTGTATTTTCGAGTTATTTACGTTTTTATTAGTTTTGAGGCTTAGAAATGGAATACCCAGGAGGCAAAAATCCACATTTTCGACAATGGCTCTTCTTCAGCGAGTTCAAAAAGCTGCCTAAAGAGCCCGAGTGTATTGAGAAGGTGTCATAGGCAGGTCTGCATCACGGAAATGGTTTCTAAAGTTAAAAAACGGCGACTTTGATGTCGATGACACGTCCCGCAGCGGAAGGCCTTCTAAATTCGATGAAGAACATCTCAAATCACTTTTAAAGAGGAACGGTCGCCAAAGCAGTCGTGAATCGGAGGAAAAAATGAGTTTCCACCATAAAACGATTCTCAATCACCTTCATTCAATGCGATTTACCGAAAATTTGGGAACCTGGAGAGCTCAAAGAAAAAAAACAAAGAAAGTCGCTTTCAAATAGCTTCTCAGAATATCGCCCGTCATCGAGCAACACGTGGTCATAAACAGCGCTTTTTGTACCGAATCGTCATGGGAGATGATAAATAGTGCCTGTACATCAATTAGAAGTAAAGAAAGGAGTGGGCGGCTTCAGGAGATACGCCAAATCCGAGAGCCAAGCCGGATCTTCATCCAAAGAAGATCATGATATGTGTTTGGTACGACTGAGAAGGCATGGTGCACTGGAGCCACGGTCAACAAGAAGCCCTATATTGCCCAACTACACCTCGTGAAGGACCTGATCAACATAGTCAAACAATACTCCTTCAAGGCAACTCCAAGCCCCATGTGGCACAAATCGTCACAGCTACAGTCCACGAACGGGAGGTCCTTTAGCATCCGCCGTATTCTCTGAACCTTGCACCAACCAATTACCATCTTTTGAGCTCTCTGTCAAACCATATGAAGGGCGTTACTTTCGATAACAAAGAGGTCCTTAAAAATGGGCTCAGCAACTTCTTTGACACCAGGCATTTTTTGGTCCAACGGCATCACAGCAACGGCGAATTTGTAATTTATTAACTTATTGATATTATTATTGTTTTTCTTTTAAATAAAAGTCTTCGGTAAAAAGCTACAAACCCGCTTATTCCCCAACCCAATAAATTATAGCAGCCTCTACAATGATCGCAGTAGGGGACTCCTAGCTTTCTGGCGAAGTTACCTATTAGGCAACGGCCGGTTAATACACCTATCAAGGGTATTGTATTCTCTGTGTTGAGTTTATGCAGACATTTTGAACGACCACTGTTGAGTTTATGCCATGTCAATTTTCTTAATTTACATGTTGTTAGGTTTCGCAATTTTGAATATCCTTTTTTTTTAAAGTTTCTCTGTCTATTAGTAATTTGCAAGTGGGTATGGGCATGAGTAGCCTCACTTTATCCGATTGAATAGTTTGGGCTGTACCTTTTCTGGCAAGTTCATCTGCTGTCGAGTTTCCTGCTATATTTCTATGACCTGCTCCCCAAATGAGGTTTACATTGAAATACCGGGATAAGTCATTTAGGAGTTTATTTTATTGCATTCAATGGCTGTTTTTGACGAGTGCGTTTTGCAGCCTGGCTATCTGAATAAATGACGACATTCCTGCTGGATAACACTTTTGTATTTATTGACTGGCCATCCTTTGGATCACATACCATAGTCTTATTGGTGTACCCCTACCTGAAGCCGGCCATCATACCAGTACGCCGTAAGTTAGAATTGATCTTTGTATTGCTGTGTAAAGCCAATGAACAAGGCAATAGGAAAGTCCCAAAGTTGATCAGATTAATATTTTACAGGCGTCGCAAAAGATACCAAATTTTATTATTTCGATGGAAGGTTAGATTAGGTGTGGCAGCCGCATCGCACATAGAGACAGCGATACCATTTAGACCACGAAATGAGTACGTTGTGAGCCGCAGGGGCTAGACTACATTTTCCCTTCCTTCCCCATCCTGAGCTTTTGACAAAGCGTAAAAAGTTGCTGATACCTAAAGAGTATGGATGATCCATATTGGGAGCCTGCTTTAGAGGCTTCAAAAAATCGATTTTGTTTTTTTTTTTGCATAAACGTCTTTCCAAACTATACAAGAACGTGTCCTCAAAATTTCAGAAGCAAATTCAAAATATTTTCGGAGTCACAGAAGAAATTGTGAGCAAGCGTCGAGCAGGTATACGAGCGGCCGGATCGCTCGAATTGCGATTTCTCGGTTTTTTATTTTTACGATTTTTCCAAATTGGCGGGAAAGATAGGGAAAAAGTTAATTGTCCTATCGAAACGAGATAACATTGATTGTATTCGGAATTAAATTCTCTTCTAGTTAAACCTAAAAAACCTTAAGAAAGTTATGATTAACCCACTTTTTAAACAATCAAAAGTGAATTTGTTTTTCAAAAAAATTGATTTTTAATATATTTAATTAGCGAAAAATTGTTGAATTTCTTACTTTTTGTTTAATTTTCTTGGTTTAACTAGAAGCTATACTATACTAAAATACAAATTTTTTTGGGTTTTTGGTTTCAGATGAAAATTGCGACCTGCATCTTTCCCGCCCCACGACACATGCACACTCGAGGCGCCTCGGTAAAATGCTTGTACCAGGCATAATATGACAAATATTTTTATGAAAAAATTTGAGAGGACTGCTGAAATATATAACAATAAAACCTGAAAGTTTTGTTTCAATCAAATATTTCTTTCCTTCCCAAAAAAAATCCACGAAAAACTCAATTTTCTGAAGCCTCTAAAGCAGGCTCCCCCCTTAAGAAGTAGGATCGTAAATATCGTTTCCTGCTTCTAGCTAGAGCCGGGCATATGCAAAAAAAAGTGTTGAATTGTTTCCAACTCCTCCTCATTTCGCAGCTACGACAGAACTCATACATGTACAAAAAATGGTTACAAATTTAGTCTTCAAAATAATAGCCGTCGCCAGGATGCCGCGCCAAAAAAATTGGCCGTCTTTGGCCGCAAACCAATCATCGAGCCATTTTTTGGCTTCCTCGTGAGAATTGAGCCGCTGTTCGGAAAGTGCGTGGCCCATCGATGCAAACAAATGATAATCGGAAGGTGCCAAGTCTGGTGAGTAAGCCGCATGCACCAGTGGTTCCCAATCGTACGTCTCCACCGATTCCCGGGTCCCTCTTGTTCGATGTGACGGTACATTGTCACATTGTTAGTTCATGCGGCAGCCATCTTCTGACCTTTAAAATCATGCCCATGTCTTTCAAACGTTTGGAAATGGTTTTTTGGGTCACTCCCAACTGCTCTGCCATCATTTCTTGCGTTTGAGCATCATCTTCATCCAACAATGCTTGCAATTCGGCGTCCTCAAACTTTTTCGGTGGCCGGCCACGGTCCTCGTTCTCCACGCCAAAATCACCACTTGTGAAGTTTTCAAACCACCTGAAGCACTGTGCTCCACTTAGAGCATGTCCACCATAAGCTTCTATAAGCATATGATGAGCTTGAGAAGCGTTTTTCTTCAATTGATAACAGAAAATCAACGATGACCGCAAATCGTTGTTTGAAGGCACGAAATTCGACATGTTTAAGAGCGACAAAAATGCATTGTTGTATGAAACGAAACAAACAATTTTCCTAAGAGACAAGGTTCTGTGAGGGCCTCTCCTAAGGTACTAATTTGAAGACTACTCAATTTTGTAATATTCTTGGACTGACGTAGATTTCGCCTTGGCCATGTTTGCCTAGCAATTTCACAGGTGTTGTCCATCATGTAATCCATCTTTGATTTATAGAGCTGATTAGTGCGTCCATAACAAGGAGATTAGAAGTTGCGAGAGGTATCCCCATAAAATTACTTATGTTTGACATACAGGTACCCTCTCTTGCAAGTTGATTAGCCCCACAGTTTCCTGGTATATTTCTGTGACCTGCAACCCAGCACAGGTAGGGAGGTATAGTGGTTGTCGTTTGACACACCTAGGCCTGCTGTGATACCACCGGGGCTATCCCCTCTCCTCACTCTACATCGTCCTCACTGAACCAACCTGTGGCTTTGATATATGTAACAAGACTTGTTATTTTTATATTGGCTACTTCTGCCAAGTTATTCAGGGAGCTTTTTCCTAGAATATTGAACCTTCTTCTGTCCAGAGCCATGCATCCGCATAGAAAGTGTCCTATAGTCTCTTCTTCTTCAATGTCGTTACAGCTTCTGCAATAGTCGTTATAGGGCGCTTCCAGTCTACTGGCATGCCTGCCAATCAAGCAATGCTCTGTTAAGACCCCGAGAAGATTTCTCATGTTTTTCCTATTTAGTTTCAACAGTCGGTTTGTGCGGCCCCTGTTCCATTCGGGCTACGTCATCCTACTAGTTGCACAGGTCAGGGACTGAGACCATAGCCTGTTGGCAGCACTGATAGTGTGCTTCTCTATCATCACATCTTACAAGTTGCTAAAGGTATAGGTATGTTTGCTTTGTCTGGTTGGATCGGTAATGTGGTACCCAATCTCGCCAGTTCATCTGCTTTGCAGTTGCCTTCTATGTCTCTATGACCCGGCACCCAGAGCAGGTTTATTACAAAGTACTGTGATAGTTCTGTCAAAACGTCGATACATTCTTTTACTGTCTTCGAGTTAATATTAGGTGATTTTAAAGTTTTCAGGGCCGGTTGGCTGTCTGAATATATGTTTATATCTCTTGTTTCTTCTCTGATAGCCAATATTTCAGCTTGAAATACGCTGCAGTGATCCGGTAACCAGAATGAGATTTTGGCATTCATTCCTTAAGAATGAAGGCCTCCGCCTACTTGATCATTTAGCTTGGAACCATCAGTATAGATGCTGATTCCACTTTTATTGTCCATTACCCCATTATCCCAATCTTCTCTCGTTTGGAAAGTTGTGGTAAAGGATGTATTTAAATGCAACTCCACTGAGCTACAAAAGTCTGTCGTATGATGTAGGAAGGGGTATTTGTTTAGTATTCTTGCGTGACCTCTTCTGTTAGTGGCTAAGTTGGAAGCTTCTCTTTACCTAAGTGCCGATTTCGCCGCCAGCTGTTTGCTGTAGGCCTCAATCAATAATAGGTGCTCCGTGACATTCATAGCTGCCGTGGGCGTAGTCTTTAGTGCCCCGCTTATGCAGATTACTTGATTACTTCCTAGGCATTTTACTGTTGTTCTTTACTCGAGTGTTGGCCACCAGACGCAACCCAGCATAAGATAATACGATATTGTTTGGCCATCTCATTAAGAGATTGGCGATGGAGAGATTTCGATAGAAAAATAATTATAATTTTTTTTATGTAAGGTGGTGAACCCTAATATTGATATTTATAAGTTATATGCACAAAACTAAAACATCTTTCGCACATATTGAAGTAATAAATAATTCATGGCCTTAGCTCATTGGAATAACATAAATTTCTTAATTATATATTACCTGTAAAATATTTGTACTCGGTTTAATACTTTTTAATTAAGTTGAGCGGGAAATGTTGTTGTCGTCAGCAAAATATGCATTGAAATGTTCGCAATTTGTACAAGTAAATATTCTTACGCACACACACACACACTTAGAGTGTGGCGTATGCTTCATTTCACGAAGCTTGTGACTCAAACGTAATGTGCAGTCAGAGCAGCGAAGCGTAAAAACTTAATTACTCGAACCTACTGACTGAAGCTGCTGCGAAGGGAGAAAAGTTATTGACAAAATCGAAAAGTGAACTTGAAGGGGGATGGCTTTAATAAAATATGTGTTGTACTGCTGAAACTTAATTCTATATGAATTTTTTTTCTTGTGTTTGTATTATCTTAGTGCCTCCTTTGCTCAGCCCATTTCTAGAGCCACATTGGCCTTGGGGACTTTGTCTTTTGTTTGCCTGTGATTAAATTTGTAAAAACGTTTTACACTCGATTGAACAGCAGAATCGATAAACACAAGTGAGTGCAGTGCATGGAAAGATATTGCTTACACATACATGCACAAGCGTAAATTGGTGATTTGCAAGCAAGCAAGAATCGGTCGAAAGAAAACGCTTGAACTGAAATATAATACAAAACTGAAGGCGCACAGAATAGCATTTGAAGAAAAATGTTAAATTCACATTCAGTGCTTTTAAATTAAATGAAAATTAACAAAGCAACAATAGCGTAATTGCAGTTTTTAGAAGATTATCGAAAAATACTTTCATTCAATTTTGTTCAATTTTACTATAAGCAAAAATCAAATGGAATTAATAGAATTCAAAAGGGGCCTCTTATCAGTGGCTTCAAAAAAGGTGTTTCTTCTCAATTTTTTTTCGAGCCGAAAAAAGTGGCACACAGGAGTAATCTTTTGCATTTATTTGAAGGCATGATTAAAGAGTAATAAACAATTTTGTAACATAAATAAAAAAACAAAATGCCGGACATATGAGGGATCTCGCACAGCTTCTCGCGCGCTAGTAAAACGGCATATAAGATTGCGGTCGTAGTTTTCACCTAAAACACAACTATTTTGTTAGTTAATTAGTTGCACATTTTAATTATCTTTATATAGATTATCGGTTTGAAACGATAACTTTCGTCGTTTTTTTTTAATCTTACACGCCATTTTTTGGTTTTGAGAAAACGTGTTTCAAAGTTTTCAGAAGGTAGACAGTATACTCACACGATGGACGGTACACAGGCCTGTAACTCTGAAATCGCTTTGAATTCCGCTATTAGATTTTGAAAAATTATGGAAAAGTCAATCGAGTTCCTGCTTTTATGGGTTTTGTTGATCTTAAAAAAGCGTTTGATCGCAAATATTAAAAGAAAGAAAGGCACCTCGACAAATCCTACAAGTCATCAGCGATCTCAATACCACGTGCTCAACAAAAACAATTTATATATTTGGGTGTAGGTGTATCTAGCAATCGAGATATAATAACAGAGGTGCGAGAGAGATGCGCAAACGGTGCACGGATATCAGGGTGCCTGCGAGAAATCGTGTGGAAAAACAAGTACATGAACATGGAAAATAAAACACGAATCTACAAAACAATTGTAAGGCCGATATTGACTTATGGAGCAGAAGCTCGTGCAGAAAATATGAAAACGAAACAACTGCTGCGGACTACTGAAATGCATGCCTTTAGGGTCTAAGCTGGGAAAACTAGACTAAACCATATAAGAAACGAGGAGGTAAGAACACAGACAAGTTTGACCGACATTGTAAAATTCATAAGAGCCAGAAGACGAGCATTTAACGAACAAGTGACACGGGCCCCTAGCAGTCGGTTGATAAAAATAACACCAGATGGGATACCAGATGGAAGAAGACGACCAGGAAGACCACCAAAACGATGGGCAGAAAGTTGAATATTACCTCAGCAGAAAATCAAACACAACAATGATAAACAAATGTAATATCTCTAAATATTAAAACGCATTTATGAATCAATGTATATATGTTAACTTTTTTGTATAAATATGTATGTATCCTAATTGTTGTATAACGAAAAACAGGCAAAGCCTATAATAAAAGGTAAAGAAGAAGACGAAGAAATTAACAAAGCTAAATTTGTCCTTACTCAAATAATTCGAAACAGTTTTTTTTTACTACTTTTCAATTACTGGGTAATATCAGGTCAGTCCACAAGTTCGTGCGTTTTTTAAAGGTGGTTTTAAACTTAATAAAAAATATGTTTAAAGTATTTATTAATCAATAAAATATTTCTCTTCATTATTTACAACGCTTTCCCAACGTTTAGGCAAATTTTTGATTCCCTGCTCAAAAAATTGTTTGTCCTTGGAGTCAAAATACGCTTCGATATCCCTTTTTATAGCTTCTTTTGTGGAGTAGTTCTTATTACTCTTATGGGATTGAAGTCCACGGAAAAGGTGATAATCACAAGGTGCAATATCCGGAGAGTATGGTGGACCCGGCATTAGCTCCCATTCGAGCTAGTTCAGCTTGCCTAATGTTTGCCCTGGGGTATGAGGTCTTGCGTTGTCCTGGTGAAAGAAAACTTTGCGTCTATTCACTAAAGACGGCCGACTTTGTTAAGTGCCCCATTCAGGTTTGATAGCTGCTGGGAATAATAATCAGCAGTTATCGTCTGGTTTGGTTCCAGAAGTTCATAATAAACAATACCGGCCATATCCCACCAAATAGAAGGAGAATCTTCTTGGGGTGAAGGCCATCTCTAGGGGTCGGTTATGGTGTTTCATCTTTATCTAACCATTGGCGTTTGCGACAGGATTTTTGTAAAGGACTCATTTTTCATCACCAGTAATGATACGGTTCAAAAAACTTTCATTTTCTAGCCGTTGCAGCAGCTGAGAACACACCTTCACTCCCTGCTGAAGGTTGGCGACGGAAAGTCTATGCGGAACCCATTTTCTCAGCTTTGAAACCATTCCCAACTGAACCAGCTGCCTGTGAACTGTTCCATGGGATGAATTTAACCTCTGAGCTATCATATCGATTTTCAAATTTGGCTCAGCTTCCACGAGTTCGAGCAAGGCGTCGGAGTTAAAGACTTCAGGACGACCAGCGCGCGGGGCATCCTCCACGTCGCTGTTACCACTTCGGAATTTTGAAAACCACTTTTGCGCAGTCCTTACACTTACGGTATCTTCTCCATGAACAGTGTTTATTTCTGCAGCAGCAGTTGTTGTATTTTTATCAAAGAAAATATAAATAGTTCCGTTATATTCCGCGAATAATTTTTTGTATGCAAAAATCGTACAAAAGTGAAATTATGGGTAAAATACGCACGAACTTATGTACTGACCTGATAATTCGAAATAGTTTTTGAAGTGAAACTTCTGGACGAGCGAGAATGGGGAATAAAATTTCAAGGCCATGCAACGTTTTGGGCATTTTCGTTCCGCGAGTGAGAAAAAAGATATAACGTAGAGGAAAAGGAGAGAGAGAGCTATACATATTTTATAGAATTTACCATCATAAATCCATCCATTTTCGGTTGAGCGTCTGATATTTGACAGTTTTTATTTTGTATTATTTTATTACAGGCATCAGTCACAATGCTCTGTTAATTAATTTTTTATCTAATTTTTTTAACTAATTTACCTTCAAGAAACAAAAGGAACAAATTTGTCCCCGTGTACGTCTGTAAAAAAAAACCGATTGGTGTTTAGTGTAAAGTTGGATGCACTTGCTCTATTGTGAATAGTGTAAGCAGTGCTATGAGGTAAAAGCAAGACGCTTATGCCGAAGCAAATTTTATTTCAACGTCGCTGCTAGGTATTCACAAGGCAGATTCAATTTGAAGAATGTTTAGGAATAAACACAGTTAGGGCCTCCGCCCACCGGTCGTACCGCACACAATGCAACTATCTATCGTAAAAGTACGGGTTGTAATATGTCGAACGATGAAGGGGAATTTATTTGTAAATTTTGTCTATTTGTATTCTGTGCAAATGTTGTGAATTTATTTAGATATATATTCTTTCCCTCTCTCCCTCTCTTTCTCTCCCTTATTCTCTTTCGGGTCTCTCCCTCTTTCTTTGTCTACCTTGAAAGTTTCACTTCTGTTATGTGTACTACGCTACACGTACTTTTTATTTACTGATTTTCAATTACTGAGTAATAGAATAAGCGCCCTCTTGCCAGTTCCACTTAACGATTTCCATGCTTTTACACAAATTTTGGACAAATGTGCTGCCAGTGTGTGCCTAATCTTAGTATCAAATTTCTTCAAGTCCGTTTTGTACCAGTTTTATAAACGCTTGACGCCAGGTGCGGATTATGCGACAAAGGTGATAGAATCTCTCATCCGAATTCTCGGAGTTTGTAGCACGTAAGAACAACACTCTTCCTACTTGCCGATTATGGCCGCTTCTGGTTGTTCGCCTGCTTCAATCTGGTTAGTTAAGAGTCGAGATCCCATCTTAGTAGTTCGCCTTGTAGGAACAGCGCTTAGTGGATGACTGCATATCAATCTCGCCAAAGACACAAGAAAACCTTCTTGCGCCTGAAATCGGATTTGGTACTCATTTCAACCGTCTCACCGTGTTTTGGTCGTGATTTTGTCGCGATTTGATCACCAGCGGATCTTGATTCGCTGCACTATGTTAATGTCGGCGTAAAGCTCATACAGCTTATTGTTCTATCGCCTGCGATATTCGCCGTCAGCAATGTGCAAAAGTTCAAAAACCTTCCCAGAACCTTTCTTTGAAACAGTTTCAGGAACGCTTCATCGGATGTTGCCATCGTTCAAGCTTCTGCGCCATACGTTAGGACGGGCATGGTGAGAGCCTTGTAGAGCGTAAGTTTTGTTCGTTGAGGGAGGACTTTACTACTCAATTGTCTTCTTAGTCCAAAGTAGCGTTTGTTGGCAAGAGAGATTTTAAGAAGGGCATTATTATCAGTGTTCATGCTGGGGTAGAAGAAATTATGGAACTAACTTTGTTAAATGCAATGGGTGAAAGGGCCACAGACATTTTCTTCGATATACCGAGTCCTCGAAGCTCGAATTTTTTAATGGGGAGCAAACGCGGATTTCCAGCAAAAAAAATTCTCAAAAATCAATGCGAATTTTGGGCAACCTCAAATTTATATAAAATTGCATACCCAAAATTTTTCAAAATTACACATTTGAATGAAAAATGTTAGACGTGAGGTATGAGTAACTTTCAATGAAGTTGCGAATGGATCTATATTATAAAAACCGAATATGCACGGGTATTATACTTAGAGCACCTTTCAGTATATATTGATTCACAAATTAGAGGCACGAATATGTTGCACGGTGTTATCTACCATTCACTTCTTCATACACGCTCTGAAATTTTTAAAAATTTTAAATATTATTTTGAGTATGAAAATTTGCGCACCCATTTTTAAATAAGGCAGAGAACTGACTCTTGTCACTGAGTGGAAAATTAAAAAATGTAAATCAAATTAGGAGTAATCTTCCCTCTAACATCAAACACAACTTATTTACGTTGCTTTAGCGGCACAGTAACGCTGGCGAGTTATCGCTACTATGAAATAAACTATTCTCCATACATTCGCTGCGTATAGATTTTCTCCACTAATCTACATAGCTTTAATTGCGCTTCCACACTTTGTCACTTGAAAAAGGAAAATTGCCTCCATATAGCATTGAGTAATACGTGAAATTTTTCATATGATTTTTTTTAAGTCGTAAACTTTTTCATCATGCAACAATTTTCTGCACATGGCAATAATTTTTTTATAACCAAAAAACCCGAAATATTGCCATTTTTCGGCCAAAGTTATTTGCGCTTTTTATTGCATTTTTAGCGCTTCCCCAAAATGCGACTCAGCTGTAGACACTTTGGAGGCATTCTAACTTTTTATGGCGCACAAATAAATAGAAGGCAACAGGGGCCAGCCGTAAATATCAGTCGTCGCCAACAACAGATCCGATAGCAACAGGAAGTCTAACAAAATACACCAGCAAGGCGTGGGAGGGTGCAAAAAATAATTTCATATATCTAAACATATACACATGCATGCATATGTATGTAGTTACAGTGAGTCACAGTAAAAGTACGTCCCCACAAAGATATTTGTATGTATGCACGTGCAGAGGAAAGTGAAATAAAAGCTGAGCACTGAGCAAAAATGTAAAGAAATCAGAGAGAGCTGAGGCATTTATTGTCTGGAAAAGTTCAGAAGTGACGCCAAGCAAGCCATTCAGTGATGCTGAAGATATTAATTTTTGCATGAAATACACATGAAAGGCGATCAGATTGGAGGTACTTTTTCCAATGGGGTTTTTTGACAGATCACACGTGACTACGGACAAAACTAAATACATCATTTTTTTCAGCATTCATTGACATTTCATCATGGAAAGACTTACGCCTCAACAAAGTTTACAAATCATAAAATTATATTACGAAAATCGACGCTCTGTAAAAAGTATGCATCGCGCGCTCAGGCCCACTTATTGTGTACAGCAATGAGCGCCATTTTTGGTTTAATGCCTACGTCAATAGACAAAATTTTCGTACTTGGGCTGAAGATCCACTCGAAGCTATTCAAGAACAACCATTACATTCATTGTAAGCAAGCATTTGATGCGGCTATGGGCTGGAGGAACCACCGGCCCATATTTCTTTAAAGATGTGGCTGGTGCCAAAGAAACAGTGAATGGTGAACGCTATCGCGCCATGATAAACGACATTGATATAAAGGCTTTTCCAATAATAGGTGTTACTTTGAATAGCCCGCTATTTCGGTAGACGTCACTTTTGAAGCTGTCATTTTTTGATATTTGACAATTAGAAACAACGCCATTAATAAAAATGGAACGATACCCGCTTAAACAACGCACTGAAATTATTAAAATTCACCATAAAAATGGTGAAAATTTGGCAGAGACGGTTCGTAAAACTCGAACAGTTTATGGTCATCGTGAAGCACCTTGTCGGACCGCAATACAGAAATTGGTGACAAAATTAGAGCTGTTGGGACAAGTTAGTGATGTGAAGAAGAAAACCCGCGAACGTCGCTCAAAAACAGCCGAAAATATTGTTGTTGTACCAGAAAGTGTTGAAGAAAACCCAGATTTGTCCATTCCTCGTCGTTCTTTGGAATTAGGCATTCCACAAACGTCATTACACCGTATGTTGCATAAAGATTTCGGTCTTAAGGCTTATAAAGTCCAGTTAACACAAGAACTCAAGCCGGCCAATCATCACCAACGTCGTGTCTTTCCTGATTGGGTCGTTGAAATGCATGAAAATTATCCAGAATTCCATCAAAAAAGTAATTGATGTAATGAGGCCCAAAAATTGAGTAATGAGGCCCATTTCCACTTCGGTGGCTTTGTCAACAAGCAAAATTGTCGGATCTGGGGCTCTGAAATTCCAAGAGTTATTGTTGAAACGCCTCTCTATCCTCAACGTGTGACTGTTTGGTGCGGTTTATGGTCCGGCGGAGTCATTGGACCTTACTTTTATCGAAAATGAAACTGGAGCAAGAGAGATCATTAACGATTTTTTATCGCCGGAATAGATGGTATTGATCTGGAAAACGTTTATTTTCAGAATGACGGCGCTACGTGCTACACAAGCAACGAAAACATTGATCTTCTATTGGAAAACCCCTTATGTGCCGGAAATTGAGCCCGTGATGATTTAGTAATCTCCACAACATTTGCTTTCAACAAGACGGCGCCGACACTACTTGCCATAAAGCCCGTGAGACCGGTGCGCAATTTATCTCTCGCCTCCCACCAAAATCATGTGATATCACACCTTTGCACTTTAATTTGTGGAGGTATGTAAATTTTTAATGCTTTGTGGATAAACGAGCTTCGATTACTAAAGTTATTCACGAGATAACGACCGAAGTCCTTCAGCGCGTCATTCAAAGTTGGTATTTATAGATTTTCGAATTGCGGCGCAGTTGCGGCGCCCAACATTTGAAAGGGATTATCTTTAAAAAATTAATGTCATGAATGGTTCGATACAAAAATAATAAAAATTGTCCAATCAATTTGAATTTTCGTCGTTGTATTTCAATGTAAAATCTGATACTTCTAAATTGATCACCCTTCAGTATCAGATGCAACAACAAAGTAGTGGCTTGTAAGATTGCATTCCGAGAATACGAATACAAAATAAAAAGCTCGCTGTGGTAGGCGAAACGTCGAAATGTTCTTAAACTCATGGAAATCGTCGAGTAGAGCCAGCACTTTTTCCATTGCCTAGAAATTGAAAATTGTCATGATGGAAAGAATAATGAGATGGCGCCTATCGTGGTCCCGTTACTTTGCTCTCAGCGAATTTGAGAATGAGTTACGTCGTTTCAGCACCAGTATGGCCAGATTACCATTTTCGTAACTTGACTTAGCATTTATTTTTGTTATTTAGTCTCGGAGTTTTAGTTCTTTCTTCATGACATGTTTCCAACCTGTTCGAATTAAAAGTAATGTCAATAATTTTGTAAAATATACATTTTTTAATAATTAGTGAAATAATTCACTCAGTTTTATTTAGATTTACTTTTTTAACATCTGGTGGCATTGCCCGCGATTGCAGGTGTTGTTGGTGTTCTTCTGCCTTCGGCAGTCAAATCTCTCTCTCGCTACTGCAGTGTTGCTTAGCTTTGGATATAAAAACGCACTAAAATGCCCATTCAAAGAAAATAACACAACAAATTTTTACTACATAAAGAACTTTGTATGCGTGACAAATTTTCTTTAGAATGTGCGTTTTTTTTAATAAATGTGTTATGCTTATGTACAATTTAATTTATGAGTTTTTTTTGTTAAGCGAGACTTTTTTATTAAGGCAACGACTTATTTGCTATAATTGAGGTTATGTAACTAGATAAGGTACTCTTTTTGTAAAAATGTCAGTATGGTTTCTTTAGCATTTTCTGCTATTTTGTGGCTTATTTTTACAATGAATACACCCTATGACCCACTAAGGACTGATGACCGGAAGAAACGATTACACCTCTATGGTTTTAATCCGTATTCAGTAAACTCAAACGCCTTTTAAAATTTGTAAAAAGGTTTTGAATTTTAAGAAGAGTTGAGAGAGGGACATTTACTATTCTTGCATAACCTTAAAAGGAGCAAAAAATTAAGTTCACACTTTTAAAATATCAAATTTTATAAGAACCCACAAATTTTTATTAGCACTAAAATCTTCTCAGAGTGGCCTTTTTTAACCTTCTTTTGTGTAATAATACAGTTTTTTTTTAACTTACAGTTTCGGTAGCTTTAAATTAAAAAAAAAAAAAAAACAAACACGAAACTACAAAACTTTCGCATTTTCGGTATAAAAAAAGCACTAAATTTATTGCGAAGAGCAAATGGTTGGCAATACTGCACAACTCGGAAAAACGTGACGTCACGCACTCTCTGATGGGCGCAATCTTTTTCTATCAGTCTTGGAAAATGGTTATGTTATTTCACTGTCAAAATAAAGCGATGAAATTCAGAGAACTCTTTACTTCGTCTAATTATGAATTGGTGTCTAAACATTTGTATCTCCAAAAGGCTCATTTCCACTATGAATTCTATTTTTAAAGTTTGTTTGTTTTCATAAAGTTTTTATGTTTATTAAGGAAGTAAAATGCCAAGTGAATATTTGTGCAATAAAAAATAGGTTTATTTTTCTCATGTCTGAAAAAAATGTCTTAAAATGATTTGTTAATCGAACTTGTGAGGCTCACTTTTCCTATGACTCACTGTGTATGCAACACCTTTACTGGCAAACAAAGCAATAAAAAAAATCAATAAAAGCGAAAAATATTACAAAAATAGGATAATAACGCAGAGGTGAACACATCAGCGAAAATCTGAGATGACAGCAGAGACAATTTTTTTATTACTTTAAAATTTATGTAATACCAAATTTTTAGCTATTATCGAAGGTCGAACCGAAGCAAAGGCAAAAAAAATAATATTAATATTTATAAAGAGTTCGAGTGGCATTAGTTATGTAGCTGAGTTTCCATGTTCCCCTTTTCTCCGCAATTTGTTTTTGTTTGTTTATTCATCCATTTTATGTGTGCGATGTTTTGCTGGTTCACTTGCAATAAAGCCGCAACAATCCGCGATTTAGTACAAATTGAATTTTCGCTCAAATAGCTAGCAACAATAAATGGCACAACAAAAAATACAATAAAGAAACGTAAAAAATTCAGTGTTATCTTTTGTTTGTTTGGATTTTATTTTCGTCAGTTGCGTCGCACACCCGCTCATATGAGTACTTTTTACCAGCTGCTCGAAATCGTTTAATGCGGCCAGCGATAGATACGCGGTTAGGACTATATTTTAAGCCGTGAATTATGGCCTATTGAATGCCTTCATTCACGCTGCGAAAAGTTGCCATAAATAGAGGAAAAATAAGTGTACCAAAAAGCGAAAAGAAAGAGGAGGTAAAGAGTAGAAAGAAAAAAGAATATTTATCTAATCAGAAAAAACGACTTCGTTAAATAGATGGAAAGCGTTGAACTCCAGGCACAGCCTAAGCAACAGCAGCGACAAGCCACCACTGACAAGCGTACAGATTTTGCGGTGCTCCCAAAAGAAATCCATTTCCATTTGAATGATTTTCAAAAGACAATAAACGACAATAGAATTACAGGCAGATTTTTGAGGAGATTAAGAATTGGAGAGGAGGGCGCTAGCGTTTCAAATACGTTATTGTGGCATGCTGCAAAATGCGCCTCCAAAATCGAGGTAGTAAAAATGTCGTTTATTGTTGGTATACGCATCATTTGTAACTGATAATGGCTGATGGGAGTATCAGCCACAGCCTTAAAGCTGATCAACAATTTTAAATTTCTATTTGAAATGGACGCGATTATAGACGTATTTTTCTAGTACATATTTCATTATATTTTTCACATTTTTTCGTTCAATTTTTTTATTGTTTTTTAATACCCTAAACTGTTTAACTTTCAGTTTGTGGTAGCGCCATTGCGGTCAGTTTAAGCCACATTACTATTAGCAACTAATGACGCAGAAGCCATCAAAACGATTATTGCTAAACTATGGCTGTTTTAAAAATAAAAAAGCAACGAACTGAATAATCTAACACAGACAAATTAAAAAAGAAATATGGTATTAAAATGGAGCGCTTAGTAAAATGATGTCAAGCGTGCATTTATAAACAGCTGCCGCTGTATTAAATTTAAGCGAAATTAAAATAATTTCTTATGGAAAAGTGTAGCGAAAACGTCACATATTTTGAAAATTTTTTCAGTCGAACAATGAAATAAATGAAAATTTTGAAAAAGTTCTTTATTGTTGGTTGGTTGGTTGGTTAAGGGGTTATATACCTTGTGTTGGACTAAGAAATCGGAAATTTTTTTATGGCATATTCTAAAAGTACATCATCTTAAAAATATAAATTCAAAAAATCATAAAGATCGGAGCACTAGAACGAAAGTTACAGACCGTGGAAGCGCGCGACCATATCCGTAAATGAAGTGCACGCAAAACTTTAGACCCGATTATCTCGAAGTCGTGTCTTTTGAAAATTACTGTCACGTTGATCATTATTGATCAAAAACTTTTTGACCGATTTGCATAAACTTTGTTTTTAATTATTCGAAGTTACAACCTCGTGAATCTGAACGGTTCACTTTTTATAAATACTTGCATAGTTCGCTGGAATAAATTTTTTTTCTTAATTTTTCAACCCCTCAAAAATCGTTTTTTGGTGCAAAGCGGTTTTCATATCGAGAAAAATTTTTTATGTATTCTTCGAGAGTTACCTTTCAGTATGATGTATGTCTCATTTGAATAAAAGTTATAAAACATATTTAAAAAAAATTATGACAATCGTGCATTTTTTCGAGCTCACAAGGTATATAACCCCTTAAAGTGGTTATTATTCCAAAATCCAACTAGCGCTTCCACACCATCTTTATTGTAGATATAGAAAAAATTTTATAAATTATTTTTTCTAAAGTAATTTGAAATAATTAGTTAATTTTGGGCATGGGAATACGTTTCCGTCTTTTCTTAACCAAAGTTACGACTTATTAAAACAACTAAGTAATACCTGATATTATGTGAAGTATGGCCATTGGAAGCTGTAACTTGACTCCATCTTTCAGGCAGGATACGGATTCCTCTGAAGAAAACTTCAAGTTCTTTTGAATTAATCCATTCATTGAGCCAGTTTGCGATGGTCTCGTAAGAAGTGAACCGTTCTCCAATAAGGGCTGACTGTATTGATTAAAACAGATGGTAAACCGATGGCGCAAGATTTCCCAATTCAGTCGCTCTAAATATTTCTGGGCCGATTTAGTAACGTGTTGCCTGCCGTTGTCATGCAGCAAAATCAGTTTTTTTTGTCTAACGTCCCATTCTGGGCGCTTTTCCTTGAGAGCTCGATTCAATCGCATTAGCTGTATTCGGTAATGATCGCCAGTGATGATTACAGATGGTTTAAGAAGTTCATAATAGATGACACCCTTTTGATCCCACCGGATACACAAGATAACCTTTGAAGCATGAATATTTTTTTTTTCGCTGTCGATGAACTCGGTTCACCTGGCAGGCTCCAACATTTTCGACGCTTAGGGTTATCATAATAGATCAATTTTTCATCGCCCCTGACGATGCGATGTAGAACACCTTTTTTCTACCATTCAAGAGGCATCTAACACGTCACCGATATCCCTCTCCTTCAATTGATGTGGCACCCAGTTACCTGCATTTTGAACCATTCCCATCTCGTGCAAACGTTTACCGACGGTTAATCTGTCAATATCGTATTCTTTCGACATATCTACAAGGGTTCGAGATGCGTCTTCATCCAATAATTGTTGTAGTCGAGCATCATCGAGTTTTTTCAGTGTCCCTTCGCGATCTTTATCACTCACATCGAATTTGCCACTTTGGAAGCGTCGAAACCACTCTTTACAAGTTGTATTTGATGGAGCGTGATTGCCGTAAATGTTGGTCAATATTCGACACGTTTCTGCTGCACTTTTCTTTAAAAGGTAATAATAAAATATTACTTCTCTGGTTTTTTTCGGGATGAACGTAAACATTTGCTTCAAACGAATGTCAAACACTTCGATCGAGACCTCACATATACACCTTCAAATCACCAGTATATTACTAGAGCGGACACAAAAACAGTATCAGCGGCGACACCTCTTTTACCATTACCCAATAAATTGAATAGTTAAATTAATAATCATATTAGTAGGCTTGAACTTATCCAGAAAGTGTTCGTCTGTCATGCTTTACCTTCTCTGCTTTTCATTCAACTAAAAAAATAAATAATTGGCGTGTTTAGTCAAGCCCCTCCTCCTATTTGTGTTATTTTTTTGATGGGCGAGGTAGGCTTCAAAATGCCTTTGCACTTACAGCGATCGTCGTCTACTACGTCGTGTGGTGTGGCCACTAAAACGATCCCTCCTCTCCTTCTGGGCAGACACTCTTCCCGAGACTTCTTTCTACATTACTTCGGGAGGGCCCAGAACGGCATCGATAAAGGACCAATTCTATTCACCCACGTCTGGGTCCACCATATTTGTAGCCAGCTTTCAAGCTGTAGACTCGTCTTCTTGTGTCTCTATCTGTGCGGCTTCGCTTTGTTGCACTCTATCGAGGTCAATATTTTTTTTCGTAGTACGTTCTCGATGTATTTCTTTACCGCGTTCCAGCATTTTGCTGATTATGTTGCTCAGCGTGATGTCGCCAGCTGCTCCCTCAGAGCATTTATTTCCGCGAGCCATCTGTTACAACTAAAAAACGTGTGTTCAGCGTCACCGCTCAAGGCTTCGCTGGGTATATGCACTTGGAATCGGTTACCTTGCCCATGCGGTATAGATATTTCCAGAAGCATCCGTGACCCGAGAGAAACTGAGTTAAGAAGTAGTTTACTTCCCCGAATTTCCTTTGGACCCATTTGTCAATTGATGGATTAAGTTCCGCCGTCCTTCTGCCACTCGGTTCAAACCACCACAGCATGGGATAGCATCTCCGATCTGAGAAGCTAGTGATGACGTGTTTCTTCTTGGAGTCCCACGCATCCATTCGTTCCCGCACCATGAGGTCGATGGGTATCGGAAGCTAATCACAAAAATTGCTGCGCCTGAGACGGTGCGGTAGGCTGAGGCAACTCTGAGTGCCGCTGTTCATTGCACAGCCTCCTGTGCTTTGCGCTTGGCGTTGCAGTTTATTCTATACTTCGTTGCCGTAGAGAAGAATTGAGTTTGTGGCCGCCATAAGTAGCTTTCTTTTTCTCTGTGTTGGCCCTCCGATGTTTGCCATTAATCTAATATACTTAGCATACCCTGGGACCTTTGCTGCTTTGGTAGTAGCAGTCAAGTTGAATACCTAAGTATTTCACTACTTTTTAACTCACTAAGGACGTGTCGCCTATTTGCATGAACACCTCGTGTAGCATGTGATCTCGCGTCATAAGGATGACTTCGGTTTTATGTTTGGTGAGTTCGAGGCCATGGTGCTCAAGCCATATCTGCGTCCTTATCATAACTTGGTTCAGCTTCCTTCTAGCGTCCTCAGTGTTCCGAGCTGGTATGACCGCCGCTATATCGTCCGCGTATCCCACTAGATATGGATCTTCTGGCATTTCTATGCTCAATATCTCATCGTAGCTCAGATTCCAGAGATCGGGGCCAATAATAGATCCTTGAGCTGTGCCAGACGTTATCGCTTTTATTTGCTGGCCATTTGGTGTGTCGTACAGCAGTTCATGCTCACTCAGGTAGCTCTAGAGAATCCTTTGCAGGTATGCAGGTATTCGAAACCTTTCTCGTAGTGCCTTTGTAATGATTATCTATCGTAGGCTGTTAAAGGCACTTCGTACATCAAGCGTTGTCAGGACGGTGATGCAGTTCGGGTAGTGGTGTCTGCATTGAACGCTGCTTACCACCTCCTCTATTTCGCCAAGCGTTGATTTTCCACATCGGAAACCATATTGCCTTGCTTACAATCCACCCGCACTCTCAACAGACTCTGCAAGCCTGTGCTGTATGAGTTTCTCAAGCAATTTCCCGGCGCTGTCCAGCATGCAAAGCGAACGCCAAGCTGACGGTTTCGCTGGATCGCCCTTACCCTTACGGATCAGCGTCGGTTTCTGTATTTTCCACAACTTGGGGAAGAAGCTTTAAGCAATGCATGCATTGTACCAGGTATATACCTATGAAATAAGACTATCAGTTATTAGTCCATAGACGTCGCTAGGAGTATTTTTAAACCTTCCCAAATGTCTTGTTTTTTTCGTCTGTCATCTGTCAACAATATTCAGTTCATTGTTTGTTCCGTTTCATACACCAATGCATTTTTGTCGCTCTTAAAAATGTCGAATTTCGTACCTTCAAACTACGATTTGCGGGCATCGTTAATTTTCTGTTATCAATTGAAGAAAAACGCTTCTAAAGCTCATCAAATGCTTACAGAAGCTTATGGTGGACATGCTCTAAGTAGAGCACAGGGCTTCAGGTGGATTGAAAAATTCCGAAGTCTTGATTTTAGCGTGGAGAACGAGGGCCGTGGCCGACCACCGAAAACGTTTGAGGACGTCGAATTGAAGCATTGTTGGAAGAAGATGATGGTCAAACGCAAGAAATGATGACAGAGCAATTGGGAGTGACCCAAAAACCATTTCCAAACGTTTGAAAGACATGGGCATGATTTTAAAGGTCGGAAGATGAGTGCCGCATGAACTGTCTGAAAGGCAGCAAGAGAACCGAAAAACCACTTATGAAATGCTGCTCTCCCGGTTCAAAAAGAAGTCTTTTTTGCATCGAATCGTTACGGGTGATGAAAAATGGGTGTATTTCTCCAATCCCAAGCGTAAACGATCGTATGGTCCGCCCGGCCACAAGCCAAAAACAACGGCCAAACCAAATCGCTTGGGCCGCAAGGCAATGCTGTGTGTTTTCTGGGATCAGCGTGGTTTGATTTAGTACTAGCTATTAAAACCAGGTGAAATAGTTGACGGCGCACGCTACTTACGACAATTGGCCGATTTGAATAGCGCTATACACCGAAAACGGCCAGAATAGGCCGATCGGCGTCACAAAGTAATTTTTCTTGATGACAATGCACCGCCCCATTGAACAAGAGCGACCCGGGAATTGGTGGAGAAGTACGATTGGGAACCGCTGGTGCATGCGGCTTACTCACCAGACTTGGCGCCTTCCGATTATCATTTGTTTGTATCGATGGGCCACGCACTTTCCGAGCAGCGCTTCAATTCTCACGAAGAAGGCAAAAAATGGCTCGATGATTGGTTTGCGGCCAAAGACGGCCAATTTTTTTGGCGCGGCATCCACAAATTGCCTGAGATATGGGAAAAATGAGTCTCTAGCGATAGCCATTATATTGAAGATTAAATTTGTAACCATTTTTTTTTTTGTTTTAAAGCCGTCGAGCATCACATCTGGTCGGCTTTCAGCCACAAGTTTGAGAGCTTCAGCTGGGATGCAATCTGGGCCTGGAGCTTGGTTTGTTTTGAGGCTCCTCCTGCAGTTTCATGCCGACTAGATATTTTTTTATGAGGAACTTTTGTCATTGCTGCCGAGAGGCGACCGATATTACAAAACACCATTTTTCATTTTGGTGTTTCACTTTTCAGCCCATGTGTTATGTTACAAATGATTGGCTAAATTTTCATATCACAATTAACGACTTTGAAGGTACGAAAAATCGCCTTTAATTCCACTTGAATCGCCAAAAGCACTCCAGACACCCTCTACCATCTGTTAAAGTCATATATAATATATCCACAATTTTTGCGCCGAATCTCATGAAATTATGCCACGTACTATAGAAATGTAAAAATAGTCGAATTTTTTAATTTAATTTTTCTTCACTCTGTAAAATTTTCGTTTCAGGAAAGTTTAGAATCGAGAAAAACTCCAAGAAATTTGGCCTCTTTTGACTGCTTGGACAATTGCCACACCCTGAATAAAATCGAAATTTCACAAAACAGAATCGATACCATCTGCATACATACATCAATAACTAATTGATACCAGCAGCCAGTGAAATATAAACTCAATTTGTCAAAATTCTGCTGATATTAGCAAAGGCCACACAATCCTACCAAATCATTGACAACTCACAGCCTTTTTACACTTCAGCGATTTTTATGTGACCCCATTTAACTGCTGCACCCCCGCCATGTCAGCCATCATTTATGATAGCTGTAACAGTAGTGGCCAGCCTATCGTTTGAGTGACATCGCCGAGAGAAAATTAAATTTGAGCCGCAAATGATGCGGTGGACCGAATGATGAACAATGTGTGTGGGATTTCCAATTAAATTGAAACGAGCAGCTGGTTAGAAACTCATTTTCTTTACTACGCATGTTTATTGATGTAACCGCATTTTACGCAACCCTTTGGCAATTGTTCTTGTTCAATACATTGTCATATACGGCTGTAGTTCAACAAAATTCAATTTCTACCATATTTTTCTTTGCCATATAAATACCCGAGCTCGAACATGACAAGTTTGTGCACTATTCGTTATTTTTTTTGCATACATACATACAAATACATATAAAATAAAAATATCTACACCATGTAACCATATGTTCTCCCGCATTGTATTTTTTTATAGGTATATGTATATGTAGATATGTACGCATTTTTTCACATTTGTTGCAAATTTGGTTTGGCTTGCATTTCTATTTTTGTATAATATTTTATGAAAGGGTAACAAAGCATGGCATGAATTGTGTTCATGAGTGAGTGAGTGAGTGAGTGAGTGAAGTAAGTAGCCCACAATTGCACGCACGTGCACACATCCAAATACATATATTCGTGCGAATATGACAGTGTCTGGGGTGCACACACCCATTCACACGCGTTAGCTTTAAAATCCTTAACAACGGGTTTTCAATACTTCACTGTTATTGGGTCGTTGGTTGAAAAGATATCGAGTGAATTCTCATATTTTGTGTATTTTATGTGAACATTTGTGGAATATGGTGAAAATGTTGCCGCAAATTGTTTTCGTGCAGCACAAAAGTTTATGTTATATTGTTTGGTTATGCATAGATGTACACTTGTGTTCCGAATAATAGCAGCGCGACTATGGGCGGATGAAAGCATGCCTACCAATTGGTATTTAAGTGAGCTCTGCCCAATCCATAAGAAGGGCGATCCTGTAATTTGTGCCAATTACCGCGGGATTAGTCTTCAAAATATCGTCTATAAGATTCTAGGGAGCGTATTGTGTGAAAGGCTGAAGCCCACCGTCAACCAACTGATTGGACCTTATCAGTGTGGCTTTAGACCTGGAAAGTCCACCCTCGACAAGATATTCAGAGTACGCCAAGTCTTGGAAAAGACGCATTGAAAGGAGAATCGACACACACCATTTTTTCATTGACTTCAAAGCCGCATTCGACAGGACGAAATGGAGTTACTGATATGCCACGATGTCTGAATTTGGTATCCCTGCAAAACGAATACGGCTATGCAAAATGATGTTGCTCAATACCAGTAGCGCCGTCAGAATTAGAAAGGATCTCTCCGAGCAGTTTGCTACCAAACGAGGTTTCAAACAGAGTGACTCGCTGTCGTGTGACTTCTTTAACCTGATGCCAATCACAATTTTTTATAAGAACGTACAAGCGCTCGCAGGCGTACCGCGCTTTTAGTTCTGCCTATATCGAAATGGATGAAGAAGCAAAGTGAGTGGGTCTGGTGGTGAACGAGGATAAAACAAAGTACCTCCTGTCATACTACTTTGGACTAAATAGGCAATTGAGTAGTAAAGTCCTCTTTCGACGAATAAAACTAACACTCTACAAGACTCTCATCATGCCCGTCCTAACGTATGGCGCAGAAGCTTGGACGACGACAACATCCGATTAGACAACATCCGTACTTGAGAGAAAGATTCTGCGGAAAATTTTTTGACCTTTGCACATTGGTGACGGCGAGTATCGTAGGCGATGGAGCAATGAGCTGTATGAGCTTTACGATGACATAGACATAGCGCAGGGAATAAAAATTCACCGGTATCGTTGACTGGGTCATATCATCCGAATGAATAAAAACGCTCCGGCTGTAAAAGTATTCGATGCGATGCCAACTGGCGGTAGCAGAGCAAGAGGAAGGGCTGGCTTTAAAACATCGGTGCATAAATGTTTGAAACTTCCGCGTCGCAGATACCACGCTTCACATCCATACAGTAAAACGAATTTAACATTCGAATAAAAATTTCGTAGCTTGATGCGCGTCATCAGTGGTTTGGACACCCAGATTGTTTTGGGGCTTACAAAGGCTGGTTCTGGCATCGTCTTTTGATCCATCCTACAGTGTGATTTGGCTTCTTAGACAGATGAAGCTGTTGACGTTTTCAATTGGTTCTCCTTAAATTGTGAGCGCAAAGTTTTAATTTCCACGGCTTTAGATTTTCCAGCATTGATATGCAGTCCTACAATTTTGGCTTGGAAGCTTACATCATTAAGTTTGCTCCGCATGTGCCCGCCATGTCGTTATTAGAAAGCGCTGTCATAGGCGTAGTCAAGGTCGTCTAGATGTTCCATACCGATAGAATTCCAAAGAATTACCCTGCCTGTGCTAGTATCGAAGGCGTTGCTTAGTACGTCGTCAATGATTATTGAAAATAGAAAAGACAATAGTATACAGCCTTGTTTGCCATCAGCCACAAGTTAAATAGCAGGTTTGCCACCAGCCACAGGTTGTGTAGCACTCGGCATTTGAATTTCATGCATTGGGCCTGAATAAAACTGAAAATTTCATGTGAAACTCCGCGTTGCTTGAGAGCGTCCCAATTATTTTGATGTCACAACCTATTAAACGCTTTCTTAAAGTCCCCAAAAACAACGTCAAAGGGCTCCTGCAACTCGTTAACTTATTCTGCAATAATTTGAAGTACGGCTATTTGATTTAACCATTATTTCCTTGACCTAAAACCAGCCTGTTGCTTGCGTAGTGAGTGGTCGATTTTGTCGAAAAATTATTGAAATTAAAAAAGGAAATAGTCAAAATTTGTCAATATGTGAAATAATTTCGGGGGGTTTTATATTTTTGTAAAAATTTAAAAAAAAAATTAACAATTAGTGAAAACTTTGTGCTGCCATTATTGTGAACACAAGTGTATATTGGTAACATTTGTAAAAGTATCATAGCAGCCACTTTTCACTATATTGAACTTTCGAAATTGGGGTTGAAAAAGGGTTTTCACTTCCTTGCGCTCATAACAGCTTGGGATAATTGTGTGTGAACGCTTTAATATCATTCACCATCGAATTTTTTTCGTTTAGATCAATACAAAAGTGATTACAGGGTCCGGCACTCAATTCAAAGTAAAAAGTGTGTGAAAATAATACAAAATTAAGAATCAATTTACCTTTTCTCGATATGACCACCTTTTGCCTTGACAAAGGCTAATCTATTAAAGCTGGTGTTGGTAAATCAGCTGATTTGTGTTTTTTCTTTCGCCGTGTCCATGTGGCTGTGAGCTCGGAATGAAACAAGACGAATTCATTATTTGTTTGCTAGTTTCCCAATACTTTGCTTTGACAATCAAGTATGCAGAGCATTGTTGTTGGCCTAGTGCCAGCACCTTTAATGAATGCGCTTTGGCCTTGACTATGGCCCTAAGACGATCAAGAAACGAATTACAAGTTGCCCGAGTGTGACTTGCAGGTATTTTGGCTCACTCACAGACAATGGTTTTTTTCAGCACCTCGCGACTTGAGAATCTTTTAATTCGGACCTTGCTCCCCAAAATGGCCCCAAAAGAATGATCCATCAGATTGCCGTCAGGTGTATTTTAGAGCCATTGTGTGGACGTTATAAAGTTCGGAACGTTGTTTTTTAGCCATTCTTGGTTCACTCGAGCTTTGTAAGACGGTGCCGAGTCCTGTTGAAATGTCCCTGGTCTGCCACCGAAATGTTTGTCCGCCTACGGACTCAAAGCATCATCCAGAATACTTTCTCGATAATATTTCGCATTTGCCTTGTCGCCAGGCTAGATGAAAAGGATTGATGAGCGGGCATCTGCGGTTACAGCAGCCCAAACCATTGCCTGTGGCGAGTGCCGCCTCTTGGATGCCAATCGATGACTCAAATTCTCGTATGAACGGTCGGTCAAATAAACCCTATCGTTTTGGGAGTTTATGAATTGCTCAATTTGAAAAATTGTCTCATCAAAAACACAATGTTAGGAAATTAACCGCTTTCGGCTAAGCAAAGCAACTCCTTTGCTCTCTCAAGTCTGACTTGTTGCTGCTTTGATGTGAGATCATGCGCTTTTTGGATCTTGTAAGGCTTGACTTTGAGATAATTTTTCAGTATGCGGCGGATGCTACGGTCAGATATTTTGAGTTCTTTCACCATTTGGTTGGTACTTCGTCGGTAAGTCGCCCGTAATCACCAGCGCAAGTGGTCTAAAGTTGGTTACACTTCAAGTGCCGGACCCTGTATTTCTTTTATTGGTGCACGCATACAGTTTTCTGTGCATTGCAATTATGTCTCTTTAAGTGAGTCCCTTATAGTTTTGCTGATTTGCCAGTAGTTATTGAGGGTCCCTGTATGCTTCACAGAATATTTTTTGATTTAGAAGCAAACTGGTATGCGAGTACCTAAATTGGATGCCTAAATTGTTTCCAATCGGATCCTCCTACTCCAAGCGCATGCTATCAAATGTGGCATGGACGAGGAGTAATATCTGGAGACAAGTTTCAATAAATCTCTTCACGATTAGTTCGAAGTTAAATGGAAAGCTTAATAACAGAGTCTACCCTGAGAAACTCTCTATGAAGTGTAAACTTAGACTTCACTTTCATCTATGAACTGCTTACTGGCACAATACCTTTCAGAAGATAAATATTTGGTCTGATGGACAAGCGGCAATGAAAGCCTTAAGCTCACTGATTGCGTGCTCGAAATTAATCGAATAGTGCCTGACTTCTCTTTCGGGATCATCTGAGTATTTCGCTGTAATGCTTGTAAAGGTTGATCAATTTAGATGCATGGGATTTTAAATTGAAATAAAAGCAACGAAAATTCAAATTGATGGGCAATCTTTATTATTTTTGTGTAGATCCATTCATGGCATTTATTTTTTAAAGATAATCGCTTTCAAATGTTAGCCGTAACTGCGGCGTAGTTCGGCCATCCGTAAACACCAATTTTGAATGACTCGCTGAAGGACTTCGGTAGGTATCTCCTGAATAACTTTAGTAATATTGGTTACCAGGGCTTCAATCGGTTTATTATCCTGGTTTATCCGCAACGCATTTAGACTTTGAAAATAAAAGTCCAAAGGTCACGATCTTGATGGCCAACCCACTGGTAAGAAACCAGAAATAAATTTTACACCGAAACGACGACGCAGGAAATCGATTGTTTCACGGGCTATATGACAAGTAGTGCCGTCTTGTTGGAACCAAATTGCGTGGAGGTTGTTGAGATTACAGGCTCCAATTTGCGGCATCAAAAAGTCGTTTATCGCGACCATTCACTGGTAACGTTCCAAAGATGATACAATTACAAGATTTGGCCATCCGAAGCAGCGGAATTGTGCCCCTCATTTCACAGGTATTCCTAACGCGACGACATGCAGAATGCAGAGGTGTGGCGAAACTATATTAAGACCTTTACATGACTCTCTGCGACTTTGAAGCACATCAAGTATGTCGAGCAGAGAGATAGCGAGGAGAGATAGTGGCAAATAGATGAGGAATAAATATACCGAAAGAAAGATTTTCGCCCCACACCATTACCAAAGTAGCAACCCATATATGGACACAAACTCGCGAAAGACACTCACCATGCTAAAGACTGATTGGCTCCGATTAGAGGCTTGTGTGAACCGATTGGCTCTTAACAGAATGAATGTTAAAAAGCTACTGATTATACCGAGTGATCAAAACGTTCTCAGGATATATTCAGAAATTTCATAATATAATAGAAGTTTATTTCTCCAAAGTGATATTATCGCCTTTAAAGTGCTGCCCATCAACTGAAACGCACTTACACCGGTGGTTAATCCAGCTTTCTGAAACAATATTTTTGGTATAGCCACCAGAGCCGTCTTCAATTGTTTCATTACTTCCTTTCGGCTGTTAAAACGCGTTCCTCGTAGACGTTTTTTTGACTCTATCAAACAGAAAAAAATCGCAGGTAGTCATATCAGGTGAATTTGGTGGCAGTTGGATGGTATTCGTTTCGTTCTTGGACGAAAATTCACGGTAAAGATGTTACCGTGCGGACGGTAAGTTACCAAAGTACAAAATTCACGAGTTGTTTCTTACAAACCTTTCTTTCATCTCATAACGTCCAAATAATAATCCTTATTAACTGTCTGGCCATCTGTCTAAATTTCTTGGTCTATAATACGAAACCTTGTAATCCACTTAAACCAAAAGCATCGCTTACTTTTTCAAATGAAAATGATGGGGTTTTTTCGGTCTTGGTTCATTCGGAACTTTCCACTCGCTCGCCTGATGTCCGGATTGCGTATTGCACTCATTAGCCCACGTCTTGTGTTCAGTAATGATGGTTTATATGAATGTTGGGTCAGATTCAGACTTTTTTGCATAAATTTCAGGTCCTTTGAAACCAACTTTGCAGCAACACGACGCAAACTCAAATCTCTAATGGCATGACTTTAGATGTAAAGCTCAAGTGGAAAGAGCACGTGAAAATCAAAGCTGCTGAGCTGAATCTAAAGACGCAAAAACTCCAATGGCTTATTGGCAGAAACTCTGAGCTATCAACTCAAAATAAACTCCTCATTTACAACCAAGTGCTAAAGCCGGTGTGGACGTATGGTCTTCAATTATGGGGATGTACTGCAAAGACCAACATCGACATTATACAGCGCCTCCAAAATAGAGTAATCAGGGGAATCGTTAAAGCTCCCTGGTACGTGCGTAATGAAGATCTGCACAAGGATTTAAATTTAAAAACCGTCTCAGACACAGCCAATTTCTGTGCAGTTAAGCATGCTGAAAAATTAAAAAAACACATTAACGCAGAAGCTTCCGTACTAAGCGATGAAGCAACTGTAAAAAGAAGATTGAAAAGAAAGAAACCTCAAGACTTAGTTGTCAATATTGTTTAAGCTACTTCAAATTGTGAAATGAAAATTACTTATTAGTTTCATACTAGGTGTAATCTTTATGGAATGTAAATAAAAAATTTATAACATTTCAATAAAAAAATAATAATTTCAGTGTCCTAAATGGAGCCAAGATGTTTGGTGACATCTTGAGGACCTGGACTTCGCCGATGGTATCTGCCTCCTCTTTCACAAACTCTCTGACAAGCAAGCGAAGGGGGGCAAACTAGTCGCGTTAGCATGCACTGTCGGATTGGAGGTCAACATCGCCAAGTCCAAGGCCATGATAGTTAACCACAATAACGCAAGGCAGATATTGGTTGACGGATGTCTGGTGGAATTCGTTGAAAGCTTCTGCTACCTCGTCTTTAGCATCACGGCAGATGGTGGAGCAGATGAAAATGTCAACTGCAGGCTAAAAAAAGCAAGGGTATGGGCGAGTTCGCAAAACTCCAGACGCACTGAACTACGAATATTCGGGTCATGCGTAAAGGCAGTATTGTTGTACGGAAGCGAAACATGGCTGGTCTCTAACACCATCACACAGAGGCTACAATCCTTCATCAACAAATGTCTTCGCATCATCTGCAGAATATTCTGGCCAAACACCATCAGTAACGACGCGCTATGGAGATTAACGAGCGAGGAACCCATCCTTAGGCAAATCAAACGCAGAAAGTGGCGATAGATAGGTGACACCAGATAGCATCACTAGAAAGCACTGGACTAGAACCCGCAAGGGAGCAGAGGTCGCGGTAGACCAAAAACCACTTGGTCGATGCTGCGGGAATTAGCAGATGCCGACATCTCATGGGACGGTGCAAACACAACAGCACAGAACCGTGTACGATGGAAGAGTCTTGTCGACGCCTTATTCTCCCGAGAGGAGTGAATAAGGACAGCTCTGCCAGCTCTTCGACTGTTAATTTAGGGTTACTGATCATCTTTTCTTTCATCAGCTTTCGATGTCGATGACCCGCCACGCCGTTCGTCATACTCGATGAACTCATGATCTCTTCTGACACTCGTAAACGGCGGTTTTCTTTAGAGTATCATTAACGAAACAGTTTCCCAACATTTCTAAGGTCTGCGCACCATTGAATCCCTTTTTAACTCAAAATTTAATACAAACTCGTTTTTGAACATTCAAATCCATTTTAAAACTGTAAAAAATCGAAAACAACTGCAGTGGTATATTAGATTTGCTGAAGATGGCGTAACTTTTACAAATGTCAAGGGACGGCGATAAAAATGTTAACCACAGACGTGGCAACCTAACCCAAAAACAGAACTCAAATCAGTTGAGTTAGAGCGTCAGCTGGCGGTCGTACCGGAAACTTTTTGCTCAAGCTGGTATTAAAGTAGTTTATTTTGATTTAGTTTCCTGCGTCTTAAAAATGTGTATGCATTCTTTTAGTCACTTTTTTGCCGATTGCAGTGCCCATGACGGCTAACCGGAAAGTAACAAATTTTCTAATCAAATCTCTGAAAGCATGAAAAATAAATTCGAAGCAAAATAAAAAAGGAAATGTTTGTGGACATAAGAAAAAAACTCTGCTTTCTGCTATGTTCTGCTTTTCTTCTGTTCATTTTATTATTTTTTTTCAATTTTTTTTTTCAAATTTTTGTTGCCTCGTTGGATCGTGCACATTATTTGCATATCGCATTACACTCGCTTGCAAGCGTACAATGGGCACACACTCACAAACGCAAACACATGCGCTTGCAAGCTTAAAGCTGGAAAAAATGTAATGCGTGCAAGTAGCTTCACTTAACATCCGCTCGAATGCCAGGATATCTGCATGTCAGCTTGTGGCGCGTCCGACTGCATACGACTAACTATATATATATGTATTTCTTTTATTCATAAACACACATGCGTGTGCGATTGTGAATGCTGCTTTACATTTCTGGTGTGTGTGTGTGTGTGTGACTACTTTGTCGGTCATTGTTGTCGGTGGTCCTTTGTGTCAGTGTCCTTTGCACACACTTCCGCCGATTCACTTCACCGCAACACTTTGCTCCATTTCGTTTCACTTTTCCGCCTTCTATGCGAATATCTCCTTCACTGCTTCTACACATTTCCCTTCCACCACACTATCTACCGCTATTCACATTCTCCATCAACACATTGTACTCTTGGCCTCGCTTTTGATTTCATTACAGTTTGCTTTCTCTGTTCTGACCATTGCTTGCGCTGTGCGCTCATGAGCTTGCTTTGTTCCGACCTCGCCTTTTATTATTTATCGCTTTGCATTTTGTCCTTGTTATATTATTGTTGCAATTCACATTGTTGGCCAGTTCAATGGCTCGTTGACTTGCTGGTCCTTTGGTCCTTTGGTTCGCTGGGTCGCTTGCCAAGTCTGCGACATTTTGTACTTCGCATACAAAATACTCGTCGTTTGTCTGTCGCCATACTGGCAGTCGTAACGGGCGCGGAAACTAGTAAGCAGCATTTTGCTTATTGTCAACTGCATATTTGGACTTTGTTGTTGTAAAATTATTATTGTTGTTGCCGTCGGCTAACTGCGCGCTCGGATTATGCTAGAGTGCTTACTCAGACATGCATGCAAAATTTGTTAAACGTAAATATGCATTTAAATTACAAATATTTATTTGTTGCTGTAGCTGGCTTTGGTTTGGCTGCTACGAGTAAGCTACGAGCCACAGCTTCAACCACTACGATGCCATTGCCATTCGTCGTCTGCTATGCCGTTGCTGTTGCAGTTAGTTGTTTCATATTTTTTTGTCCGCTTCATATATGCCTCCGCATACGCATGTTGCGCCTTTAATATAAGATTGCGGACATATAAATATAAACACCTAAAAACATTTCAATTTTGGCTGCATTACTTTTTACATTTGGCCGCCACAGGCTTTAATGTTTGGTTTTAGTTAAAAGCTTAATAAAAAAACGCTCAGTATGTTTTTTGGTCAGAGAGAAAATATTTATGATAATTTCCTATATTTTCAGTTAGTGTCCTCTATTCCAGAAAAACAAAAAATATTTTTACAAATACCAAGAAATTTTATATTGGCTCGTGGAATAAGTTCATAGCGTTTTTATATTTGTTGGACATGCGCCTAGTCAACCTTCAACAGCATCTACTTTGGCAGGTGCTGCTGATAAGAAAATCCCCGCATCAACATCCACACAATCTAATGAAGACCGACCTTTCCTGGCTCCTAGGCCAACGTCGGAACATTTAGAATCCGGTCATGAGTCAATGGACTCCTCTGATACCGACACCCTGTGTGGAGACAACAATAGTGTTGTCTCAGAAAAATCCGGATGCACGGTCAGACCTTGGTAAACTGAACCTAATATCCGGCTTCGTCAAAATGAAGTCAGCTGAGAAAAGGCGTTTCAAGCAAGCGATGGCAAGTGGTCACTCTAGAGAGAAGGCTCTGGAAATAGCAAGAAATGCCTCCACGGCGAAAAGAGTGCGCTCGGAAGAGTCAGCCAAAGAAACGCCAGGTGGCAAAAAACCCAAAACGTCTTCGCACGTGGGAAGGCCAACTTTTAGCCAAGTGGCTAGCATTGTTCGGCTGGGTATTGTCCCTTCTGATCTAGCTAAGTCACCTTTTAACAAAGAACAATTGGTTCTTATTCAAGAAACGGTTATTGACGTAATGATCGAGGTCGACGACAATAACAAGCCAGTATTTGAGGGTGCAATACACAGGAACGGTTGGTTGCTGTTTCTTTGCTCCAATAATGACACGGCCAAATGGATGCGAAGCAATTTCGATCTTATTAAGAAGAAATGTGGGTTAGAAATGATGCCCGTGGAGGAAAATGATTTTCCTAAAACGTTCATCGTGAGGGGTTTCTTCCCACAGAGTATTGAACTCTCTAACGAGAAAATTCTTGCGACCATTGGGGTCCAGAACAATCTGGCAGCCAAACACTGGAAAGTGATCCAAAGGTCGACCGAAGGTGCCTCACTTCACCTTGTCATGACGGTTGACGACGAATCGCTGAGTAAGCTAACAGAGCTGAAAGGCAAAATTGCATATCGCTTCGGCCATGTGCGCCTTATCCTCAAAAACAACAAAGCGGGGGTAAAGGCAGAGGAAAGCGTTGGTACAGCAGAGCCACTGGGCGCGCAAGAAGTACCTGCCGCAACATCCATAAGTAGTGCTGTTGGGCATACTGATGAAACGGCACCCAAAGAGGTGGAGAAACCCTCAACAAGCAAAGCGGCGTTAGAGCGACAAAACGCGATAAGGGTCGTGAAAAAGGCTACCGCTGCAGCTCGGCACACACAGGTGCCAAAGCAAGCAAAACCACGGCCGGTGGGGGGTCATAAGGACCACAAAAACAAGGGACCTCGGGGCGCAAGGCTCCAGCACCTTGTGGCAGAAAATAGCCAAAAATGAGCACATTGAAGGTGCTACAGGCGAACTTGCACCATGCCACAGGAGCATCAGCCACCATGTGCAAGAGATTCGCCGAAGAAAAAATATCCATAGCTCTACTGCAAGAGCCGTGGGTATTTGGTGGTCAAGTTAAAGGACTATCTAGCAAGGAATGTAAGTTGGTTTATTATCACTGTCCGTGTCCAAGGGCTGCGATAATGGTAGACAATAACACTAACTACTTTCCACTTTCAGAGTTTGCCAGCCAGGATCTGGCAGCTATCCAAATAGAAATCGCAACGGAAAAGGGGACACAGGAAATTGTTTGTGCGTCTGCCTACTTCCCGGGCGATTCCAACGATATACCTCCTGTAGAGGTGCAGGCGCTTATTGAGCACTGTCACTCACGGAACATACAGTTCGTGATCGGATGCGATGCAAACGCGCATCACTGTATCTGGGGCAACTCGGATGTCAACAATAGAGGTGAGTCTCTCTTAAATTATCTGTTAAGCAAAAACGTAAACATTAGTAATAAAGGTACTAAACCTACGTTTATTAACGCTATTAGAGAGGAGGTACTAGACCTTACTCTAACAAGCCCATACATTGCTAACTTTGTGAGAAATTGGCATGTGTCTGACGAAGCCTCTTTGTCAGACCATCTACACATAAGGTTTGATCTACCAGGTAGAAGTGATCTCAGAAATGAGGTCTTCGATCCTAAAAGAACAAATTGGAAACGATATCAGGAATTACTAGAATCAAAGGTCGATTCACTGCCTATCAACATAAGTTCTGTTGGTGAACTAGATGAGGCAGCGTTTCAACTAAGTGATACAATAATTTCAGCATACCACGAAAGCAACGTAGTCAAAACACGTAATGTGACTAGAAAGGTCCCATGGTGGAATGATAAGCTTGTCAAAATGCGTAAAGAAACAAGACAACTTTTCAATCGTTGTAAACATACAAAGGTATGGGACGACTACAGGGTTGCTCTAACAAATTACAACAAAGAATTGAGAAAGTCTAAACGCGAGTCATGGAGAAGATACTGTGAAAGTATTATCGAGGCGCCAGAGGGCGCCAGGCTCCATAAAGCTTTGTGCAAGGAACACTCAAACGGTGTTACAACTTTAAAAAGACCAGATGGGTCGTATACAAAAAATCGGAAAGATACTTTGGAATATATGCTTCAAGTACACTTCCCGGGATCTATAGATACGTCATCGACAGTGAGGGATGATCAGTTAACACCAGACCAAGGGGTCGTGGCTAACAAAAAATCCTGGAGTCTGTCAGGACGTATCTTTACCCCAAACAAAGTACGGTGGGCCGTTGGGTCCTTCCAATCATTTAAAGCACCAGGGGTAGACGGTATTTTTCCAGCCCTCCTCTTACGAGGGATAGAAATACTAATATAATAAAACCACTTGTTGCCATTTTTAGGAATAGCTTTAGTATGGAATACATACCAAACGTTTGGCGTAAGGTCAACGTGATATTTATTCCAAAAACGGGCAAGAGGTCCAGTGAACTTCCAAAGTCATATAGACCTATTAGTTTAACTTCGTTTCTCCTAAAAACAATGGAAAGATTGGTGGATCTTCACATTAGAGAAAATCTAGAAAAGAACACACCCTTGCATAAATCGCAATACGCATATAATAAAGGGAAATCTACAGAAGGAGCTCTTCACTTCCTCGTATCAAAGATAGAGAAAGCTCATTATTCTAAGGAAATCGCCTTATGCGCATTTTTAGATATCGAGGGTGCATTTGATAATACAGATTATCGCTCGATTGATAGAGCATTACAAAATAAAAACATTGACAAGCCGACCATAGGGTGGGTAAAGGCAATGCTGGAAAGCAGAGAAATCAGCTCATCTCTAGGAGATGTATCAGTCTCAGTCAAAGCATTAAAAGGATGCCCCCAAGGTGGTGTTTTGTCACCTTTATTATGGTCCTTGGTTATTGACGACCTCCTAGTCAAACTAAGTGAGTTAGGCTTGGAGGTAATTGGCTATGCTGACGATATTGCAGTGAACATTCCTGGCAAATTCGACAGAACAATATCCAGCATTATGAATCAAACATTAAATTTCATTCTAAACTGGTGTCGTGCAGAAGGACTTTCTATAAATCCCAGCAAGACTATTATTGTACCTTTCACAAACAGATATAAGTTGGACCTTGGTTCAATTACTGTCGAAGGAACAAATATAAACTATTCCAATGAGGTCAAATATTTAGGAGTTGTTCTGGATAAAAGATTAAATTGGAACTCTCACCTTAAATCGGTGATAGATAAAGCCACCAGAGACATGTGGGCATGTCGCAGTCTCCTGGGGAGAACATGGGGTATTGACTCCAAAATGATTCATTGGATGTATACAATGATGATTCGACCAATCATTACCTATGCGTCCCTTGTTTGGTGGCCCAAAACCACACAAGAAACAGCCAAGAAATTACTGGCAAGTCTTCAAAGGCAGGCCTGTTTGTCTATAACAGGTGCCATGCGAAGCTGTCCTACAACTGCAATTGAAGCGATAGTAGGATTATCCCCACTGCATATATTCATATGGAAATGTGCAGCTAGAAATGCACTAAAAATGCAAATCTTGTCAAATAAGGAATACAGTGACTTTGGTCATATGAGTATTCTAAGAAAAATACCGGATAGCGATATTAGCTGTTCAGTAACAGACTACATGATTCCGAAACGGGTCTTCAATAGAAATTATGAGATAATTATCTCAGACCGTGATGAATGGGAAATTGGAGGACCTTGGGTTAACCCAAAAAGTCTGAAATGGTTCACTGATGGTTCAAAAACAAATACTGGAGTTGGTGCCGGGATCTTTGGACCCAACACAAAAATTTCAGAACCCATGGGCAAATGGCCCAGTGTCTTCCAGGCCGAAATCCAAGCGATTTCGATCTGTGCACTGACAAATCTAAAAAGGGGTATCAAAGGGGCCCACATAACTATATATTCGGACAGCCAAGCGGCACTGAAAGCACTAATGTCTCATTCTTTGGAGTCGAGACTAGTGGAAGAATGTGTAAACAATCTTCAAGAATTAAGTACAAAAAATACGGTTGTACTTTGCTGGGTTCCAGGTCACTCTGGAATCGAGGGTAACGAAATTGCTGATGAACTGGCAAGGGCTGGATCGACATCAGACCTTATAGGACCAGAACCATATTGTGGTATCAACTGGGCGGAAGCTAAATCTAGGGTAGACCAGTGGGAACATACTCTCAGAATAGCTTACTGGAAAGATAATCTGAAACTTCGTCAAGCCAAGAGGTTGGTTAGACCTTTTACCTACAAAAAGGAAGTGATTAACTTACGGAAAGTAGATATCAGGAAAATAGTAGGCTTTCTTACGGGCCACTACTATCTAAACTATCATCTTAACAGAATTCAACTTATCAGGGACACTGAGTGTAGACTCTGTTTTGAGGATGATGAAACAACGGAGCACTTATTGTGCGAGTGCGTTGCACTGGCTAGAACCAGAATGCAAATTTTCCACCGTGATCAACTGGATCCGGAAGAAATAAAGAAAGCTCCTATTACAGATATACTAAGGTTTATACGTATAGCAGAAAAATTGTTGGAAGAACATGGCTTTCAACCAACTCCTTTCCAAAGGCAGAGAACAACTAGGCAAACTAGAACCTGATGTAGTGGTCGGGTAACTTTCGCGGATGATCAGAAGGATCATCCATATTAAATTAGGTAGCTTGACACAAAAGATCTTTTAGGTCGCAGTGTCGGTCATTGGACCACCTACTAGGATAAATTATTATTATTATTATATTTTCTTTTATTTTGCAACGAGTTTTTTGCTGTTTGGCAAAGGGCAAGCATTCATTCGATACAGTTCTTTCTAGTCTACAAAACTATGTTAATTGTATTTTTGAGTTATTTAATTTTTTATTACAACAGATTTTAGGATTAGAAATGGAATACCCAGGAGGATCAAGCAACATGCGGTCATAAACAGCGCTTTTTGCACCGAACCGTCACGGGAGATGAGAAGCGGTGGCTATACATCAATATGAAGGAAAGAAAGGAGTGGGTGGCTCCAGGAGATACGCTAAGCGTGAGAGTCAAGTCGGATCTTCATCCAAAGAAGATCATGATATGTGTTTGGTAGGACAGGGATTGCATGGTGCACTGGTGCTCGAAAAGAATGCCACGGTCAACAAGGAGCCCTACATTGCCCAGCTACACTGCGTGAATGAAGCTATTCGGCCTATTCGGCTGAAAAGACCTGATCGACATGGTCAAACCATACTCCTTCACGACAACGCGAGGCTCCATGTTGCACAACTCGTCAAAGCCGTACTCCAAGAGCTCGAATGGGAAGTCCTTCAGCATCCGCCGTATTCTTCGGACCTTGCACCGATCGATTACTATAGGGTGGGCCAAGTAAAATTTGCTTTTTGAATCGGCTATAAAAAAAAAACTAATCAAAATTTTTTTTATTGTGAAGATTGAACATTGTCATTTATGAATGAAAAATAATATCGTTCAAATGACTGCCACGACTGGCTTTACAGTAGGCCATTCGATCAACCCAATTTTTTATCACATTTTCGATTGTTTGGGCTCCAATTTCATGAATGGTAACTTCGATTTCGTGTTTTAAAGCATCAATCGGCTCTAGATGGTTCGCATAGCATTTGTCCTTAACGGCTCTACACAAAAAATAGTTCAACGGGCTTAAATCACAGCTCCGAGGCGGCCAATTGGGCAAGCCCAAGCACTCAATCAGGAGACAATTGTACTACAGGGAAATCGTCATTCTGAAGACAAGATAGGCATATCGGGCTATCTGCGACCCCCAAGGCAGCCATATGCTGACCACAAACGTTGTGCCCTGTGATTACAACCACCAGTACTCTTAGGTCCTTTCTGTTGTTTGTTGTTTTAGTAGAAAAGGTGCTATTTTCCGGTTTGGTTCTTTCACAAAGCACTTGGCTACTCTGCACGAGTTCAACTCAGACCAACGACCTCTGTGGGTAGACCTCATGAAGCCCTCAATCCATAGTTGAATCGATGTGGAATTGACAACTAGAAAGGGTTCAGGGCCTAGTGGCATACTTGCAGAGCCTTCATTAGCCAATTTATCAGCTAACTCGTTCCCTGTGATATCACAATGTCCAGGCACCCAAATAAGATTATCTTTGTTGTGTTTAGTTTCAGGTTTGTCCTCGAGAGGTGGGAAGCTCGCAGTTAATTTTCCCCCCAATTCACGACTGGTTTGGCAACCGTTCTCCTTCAAAAGTGATTTGAGACGTTCTTCAACGAATTCAGAAGCCCTTCCGCCGCGGGACGTATCATCGACATTTTTGAACTTTGCAAACCATTTCCGTGCTGTAGATTCGTCTATGACACCTTCTTCATAGACGTCGCAAATGTCCTGGGCTGCTTCGGCAGCTTTTTGACCTCGATGAAAAACAAAGAAGAGCAGGTATCGAAAATATTAATTTATGCTTCCTGGGTATTCCAGTTCTAAGCCTCAAAACTTTTACTTTTGTAATAAAAAATTAAATAGCTCAAAATTACAATTAACATAGTTTTGTAGGGCACAAAGAGTTATATCGAATGAATACGACGCCCCCGAACAGCAGACGATTTTTTATGAGCAACTTTTTCATGGCAGAAATACGTAGGTGGTTTGCCGAGGACCTGCCGAGTGTCGACCGCTATTGGAAAAATGTTTTCTGCCAAGTGTGTCTCGTGCCCGGGGTTTCGAATCAGTTCACTTTCGAATGATGGTCACGCACCAACCCCCTCGGCTACTTCTAGCAACCACTGTGTAGACTTCTTCTCAAATACTCATACACTCCTTTCCACTCATATCTTTTGTCACAAAAATTGCCTAAATATTGATTAACATATCCGTAGCAAATATTTATCAACAATCAGATGATGATCAAGCAAACAAGTAAATACATGCAAACAGCTACATATACATACAAATGTATGTACTTACAACAAATCAAAAGGCATATAGAGAACAAAATGTTCTATGAATAAACTATCAAGCAGGGAAAAAATAAAAATAGAATAATCAGGGACAGGAAGCGAATGATACAAGCAAACGAAGTATTTGCCGACTGCAGCAGTAAAGAAAGAGAAATGAAATAAGGCAATAGAAGAAAAATTGCAGTTGGAAAAGGAAGGTAATCGAATGAAAACGGAGAAAGTAATATAAAGAGAGTTAAAAGGCCGGAAAAATGTACATATGCTGAAAATAAAAGAGGACAATCTGGCGTTGCTACCTAATCCAGTTATGATTTATTTTGTCTTTGCACTTGGAACATGCACATATATACACACATGGATACACAGTTATACAGATAAAAAGAAGGTAGTTAGGTAAACATATGAAAATACAAGACAGACTGTTTCTTGAATTATCTTGATTTCTAAGCACGCATACATACATACGTATATTTGTACATACTTGTTTCAATTTTATTTGTGATCCAACCGGAAATTTATTCAGACTACTCGCCTGGCTTTGCATTGCTTTTATTTTTAGATTTTTGATTTGGGGGCAGCACCATGCTTGTAGCGCTTGAGACGTTTTTTTGTTGAAAGGATAAAGCGATATTTAATTACTGGTACGGTATCATAAAAGAACTAGTCCCGCACCACAAGTTTCGTGACTATCTATGACTATGTATGTGACATTGCCGTCTGGCCAGTGTTGCCAAAAGTGACCCAAACAGACTAATCATCAAAATGTATTTTGTCGCCTTCAAAATAGGCTCCATTCGAAGAAATACACATATTTCAACGATTATGCCAGTCATCAGAGCATCTTTTAATCGCGTTTGAAGAGATCTTCTTCAGCTCCTTCAACGACTTCTCCTTAATGGTCTCTATCGACTGAGAGCAGCATCCGCGGAGTGGAAATTTAAGTTTTGGGAAAAATCACAGGGGCTAAATCCGGTTAATACAGTGATTGCAATGTTGTTAATGTTAACAACCACTTTTTGTTTGCAAGTAGTAGTAGTAATTCTTTATTTATTTATAAATATTGCATCTTACATTTCAATATTTAAAAAAAAAAAATTCATTTAAATATATAGAAAGATAAAGAAAGAAATAATAAATTTGTGGCAATAACAATTTTGTCTGTAACAACTCAAAAATTTAACTCTGCAATAAGAAAATCTCTGTAGTAAGGCTGAGTATGTAAAGAAAGTTAGCCTTTTCCCATTGTGGCCATTTAGCCATTTATTTAGCTTCGCTGCCTTTAGGTATTTTGTTCTGATCTCCTTCAGTACCGGACATCTTCCTAAGAAGTGCTGCATATCTTCTTTCTCGTTTAAATTGCAGAGGGTGCATATTTTCTGAGCATTTCCATACGTAGTTGCATTTAGCTTCAGTAAACCACATCTTGCTTTGAAAATTGTCGTAATATCAGCTAGCCGCATATCTTCTTTAATATATGATTCCCCTTTTGAGTAGTCTAAATGTTTATAAACTCGCGTCGCGCTTGACTGTGCTTTTTGCCTTGCCATGCTGAGATCTTTTGTTTTCATTTTAGTAAGAAGTTGCACACAGCGATTTTGCCAGTCTGTAGCGGTGATGTTTTCTTCAAACTTCAGACCTTCAGAACTTCAGAGAGCCAAAACATATTTTTACTTAAGATACCTTGTATTAGTTTGTGTGGGAGTCTGTTGCAATTGTATTTATAAATAGTTTTCCATATGTAACTCTAAAGAATAAATGTAGCTATCTTCTAAATTAGTTTCTAGTGTTTTTGCATAATTTGGAGTGAAGTCGGGTAGTTTGAGGATTCTTTTAATAAAGGAACGTTGAAGTTTATTTACCTCATCGAATAAGGCATATCCCCAAACTTGCGCTGCGTAGGTTTGTATCGCTCTGCATACCGCTTGGAACAACTCCCATTTTGATTTTAATGAAATGAGTGGCCTCGCTAAAAAATCGTTCCATGTGCAATTAATACTAGCTTTTGCTGAAGTATTTCTGGTTTCTAATGCCATTCGAATGCCATTTCGGGTGTGAGAATGACACCTAGATATTTATATTCAGCCATCAATTTAATTTCTTCACCTTGGTTCAACCATTTTTCAGCCTGGGAAAGTCGTCCACCTCTTCTAAAGACCATCATCTCCGATTTATTATTATCGTTCAGGTATAAAGTGAACAATAATGGCGACAACAGACATCCTTGTTTCACACCAGTGCAGGTTTCAAAATAGTCAGATATTTCTTTTCCCGTCCAAACCGCAGATCTAGTATTTTCGTAAATATTTTCTATGAGGTTCGTTATTTTAATAGATATTCCCATCTGTCGAAGTTCATAAATCAACGGTCTCCTCGGCACCCTGTCGGACGCCGCCTTGAAATCAACAAAATATGCATAAACTTTTTGATTTTCATGAAACTTTAGATGTACAATAGACGCAAAATTATAAATGTTATCTACAGTTGAATAGTTTCTTCTAAAGCCGACTTGGAATTCTGTGAGCACGTTGTTTTTTTCTACCCAATTTGCAGGTCGATAGCTACTGGCTGCATTTACAACTCCCTTCTTAAAAATTGGGAAAATTATCGTTTTTTCAAAAGTTTCATCGATTCATCCGATCTCAAAAATTATGTTGTATATATATAATACAGTGATTGTTCGACGTCGAGGTTTTGGTAAGAAATATGAGACGGTGCGTTATCAAGGTGCAAAATCCATGAGTTTTCTTTCCACAAAATGGGCCGTTTCTTACGCACATTCTCTCGTCGCATAACTTCCAAATAATGTTCGTTATTTATCGTAGAAACATTTGAAATGAATTCCGAGTGCACAACACCATGGTAATCAAAGAAAACGAGTAACGTGACTTTCACTTTTGACCGACTTTGAGGTGGTTTTTTGGGTTTCGGCTCATGTGGATAGCGCCATTCAACCGCCGCTTTGTATGTTGACTGATTTGCATGTCAAACTCATATACCCACGTTTCATTACCTGTTATGATGCGCTGGATAAACGTTGGATCTGAATTCACTTGCTCAAGCATGTCTTCAGCCAACTTCTTTCGATGAAATGAATTGAAATTGAAATAAATTCAACTCTCTTGGAACGAGTCGAGCAGCCACGCATGAGACGCCCAAAAGGATGATAAAATGTTGCAAATTGATTCGTGAGACACAATAAGGTCACGATATACCTCCCTCAAACTTAAATTATGGTTTTCCAACACCATTTCTTTGACTTTGTCGAAGTTTTCATCCATTGAAGTCGTTGATGGGCGACCTGATTGGGGCAAATCTTCCACGACTTCTCGGCCCTTTGCAAAAATCTTATACCACTCGTATACCTGTGTTTTTGATAAAGCACACTCGGCCTAGGGTTTCTGCACAATTTTCAACGATTCGGTACACGAAATCTCGTTCAAAACACTAAATTTAAGACTTCTTTCTTTGTTCGATATTTTTATCCGTAGTGAAAATCGCAGAGCACACCTGCGGTTGGCTGATATGCGACACTTTAGAGGGCAGTTGTACCAACAATCCAGCAAAAAAAAAATAGAGATATATGTAACGCGCGCTTTTTAAATGAACGATTCCCAATATTTTTTTGACAGAATGTATGAGCACTAGGAATAAAGACTGTCAATCTAAGCTTGAAGATTCGGCGTATCATCTGCGGAATTTATTAATGAGTTAGGCGGCCCCTGTAGGCGAATGAGTTGGTGGATGACTACCATTCGAAATTTAGAGAGAACGTAGGTTCGAATCTCGGTGAAACATCAAAATGAAGAAAAACATTTTTCTAATATTTCTGCCATGAAAAAGCTCCTCCGTTCGGAATCGGCTTGAAACTGTAGGTCCCTCTATTTACGGAACAACAGGAAGACGCACACCACAAATAGGAGGAGGAGCTCGGCCAAACTCCCAAAAAGAATTAATGTCATTAACGAACAATATGAAAAGGAGCGGACTTAGAATACCGTCCTGGGAGCCACCGAACATTGCACGGAAGGGTTCAGATAAGACGCCGTCAATAGAGACAACACACCACCTATTACTGAAATACGACTTCAGCCATGGAAAAAAGAAAGAGTGAAAGCCTAGACAGGCTAGTTCATGAAGCAGTAACTTGGGAGAGACTTTATCGAATGCTTTGGAGAAATTTGTGCAGATGCCGTCGACTTGACACCCAGAATAAAACGCCGAGATACAGTATACACTAAAAACTGCAAGATTCGAAACTGTGAAACGCCCTATGACAAAACCATGTTGGTTAGAGCAAATTAAACTTTTAACGGAAGAATAAATCTTATCCTTAACTATGCCTTCGAAAAACTTAGAGATATTAGAGAGTTTCGATAAAGGCTTGTAATTACATAAGTCATTCTTGTTTCCACATTTTTTAATAGCAGTTACCTTTCGAGGCATCGTTAAACTCACCACTACGAAGTGACATATTGAATAGTATAGGGTGATCTTTTAGCTATTATCTTTTTAAACAGTTGGTTTAAACAGCTGACGCACGTTTCGTGATTTGTTTCACTCTCAAACATCTTCAGTTTGATCTATAATTTAACCATGAATCGTCTTACATGGTCAGCGCTACCGTGAAATGATATCCAACTTTTTTTGCCCAAAATGAAGGAGCTTGACTTGCATGACATGTGGTTTCAGCAAGATGGTGCCACATGCCACACAGCACGCGTAACAATGGACTTGTTGAGAGGCGAGTTCGGTGAACATTTTGTTTCACGTTCGGGATCTGTCAATTGGCCACCCAGATCGTGCGATATAACGCCTTTAGGTTAATATTTTGTGAGGCTATGTTAAAGCTTATGTCTATTCAGACAAACCTGCTTCAATTAAGGCATTGGAAGACAACATTAAGGCATTTATATGTGAGATACCGGTCGAAACATTGGAAAGAGTATGCCAAAATTGGACTAAGCGGATGGACCACTTGAAGCGCAGTCGCGGTCAACATTTGCATGAAATAATCTTCAAACCTTAAATTATATGGACTGTACTTTCGACTTAAATAAAAATTTCATGCATTTTTCTAAATTTTACGTGTGTTTTTTTGAAAAACTTTCCTGTAGATCTTAAAAAATTGCCCTTTATTTATCTGACACACAAAAACCAAAAAAAATATTAATCAGTGTGACTGTAGCTATGTCCCGCCACTGTAATAAAAAATAATAAAAAAAAAATTGAAAAAATGGCGTGGTTTTGAATTTCACACTCTAAAAATCGGTTTTTTCAGTTTTTTAACCCTTAAATGCATGACATCTCCGATTTGATTTTTTTTTTAAACGAGAATAATAAAAAAAATTTTAGTGCTCAAAATTGTCCTTTTTTCTTAAGGATAAGGGTTTGTTGCCAAATGGCCACATCATGTGTTATTAGAGCGATATAGTGAAAATTGTCAGGACTGAAACAAATCGAAAATGCAAGGAGAAAAAATTATTTTATTCAATTTAAATTCTTCAAAAAACATGTAAATGATATATTAATTTATATGAAAAAGTTTAAAACAATTATTTTTGTTGTTAAAACACAGAGCAATGCCACATTTTTCACATTTAACGCGACTGAAGCCCTTACATTCAGGATATTTACAGCGCATTTTAATTTCCGTGTGCTCGGGCCAGTGTCCAGTTTCATCTCTGCGAATATCCTTGGAAGGAACATGTTGAGCAGGACGTTTTTTCTTCTTCATTTGAATTGCTGGTTCTATGCTACTTGGTCTGCCACGTTTTTTTCCTACTTTCACTTGGCTGAGACAACGACCTACTTCAAGACGAAAATCAGCTTGGTTTAAAAGATCAGATTCCGTTTTGTTCTTCTGCTTCAGTACGCGTTTATAGGTCAACCATGTATTGACCATTGTCATGTCAATCAAGTGATAAAATATTCGCAAGTACCACTTTCTACTTTTAATTGCAATTTTATACCAACCCATTAAACTATCCCATATGACGATTATAATCCTGAATAATATTGGGGCATTTTACATCAACTACTTTGCCAGCTTTCCGATCAAATCGTTTTACTATTGTAATATTTCAGGAGATGTTCCTGCAAAAGAAGATATTGGGTAAACATATTTATTATCCTTCCAAACAACTGAAGTTATATCGACTCCATCTATAGTCGCCATATATCCATGGCTCTTTCCGCGTTCTTCTTTTTTCATTGCGGCTTCTGTTGGTAATTTACAATTTGGAATTCTGTTTCTACGAATAGTTCCAAGCGAGAAAATCCCTTTTTTGGCTAAATACACCATCAGTGGAATGGCTGTATAAAAATTATGATGATATATGCGATAATTTTGTTGTCTTGGAATAATACGAGACAAACGCAAAACAATGTTTGATGTTGCCCCAAGATCTGGTTCGTCATGCGGTCTGGACATATTGTTTTCAGCACCAGTGTATATTTCAAAATTGTAGGCAAATCCAGAAATTCCTGACCAAATAAACAATTTGAAAACCATTTATAGGGTTTCATTGGCATATATTGCTTCATGAAGTGTTTCACTTTTGTTGAGCACATTTGTTCGTCGATGGCCAGTTGCTTTTCCAATGGTATGCTTCTAAATTTGGAAAGAAGATTATTGATTAGGGGCCTTATTTTGTATAACCAATCATGCCCTTTTTGACCACGTGGTATAAAAGAAGAATTATCATTGAAGTGTATATTCTGCCGCAATTTTTCAAAGGCGTTGACTGGCATTATGTCTTTTACAAAAGAAATGCCCAGTTTATCACTCCAATAAGATCTAATACTCGGCGCATGTACAATGACATGTACACTACAATGGCAATGTACTTTTTTATATCGGACGGAGCATATTAGATGCAAAGTCGGCGTGGAAATTAAGACTCATCGTCAAGAAATACGACTTCAATATGACCTATTTCCATGCTAGTCTAGAGACAATGCCATTTCCTGTAGGGTTTATATAAATGCGTGCATGTGGTGAGTGTGTGTGAATGTATGTTTGTGCTTGACATGTGAAAGTTATGACATGCTTTTGAGCTTAGTTTAACAACTGGCGGCACAAGGAGCGCCTAAGCTCTGAACTAAATTTTCCGCTATGGCTGCCAATTTTGTGGGCGCCTGAGACTAGGCTGTGCGGTACAACGTAAGAGTAACAGCAGGCGCAAAATATTAAATATAATGTCCATATGCCGACATGTGTGTGTGTTTCATATTACTTTGGCGGCAAGCGACGATGAAGTTTGACTATTGTGCTTTTATGGCATTTTGTGTGACATTTATTGTCAGTTACTTATGACAAAGTTTTTGTGGCTGACAGCAAATGAACTGTTGCGGCGGTGACGCTTGATGGCGCCAACTTCAAATGGAATGCTTTTATAGTGGCTGATAGTAAAATATAAGTTTATTTGACAGTTTTAGTGGTTGTGAGAAAGCGAAGAGGCCTTACGCTCTCTCTTTATCTATCCTTCGTGCTTTTTAAATGATCATTTGTGGTCGCATTTATTGCCTGCCTAATTCAAAGGAGGAGGAGTCATCCATGCACAGCAGCTGACTCTACTTTCAATCTTTGATACTGACGTAATCGGGAAATTGTTTGCAAAAGCTTAATTTGTAAGTATATTTGAACGCGGCTGAGGCCTTTGTACATACATATGTACATATCGATAAGTATTTAGACATACTATATGTGTATGTGTATGTAGGTGCATGAAGCTATGCAGAAAATGTGTGAAAATTACTGTTGCCGGAAATGCAAGCGTATCATTTTGATATTCTGCTGATTTTGCAGTTTTTTGCCATTTCGCCATCCGCATGGAATTCCAACTAACTCACCAAAACTAACTCGGCACTAAATACAATGACAGTGAAGCTGTGTGGCAATGCCAGCAAGGAGTTGCAGAACAGCTGTTGAGCTCGTGCTGTTGTGGGATTGTGGGAAATGAAGCGTAGCAAAAACTTTTGACAGTCAATTTTATATGCTGCCAATGGCATCCGTTGAGGCTCAGTGCGGTAGTTATTGTTTGATGAAGATTTTGATTTTACTGGAGTAAGCGAAAATCTTGAATTTAAAATACTTAGAGATGATAAATTTTGGTTAAAAGCAAACTTTCATAGAAAAGTTTACCAATAAAAGTTAAAATCATTTAATAAATTCTCTTTGCAGCTTCAGCTTTTGTTTTGACACAACTTGGCGCAAATAAAAAGACACCAAAATTCAAAGCACAAAATAGAAAGTTTTTTAGCGGCTGACACAAGCATTTTCGGTGTGTGACGAGTGTACAGGGTTTGATTGAAAGGTAATAAGCCTTATATTTTTTAAGCAGTTTTATTAAACCTTTTGGCTTATACAACTAATATTCTTCAAAATAGGACCCTTGAGCGTCAATACACCGCTGGTAGCGGTCCTTCCACTGTAGGAAACATTTTTTAAACTCATCTGCCAGCATCGCGTTCAATTCGGCTGTCACAGTTTTTTGGATCGCCTCGATGGAGTCGAAACGCCTCTCCTTCAGTTTTGTTTTCAGGCGCGGGAACAAGAAGAATTCCGGAGAGGACAGGTCAGGGCTGTAGGGAGGGTGAGGAAGCACCGGTACCCCCATCTTGGCCAATGCAGAGGTGCAGAGAAAGGTGGTGTGTGCCGGCGCATTGACGTGATGAAGGGTCCAATTGTTGTGCATTTCAAGTTAAATTTAACTCTTCACTGATCTCACGTAGACTAGCACGACGGTCAATGTTCAAAAATTCACGAACCCGGTTCACATCTTCGTCTGTTTGCGTCGTCGGAGGCCTTCCAGATCGCTGTTCGTCTTCGACGTCCTCCCGGCCTTTCTTGAACGACTTGTGCCACCGTAAGCGTCCTGTAAGCGTCCTTGAGTAGCTCAATGTTTTCGGTACTCGTTTTGTTTAGCTTTACACAAAATTTGATCGAGTAACGTTGCTCCAACGATCGTTGCATTTTCGCCACTGCAAAATCCTAACGCACTTTTAAAACAGCTTTCACGCGCGGAGCGATGTTGACTGCACCGCTGTTTCCAGCGAACTGGAACCGGTTTCTAGTGGAACCACCAGCTGATTCGGTTGATCGCTTGGCAGACGCTCCGTGCGGGAAGGCTCAAACCCTGTAGAGTCGATTAAAATCCAAATCATGAACAACTGGCTCAAGAGCTAAATGCACAAGCAGCACTTAAATTTCTACTGTAGATAGATAAGTAGATTTGGAGGGATTGCACAAAATCCGTTGCAAAACAACGAAGCTATCGACTGAGCAAAAACTCTCTCTAATTTCAAGTTGCCCTGAATAGCCTCTTTGACTATTTGTTCCCTTTTTTACAACTAAACTCCCACAGATGTCAGGACACTCCCCCTCAGTAATCGCTGAAATTTTGGAAGACGCATTAACTGTACTCAGTCGATGTTGACATATGGCCCAGTTTGGTGGGTGACTCTTCCAAACGGATATAACACCACTAAATTGTAGAGAGCTGAGAGGACTGCATGTATTGGCATCGCTGAGGTGTGTAGAACGGGCCCCTCTGTTGCCTTTAACGTGATTCAGCACTTGTTGTTGTTGTTGAAATGGTTAAATTTTTCTACAAAAATAATCTTAACTAGCGACTAGCGTCGTTTTATTACCACTGTTCCCGTGTGATGGCATTTTTTTTAATTTTTTTTTTTTATGAGTCAGATCCATTTCGGGAGCTCCAGATATAACAGTAAATTTTTTAGCTCTATATCGGAGATTTCATTAATTTGCTATTGGAAAGGTTTACCGAAAGAGCGAAGTCTTATTCAAGCTAGACCTGGATATTCGCATAAATAGTGGAAAGGACTTTCTTTCAACCATTCCGCCTGGCATCATCTGGTTCTTACGGTTGTTTTGCCTGACTTACGTCAAGCTCCATAACCTACGATTACAAAGGGGAAATAATGGGTTCATCCGCGGCAGCGCCCCATACCGTGGCAAGGCCACAGTTACTCTCGAAGGCCGGCCAAGTATTCGAGAGGGAAGCTTTGTTAGCGATGCACATATTTAAATTCCCTGCACCATTCAGTCCTCGGCACGATTCCAAGCACACCTTGACTTGGAAATTGATAGCGCTTTAGTTTTCGGAATCTCTCCAAGAACCTATCCAACATGGCTGATCCTCAAAGGGCCTAGCTCCTTGGTTCATTGATCTTACTTAAGCCCTTTCACCGCAGCAAGATATACAACCGTCGAAAGGGCACACTGCACTTACTTCCCGTTGATCTTCAAGTTGAATGCATTGCCACTCAGAGCGCTATTAGTTTGGAAGCATTTTGAGGCAGATTTCTCCATCCTTCTCTGTGCTTCCTCTCCATCCGAAAACTGGGTTTTGCGGGTTGTGATAGGCCTATCTTTCCAAGCAGGCTGGGTTGGAAGAAGGTGAGAGTCTGCACGAACATAGGTATCTCTGTTTTCGCCGACGCATCCAAGATGGAATCTGAAGTTGAAGCCGGGATTTTCTCTAGATCAGCCAATATTTCAGTCTCCTTTAAACTGTCGAAAATTAGTAGTATTTTTCAAGCAGAGATCTTCGGCATTCCGCAGGCAACCTAAATACTTAGAGATCGCTGTTGGAAGGCAGACATAAATATCTTTTCCGATAGTCAAGCTGTGATCAAAGTCCTGTGGTGCCATGTTGCAGCGCTCTTCTGGTCCTGTAAGGAGGAGATCAAACGTCTCGAATGTGCAGGAAACATTTCTCTTATCAGGGTTCCAGGGCGTAGGAACGTAGAGGGAAATGAAATTTCTGATGAACGTGCCAGGAAAGGGTTGACAGAAGCGATTTCAGTTGTTCGCATCTCAGACATCGGTGTACCCTTGGCCGTTGTTAAAGACATACTGCACAATTTCTTTCTTAAACAATCGCAAAACAGATGAAGTTCTATTTTATTGTGCATCAGTACGAAAGAAGCAGGACATTTAAAGTGGTACGGATCTCACGCCATTCAAGTTCCAAGCTCATAGTGGTGGTCACCGGTCATAGGGCGATCGGTACTCAGGCGGAGAAGCTTGGACTTCGGTACAGCCCCCATTAGAGAAGCTGTGGTGGTCCGGCAGAGAAAGCAACTGTTGAATACTTGAACACTTTCTTTGCAAATGTCCGGGTATGGCGGCTAAGCTCATGAGGTTCCTTAGAGTGCCTGAGGCAGTTCTCCAGCCTTGATCCCTTTCTCTCCTCCACTACACTACAGCATTGGACGGCGGTGGATAGGTTTTCTTCCTTTCAGTTTTGTAAAAGGCAGATAGTAGTCTACTTTATGGTATCAAAACGGCACTCTAGGGCTACTTGTAGTGTACCCGTGGTACTCTTGCCATCTAAACTACGTACCTACCTTACAGCTAAGCCCTCTACTTTTAAGGTACAGAAAGGTACTGTAGAAGGTATAGAAAATAGTTTTATATGCGACCCTTAATGAACACTAATCCATCCTTTAAAGGTATTAGCCCACGTTTCGTCTGTAATTTGTGGTGTGCGTTTTGACGCCTTGCCTACAAATTAATGAACTTTCAGTTTTGTGCCGCCTCCGAATAGCAGATGATTTTTGATGCGGAAATTTTCCAATACTGAAATACACATAAAGGCTTGACATTACCTGCCTAAGTGTGAGCGCTCGTAGAAAAAACTTTTTTATTATTCCGCACCAACACACACCGACATACTCGGCTACGGTGGCCAACATCTATCTTTACCATTTGCTTACCAATTTGCTTTTAAATTGGATTGAGCTAATCAAAATTGCAAACTTTTGCAAAGGCGTTAAAGTACATACATATTTGCATAACTGCCACACTCTTCATATACATACAAGTACAGGTAACCCTCCTATAAAAAGGTAGATGGGTTCCTAGAAAATGTCGTGTTGTGTGAAAACGTTTTATGAGACCCAGAGCGAGTACAAAAACGGGGGTTATGATCCGAAAACATATTAAAAACAATTTGTTTCTAGTTCTACATAAACAACATACTAGGTGAAGTCCAAAGTAAACAAGGCGGGTGTCATAAAAATGTTTTTTATGGCACCATCTTTGAGTTAGTGCGTTGGAACTTACATCCCTAGCTGATTTCCAGTGAATGCCTGGTGACATTTGGTTCCGTGGAAGCGAAGTTATTGCATCTAAAGTATCAGCATGTTTGTGCCATTGGTATAAAAATGAGTTTCGAACAAAGAGCTAATATCAAATTTTGTTTTAAAATCGGTAAAACGCTTACCGAAACATTTGAATTGATGAAAAAAAGTTTATCGCCTGCCAGAGTTCATGAGTGATTTACACGTTTCAGAGATGACTGTGAGGACATAAGTGACAATGAACACACAAGCCAGCCCAAAATCAGTAATCACTGAAAACTCTAATGAAATTGTTCGTAATTTTATCAAAAAAGAACCGAAATCATCGTTGAAATTCATGGAATTGGAGTTGAATATCTCCAAAACATGGATTTATCGCATTTGAACGGATCATTTGGGCTTACGAAAGGTCTGTGCACCTTTCATTCCTCGCAAGTTAACTGAAGACCAAAAATTGGTCAGAATTCAACATACGAAAGACCTCATTAAAGAGGCGAGAAAAAACGAGACCTTCCTTCACAACATAGTAATTGGTGATAAGACGTAGTGTTTCGAACATGAACCTGAAACTAAGCGTCAAAGTGCCGAATGGAAGGCCCCAGACGAGCCACCACCCAAAAAAACGCGTTTGAAGAAATCAAAAATCAAGTCGATGCTCATTTGTTTATACGATTCCAAAGAAATTGTCCACAAGGAGTTCGTATCAACGGGCCGGTTTGTTGTATCGCATTCGCCAAATTCGCCCTGAATACCACGAAGGTGGAAGCTGGCGCTTATTGCAGGATAGTGCAACATCTCATCGATCCTCTCTTGTGACTGAGCTTTTGACTAGAAATCGCATTTTAACCTCCAATCACTCACTTTATCGCCTGATATCGCTTCCTGTGACTTCTACTTATTCTGAAAATCGCATTTGGCCATGAAAGAAAAACGTTTTGCGTCCGTAGAGGCCATCCAAAAGGCTTCTACCGACATCTTGAAGGACATTCCGGTCAATTACCTGAAACACTCTTTCGAAAAGCTTTTAGATCGCCTCTTTGTATCGAAGCCAAAAGGGACTATTTAGAGTAAATAAACTCGAAGTTATCAGAACAAAGCTCCTGTCGTTTCTATTTTAGCTCAGTCTTGTTCATTTTGAACTTCACCAAAAAATATTTTTCCAATTTAACGCAACTCTAATTTAATGAGTTTCTTTGTGGACACTGCTCAGTATAATGCACCGAGAACGTTTTTTTTTTGTGAAATGATATCGCCTACACTTTCAGAACTTTTTTTTCTTCATTTAAAGTTCTTGCATCTTCTTCCCTCTAAAAAAAATCTGTAATTGTACTTTGGTTGCTGGCTCTTATCTGGTCATAAACAAATTTCTCGGCATGGAACTAGACAGATTTGCAGCTCCCTTCTAATTTGTTTAATATTAAATTATTAACTGCACAATCTTCAGTGCTAGTATCTTCAGAATCGATTGATTTACAGCTTTGGATGCCATTTCCATCATATCCGCTACGTCAACTTCTCCTTCCACCAATAAATCTTGAACGTCCTCAATAGCCATGTCCACAAAAACTTCGCCTCCGTTTGATTTAGTAAGTGCTAATATGCCACCAATTTCATTTCACTGACGATTCAGGCACGTTTTCTCTTTCAACTGAAGAAAGCCATAATTTCTTCCAACACGCATTTACCGTTGATATTTTCAGTTCTTTCAACGACAAAGATACAGACTGTATCAGACAGAAGAAAAAAATCGGTTTTTTCCTTGTAACTTCAAAATATATTTCGCTCCGGTTTTTGCTTACGCAAATAGTCCCACTCAAGGGCTACGACGCCAGTGCTAACTCAGTTTAGTGTCGTCCGAAACTTTCCCATAAACGCAACCAAACAAAACTGAGTGAGAAGTACGCGAAGCGTTTCGAGGTGGTATTTTTATACACTCATTCGAAAGAGCCGAAATTATCTTACGCCATGGCTGCAAAAGTAATTAAAAAGTCAAAACAGTTTGTTGTGATGTGGAATTAGCAGTATGAAGTGTACAAAAATGTTGATGATGATCGTCCAACTTTTTAAGCGGGACCATTGTTTGCGACTACGCCAAGCACCCACAATTCCTGCTAGAAAGGGAATAGATATGAGTATCAACACCATCGAACGACGACTAAAGGAAGTGAACATATTCTACAGTCCCACAGTCCCTGTATATCCTTGCTCTCCTATAATATTTTTAATTTTTTCTGGATACGTCCTAGCGGCTTCATGATCGGCCGACGAAGATTCTGCTAGGATTCTCATTTTACGAATTTTTTTGTTTTGATTTCGTTGTTCACTCCTCTCGGGAGCATAAGGGCTCGACAAGAGTCAGTCTTGCGTTAGTTTCGTTAATCTATTTTGCTTTCTGAGAGGGTAGGTGCTTAACCTGCCGCTACCAGTCCTAAATAGTGGGAACGCACACCTGTCGTTGCTTAGGAACAACGCCTTCTTGCTGCTTGGAGCGCCATCTGTGTTTCACATTTTTGTGCCAGAAGGATCGCACAGATGGTTGAGGACTTCGCTAAATTTGGTAGATTTTTTTTTTTTGACAGCAATCATCAATCCAAATGCACTCAGCCTTTCCCATTTTCTCAATTATTGACACTCAGATGTCAATGATCCTGCAGTAACTGCACTTCTTATTTCTTTTTCCTTTTTCTTGATCGTCCGGACTGTTGCTTCATTCAAATTAAGACTTTTCCCCAATGTGAGATACTTTTTCTCCTTTCAAAAGGTAAACCAAGATTTGTATCTTGAAATAAATTTCCTCTTGAACGTTGTTTTTTTTTTTAATTCTCGGGCATGACTTGGGACTAAAACTTAGTGTTCAAAATTATTCTTTAACACACCGCGGCTCGACGCAGATAGCCGAACAGCAGCGTGAAACAATATTGTTTCCAGGCCACGGAGATGAAAAGAAATAATTTCCCCAACACTCACTGAGATAGAAATGTATACATCTCAGTGGCAACACTGCATCTGTAAGACGGCAAGCCTCGCGGCGCTTGTACTTTACAAAGAAGGGCTACCTGTATTACATATAAGTTATAGTATAGTAATTAAGAAATTCTACCTAACTAAGGCAGTGCACCAATGCATACATTTACTTATGCACTGAATCCCATATCCGACCAGCTTTAAGAGCATCAATAAAAAAGGTTAGAAAAATTAGATTTAACAAGTTGGGTAGTTTTGTAAACTGAGCTGGCAGTAAAAGCAACAAGTACGCGCACTAATAAACAACAAAAAAAATCAACCTGGCAAGGCAACACATACTCGTGCATACATACACACAAACATATTTGAGTACAAATAAATGCATATCAAATTTCTTTTCTTACCATAAGCCATAACCAATTTAAGTAACCAGAAACTAAATATGAGCAAAAAGCTACAGCAGCGTAGTCCCTTTTGCATCGTACGACTAGACGTATGAGTAATTTTAATGAGTCTCGACAGCATCTGCTGGTGCAGCATACACTAGCCGCAAGTGCCGCTTTTCCAATCTGTACGAGCATAGCTGACCAATGTTGACTTGTACAGGACACAGCATTACAGTGTAAGCCATACAAATGTGTGCGTGTGCGCGTGTGTAAGCTCACAGGTGCTGCTTTCGAATTTCACCTTTATTATTTTTCCAATTTTTGACTTCGGCTTAAAGTCAGTGCATATAACATATTATATGCTTGTACGAGTAGTGGAAGAGTGCATGTAGCGAAATGCGAAACGGGACTCCTTTTATGACGTTTTAATGTCTGTAAAACTTGCGATGGGATTACTGGCCAGACGAGGAATCCAAAAAAATTCAAGTATTTGGTATTTATATGCAGGATATCTTGCCAAATTACCAACGTAAGGATTTACATATACACGAATGACATTAAGAGGTTACATACCTACGTCCAGAATTTTCAAAAAATTGATTTTTTATATTTTACAAATTATTATTTTTAAGTTTTAGGCGTATTTCTGCAGAAGTCGATTGTAAAAAGTCTCCATAGATACAACGTTATAATAAAGTTTTCCGTCGCTCAAAAAATATTTAGTAAAACATTGAATGATTAAGGTAGTAGATTAGTAGCTAGTAACCTCGATTGCGGGCCTCGGTAGTCTAGCGTAAGCGCACTAGAGGGTCATCCCAGAGGGTCACCGCTCTTTCTAAAAAAAAAACAAAAAAAGCAAACAAAAATCTCATTCCTCAACCGCAAAAACTTATCCTTCCCATTCGTACTCCCGCACAATGATCGGCGCATTATTTGCATTGTGGCTGCTAAAATAAGTAAAAACAAAGAAAAGCACACAGTTACACAATGCATCAGTGGCACCAGCAAGAAGAAGCGGGCGATAATAGCGCAGACACACCAAGTCCTCAACCGTCTGTGCGATCCTTCTGCTAGAAAAATTTGACACACAGATGGCGCTCCAAGCAGTAAGTGGATAGCTAATCACCTAGCCTGTCAGAAATCAAGTAGATTAACGAAACCAACGCAAGACAAGCCTTGTCGAGGCGCTATGCTCCCGAGAGGAGTGAACAAGGAAATAAAAAAAACCTCGATTGTATCCAATCCAATGTTTTAGTGGTCGTCATCAGTAAAAGAAGTTCTCATCCGAGGCTTCGCTTTCGTTTTCATTGGACGGGATTTGTACCCAGCTATCATAGGTTGCTTTGTCTTCGCGCATTCATTCGCTGTTGAACGAGTGTTCGGAAGCTACACAGAGGATACTTCGGCTAAGTCCGGAAGTTGTGAGCTGTTTTGATCAGCCTTGACCAACTGCTGCTTGACCAACCTGTCAGCCTTGAAATCCAACGGGGAATCTCTCTTGCCAGCAAGTGCTACTTTGGACTAAGCAGGCAACTGAGGAGTAAAGTCCTCTCCCGACGAACGAAACTAACACTCTATAAGGTTTATAAGGCTCTCATCGTATGGCGGAGAAGCTTGGGCGATCACAAAAAATCCGATCAGGCGGGCCTTGGAGTGTTTGAGAGAAAAATTCTGCGGGCGATTTTTGGATCTTTGCACTTTGGTGACGGTGAGTATCGCAGGGCCTTTTTATCTAGGGTTAGAGCAGAATTTGCTTTGTTGGCATTGAAGTTCCAAAATTTTTGGAGTTATCAAGGCCGCTTGTGCCGTTCCTCACTGATTTTAGTTTGGATCCATTGTTTGTTTTCCTGTTTTATATTATTTTTGTTAAAGCAGAATAATGGGGTTGGCCCAATAAATAGCCCTTCTGTCCCTGTTTATATACTGCAGCTGTCTAGTGCTCAAGATTCAAATATGATTGGCGTACGACGCCATATGCAAAAATTAAAAAACTTCCGACATGGTTATTAATTTTGCGTCTCTTTGTATTTTCCCGCGTTGCGAATTTCCCACACTCATACTGATTTTTTGCACAACTGAAAGGAAACATTTTGTAATTTAATTAATGTTAAATTTCCTTCAATAAAATTGTATTCCAAATCTTTCCACTGCTTCAATTTGAATAGACATTTAATTATCAATACTAAAAAACAAAAACAAAGTATCCCGGAATTTTTGTAACGCACTGATTTTTCGGGACTGCGGGCTTAGCATCCCTAGCTAACAAACTAAATTTTATGATTATTGTACCGTTCAACTTAGTTATGTATGTATGTATGTCTGCTCCTAGCTTCATTTATTGATTTTGTGCTGGGTTTTTGTAAGTTTCTAACAACAAGCACAAAAAACCCCTAACAATTGGAAGGAAAAAGCTGCCAGAGAAAACTTTTAGCAACTGGTGTCGGTTACATAGTGAGGAATTACAAGTTCACATATTTCTAATTACATTGCTGCATTTCCAATAGGTAGCAAGAGGGTTTGCTCGAACTGAATTGAATTTTACATCAATTGAAGAAAATCCATATTATGGCACATTATCATAAGTAAAGGGTTTTCCAATAACAGGTGTCAGGTGTTAAACAGGAGAGATGATTAAAGATTTTTTATGGCCGGCATTGGATGGTATTGATCTGGGCAACATTTATTTTGAAAAAGTTGGCACTACGTGCCACACAAGCAACGAAACCATTGATCTTTTACGGGAAAAGTTTCCGGACCGTGTTATCTCTCGAGGAAATGATCACAATTGGCCACCAAGATCTTGTGATTCAACACCTTGTGACTTTTTTCTTTGGGGCCACGTGAAAGAGAAGGTCTACGCCAACAGCTCAGGCTCGATTCAAAACCTCAAAGATGGAATTCGTGAGGCTATCGAGGACATAAATGATTGGCAACACTGCACAACTCAGCTGATATGATGTCACGCACTCTATTTTTATTATTATTGACGTACACGGACCTAGCCAGTTTCAATATATCAAATTCAACACAAGCGCCGAATTATCGCAAAAGAGTTGTAGTACGTATCAGCTCTTATTTGCGGGATTTAGAACTAGTCTCGAATTATGACTTCGATTTAGCACTGTGAAAGTGAATGTTGCAGTATACGGACGTGTTTTGGTTCGCCCCTCAGTCTATGTTTATTTCCCAGTGAATTCGCCAATTATAATTAAATTTTCTTTCACGCTCTATAAGACATGGACTCTATTTTGGAAATTAATCCTAGCAAACTTATCACACTGAAAAAACAAAAACTGAGTACTTAAAATCATATTCAGAATGCCTTATGCTTACGGTGAAAAAGTTGATCATTACAAAAGTTGATCACACCGAAGGTGTTGTGGGCAAAGTGCAATGGCCTATTTCATTTGGAATTTGTTAATATGTCATCGGCTGGTCTTGATTTTCTGCTCACATCAAATAAACAATGTTATTGTAAATCGTATTCACTTGAGCGTCGGGCATCTATTCGTACTCCGCCCCCTATTATTGTCTCTATTCATATTTCAAGTGAAAAATCCAATAATTAACATACAAGGTGGCGCAAAAGTAACCTTGCGATGTTTTTTGGCTGTAATTTAAAAAAAAATGAAAAATTTTGATTCTTCTTGTGGGTTATTTTGATTTGGTCTTTTAATTTTTTTTACATCCAGTCGAGAATATGATGTCATGTAAATGGCCGCCGCCACAGTTGATTGCCATTTGCCTTTTTATGGCATTTTCCATCACTTTGGCCAAAACTTCCGGCGATAAGTCCTCACATTCTTGACGGATATTGTCTTTAAGCGCTGCAAAAGTCTGAGGCTTGTTGACATAAACCCGCGACTTCAAAAAGCCCCACAAAAAGAAGTCTGGAGCGGTCAAATCAGGCGATCTTGCTGACCAGTGCAAATCGCCAAAACGGGAGATTAGGCGCCCGGGAAATGCATCCTTCAGCATATCGGTTGTGGCACGTGCAGTGTGTGCCGTTGCACCGTCCTGTTGGAACCACATGTTTTCCAATCCCAATTCATCAAGTTGCGGCAAAAAGAACTCGTTGATCATTGCTCTGTAGCGCTCACCATTCACAGTAACCGTTTGGCTCGCGACGTCTTCGAAGAAAAAAGGTCCGATGACTCCTCCAGCGAAAACAGCACACCATACAGTGACTCTGAGCGGGTGTAATGGCTCTTCGTGGGTTACACGCGGATTTTCAGTGCCCCACAAGAGTAAATTTTGCTTATTTACGTACCCGCTAAGATGGAAATGGGCCTCATCCATGGGCCATCCACTCATGATTATTTTTGATGAAAAATCATCTTCCTCTTGGTGGTGATTAAGGATGGCTTGAGCGTATGTTAGACGCGATTGGCGGTCAGCAGCTAACAGCTGATGCACCGTCTGGACTTTGAACGGAAATATCTCCAAAATTCGCTGTAAAGACCGTCGACTGATACCCATTTGCGTGGCACGTCGTCTGGTCGATGTCGACGGCGCTTCCATGACATCCTCGGCTACAGCAGCAATATTCTCTGCAGAACAGCTACTCCGGGGTCTGCCACGCCTGGCAGCATCTCGTGTTGTGTCAGTCTCTTCGAGGCGAGCAGCTAAACGTCGCAGTGTTTCACCAGTAGGCGTTGGACGGCGAGGAAATCTGCGACGAAATTCATGTTGTGCCAAAGTCACCGACCGATTACTGGTCAAATAAATAGTCAGCAATATTCCGCGTTCTGGAGCAGTGTAGCGTAACATTGTTTATTAACGTGTATTTGTTTATTACGTGCAGGTGTTTACTACACAAATATCAAAACAGAACTGACATTAGGGGCCAATCGCAAAATTTATAGCATTTTCTGATAGAAGGATTACTTTAGCGCCACCTGTTATAACGCAGCTCGATATTGCTAAAACTTTGAATGCTCTGCGCTCCGAAAAAGCGCAAATATGTACCTACTTTCTGTGATAAATGCTCTGAGTAGTGTTAATTCTCAGTTATCCCAAAAGTGTGATAGCTCGTTTGCTGAAGTTCATGCTTCATACGCAATAAACAATGATCTCTTCATTAACTTCGGAAATTACAAGTTTACGCAGTGTTGTTGCTAACTGTGGAAATACAACCACTCCCGGTGTAATGACCGAAATTTCCACGTTTTTTCATGAATCTTTTTTAAAAAGAAACTAAAATGCGATCGTCTTACAGTTTTTACATGTTTTTATTGGTGTTTTGAAGTATATAAAACAATTTTTTTAAAGTTAATTTTATATTAATTTGTTTAAAATTTTTGACGTCAAAGTGGAGTCCTTAAAAAAAAGATGAGTTGGTTCGGGGAAACACACAGCCTTCCAAAATCATCTTAAATAAAAAATTCAAAGAGGACTAATGTTACAAAAACGTTGAAAACAGGTGAAAAAATTCTAGTGTAATGTCCAAGTCAAATAAAATGTTATAGGGAGATCATGGGAGGAACCAACTTGGCTGATCAGATGTCTGGGCTTTATGAATACGACAGGAAATCGGATAAGTGGTGGAAGAAAATGTTTTACCGTCTGATAATGATGACAGCAGTGAATGCTTGGGTTATTTATAATGACCTCAACCGGAAAAAGATACCATTCAAATCGTTTTTAGTTACTTTAACTGAGGTTACTTGATCCAGGACGGCTTACAAACTACAGGCGTTCGGCGGTCAAAACCTAGACGAACACCACAAATTGGCAAACGCAAGGCAATACACCTTCCTGTTGAAGGTACTACACGACGTCGTTGTACCAATTGCAGTTCTCAAAAAACTCAGACTCGCCAACTACCGCCTTGCAAAACGTGCTTCGCTCCTTACCATACGTGAATTTTATGTATGTATTGGGTAGTCGAAAAAGTCTTTTCGTATTTCTAATCTAACTTCAACTAATTTCTAGCGTTGTCCTGATGGAAGACGGCGCCCTTTCTGCTGATCAGTTCTAGCCGTTTTTTTCGATTGCTTGCTTCACTCTCATCAGTTGTTGACAGTAAAGTGTAGAATCAATCGTTCGAGCAGGCTGGAGCAGCTCATAGTGGATGATTCCTTTCCAATCCCACCAAACACACAGCAAATCCTTTCGAGGCGTCAATCCTGGCTTTGCGACCATTTATTGAGCTTCACCACCCTTGCACCTTAATCTTTTCCGCACATTATTGTCGTATTTGATCCACTTTTCGTCTCCTGTTACCATTCGCTTCAGAAATGGTTCGATTTCATTTCGTTTCAGCAAAGAATCGCAGATGTTATATTACAATAATTCGGTCCATTAAATTTTTCTCAGGCAATTCATGTGATACCCAAACACCGAACTTCTTTTTGTAACCAGCATTTTTTAAATGGTTCAACACCGTTTGATGATGAATGTTTAGTGCCTTGGCGATGTCATGGCAGCTTATGTAACGGTCCTGGTCAATCTTTTCCATAATTTCATCGACTTTTTCAACGATAGGTCGACCGGAGCGAGGTGCATCATTCACATCGAAATTTCCAGAACGGAAGCGAGCGAACCATTGTTGTGCAACACGAACTGATAAAGCATCGTCTCCGTAAACTTCACAAATTTCATTGGCATTCTTCCCTTTTTATACAAAAATTTCAAAATATAGCGAATTTCCTCATTATTTTCACTCATTTTTGAACAGCTATAACTTTTTTTCAACTTCTCCGAATTTAATTTTTTTTTTGTTAAATGAAGCTTAAAATGTCACCTTTCTAACACCATATGATATGACACAATGTGATTGGTAGCACTGAGATAGATAGATGACTCCAACGACATCTATTGACAAAATACGAAACGACTTTTTCGACTACCCATTATAAAGATATTTTTTACTAAAATTTTCTTGAATAATATAACAATTAAAAAAATATAAATAAAAAAAAACAATAAATAAATACAGTGAAATTCCTTATAACCGGACACTCACCGTCGCAGTGTTTTTGTCCGGCTATGGGAGATGTCCGCTTATAAGGGATGAAGTCACAAAATATATACCACACATATGAATTGTATTGTACATAGTTTATTTAAGAAATTTTTGGAAGTAAAGAATATTTGCATACTTTGGTATTACATATAAATACATATGTGTACATATAGCGATTAAGTACAATACATTGTACAAGTCTTTACATTTCAATACTAGTTTGATTGAAAAAATTAGGTAATGCTTGATTGTTTTAATTTAAAATGTTCATTTTCAAAGTGACTCTCGATATTTTTAATGTGCTGAAAAGCTACATAGTCATTTTTTGCATATTGTTTCAAGCCCGCAACAAGTTTTAAAGCCTCATCATATGATGTTATAGGCTCACTTATTTCTTCTGAAAATTCATCTTCTGAATCACTTATGTCCATAGTATCATCTTGTTGGTCAAATTGAACTTCTATATTGTTGTCCTCAGTGAAAACATTTTGATCCATTTGGAGAAAACCTTTGAACGCAACCATTCGCATGCAACTGACTTAACAAACTGAATGGAAAACTACTCTTAATTTAAAACACAGGACTTGAATGAGTGTATATATGTTAAAAGGGGAATCACCTGTTTCATTTTTATAATGAACAACAAAGCTTGCTTGTGATATTTTTGAATTTTGTCCGTTTATGAGAAATTTTTTTATGAAAATGGTTTGAAATACCTTGTCCGCGTCCGGTTATTAGAGTGTCCGTTTATTAGGATGATATTTGTATGAAAAAATGAATGAAAAACCTGTGTGCCCAAAATTTGTCCGGTTGTTGGAGCTGTCCGGTTATAAGGACTGTCCGTAATGGGGAATTTCACTGTAAATAAAATATAAATTTTTGTGTACATTATTTCTTATTTCTAAAGTGTGTGTTTACAGGACGGCTGGTACTTATTTGTACCACATAACATCCCGAGTGGTACAACGGTTTACCACCACCCAATACGCCACCCTGTTATTGCATCTCAGATTTTTAATATTTTTTAAATTATTCATCACCTAATTAACCAACTTCGATAAACAATTTTATACCTGGATTGCTGCGCGAATGTCGGGTCGAAAGGGTTAAGAGATAAAGCGTAATTTTTTTCATTGCTCGCCCGCATGAGACATGCACTGTAAAAGATATTAAACAACACGCAGAAGTATACACAGCAATACGGGGAGCAAACATTTACTCGCTCGGCGAATATACGAACGATGATCCCTAGTTCTTCTCGGTATGTACGCGCCGCCACAATTATTATTATAATTAATTTTACTCACTATTTGATATGACTGATTGCGGTGGCTTCATAAATTCCACAAATAATTCACAATTCAATAATAAAGATTTAAAGATAATACCCGGCTATGCATCCGTTGTTGGCCATGATTCATTAAAGCCCGCATTTTTAATATGACACATTTTTTTCTTGTATATTTTCAAGTATTAAATTACCACTTTTTGGTTTAATTCCGCCACCTTTGGTTTTTTTATTTTTCTTGTTTTTTGTTATTTATTTTTGATTTCCTTTTTGCAGTTGCCGCATTATTATTACTTAACATTTATTAACAATTGGCATGGAAATGCAATCCCAGCCTTGAATGGTATTAATGAATATTTATGCGTTTATTTGTTATGCGGCTATTCGACGTGCGGTCATAAATAACTGCCGGTCCTTAACGCCCGAAGGCGGGTGAGACAAGGCGCCGTGAACGCATTCGTTGCGAGCATAAAGGAAGCTGTGAATTGTGTGTGTCAAAAGTGCTGGACAGCAGCGGATTGCGTAGAATGGAAATTTACATAAAAAATATTTACGCGCCGTACACAGCAATTAAATCGGCTGAAGGCGATTTATAGGTCGCATTGGTGTGAATCTTTAAAAAATTTAAATGCAGTCATCCTTGAATTTTGGTTTACTTTTTGCTTTTGCAATTCATTTCGCTTGCACTAATTTCACAATTCGCCCAATTGTCGACTGTAGTAGGTAATTGGAGCAGAGTTGCAACCGGCTGCTTTTAAAATAAAATAAAAAATTAGAATTTGTGACAAAAGCACACAAAAAGTTTTACTTCTAGCTGCATGTAGCAGCAACTGCAAAAAATCTGCAGCTTTTGTCAAGCATACAATTCAATGGCAGCGAGCGCACAACAATTTCCGAATATGCGCAAAGGGTGGTTAAATTTTCAGGGCCGATGTTGAATGTGAACCACACCTAAGCGTCAGGCTTTTTCTGCATTTCATTTGACGTTTTTTTAATTTCAGACTAACTCAATTTGAACCGTGAAAAGATACGCAATCAAGCAATGCGTTAAAGTTATTCAGACTTATTATGAAAACGGGCGTTCAAAGCAAAATGCACATCGCGCACTTCGTGAAGAAAATCATCTTCAGTGGTTAGGCACATTTTCACCTCAGTGGATTCGTCAATAAGCAGAATTGCCGCATTTGGGCGAATGATAATCCAAGACTGATTGCCGAAAAACCAATGCACCCACAAATAGTGACTGTTTAGTGCGGTTTATGGGTCGGCGGCATCATTGGGCCGTATTTTTTTCAAAATGAGACCGGTCAGGCAGCTACTGTGTGTTCGCTGTCGTGAGATGATAACGAACTTTTTATGGCCCGAATCGGAAGATATGGATGTGGACGATACGTGGTTTCAACAGGACGGTGCCACTTGTCACACAGCTAACGAAACAATGGCTCTTTTGCGCGAAAAATTTGATGGCCGAATAATCTCACGTCACGACGATGTCAATTGGCCGCTAAGTTCATATGATTTGACACCGTTGGTATTATTTCTTTGGGGTTATTTGAAAGAAAAGGTGTACATCGATAAGCCAGCAACAATTCAAGAGCTAAAGGGTGAGATAATTGGGCACATTAACGGCATAGAACCTCAATTATGTCTCAGCGTCATCGAAAATTTGGACCATCGGATGGAGGGGTGCTGCAGAAGCCGCGGCGGCCATTTGGCCGATATTTTGTTCTATACATAATTGAGCTATACCAATATTATCATAATAAAGAGAAATGATAATAATTTCTTAAAAACTTGTATTTTATGCAAAATCAACACCGGCCCTTGAAACTTAGCCACCCTTTAGTAAATGGAAAAAATTCAATAGAGCCACATGAAAAAACAAAAACAAAAATCACTGAAAAAAGTACTTAAGTAGAATTTGGCTATGCGCTACAAAAATACGCTTTCAATCAGCCCTAGCAGCTTTTTTTTTGTTGCTGCATTTACAGCCTAAATTGGGTCACCAATAACAACAACTTGGCCAAGTTGCCAGCAAACGGCGACCATTGCCAAATCAAATGAAACCAATCGAAATGCAAAAATTGCAGAACAAGCGCCGCGCGCTCAACTTGCACATAAATATTTTTATAAGCTTTACCACATCACACATACATACATACACACACACTTATATACAGAAATCCTTTCACATTCATTCAGACTCAAGGCTCTTTACAATCCACTTCCACAAATTCGATTTAACGGCTTGCCAGAGGGGGCGGTGGCTAGTCGCTTTGCCAGTTAGTTGCCGCGCTGATGCAATGAATTGCATTTAAATTGCACTGAGCGCTGTGCTTCTACGTATGCTTCGAATCATGACCCCCGCTATCGCACCCTTTACTCTCGTACACTTACGGAAATATTGCTGACCCGCTTTGAAATTGAATTTAAATAAAAATCGTTCGAAAATCGTATTATTTGGTGACTTTTGGACATTTACGAACTTTAGATTTTTGTTGTCAAGAGAGTATTCGAATAAAAGTGCACAATTGGGTCAGTGGATGTCCTCAAACTTTCAGGTTATAATATTATTCAGTGAAAAATTTAATGGAACTCGTGTATTGTCTCAAGGGCGTACGGTTTGCATAATTATTTTTCATTTTATACATTTTTATTCATTTGTTTAATATTTCAATCCTAACACAACGAGGGAAAGTTCTCATCCGAGACTTTGTACATCTTTTCATTGGGAGGATTTTTAAGTGGCGGGTCCTTAACCCCGCGCACAACCAGCTATCCGGGGATGCTTCGCCTTCTGACGTTGGCTCGCTCGCAAACGGGTGTTCGGAAGCTACCCAGAGGATACTTGGGCTAATCCCGGAAGTTGTGAACTGCTTGAGCCATATGTATGTAGAAGAATCGTCCTGGCCACTCTCAAGTGAATGATGATCAGTAACTTTCCCCACTTGCGTGGGCTTCTACATATGGAACCATCCTCCAAGGCTAGGTAGGCAAATGAGTAGTAAAGTCTCTCTCGACGAACAAAACTAACACTCTGCAAGGCTCTCATCATGCCCGTCCTAATATATGGCGGAGAAGCGTGGACGATGACAACATCCGATGAAGCGACGCTTGGAGTGCTTGAGAGTAAGATTCTGCGCCACATTTTTGGACCTTTGCAAGTTGGCAACGGCGAATATTGCAGGCGATGGAGCAATGGCCTGTATGAGCTTTACGATGGCACAGACATAGCGCAGGGAATAAAAATCCAGCGGCTACGTTGCCTGGGTCATGTCGTCCGAATGGACGCAAACTCTCCGGCTCTGGTAGCAGACGAAGAGGAAGACTTTCTCTGATTTGGAATGATCAGGTGGAGAAGGACTTGGCTTCACTTGGTGTGTCCAACTGGCGACAGTTAGCACGAGAAAGAAACGACTGGCGGGCTTTGTTAAACTCGGCCAAAATCGAGTAAGCGGTTATCGCGCCAATTTAGAAGAAGAAGAAGAACTAAATCTGTTGTTTCACGGGCTTTATGGCAACTAGTGGCGTCCGCCGTCTTGTTGGAACCAAATGTGGAGTTCACGGGCTTCAATTTCCGGCATCGACATAAAAAACTCGTTCATCATGGCGCGACAGCGTTCGCCATTCACTGCTACATAGGCGCCAGTCTTGTCTTTGAAGAAATGTGGGCCGATGATTCCTCCAGCCCATAGGCGTCCATTGAAAACGGATGTAATAGCTGTTCTTGAATAGCTTCGAGTTGGTTCTTCAGCTCAAATACGGCAATTTTCAGGTGCCAAAATACTGATCTTTGCCGATTTTTCAAAAGCCCATCGACGGAAATTATGAGGCTTTGGAAGATCGACCAGCTTCAAATCTTGGACTAAGCTTCAAATTTGTCAAACGAAGATCTTTGCGTTAAGTCGCCCAAGTAGTGCCATAAGATAGGAAAAGTTGTTGAAATCGGCGCCGAATCGAATCGTTCGACTCTTCGGCAAAACTTTCATTTACAGCCGCAATACTCTCTTCACTTCGGGCTGTACGTAGTCTATTCGGTCAAGTATCATTCAAAAATGTAAAATTATTCTCAATTTTTCCGATGGTTCGCCGAATAGCGCGTAGTCACGTTTAATCTGTCAAAAACCCCCTATTGGAAAAAGTACATCTAATCTGATCACCCCTTAGTTCTGACGTGCTTAGATTAAGTACCCTTCATATAGCATCCCAACACCCTAGCTAATTGAAAGAAATAGAGTCGGAGTCCGAAATCGGAACAACATCAATACACGCGGTACAAATGGGAGGAGAAGCTCGGGCAAGCACCTAACAGAAGTATGCGCGCCAATTATTTATTTTTCATTTATTTTTTTTCAGATCGATAGCTCTGGGGGAGTAACCCATGCATTTCATGTACCATGCGGTAGCACAGTTCGAGTGCCTTCGGATCCAACTTTAAAATATCGATATCCAAGAGCGATAATCTCACCGTATTTCAAGCGTAAATCCATGTGGTAGAAATCTAACACAGATAATGCCTTTGGCACAACTTCGCAAAGCGCATCTGCATTTTGTCAGACAATCAGGCAGCCTTATGTGCTTTACAGAGCCTTATGTGCTCATAGTAGCAGGCAAACTCGTTGAGAAATGCTTCAGTGTCTACAATACCCTGGGGGAACGAATACCGTAATCTTTGGTTTGGCACCAGGACATGAACGTCATGACGTCAATGAGCAGGCATGAATTAGGCACTAGTTTAAAATTCCACGATCGAGAACCCTTTTGTAGACTCACCAAAGCCACATAAAGAAAATTATCAAAGACTGAGAAGACAGACTGATGGATGGAGAGTCCAGTAAGGCTAAGCAGTTTATTATTCCTTCCAGAAGATGATCAAAAAGACTTCTAGACGTAGATGGGGAGAGCCTACTAACTCTTGCAGGTTTCTATACGGGGCATTGGGATGTTCCTTAACATTTCGAGGAACTAGAACTTGTAGAAAGAAGCATCTGCCGTTTTTGCGAACTGGATAATGAAAATCTAAAGCAAATTCTCTGCTAATGAAGAGCTCGCGAAAGACGAAGACTCACACACCTAGTTGCTGGGACTATAAATCTATTGTTGATATGAAATACAATGCCAGAGGGGATACTCAAATTCATCGGAAAGCTTCGCTAAAGGTTTGCGGATGTCTTATAGTTTCAAAAACAGAACATTGTCGCTAAAAATAAAATTGGAATTGTGTATTTCAGTTATCATATAGTCGTAACCGAATGGGTTGTGGCGTGACTACACCTAATGATTGAAAACGTTTTATTTTCTCTAATAGCGGTCGCCTCTCAGCGGTAGCTTCCGAGTGTATTTCTGCCATAAAAAATCTCCTCTTAAAAATCATCTACCGTTCGACGTGGCTTAAATTTGGAGCCACTTCAAACTTGCACTTTGTCATACTAAAATTTAATGGGCCATAATGGGCGGCCGTCGTAGCAGAATGGATTTGTGCGTGACTACCAGTCGAAATTCAAAGAGAACGTAGGTGAAACATTAAAATGAAGAAAAAGTTTTTTTCCTAATAGCGGTCGCCCCTCGGCAGGTAATGGCAAACCTCCGAGTATATTTCAACCATGAAAAAGTTCCTCATAAAAAATATCTGCCGTTCGGAATCGGGTTGGAACTGTAGGTTCCTCCATTTGTGGAACAACATCAAGACACACGCCAGAGGAGGAGCTCGGCCAAACACCCAAAAAGGGTGTACGCGCCAATTACAATACAATTGGCATCTAATTGCAAGAAAAGGAAAAAAAACCGGATGAATGCCGAAAAATAAGAAATAAATCGGCTAACGATCCTGGCAAAATCCATCCATAGGCCTTAAATATTATGAACCTCCTTTTATCATTCAAAAATCAGAGAACTTCGCGATTTGTTTCCTAAAGTATTTTTCCTTGACAGCCTTTAATAATTCAACTCTTTAGCATGGTCTATAAGGTATTTTCCAATGAGGGAGGATCGAAATGGTGGCACAAATCGGAGGTGGCACAAATTTTCGGCTCGAGTTAGAAGAACCTGGATTGAATTTTCTCAGAAATGCCTTTCCACACAAATAAGTATTATGTTTATTATATTAAGTTACATATAATATGTACTTATACATACATACATATTGGAAAAGTTAAATTACTTACGTCGCATGAACTCACTAATACGAGTATACATACAATATTAATACATATACACTATATACATACATATAATATGAGCATGCATGTACCTATACACATATATATGTATATATTTATGCGCGTGAATGTTTTCACACAAGCTCATTTAAAGTCACTTAAACGCCAACACAGACTAATACTCAAAGGAGCTTCACAACTCCCCAGCAACAACAACATTACTGGGTATGTAGACAGCAGGCAGCAAACCAATAAAGTCAACATACAAGCACCAACCAACCTACCAGCCACACGCAATTTTACACCAATTAAAAACTCATTTAACTTTTCACTAAGAATACCGACAGCAGCAGCTACAGCAAAACTCCAATAAAAAAGAAAATAAGTAAAACATCTCATCAACTAATACTACTTTAAATGCGCAATACAATTGCATTTGGTGCTAATGAGAGCGGAGCGGAAATGCAAGTGAGCGAATGTGTGTTGTTGGAGTGAAAATGTGCACATGAATGGATGAAGCGTTAGGTGAGAGACACAAGCTAAACAAAAACTACACAAGATTAAAAGTGTGGTGTGAAGGCAATGTATATGTATGTGGACAAGAAGCAAATGGGGAATTCAGTGTGAGAGTGGTGTTGGTTTTCAGTCAGCTTAAATTGTATTAATGTCTCAATATTTACTTCCCTACTAAAGAATTTTACTCGCACTCATTAGAAAAAGTGTCGATGGAAAAAACAACAACTGAACATTGAAAGTAAGTGAGGAGTAAAAAAGAAAGAGAAAGACAAAAAACAAAGCGTTGAAAAACAAATGTTGATGTAAGTGAAGGGGCACTAAAATATCTTCCGGAAGCCATGCTTGAGGGAAACATAGAAAGGGGGAAGTAGAAATGCTAATGTAAATTGTAGTTAGTCACAGTTTGAAGAGTGTCAAAAAATTGTTGTAAAAAAGCGTAAATTACGTTAAAGATACACTCTTATACACATACATACAGACTGCTGTTGATGTTGCAAAATTTTGTAATTAAAAAGTTGCCACAGTATCCACAAAGAAGAGTTTTACAGTAAATTTAGCTTTGGTCATATCCTCGGTTTAGCAGGCGTACATCCAGCGTTTTTCCCAAGTTTAATATCTTTTTTCGATGCTGAGAAACTAACCCTGTCCGGTTGGGTATTGTATGTGATATTAGATGGTATTAGAAATACGATATTATTATTTTTTAACGTAAAATATATTATAGTGTGGCAAGAGGAGGCCGCCGTAGCCGAATGAAGTGGAACGTAACTACCATTCTGGAGTGCGAGTCTCGGTGCATGAAACAGCAAAATCATAGAAAATCTCTTTGCTAATAGCGCTCTCCCCTTGGCAGGCAATGGCAAACTTCCGAGACCATTTCTGCCATGAAAAAGATCCTCATAAAAAATATCTGCTGTTCGGAGTCGGTTTAAAATTGTAGGTGCCTCCATTTGTAGAGTAACATCAAGACGCACGCCATAAATAGGAGAAGGAGCTCGGCCAAACACCTAACGGCAAAGTTTCTTATTTTGATCCCTAGAATATGATTTTCACAGAGCAATGGGTGATTTTTTTGCCTCCCCACAAAAGACACTAAAAGTTGGACCCAAATTGGGGGACATCAGAATTCGTTTTAGAGGTATGGTTCCTTCGGCAAAGTTTCTTATTTTGATCCCTAGAATATGATTTTCACAGAGCAATGGGCGATTTTTTTGCCCCCCCACAAAAGACACTAAAAGTTCGACCCAAATTGCGGAACATCAGAATTCGTTTTAGAGGTATGGTTCCTTCGGCAAAGTTTCTTATTTTAATCCCTAGAATATGATTTTCACAGAGCAATGGGCGATTTTTTTGCCTCCCCACAAATCGACCCGGCCTACTGTGCACCTTCCATTTCTTTATGTTACCTCGAAAAAAGTAATTATTACATTTCGAGACTCCCATAAATCATATTTTTCAGAACCTCGACTTATCATACCAGTGTCCCACCACTATATTGGTTTAATACCTTTAACTACCACAGATCTTATCTACTCACTACGCCCCCGTGCGTTATTTGTGGACAACTTAAGAACAAAACTGATAATAAAAGCTTATTGAACCGAATTCAATGAAACTTCACTATTTTTTTACACAATATTAACCTATTTTAATAGCTACAAAATCATTCAATAGAATTTCGATTAGCTGCAATAGCCTCCTCGATCTGGGTCACGAAACGATTGCATGCCGCTATCAAATATCCGTTAGTCATATTAACCATAACGGTATTAATTGCAGCCTTCAGAGAAGAAATGGCGCTAAGAGGATGTTTATTGGTTTCATGCTCAACTACGCTCCATTCATAGTAATCCAGGGGATCAAGGTCTGGGGAGCTAGGCGGCCATAAACTCGGTGATTGGGTCATGGAAATTTCAGCCATCCCATCTTGTGCCGCCATCGCTTTGTGTGAAAGGCCCAACAATAACATCTGTGACAGGGACACAACCGTAACATCTCATGTGCTTCAAGGTGTTTAATTTTATTTGGAAGGCGTTTTGATCGGAACTACTCACTGTTCGACATAAACTGTCTTCTGCGCATAACGTAGGATTTATACCGAATATCTTCATGGACAACTCGACGGATAAGACCCTCAGAAATACTAAGCTGCCTCGCAAGGATCCTCAATGATTTAAGGGTCCTCGTCAATGATCGCTCAAATTTGTTGAATAAATTCCGCAGAACGGGCAGTGTCAGAAGGCTCCTCTTGGCTTTACCGTTTTGCAAGAGATTCTGCAACGCCGCCTGATACTTCCAAATCGCGGTGAACTTTATGAACGAATGAATTGGCGTACTGAAGACAACTAGAGATTTTTAAATACCTATATAGTTGTGATTTGCGCATATAGGAACGATAACTGAATATCTCTTTATTTCTTGAGTTAAGTTGTTGTCTTCCATATCTAAAAAAGAGTAAACAAAATTATGGTTTCCTGAATTTGTAGACTCATATACATATGCATGCCTTTAAATACATTGTGTGTTTTTCTAAGACCTTTTTGCAACAGGAAGGAACCAGACAGGTGAAAGAATAGGAAGAAGGGGCATGGGTTAGAGGATGACGATCAACAGTGGCGATCTACATTTGCATTAACCGTTTCAAGCTACTGATGAATTTTATCAGGTTTGTGATATTTAAACCCGCAATATCCCCTGGTGTAGCGAAAAAACAAGAGCCCAGAAGTCTAAACATTTGTCCAACGAGAGCAGGGTAGCTGAGAAGAAGGTGCTGAGATGATTCGACCTCGTCCTTCAGACCGCTTCTGTAGAAAAGACTTAAAGCAATCCCAAGCCTCACCACATGGACACCTAACGGCCAATGTTCGGTAAGAACTTTGTTAGTCTTAGACATTCTCTCGAGCGCCCCCGATCTTTCCGGGACCAGAAGGATCTCGCGACTTTGCACGTTTGTGCACTAGCTCAGCGCACGCGGAGCTGACGCGAGGTCCATTTTTCCAGTAGCAGACCACAGGTTTTCAAGGCATTTTGGGATGAAGCCGTCTCCAGGGTCTCCTATCTAGCCAGTTCATAGACTGTGTTTGCAGTTTCTCTTCTATACCGCTGTGACCGGGAACCCAAATGAGCGTAATAGCGGAGAACTCTGATGCAACGGAGACAGAAGTCAGGCATTCTCCGACTAATTTTGAACGCGTTAACAACGAGACCAATGCTCTAATCTCTAGGAATAGATATTTACCTCCTTTACAGTAATTACATAAGCGAGCGACCAATCCACTGCTTCATTCACTGCGGCTACTCCGCTTGGAAAACACTACAGTGATCCAGAAGCGTATATTTGAGCTTGATGAAGAGCTCCTCGTAAAATACTCCCCCACCAACTCTTCCGAGCAACCTCAAGCCATTCGTAAACATGTTTGCCTTCCTCCAAATGTTATACTCCAACCACTCTTCCCTTGAATGAATATTAATGGAAAAATTCCGCTCGCACCTAGCGAGATGGGGATGAGCTCAGTGTTTAAGAATGCTAGAGTGTCCATAGCTTAAGTCTAGCTTATGATCGGAACACCTCAATCTGATTGCGGCGTATGCAGCATACCGTTGAGTACAAGAGTAGGAGTGGTTCGAAGAGCCCCAGGGAGCTATTGAGGGGAGAATGACTCTAAATAAGACGAACTCCGTCTTCAGTTCCGTGGTCCTCTTCACAACTATTTAGATTCAGATAACCCTGCATCAGCTCCACTAAAGTATCTAAAAACTTTCCTCTGACAATAAGTGCCACCTCATTCGCGTAAGCAATAACCTTGCAGCCGCTCCCCTCCAGCTCCTCTAGCAAGTCACCCCTCTCTGCTGCGACAGTTTTATCGCTTAGCGTTTTATGTATTAGCCTAACACCCCCACGTTTGTTTTCCCAGCATCGGTAACATCAAGCGGCTGGGAGGAAAATATTTCTACCGTCAACAACTTTGGCGTCAGAGCGGTTTCCAAAGGAGTTACTTTGGGATCATAGACTGATCTTTTTTGAAATCAATTTCGTTCAGAAAACCTTCTCTCCCGTAGGAAACCTAAAGGAACTGACTGAACTCTCTTTCACAGGGTTTTCAATAAGAAGTTGAACAAGAGTCATTTATCAATTTCCACTTCGGAACAATTGGACATGCAAGTTGAACACAAAGAAAGCCGCCTTCAAATTTTCTTATCAGCATCTCGCCCACCATCGAGCAACACGCGGTCATAATCAGCGCTTTTTGTACCAAATCGTCAAGAGACACGAGAAATGGTGCCTATACATCAATATGAGGCAAAGAAAGGAGTGGGAGATACGCCAAAGCCGAGGGTCAAGCCGGATCTTCATCCAAAGATGATCATGATACATATGTTTGCAAATTTTTCTGTGTAGGAAGATAGTATTTTTCTCAGTACAACTATGCAACCGCATCACAATTGTTTAAATATGGGTTTTTCTACTATCCTCTTTTGTCATAAGGTAATTAGCGTTATTGTTGATAAATTGAATAGACTTTCGATATCCATTTGGTTTATATAGTGACTTGAGCAGCTCAATTGGCATTCAGTTCTGCATTAAATCTTCTAGCAAAAGGAAGTAACTTAGAACTTACTTTGTCGACAATGAAACTCCTGGGCTCTTTCCTGATTGTTGCAGTTATGTACGGATTTTTATTTCTCAATCAAGCATCAGCAAAGGAGATAGAGTTCATTTGAATTCTGATATCATGTTCAAGTAATAAATAAAGCTCTATTAAATTTTCTTTATTATTTTTGTCATAATTGGCTGGCGGTTTTTGGCATCTACTTTTGGTTTCCTTCCTCTACCGATATTTTAAAAGCTGTATAATAAATAGAAAAAAAAAAAAACCATTCTCCATCTGGCAGTAGTATAGGGAAATACAAACCACTAAATCTAAACTCGTGGATATCCCATTAGGATTGATTGGTTTCGCTCAATGTTTGCATTAACTACTTCGTAGCAACTCTCCTCTCGCTATTGATTTGTACTTGAACAGATGCGTAGTGGAGCAGGTAGCGCAAACCGCGGGAGCTACTGTTTTGCTTTGCTCCCAGCTACGCTTCGTTACTGCTAGTAGCTCAGAAAAATATGTAAATAATTGGCACGTACACTCCTGTTAGATGTTTGGCTGAGCTTCTACTCCTTGAAACCAGATCAGGGAAATGTTACCTGCACACCCAAGAGATTTGATCTCCCTCTTACAAGAGTTGACTAATTTGAGCCACCGTGGCATCGTTTGAGTCTTTATTGCGGCTTGGCTATCGGAAAAAATGTTAATATTGACGGCCTCGCTCCCACGTCCTCTAAGCATTTTGCATGCCTGAGCAGGATCGCAAAGATTTTGCCTGAAAGACACTAGCAGTATTCTTGTCCAGTCTAGATGTTGCCTGCTGATCTCCGTGCCTCCCTTGAGTAGTGTGTGACCGAGCCACCTCCACCTGCGCTCTCTGATTTCTTCCACGAGTGGTTTTTGTTGGCCTCGTCGGTGTAAGTCGGCGTTCGATATCCAAATATACTTCGGGCTGCGGTTTGCCGCTTTTGAACGGTTTCTGCTGATATACACCATGTTTCACAAGTATAGAGAAGGGCAATCTATGGCTGGTATGTGCGCTAATTTGTTTGGATAGGCACAGCTGGTCGGATACTAGCAAATACGTTCCTTGCTTTCTATAACCTTGTGAAAACATCACTTTTACATCCCCCATCTGCCGTGAATTGGCTTCCAAGACATTGTCAGCCGCACACATTTAAATACAATGCTGTTCTCTCCAGTATTGAAGGGCGCGTCAATCGCGTTTATCGTTAAATATTTTTTTGTTTTTTCTTAACATTGAATTTGGGTTCAGCAGCGTTAGAATGCATTACAAGGTCGTTCAGTTTGCTTTGCATGTCTGGTCTGCGCTGACAAAACAGTACTTTATCGTCTGCGAAATCTAAATCTTCAAGATATTCCATTGAAATAGGCTGCCACAACAATCCTCTACTTTCTAGATTATCAGTGGAAGTGGTTAGAATTTTATCAATGACAACCAGAAACAGAAGCGGTGATAAGATGTAGCCCTCTCTCACGCCGACTTCAGTTCGTATGGGCTCCGATGTATGTATTTCCTTCATGCAAAATTCTGCATTCAAAAGACTCGCATTGCGCTATGACTAAGTCGACAATCTTGAATGGTAATGGTTGTACGTGTTAAGCTAAGGCCTTCATGCACTGCGACCAGATTTATCTATGATGCGCCCCTAATTACCATCAAATTTTTCTCGTAAAAGAGCCATTGTTTCGTTAGCTGTTTGACAAGTGGCACCGTCCTGTTGACACCACATATCGGCCACATCCATATCTTCCGATTCGGGCCATAAAAAGTTCGTTATCATCTCACGATAGCCAACACTATTCACAGTAACTGCCTTACCGGCCTCGGAAAAAATACGGCCCAATGATGCCGCCGGCCCATAAACAGCACCAATAGTCACTCTTTATGGGTGCATTGATTTTTCGGCAATCCCTTTTGGATTATCATTCGCCCAAATGCGGCAATTCTGCTTATTGACGAATCCACTGAGGTGAAAATGTGCCTCATCACTGAAGATGATTTTCTTCACGAAGTGCGCGATATGCATTTTGATTTGAACGCCCGTTTTCATAATAAGCCTGAATAACTTTAACGCGTTGTTCGATTGTGTATCTTTCCATGGTTCAAATTGAATTAGTTTGAAATTGAAAAATGTCAAATGAAATGCAGAAAAAACTTGACGTTTAGGTGTGGTTCACATTTAACATCGGCCCTTGAAATTTAACCACATTATACATAATACATTTATATTCATTAACACAAGCCAGCCCAATATTGCACACCAAAGCTGATGAGCTCAAAGTTGCAAGCGATCAAAGCAAAAAGCTATTGAAATTAACTGCCATAATAGCCTTCTGAACGTGAAAGAATAAAGCTCCTACATGTGCATATATATGCATTAACGTACATATGTATACGCGCAAGCCCCATTAAAGCGCTTATTTGGGTTTGTAGGTGCTTTTCGCCACCGGATATGTACCACTTTTCGCATCTCACAGCGTTAAACTGAAACTCTCGTACGCTTTGGGGCGTCAAGGTGCACAAAAATACAGATGCACTTATACATAAATACATATTACCTTATATGTATGTACGCATGTGCACGCTACAACTTAGCTGAGCTTACACATGTATCTACATGCATCCTATATTTAGTGTAAGTATAGCAACTGCTAGAGTAGCAAGCGTATTAATTATAAAATAACAACAAACGCAACTTTGCAACTCTATTAACTAGGAAAGGCAGGCACACATATCCGTTTTAACTTTTTAGCTTCGCATTCACTAAGTTTGCCTCGTCTAACTTTTTGCTCCCCATGTGCCCGCCTCATCTCTCATTCCTTCTCGTCTTCTCTTCCGGTTCGCTTACCTATCTGTTGACGTAACCAGCTTTGCCGTAGTTATCTTGTCATCAGAAAGCGCAACAACTAACGCAATAGCAGCTAAAGCAACAACAACAACAGCGCCTTTGTAAAGCTGTTGGGTAAAATAGAAATACATATACTTATGTACATACAAGCAGCAATAAAAATAAGTGAAAAAATATCTCTGCGAGGGTAATAATTGTGGAACTAACAACATTTAAAAGTTTCGATGTGGAAAAGCAGTGAAAATAAAAATAAAAATTTATGAAATTAACAATAAATGGTAAGCATTGAAAGGATAAAAGCAAACGGAAAATTTAAAATTCAATTTCATATAAAAATTATAATTGAATAAACTAATAATTTTTCATTCCGGACTAACAGCAAAAAGGGGAGCTGCTCAGTGGCTCAGCAGATTTTCAACTGCGCTTAGTGTTATCACATTACATACACATATACTCTGGCTGCCAAGCTGTGATGTGGGAATTTCTTTAACCACATGCAAACTTTGGCTTAGATCAATTTTACCGATCTTGAAGATGGGCTAGCCACACATCTAGGCAAGGATCAATGGAATAACATATGAATCGCTAATCTCACTCTCTGACTCTTTAGCCAGAATGGGCTCTGAGGCCAACTTTCTTAGCCCGGAGCCCGTTCTGCCACTCCCTTCTGCAGCCATCAAAGCCACGGTTAGAAAACGGGTTATTCTAACACACAAGCGAGCTTGTATCTCTGCGAACGTAGCAATTGATGAATTAGTTTCGTCAGCAGGTGGTATGTCTGCGGAGAACAAAACATATAGTAGTGGTCCAAGAACGCTTCCTTGCGGAAATCCAACTGTTATTTGAGGAATATCTGAACATTGATTGTCATATTTAATATAGAAATTTCGGTCGGTTATGTAGCTTTTTATGATGAGATAGTAGGCAAAACGTATCGTTATTTTCATTTTTATTTTATGGTGTAAGCCTTTGTGCCACACTTTGTCAAACGCTTTAGCTACGTCCAAAAATACTGCCGCACAATAACGATTGTTTTCAAGGTCTGATTGGATTTATTGGTAATTCTACGGATTTATCGTGCAGTAATTTTTCAGCAATTTTAGATATTGTCGGTAGTAAGCTTATTGGTCTATAAGATGATACGGTAGTTGGTCTTTACCCAGTTTTGGCAATGCAATAATCTCTGCCACTTTGCAGAGTTTCGGAAAATATTTTAGGCGAAACATTGCATTAAAAATGTTTCGCAGAAATATGTGACCTTTTGATTTTTGTAAAATCATAATGGTAGTTGATTTAGTGGTAAATTTTCGTCATACGATAGAACCTTTTCAAAGTAATTTGCCAAAGTTTTCGGCTTTTCGTCTTTTGTAACGGCCCATGAATTGTCATCTTTCTTTAGTGGTGGTTGATGTTTTATATGGGTTTTTAATGTTTTAGTACATTTCCATAAAGAGTTGTTGTTGTTGTTGTTGCAGTATCGTGTAAGGGTGTTCGAAGAATCCCCATACGGAGCTTCCCTCTTAGTTCATGACAGGTTAAATTCCTAAAAGGAATTTAGCCTTCATTTAAGCCCCATCCTCGCGGCAAGGAGACCAACCACGATGAGGTGTATCTTGATTAGGAGTCAGGTTCTTCAAATTCAAATTTTTCGATTTCTTTGTTATTTCTTTTGTTTAAAATATCCTTTAGAATTTTTGTGGCTTAGTTTAGTTTTCTCTTGTCGTCAGGGGATCTAGTTTTTAAAATAATTGAAATAATAATATGATTTTAGTACGGGTAATAGCCATTGATGTTGTAAACAACATATTAAAATTTCAGACGATTCGGTTGAATAGTTTTTTTTTCGGGACAACACCAGGCCCAAAAAAGTCGTTTCGAGATAAATGAGTTTAAAGTTTGAGGTACAGGAGCACGAGTCTTGTATAAGCCTCTGTTAATAACAGAGCTAATGTTATGAACATGACAATAACACCGTAGTGATGTTAAACAAGTGTTTAAAAATATAAATGATGTTAAATGTTAAGAAGTTAAATGTTAAGAACTGTTTAGTTTAGCTTCCCCAACATTGATTTTCCATTAACAGTTCTTATTATTCGATTTCTTAACATTTAACATCGTTTATATTGTTTAACATTTGTTTAACATCACTATTGTGTTATTGTCATGCTAATAACATGAGTCTGCTATTAACAGAGGCTTATACATAACTCGCGAGAACCGCTCTCTAAATAGTTAATGGGCTGTAGAAGCTTTAATATTAGGAATTTCCGCATGAAAATTTCACAGTATACGAGTATTCTTAAGATGCTATACTTTTGAAATATCGAAAAAACAAAAAATTGATTTTTTTAATTTCTAGACCACCGGGTCCTCTTAAGTACATACTGCATACAGGACCACAAGGCAATCGTTTGAATGGAATTATATTTCATAATTATTCGAAAGGCTTACTTTTTCTTTCAAAGCTAATATCATTAGAAAATGTTGAGCTATGCTTCTATTTACAGTAACCAGGCGATGCTCCACCCTGTAGAAGTGGATATACAGAACGTCTTACAATGTAGTATTTCTCTCACAACGACAGATGAATATGGGATACGAATTACGAAAAACCAATTGAGAAAATACGAAAATGAAGAGGCCCTTACGAATAGAATGTAAAGCTTGCGGAAACAAAAACAAACCTCGAAGCCGCACCTCTTGATATAGGAGTACTTAGCTGGCGAAAGCATTTGCCAAACCGCTAACTTGACATGTATATGTGCATTTACATACACACATACCCAGTTTCGTATAAATATATTCTTATGAAATGCATATTCATTCAAAATATCCACCTTAATATTTGTCTCAGAGGATATGCACACACATGCATACATATACGTGCATGCATATTTACACACCATATAAGTGTGTGTTTGCTGATGTGTTGTAAGCGTTAACTTTAAATTAACTCACTCGCGCACGCCACACTGGCTCAAGGATCAACTTTGTGGCAGTGACGTCGTCGCGGCATAGCCACTTATTTAACCAACAGCAGACGATGTCGCAGCTCAGCCAAGTTGCGGTAAAGTTAACTGCGACGGTCTGCATGCTGACTTCCACATACATAAAATGCATACGTACTATATATCGTGACTGACTTACTTACACATATTTATGTATGTATGTATGCAATCATAAATTAATAGCAGCTTAGAGTTTTGATAGGAGTAAAGTACCAAGCGCATGCTTTGCGAACTTTACGTACATTTGTATGTGCGTAAGTGACTATTTTTGTCATACCGCATGGCTAAGATGAAGCAGGAAACTTCTACCGTCGCAAAGCTTGAAAGGCTTGTTAGGCGCCTAACTGTATGCAATTGTATGCTACTTTTCTTGCATTTTGGTTAAGCTGAAAATGGAAAAAAAAACACTAAAACGTTCGCGCGTATTAACAGCATAATAAATCACTTTAAATCAAGAGACAGCTTCAAAACCAACTACCCAGCCACATGCACACATTTACACACCATATGTATGTATATGCACATATACGCGTCGCGAATACACTTATAACTAAGCGCATCCGGCGGATATCAGTAGTCGATGGCACTGGGAAATTGCTGCAATTTCCGTTCACTGACGATTCAGTGGCATCGCATCGACGAAGATGGAAAAAAGTTAAAACAACAAACGTACACGAATTTCCTCGTTTGCAATTCAAATTGGCAGCTTTGCAATACCATTTACAACGACAGGTGCAGGCGCATCACACGCTTACTTCAAATTGAAATGAGCCAACCACGAATGGTAAATAAAAAAATTCTATTGGATTTAGTATTGAAACGTCGAAGCGCGAAATAAAATCGCATGCGCATGAAAATACATACTAAGACAATAAAAGGCAAAAACAAAACTGAGAGAAAAAGAAAAAAGCATCAAAAAGGTGTGCGAAATATATATGGCCAGTAGCATTCAATAGGGCTGGAGGGGTTAAAAAAAATCGTATGCTACAAAAAGCGCACAAGACTCCGTTTTTCATAGATATGAACACAAATATACATAAAGGGTGGTCCGAATACAGACATCAGCTGTAGATATGAAAATCGAGTAATTAAACAAGACTATATTTTTTGGCGGCCGCCTTAGTCGAATTTGTTGCTGCGTGACTACCGTTCGGAAGTGCATGGGTGCGAATTCCCGTACATGAAACAGCAAAATGAAAAAGTTTTTTCTAATTGCGATCGCCCCTCGGCAGGCAATGGCAAACCTCCGAGTGTACTATTTCTGCCATGGAAAAGCTCCTCATAAAAAATATCTGCCGTTCGGAGTCGGCTTAAAACTCTAGCTCCCTCCATTTGTGGAACAACATCAAGACGCCACGTCACAAAATAGGAGGAGGAACTCGGCCAAACACCTAACAGAAGTGTACGCGCCAATTATTTATTTATTTCTTAATATTATTTTTCGTTTGACTTCGATTGACGCAGCAAATATTCTCATTGTGGCGGTGTTATCGGTAAACCAGCTGATTTGTTTTTTTTTTTTCTTTTGCCGTGTCCATGTGGCAGATACCTGTAAACGGCCATATTTCCCTGATTTTCATTAAAATTATTTAAAATGAAGAAGTCAATATATTTTTTTCAAAATTGGCATATAGTTTATTTATACATTAAAATAATATAAATTTTTTTTTTTTTTAATCATTTAAAATGGCGGATGTACACTCAATTCTTCCAGGAAGGTCGCAGCGGGGCTTCTCAATCGGCGGGCATTGTAGCATCGGCGTCAGTGACTTGCATACAAAAAACCAAAAATTTGTTTGTTTATTAATATCATAGTTTCTATATGAATTAACAATAAATGAAAAAAAAAATTCGCGGAATAAAATGCTTAAAAAAAATGAATTTTGGAGCGAATTTTCCTACCATTTTTGCTTCCAAAAAAATTTTTTTTTCGAAAAATTTTCGAAAACTTGTAAATTCACATAGAAAGTAATATCATAAAAGAGATGTGTGCAAAGTTTCAGGGAGATCGGTCAATAACTTTTCGAGTTATCGTGTACGCCAATTCGAAAAATATAGTTTTGAGAAAAACGCGTCTAAAGTCGGCAACGTAACTATATCTCTTCCAGCGCTCGAACGCAAAGAATAGAGATTATATTAACATTTTATAAAAAAACAAAAATTTTTTTTCGAAAATTTACAGGTATCTGTCTCCTTAATACGTCCGAATCTTGCTTATGGTGCTGATATCTAGGCATTGAAAGTTAATGATATAAACCAGCTATGACGATTTGAAAGAACCATAACGAGAAAAATCTGCGGTCCTACTCGGCTTGAAGACGCCACGTATCGTATCCGTTAAAACAACGAAACTGAAAACCGAATTGGTGGTGCGAATTTAATACCTTTTATTAAAGCGCAGCGGTTTAGATGGATTCGCCACATCATAAGAATGTCCAACGAAAGAAGGGTGTTTACTTTGCGTGCAATTGGAGGAAGAAAGAGAGGCTGACCAAGAAAGACATGGCTTGATGACGCCGAAGCAGACTTGAAAGTGATGAACGTTTGTAATTGGAAAAATGTAGCAAGAGAGCGAGTGAACTGAAGAAAGATTGTTATGATGAAGTTATGGTCCACCACACAGACTGTGAAGGTAAGAAGAACTACATATACAGCTGCAGTATAGAAGCAGACAAACAATGGAGCGCGTAAAGGTGAAAATAAAGATTTCCATCACTGAAAACCATTTTTTTATTTAGTAAAAAGTAAGTAGTTCAAAGTCAAAATTGTATACATATGTAGATAAAGCAATTTTGTATCTTAACTTAGCCACGGCGATAAAAGTGCGCCTCGTTTAAAAATATTTTTAAAACCCGCACAGCTTGAGCAAGACTGTACTTTGGAAACAAGGTGACAATACACAATTTACAATGTTTTTCAGATGCAAGGCAACTTATTTCATGGGCAGTCAAGAAAATAAGCAGGAGTAAATTATTAGCGTCGAAGTATCAGGTCAGACCATAAGTTCGTGCGTTTTTTAAAGGTGGTTTTAAAATTAATAAAAAAAGATGTTTAAAGTATTTATTAATCAATAATATATTTTCCTTCATTATTTACAATGTCTTCCCAACGTTTAGGCAAATTTTTAATTCCCTGCTCAAAAAAATGTTTGTCCTTGGAGCTAAAATACGCTTATATATCCCTTTTTATAGCTTCTTTTGAGGAGTAGTTCTTGTTACTCAGATGGCATTGAAGTCCCCGGAAAAGGTGATAATCACAAGGTGCAATATCCGGAGAGCATTAGCTCCCATCCGAGCTCGTTCAGCTTGCCTAATGTTTGCCTTGCGGTATGAGGTCTTGCGTTTGTCGTGGTGAAACAAAACTTTGCGTCTATTCACTAAAGACGGCAGATTTTTGTTAAGTGCCTCATTCAAGTTTGATAGCTGATGGAAATAATAATCAGCAGTTATCGTCTGGTTTGGATGCAGAAGTTCACAATAAACAATACCGGCCATATCCCACCAAATAGACAGAAGAATCTTCTTGGGGTGAAGGCCATCTCTAAGGCGGTTCTGGTGTTTTATCTTTATCTAACCATTCAAAAAACTTTCATTTTCAAGCGGTTGCAGCAGCTGAACACACACATTCACTCTCTGCTGACGGTTGGCGACGGAAAGTCTATGCGGAACCCATTTTCTCAGCTTTGAAACCTTTCCCAACTGAACCAGATGCCTGTGAACTGTTCCATGCGATGAATTTAACCTCTGAGCTATCATACCGATTTTCGAATTTGGCTCAGCTTCCACGAGTTCGAGCAAGACGTTGGAGTTAAAGACTTCAGGACGACCAACGCGCGGGGCATCCTCCACGTCGCAGTTACCACTTCGGAATTTTGAAAACCACTTTTGCGCAGTCCTTACACTCACGATATCCTCTCCGTGAACAGTGTTTATTTCTGCAGCAGCAGTTGTTGCATTTTTACCACTTTTATAAAAAAATACAAAAAAATGCCTCTTAATCCCGTTCGAAGATTCCATTTTATTTTTTAACAACACGTGCTTCTATCCGCGATTAAATTCACTTGTTGAATGCAGAATATATAAAAGAAAATATAAATAGTTCCGTTATATTCCGCGAACAATTTTTTGTATGCAAAAATCGTACAAAAGTGAGAGTATGTGCAAAATTCGCACGACCTTATGGACTGACCTGAAATACAATATATGATTCGAGAAGATTAACCACCCTGTGTTAACATTTATTAGGTGAAACAAAAGTATCAACCAAAGTATAAAACACCACTTGCCATTAGTTCAATTTTGTAGAAGAGTGTTTTTGAAATGAATATTCATGAAATTATGAAAATGCACAGCAGATGTGTACACAAGTGCCCCATACGTGCATATGTTTGCGTTTCATGTGTGTACGCGCGCTTTTCCGTTACCAAGTCAGTAGTCACGGAAATGTCTATTCCCATATAAATATGAGCATATGGATATGTATATGGTCACTCAAAAGCAAGCGACTTTAGCTCAGAAAAAACACTGCACAAAAAGGAACGCGCAAAAAACCGCTTTTGGGAGCACTTCATCTGTCTGAAACCTCGTTTAGTATCAAACGGTTCGGGTGGTCCTTCCCAATTCTGCCCGACTGGTGGTAGTGAGCAACATCATTTTACATAGCCGTATTAGTTTTGCGGGGATACCAAATTAACATCTTAGATTCCCAAAATTAATTCACTCTCTTTTGCTTCTTATGAAACTAAAATATAATATATCAGGACATAACAAAATTGCAGAAGCTTGTAGCAGCAATGAATAGGTTAGATAGAACAAGTCTGAATAGTAATTTATCTGACTATGACCAAAAGCTCTTATTTTATGCTATGTCAAAAAACGTTATTTACTTTTGTAGATAAAGAACTTTGTTGAATAAATTAAACCCTCTCAAATGTTTATTTCTTTTGCAATTACGTTTTTAAAAAAAACTCGTAAATCGTAATGTAGTTGATATTCAAAAATTAGTTGGCAACGCTGCGGTAAGGCTAATCTCTTATATTTTCCGTTATGTTTTCAAGCAAACACGTAAAATTTGCATGAAATTGTGAAGTAAGCGATATTTGCTACTTTTTAATGTCACAAAATTTTATAGCAAAACGAAAAGGAATATGTTGTAAAAGTATTTGAAATATATTTGCGCAAGATATGCGCATAAGAAAAAAATAGTAATACTTATGTATATGTATAAATGACATACACTCTACGCCCCTTTGCGGGTAATTTAAAAACTAACACGAAAAAAAAGTAGTTAGGTTTTTCAATTTAATTAAAATAACTATAACGACATTACACTTTTAAATAAAATGCATAATTCATTTTAGATCACACCATTCAAGAAATAAGTAATAAATTTTATTTGAAACGCAAAAAGTACAAACTCCAAACTTTACGCTCGTTTATAAAAGATTTAAAATATTCAAAAAATTCTCAAAAAATATGCACGTTTTAGGAGCTTGTTGGACGCCCACGACGTTTCAACACGTTCTTAAGTTTATTGCGTATAGAGTTGACCAATTTGGTAGTAGATTCGACGTAACATAAAATCATTACAAAACCTTTTTGGTTTTAATAAATAATAAATAGAATATCGCAATTAGAATTTTATATCCTTTAAGGGGACAGATATCTGTAAAGGGCCATATTTTCCTGATTTTCATTAAAATTATTTAAAATGAAGTAGTCAATGTATTTTTTTCAAAATTGGCATCCAGTTTATTTCTACATAAAAATAATATACAAATTTTTTTTCATTATTTTAATCATTTAAAATGGCGGATGTACACGCAATTCTTCCAGGAAGGTCGCAGTGAAGCTTCTCAATCGGCGGGCATTGTAGCATCGGCGTCAGTGACCTTAATACAAAAAACCAAAATTTTTTTTGTTTATTAATGTCATAATTTCTATATCAATTTAAAAAAAATGGAAAAAAATTCGCAGAATAAAATGCTTCAAAACTCTTGCTACTCTACTCTTGCTTCGAAAAATTTATTTTTTCGAAAAATTTTCGAATTGTAGATTCACATAGAAAGTAATATCATAAAAATGATGTGTGCAAAATTTTAGGGAGATCGGTCAATAACTATTCGAGTTATCGTGTACGGCAATTCGAAAAATATTGTTGTGAGAAAAACGCGTCTTAAGTCGGCAACGTAACTATACCTCTCCCAGCGCTCGAACGCTGGTTGACGATCTATAATATAAGAAATACTTAAATTTACGTTCTAAAATTTTTTTGACATATTCTTAAAGGATTATATTAACATTTTATGAAAAAAGAAATGCTTTTTTTCGAAATTTTATAGGGGGTTGTACACAGTTAGAACTTTCAAAAAATCGATTTTTTCTATTTTATTTTCTTAATGTACATATATTTAAGAATAGACACAGAAAATTTAATGTCGTTCCGGTGAAAGTTATCCGCAAATTTGAAAAAGCGTTTCAGAGTGCTTGTAAAGTGCATTTCAAACTTTAACCGCGTTTTTCTCAAAATGGTGTTTTCGAAGTCGGTGACCAACATTACTCGAAAACGGCTAAACCGATTAGTCTCAAATTTAACACCAGCTTCGTAAAATAAATTTCTTAGTAATTAAATTAATTAATTTTCACAAAAATTTATTTTGTTTATTCCATCGATTAATTACTAGATTTAACATTACTTTAACGAAATCTGTATGGTTTTTTAATTTCAGAGGATCCAGTTCAGAGATAAAGTGGTCACCGCAAGTCGTCTTTTTTGAGAGGAGCTCCCGGAGATCAGCTTTAGCTCCTTTCGTAATAAATATTTTTACTAAAATCAAGTCTTAAAATACAGTTAAAAGATAACACACATAGATTGTACACATATTAACAAATTTTTAGATCAATAAACTAATGATTCTATTATAAAATCTTAGCTTAAGGTATTGTACATTTAAGAATTGAGGTAGCACACTCCATATTCTATAAGTTGAGTTTGACAAAATTGTATATTGTAACGTTTTTACAAAGGTGTGTCCTTATATTTCTTTCTAAAGACGCTCATCAGTGTCCAATGGCGTTTTAACCCTTAACTACAGACGTCAAATTATATGAACGTTAGTACAGACCGCCGGTAATTTTTACCGGTTATATTAAATTTATAAAATTTTTGCAAAGCAACTGAAAAATGTATTTAATATATATCTGATATATATTTCTAGCATATAAATATCTAGGAAAAGTTGTAAAACTGTTTACTTTAAGGGGTTATACGCAGTTATGACTTTCAAAAAAATCGATTTTTTTATTGCGTTTTTGTAATGTACATATATTCAAAAGTATACGCACGAAATTTGAAGTAGATCTAAATAATACTTTCGGAGTTATACCTAAATATGTAGAGATGCCTCGGCACGTTTTAAGGTAGGTATTGAAACTTTAAACGTGTTTTTTTCAAAACGGCATTTTTCAAGTCGGTGTACACGATATCTCGAAAACGGCTTGTTTGATCGGTCAACCGTTTTAACTCAATCTTTAAAGATACATTTTCTAGTAATTAATCGTTCCTTTTGTAAATCTGATACTTATTTTCCATTTTATAATCAATTTACGGCCAAATTTTAACGTAAAAATCGAAATCATTTCTTTTAAAAGCTGCCATTTTGTGAAAATTCACTATTTTGATTAGCCGAACGATTAATTACTAGATAATCTAATATATTAACAAAATTTGTTTGGTTTTTTGATTTCAGATAATCCAATCCTGAGTTACGATTTACGGTGTACATCTTTTTTTAAAGAAGGTTCCAGAAATCGCCTGCACCGCGCTCTATAATCAACATTTTCATAAATAAAAAATTTTGTTACGTTCTTGAAGGATGCTTTTATAACCGCCAAAAATTTTCAAATTAAAATATTCTGAAGTTTCTTCAGAATAATCCTTGACAACCCGTCTTTTATTTGCTTCATAACTGCGTATAACCCCTTAATAAAACCGCACAAATTTCTTAAGAAACATATATTCAGTTACTGTTTTTAAAATTTTTTTTAAGGTTGTAAAAAAAACGACAATAAAAAACATTTAAACAAAACACGAATTCATATTATTACAGAAACTTAAAAGATAACGTATTCAGATACAAAATATAACAATAAAACAGAAAAATATGCATTTGAAAAAAAATCTGCAAGAGGTAAATTTGGTCAAAAATTCAAGTCCCAGATTCCTTGCAAATTCTATCGGTGCATTGCAAACATATTGGTATCTGAAAATATCTCGGTCACTTCCATCCGTAGCAAAAATTGATCGAATATTTTCGTGGTTGGATTTAAATATCGAAGTTAAATTAGTAATCCCAGGAATGATTTTAATTCTAAGAGATCTAAATCTCGAAGATCCGACATGCTTTCGCCGTTTTTATATCTCTGCCTTATTTTCGCAACTTTTGCATTGGTTGAACGAAGAATGATATTAAGAATATTTTTGTCAAAAAATAGGTTCCAAACTTCCTCATGACCTGCAGCATGTGCCGTGTGACTTCTAACGCCTGGGCACTTGACAACAATGTTATGTTGCAATGTTCTGGTATGCTTAGGTACTGCAGGATCTTTTGACCATTTAAACCGATTTTTCCCATAGAAACAGCTAATATTTTCACATACATCAGTAGGTGGATTATCAGTGTTCTCATCTTCTGCTTCTATTTCTGATTCAGTGTCATGGCCGCTTGCCACATAGTCAGAATCTGAATCTAAATCACTTACATCAGAATTAATTTCTTCCAGCCATCTTTCCACAGCTCCTTCAAAATTTTCTTTTCCTATTTTAACCCTCTTTGAAGGGCCTGGACTACTTCTTCCATCCATGACTTTCTTCTTCTTCTTCTTAGCCTCACAGTCCGTGGTGGACCATAGCTTCATCAACAATTTTTCTCCACTTTATTCTATCCATGGCTACATCTCTCCAGTTGTGTACGTTCATTTGCTTAAGATCTGATTCGACGTCATCTAACCATCGCTTTCGTGGGCGTCCTCTTTTTCTTCCTCCAATTGGTGTTAAAATAAAAGCTTTCCTAGCATTTCGCTCTTTCGGCATGCGCAGTACGTGCCCAATCCATCTAATTCGTTGGGCTTTGATAAAACGTATTATATTTTGTCCTTGAACGATTTCTTCGATTTCATTATTGTAGCGAATGCGGTAGCTGCCATCTATTGTTGCAACCGGACCATATATTTTCCTTATGATACGTCTTTCGAAGCACATCAGCTGATGAAAATCATTTGTTTTCAGCGTCCATATTTCTGCACCATATGTAAGGACGGGTCGTATCAGTACTTTGTACATTCTTATTTTCTGTGCTCTGGACAAATCTTTTGATTTAAATAGTTTTATGTTAACGTAGTAGGCGTTATTTGCAGCTTGGATTCTGTCGTTAATAGCTATCGCCGAATCTTTATCTGCTGATAGTTTAAAACCCAAGTATTTAAATTCAGTGATATTTTCGAAAGCAAAGTTGTTAATACTTAGGTCATCGCGTGTCGTGTTGTTGACTGACCGAATCATGTATTTGGTTTTCTCGGTATTTACGTGTAGTCCCAGAGCTTTTGCATCTTTATCAATACATTTAAAGACGCGTATAAGAGTGTTTCTATCTTTAGCCATAATAAGAATATCATCAGCGTATTGACTGACTTTATTCTAAAATAAAATGACAGAGTTATAAAATACATAAAATTAACTGTTATCCAGTTTAATTATAACATGAAATAAAAATATACAAACGTCAAGACAGATCACCGGTAATTTTTACCGGTTACAAAATTTAGATAGTGATAAATTAAACAAATGACACTGCACACAACAGATACTTCAGCAAGCAAAGTTATACTAAGTCCCGAAAAGGTGCATAAACGTATAAATGCGTAACTAAAAGAGATCCCACTAAATTGAAGAATTTAAACTGCTTACCGGTAAAAAATACCGGCCGTCTGTAGTTAAGGGTTAATCTGACCATAACTCGACCGCCGAGTTGAATGAGTTGCTGTGTGACTACCATTCGGGAGTGCGTAGATTCGAGTCTCCGCGCGTGAAAATCAAATAATAAAAATTATTACTAATAGCAGTCACAACTCGGCAGGCATTGGCAAAGCTCCGAAAGTATTTGTACCATGGAAAAGTTCCTCATAAGAACCATTCGCCGTTCGAAGTCATCCCTCTCCGAAACACACACAACAAATAGGAGGAGGAGCGCTCGGCCAACAGAGGTGTGCCCGCCAATTATTAATTTTTTTATTTTTTATTACACATGCGTTCAATAGCAACTCTTCTATTTGTCGATAATTAATTTAGATTTATATTTATTGGAGGTTTGTACTTCAACCCTTAAGGTCTTTTGTACCCATTTTTTAATTTAGAATTAATCTATATTTATTCCGTTTTTTAACTCAGACCATCCAAATCTCGTAATTTACTGGAATATCGTTTGTAAATCAAAAGTCAATTGGCAACGCTGGATTTGACAGCTTGTATTTTTCAATGAATTTTCAGCAGCATTCAGTTTCCAGCGATGGCAGCAAATTCATAGCAAAGCAAAACTTGGATTTGTTGTGTCATAAAGTGCATAAATTAGTTAATTGGCATGTCTATACCGCAACAAAAGCAAATTTAAGTTATCCGGAATTGGAAAATCACTTATTTTATTGATTATTTACAAACAGTAATCAATATTCGCGGAGAACACGAAAACTAAACAATGGGAAGTAAAACAACACCCACAACACTTTCGACGTCGCAGCAGTAATCAAAGTTTTGCGATCTGACGCAAAAGTCTTAGCTTTTCAATGACGTTTCTGAACAAACAAAACGGAGTGTAAAAATTGCTAAAAATAGTAACAAGAGAAACCACACAACTTGGCTGAAATCGGTATAGTCGTAGTTAGAATTGGGTATTAGTAGTTTTAGGGAAGATGAACAGTGATCCGACGATGAGTTCAACGTCTACAACACTTTCGTCGTTAAATAGTATCCCCACTATATCGGCGGCAGTGTCCAGCACAGGGTTAATACGAAGTGGAGTCTCAGAAAACGATGTGAGAGATGGAGAGAAGCCTGTGAATACAATTGAGGTGGTACAACGAAAATTCAAGGACAATGAAAAAGTACTATCGGTAAGTCTCTAATTAGTTTATTCATACAAAAAAATGTTTACTAACTTTCTTTAATTTTTGAAGATTTTCGAGGCCTACCAAATCATTGGGCAAGAGCATCGCAGTCGCTTGTTGGCATTAGTGGTGTCGGTGGCAGGCGGGACTTATGCAGTTTTTTCATTGTCAACTGCGCGTTTACCACCACGCAACGTCAACGACTTGACTATTGATAAGGTTTTTGCGTTAAATGAAACCTTTCAAATGGGAAGTGGTAAGTGTTTATTGATTATTACGTTATGCTTCCCTACTGTAGCTTCATTAATCATGTGAGAATCTAAAATTACCAGACAGAAAGGGTTCAATATCGCAATTGCAATTCGATATCAGTACAGCCGATGAGCCGGCCGTGAAATATTTCTACTACCCGATCATATCTGCGGAGGGCGCGTCAGATTTCGAAACGTTCCATGCTCAAATCATATCAGCTAAATTCTCAATGAGTCACTCAAGAGTGGCCACAGATTCGGTATTAAGTTATAGCTGGCTCAATGATTATCGACAGATTGGTGAAGTGAAGCAAGAGTTGAAACGGCGCGAAAATGAGTACATCGTCTTTAAAGATTTTATGTATGTATTCACACAACAATATCATTTGACAATTAGCAATCAAAATTGGTTTCATTAGAGTTTATTGTGGAACGTGGAATGTGAATAACAAACCGTATAGCGAATGTCCATTACACTTATGGCTATCGAATGGCGATGTACCAGCAGATATATATGCAATTGGCTTGCAAGAGTTGGATACATCAGCAAAAGCCACGGCGTTTAGTGAAAATCGTCCCGATCCGCTATGGATGTAAGTGTTGGATGATAAGTTTACTTAATCTTTACTTTAAACTAAATTTGGTTTGACTTACAGAAATAAAATGCTATCGAGTCTACATAAAGAAGGCGAGTATGAAGAGCTGACCAGTGTGCGCCTCGTCGGCATGATGCTAACCATCATCATACGGAAGCAATTACGGCCATACATAGCGCGGTGTCGTGTCAAAACTGTTGCTCGCGGCGTTTTCAATACGCTGGGCAACAAAGGCGGCGTTGCCGTCAGTATTCAACTGAACGAGGGCAATATCTGTTTTGTAAACTCGCATCTAGCTGCACATATGGCTTTCGTTGAAGCACGCAATGAAGATTATGGCGGCATCGTGCGAGGATTAATATTTGATGATGATCAGAAGCGCACCATTAACGACCATGAGTGAGTAAAAGATTCATGCAATACAATTTAATTGGAATACATTCGATGCGTTCGATCTTCTTCAGCCACATATTTTGGATTGGAGACTTAAATTATCGCATTGAAGAGCCACCTGGTTTGCAACTACCATGTAATCGCGCTGCTCCCAACGCTTATGATATACTTATGAAATACGATCAGTTGCGCATTGAGATGGGCAAAGGTAACTGCTTCGAAGGTTATTTTGAAGGTCCAATTAAATTTCGACCCTCCTACAAGTATGATATAGGCACAGACAACTTTGACAGCAGGTACATTAGTTTCCTCCTAGTAAGGTTATCTTATTGATAACACATATTTATCTGTCCATACAATAGCGAGAAGCAACGCGCACCAGCTTTCTGTGATCGCGTACTCTGGAAAGGCGCACGCATTGAGCAATTGTCGTACAATAGCATAATGGAAATACGAAAGAGTGATCACAAGCCCGTCTATGCTATATTTCGTGTCAAGGTAAAAACCAAGGATGAAAAACGTTACAAGCGCGTACACGAGGAGGTGCTGAAGCTAGTCGATAAGCGTGAAAATGAAAATCAACCGCAAATAAATGTTGATAAAACCGTTATTGACTTTGGCACGGTGCGTTTCAATGAGCTGGCAGTGCGTGATTTTACTGTCTCGAATAACTGTCCAATGCCAGTGGAATTTATGTTCAAGGTTAAGGACCCTCCCTTAAATGACATTTGCGAAAAGTGGTTGCAGGTAGAGCCGCGTGCTGATATGCTAATGACGGACAGCACCAAGAGTATACGCGTAAAATTATTTGCCGATGTCCGCTCCATCACTGGGTTATTGAAAAAAATACGTACAACCAACTGGAAATTCGATTTTGACATTTTGATTTTGCATGTAAAAAATGGTCCCGATATATTTCTTACGGTCACTGGTGAATACAAGCCGAGTTGTTTTGGACTTTCTGTAGAAACCCTTTGCCGAACCGAACGACCGCTAAGCGATTATACGCAAACCCAAATCAAAGAATTGGTGATTAGCCATAATAGGTGCCTAAAATTTTGCTTACTTCATTGGATTCTTTAATTTTAGATGAACGATGAATCACCAGAATTTCGTGTAACAATGCCGCGCGAATTTTTCTTTCTGATCGACTATTTACACAAGCAGGGCAACAAAGTGGAGGGAGCATTCGCAACGCTGGAGTACAAACATGCACGTAGCTCGCAATTTAATGCTATACGTGATTGGTTGGACGCGTGGTCAAATACTGAGTTTCGTAAGTAGCCGATTAAAAATTGCAAAGTTTGCTTATAGACTAATTTCAAAAAACGCACTTTCATAAACTGGAATTTTTTGTAAATTTCTCTCATAGCCGGTACGCCACAAGCCGCTGCTGAGGCTCTGCTCATGCTCTTGGACTTGCCAGAGAAACCATTGCTGGATCCGTTCGTTGAAGATTTATTGCAAACAAATACGGCCGCTGAAGCAATGGAGTTGATATCATTGCTTAGCTCACCACGGCGTAATGTATTCGTGCATTTGTGCATGTTTCTGCGTCAAGGCATAGAGCGACAGTACTATAATTTGCAACAAGTTGGTATGTACAAAAATTCCAAAAAAAAAATAAAACATTATAAACTTGTATTTTCCCACAGCTAATGTATTCGGGCGTGTATTGTTGCGCAGCACAGCACACGATGGACGCGATATTTATCGTGAAACGCGCTGCCGCGACTTCATGCATCGCTTTATCAGCAGCGATATGGGTGGCACCCTGTCAACTGGTGTTATCGGTAGCAGCGCGCTGAGTAGCGCTGGCAGAGCTGGCGGCACTGATGGTGGCGGCGGCGGCGGCGGCGATGGAAGTGATCATGTCAATGCAATCGATTCGACTTAAATACTTGTACTTGTATGTGCTTTTGCGTTTAGTTTTAGTTTTTTTTTTTTTTTTTTTGTGCATTTTTCCATTAGTTCACCGTGAGCAATAATTTGCCTTAGCGTTATAATACATTTTTTAGTTCTTATATGCAATTTAGCATTTAATATTAAGCTTGTATTATGTGTTTGAATATGTGTGTGTGTTTACGAGCATGCAAATATACGTCAAGCCGCGTCATTTGTTTGCTATCTACTTGTGTACACATCAGCATTTCTCATGAAATTTTAGTTGAGATTTTATATTTTCTTTGCTAACAACGATTAGTGTGCATTAACGACTTAATATACATACATATGCGTACTGATGTCGTCGATTATACTTAATATTTTGCATTTTAAGCACTTAAAACGAACTAAAGCTCTGAACGAATTTCCACACAAGAAAAAAGTAGTATAATATCAGAAATGTCGTAATGTCGTAGACGCTTCATGCAAAGCATTTAAAATAATATGCCGGAAGCCAGAAGCTATTGCGCTTATAAAATCAAAAATTCGTAGAATTTAACTTTCTTTATATGTACTATAGTGCATAGAGTGGACCATATCTTGTACATTGGTGGCAAATAGTTCGCCAGCAAATTACCAATTACATTTACAAACAAATTACGTGCATTAATCACATTTGATTACTTTTGGCCTGTTCGTATCTGCTACAAAAATAAATAAAATACACGAAAATGTTTCGCTTTTACTGCAGCCAAATGCAAAATTTTGCCTTGTGTACATGTTTTTGCTGTAACGAATGTTAATTAAATATAAATAAAGTAAAATAGAGTAATCGAGAATCACATCGTAGCAATGCGTTTATAAATAAACTTATTTTATAGTTTCCAATTTAGTCATAAGTCGATAATAGTTAATTATTGTCAGTTTGTTAATATTGTCGTAATGTTGTGTAAGTGAAATGATTACAAAGTGCAAAATATCTGAATAAACGTCTATTACTGGAAGCAATTTTTGTTTTTTGCTGCAGAGTCATAACAAAATTGTAAGTCTGAGGCGTTTCTAGACTACACCCTCTTATTAGGGGGGAGGGGCTGCTTTAGAGGCTTCAAAAAATCGATTTTTTCGTGTTTTTTTTTTTTTTGGAAGGTAAGAAATATTCGATTGAAACAAAACTTTCAGGTTTTATTGTTATATATTTCAACAGTCTTCTCAAAATGAAAATATTTGGCCTGGCACAAGCATTTTGCCGAGGCGTCTCGAGTGTGCATGTGTCGTGGGGCGGAAAAGATGCAGGTCGAAAATTAAACAAAAAGTGAGAAATTCAACGATTTTTCGCTAATTAAAAAAAAAATTTATTTTTTTGGAAAAACAAATTCACTTAAAAAAAATAAATAAATAAATAATTGGCGCGTACACTTCTGTTAGGGGTTTGGCCGAGCTCCTTCTCCTATTTGTGGTGTGCGTCTTGATGTTGTTCCACAAATGGAGGGACCTACAGTTTCAAGCCGACTCCGAACGGCAGATATTTTTATGAGGAGCTTTTTCATGGCAGAAATATACACAGAGGTTTGCCATTGCCTGCCGAGGGGCGACCGCTATTAGAAAAATGTTTTTATTAATTTTGCTTTCACCGAGATTCGAACCAACTATCTCTCTGTGAATTCCGAATGGTAATCACGCACCAACCCATTCGGCTACGGCGGCCGCAAATTCACTTTAGATTGTTTAAAAAGTGGGTTAATCATAACTTTCTTAAGGTTTTTTAGGTTCAACTAGAAGAGAATTTAATTCCGAATACAATCAATGTAATCTCGTTTCGAAAGGACGTTTAACTTTTTCCCTATCTTTCCCGCCAGTTAGGAAAAATCATTAAAATAAAAAACCGAGGAATCGCGCGTCAGTGTTTTTGTATATATACCGGCCGCTCGTACACCTGCTTGATGCTTGCTCACAATTTCTTCTGTAACTCCGAAAATATTTTGAATTTGCTTCTGAAATTTTGAGGACACATTTTTGGATAGTTTGGGAAGAGATTTATGCAAAAGAAATCAATTTTTTGAAGCCCCTAAAGCAGTTGAACCATACGCACAAGTCAAGCCAAAGCTGCTAATCGGACTCGACCACTGCCACCTCGGTTTGCCGTCAACTACAATGCAGCTAAACAAGTG